>NC_090445.1:160384772-161058069 GCF_031143425.1 Pleurodeles waltl | reverse complement strand
TCGTGCAGCAGGTGCAGTGGCAATGGGGCCCAGGGGTCCCTAATTATGGTCTTCTTCTTCTACTCTAGTGGTGTGTAGGACGGTTTATTTCCCTTGCTTGCTATAAGACAAGTATCTCCTTTGCTACACAAAGAAGGCGGCCACAGGCGAGCTAACAGTAAAACTAAAGGTCGGACTTCTCTAAACTCTACTGAGCCCTTTGCCTGGCTGGACTCAATGAAACACGAAAGGGCACGTTCACAAATGGCTGCCAGGTGCCTGGCATTTTACAAGAGTGCACTGCTGGCTGCAACTGGAAATAATTACCAGGCTGAGCACCCCCTTCTGCCCCCCTCTTCTCCACAGCCTCGTTAAGCAGTGGAGCTTGACTTCATTAAGGGGACGATTTTGTAGCATTTTTCCAAATGGCCTAAGAAGCCCCTGTCAGGTCAGAGGGCAAGTCAACAGAAGACCTGGCGCTGTTTTTTTCCACCATCGTCTCGTTTGTGGAGTCACCTGTTGGAGGCTGGACGCAGCTGGTGGTCAGGAATGTAACTATGACGACCGAGACCTCAACTGGACACAAAAGATGCGACCTCCAGGGAAGTTATAGACAATTAACCCCTCTCGTAACAGGTCAGTGAAGAAGGGTGTGGATAAATCGCTCCTTTCGAACATGCTTGGCCTCCGAGATTGAAGAGATGTTTAGGATATTGCAGAAGTAAAATACTCGATGAAATCTGGAGGACCACAGGGAAAGCGCAACAAATGTTTATTTTGCACAATAACAACTTCCGTGTGGCCAGACTCAAAATATGCTGTTTGATGAAGGTAAAAAGACAAGTGCCCTTTCAATGTAATGTTGCAAGCACGTTTGGCTCCTTGTGCGTGCTGTGCTCCATTGAAGGGCTTGCGAAAAGCGAAAGACATTTGTCTGGAGCTAATAAAATGAAAGGCTAGCTAAAATGATTAGTCGTCAGGTTTTTTCCTGGTTTAAGGAACTGTAACTTTGCAAGAGGACCACATTGACCAGAATGAACTGAGAGGGCCACAGAGATGTGTTTCATCTGAAAACCACAGCTGAAAGCTGTCGGTGAGACAGTTCTGGTGCCAGACTGTGCAGTCACACTGAGTTTGTTCTTACAATTGTATTATTTTATCCTTAACGCAACCATCTATCTCATACCTTCTTGTAAGATAGCTCACTGAACTAAGCACCTGCAACATAAATCTGCATCTAACCTCTGGTCACAGGTTTGAATAACGTGGATACACTCAGACTTGCACCTGTATAAGATGGATACATGAAGAGCCGAAAAGTTAACTAACAATATACATGCGTAATGGCTATGCAGCCCCACGTCATGTGTGACAGCTTCAAGGCTGTTGCATTTTGGGACTTGTGGTTCAATATAGTAAAAGTGTGCCGTTTGTTAAAAAAGCAGGAATGGCTGAAAGCATGACACTTGGCATCTATGAATATGTCTGTTATTTCAGTACAAAGAAACCAGCATAAACTGAACTGAAGTTATCTTCCTCAACGCAGTTTATCCACGGTTTTATTTTCTTAATTAAATCTCAACAGCTAAACGTAAACTGTTGTGCAACTTCAAAATGCAGGCAGGAAATAGTTGCTACTGTTCTGATACTCAGTTTGTGGACTTTGGAAAAATGGATTGCCGAGTCATTCCTACCATTAATCGAATACGTGATCTGATGATCACCATTGTAGGGTGAGACAGACAGGATTTCAGGTGAAGTGTGTTTCACAACGGTGGTAATGGAGAACTGGAAGTGAGGCGTGAGTTTGAGCGTTCACAGTGGTTGCACAGCGTTTGAGTCACTTTATGTTTCATATTTCTTCATTTAACACTCAATGATTCTGCATAAGATCATGGATGACAATTAGGTGTAGCCAGAATTAGAAGCTGCTAAACTTGTCTTGCACTTTGAGTACAACAGGACAACCCTCGTTAGCAGCCATTGGGTGTCTTGGACTGTGACTGATCGCAAATGCCTGTTCAAGTGTGCACATCCGTCTAAAAAGGAGTGCAATTCAGTGGGCGGGCTGGCATGGCAATATCTTTAACCTTTTTTGTTTTTATTTTTTTCTCACTGTCCTTCTGTGTTAAAAACATTTTTTCAGGTTACAGTAATTCAAAGCCAGCAGTACCCTTTCTTTGAACCAAAATGAATTATATTTTCCTGTGATGTGCATTAGAACTAAAAAGAATTACAATATGTGCAGTAAGTCAACCTTCCTCCTTAGAAGCATCTATACTGTTCTACTACAATTACGTGCAATGGTTATCAGTTTTTAAATTTGTTTTAGAGCAAACAAGTGGCAGTGGCAGACTTTTTCTTTCTTTTCCTCCTTTTAATTTTTGTGGCATATACTTGCAGTAAGAAAATAACCATCGCACTAGTTGCTAAGACCAGTCCTATTGGCTTTGTCGGTGCTTATCATTATAATCATAGTATGAGTGTTTCAGACACAAGGGGCTATTTAGCAAAATATGGGGGGTGAAATAAGGTTGAGATTAGGTTATACAAAAGAGGATTGGCCCTATATTCGACAACATGGTGTATAGTTGGTTAAGGCATTGTGCAGTCATACATTAAATAGTTACCACATATACATATAATTTAACATGCAAGGCGATAAATGTACTTTCCCAGAATTCTACATTCTTGGTTTTTATCAAGAGCCAAACACCTGATTAAAACGGTGGTTTGTATTTTCCATTGTTGGTAATTGGACCACATCATCTTCCCATGTCTGCAATACTTTGGGGGAAAGCTTTACTTTGGTGATTCAGCCCCAAAGACTAGGCTGAGGTGTCAGTGAAGAGGGGGATAAGGTATAAGGTTCTGTTTACACTGCTGGGTTAAAGCAAGAAAATCTTGAAGTGTGGGTGAGTTTCAAAGGTTGGTGAAAAGAGGAGGACACTGGTGTGGGAGAGGTGAGATGTGAAGGAGGACATTTTTTCATGAACTTCTGGCCTGATGGGATTTGAGGTGGAACTGAAAGGGCAGGAACAAGATGAAGGGGAAGACAACATTTATCTTTACTTTCTGGATTTGGTTGAACTAGAGGCGATGTTTGAACTCGACGTTGGGAATGCTTTGGAGTTTAGACCTTGAAGTACTGCATAAGATTGCATTTTAGGTGCTGAATTAAAGGTTTGTTAAGTTTAACTTGTAGCATGAATTAAAAAAGTTGGTTAAGGTGGAAATAAACAAAGGGTGGGGAAAGTTTGTAATACAGAAGAGGATCATTTTGGCCTTGAAGTACTGGATCAAAATTTAGAGAAACTTGAAGCATGGCATGAGTTTAAAATGTTGGTTAAGCGGGAAGGACACTAGGCATGGTGAGAGTTTGTGGTGTAGAGGGGAATGCTTTTGACCTTCAAGTGCTTGATATGATTGCACTTTAGGTGCTTTGTTAAAGATTAGACAACATGAATGTTAGACCTGGCAGCTTTTGGTGTGTCTTCCCTGTCTTTTTGCCTTCTGACCTCCTATTTTTATGGTATACTGGATTCTGTTTTTGCTGGTTTATTGTCTCTGTGCACTTTAACACTGCTAATCAGTGCTAAAGTGCAAGTGCTCCCTATATACATTGTACTGTTCATTGGTTTAACGCTGATTGGCATATTTGATTTACTAGTAAGTCCCTAGTAAAGTGCACCAGGGAGGCCTAGTGCCTGTAAATCAAATGCTACTAGTGGGCCTGCAGCACTGATTGTGCCACCCACATGAGTAGCCCTGTGAACATGTCTCAGACCTGCCACTGCAGTGTCTGTGTGAGCACTTTTAAACTGCCAATTCGACCGGGCAAGTGTGCCCACTTGCCAGGAATAAACCTTCCCTTTTACTACATGTAAGGCACCCCTAAGGTAGGCCCTAGATAGCCCCATGGGCAGGGTGCAGTGTATGTAGAAGGTAGGACATGTACTGATGTATTTTACATGTCCTGTTAGTGAAATACTGCCAAGTTTGGTTTTCAAATTGCAAGACCTCTCTCTCTCATAGGTTAACATGGGGACTGTCTTTAAATATCTTTTAAGTGCAGATTCCCATTGGGAGCAATTAGGAATCTAAAGTTTGGGGTTTCTGAACTAACAGTTTAAAAATACAGTTTTTGGTAAAGTTTTTTTTTTTAATTGTCTATTTGAAAATGCCACTTTTAGAAAGTGGGCATTTTCTTGCTTAAATCATTTTGTGCCTCTGCCTGCTTGTGTATTCCACGTCTGGGTCAGACTAACTGTTGAGCTGTTGTGAATTCCCTCTAGACAGTGACACAAAGGGAGCTGGGGTGTAGTCTGCATATCCTAATGGGCCATCTGGGCTAGAGTGGAGGGAGGAGTGGTCACTTACACCTGAAAGGGATTTGCCTGCTCTCACACAATACATTCTCTGACTCCCTGGTGTGTGTCCGGGGCAAGGCCTGGGC
This sequence comes from Pleurodeles waltl, assembly GCF_031143425.1. Lineage (NCBI taxonomy): Eukaryota > Metazoa > Chordata > Amphibia > Caudata > Salamandridae > Pleurodeles > Pleurodeles waltl. The sequence goes on along the minus strand of NC_090445.1, from coordinate 161,053,634 downwards.
AAGGCAGGATCTTGTTAACAACAAAGACTTTTCTTTGAAGTTTGCCTACTTCAAAGGCAGAAAGGAGTATAAGCAGTGGACCCAAACCCCAGACTTTTAGAATCTTTCTGGATCAAGAGGAACCTCTACCCACCAGAAGAGGTGAAGAGCTGGAGGAGTACTGTCCCTTTGCTGTGTGTGCTTTGCTGGGTTGGTCTGCAGTTGTGCTTCTGCCTTAAAAGAGAGCAAAGGGTGAACTTTGCTGTGTATCCTGCTTGAGAGAGTTCTCCAAGGGCTTTGTCGCGTGGGCTCTCATTATTCTAAATGAGATTACTGGATTTCTAGGTAGCAGGATCTATAACGGTGTGTGGGACTGAGTCTGACCCACGTGTAAAGAACTCTGTCACCCTAAATCCGGTTTTTGCTCCGGCTAACTAGCAGTGCCTCATTTCTCCCATGTGGAAGGAATGATTCGGCAGCCGAGCGCATGACATCTTTGGAACTTCTCAGGGAAGTCGTGGTTACTCAGATCCAGACCAACTCTCTTATTTCCAATATGATCTCATATACAAATGACAAAGACAGTATAAGTTTTATATAATGCTTTTAATAAAACGACTGTATTTTAGATATTAAGGCGTGAGCCGCAATAACCAGAATGATACAACACAGTAGGATTGAAATAGTCACCAGGAGAGTAAAACATAAGAACAAAGCTATCATATTGTCTAACAGTTTCTACTCTCCCTCTGCTTGTTCTATTTAGAGCACAGCATGTTAAGCTTCTAGCTTGCCTATTAGCATCACTGTGGAGACATCAGCCCTCATACCTGAGCAAAGACCTGTGATCTTGGTTCAGCATCTGCAACGAGGCAGTCAGCGTCTAGTTGTGGTTCCCTGGTCGGAATCTCCCTCTTGCGTGTATTGGGACAAGGAAGTGATTTTATAACTAACATGTCATCGTGATCACAAAATGTCCCTACGCAGGAATGCCAAGTCTAAACTCCTACCACGTCTATCGGCAATGTACCAGACGGTATCCTTGACTGAAGCACAGAGTAAATATGTTATGGAGAACTCCAGTGCTGAAGTAGGCAAAACAGTGTGATATGAATAAAAAACAACACCGTAGAACTGGCTATTTGAAAAATAACAGTACGAAGCCTAATAAAAAGCATGTAGAGCAAAGTGCACAGAGGCTCTAAGCTGTCAGCAAATGAATAAAATATATTCAGGGCAAAGTGCACAAAGGCCTAAAGCCTGAAGCTAAAGCGCAATGAATACGTAAAACTAACCACACTACACCCTCCCCTTGTCGGTAGCAAGTGGTTTCAATAATATAAAAGGATGCCCCAAATATAAACAATACCTAAAACAATTATTTCGACAAGGTGAGAAGACAACAAAGTCATAAATTTAGGTAACATGTGATCATAAAGCCAAATTCAATATAGTGTCAATTTCGTAAAAATCCAATCGTCAGATAGAAGCAATAGAACGCAGGAGTTCCTCCACTTCGATATATGTCAATATCGGAAGATCCACGCCACAAAGCACCATGGAGCAGGTGTGATCCAAAGCCCCAAAACCATTCAGGGCGGCACCCCGTGCAGGGCCTATGAAAGAGACAATACCATCTTCCTCCAGGAAGGGAATCTCATAAACTGCCTCACGAAGCAAGCGCATCCGTAGTGCACAAGCCTGGGAATAAGCCCTAATCGGGAACATCAACAGATCAGTATCGACCATTGGAGGGCGCTGCAGTGAGAGACAGAGAGCCAGTGCATGTTCAAACGAGCACCAAAGGCATCGAAACACGGGTTGCACACAATCCAAAACCGGTCTGAATGACAGAGACCAGTCACACTCCAAATGTCCCAGGAGTGTCGCTCCAAAATGCTGCATCATGCGTTCACAACACAGCTGCGCTGCCGACTCAACTTGTCGAAATCAACCTTGGAAGTAGCAATATGAGGCCAGATGTCCGCTACCTCCCTAAATTGAGTGGGGGGAAACAACACATTCCCGCAGCACGTAACGGCCTTGTTGACAACGACGATGTAAACTATTCCGGCACGCATGCCACAGCAGCGTTCGCTGTTAAGAACAATGTAACTGCCGTTAGAAAGCACCTGGAAAGTGTTTTTAATAACCAGGACTGGAACTCCCTTCAGATAACAAGCTAAGTTAGCAATCGAAGCGTTACACGCCCTGTGCAAGGACAGCTGTTTACAAACCATTGAATGGCTAACAGAAGCTTCGCATTCGCTGCCGCTAAGAAAAACCTCCTTCAAACCATTAACACATCTGTACTGAAAGGGAAGGTCCCACACCTCGTGTATGTAACTGTCTCCCAATTGTTCATATCTACCCACCGGAATGTGCTTCAAACAAGAAGTAAATTGCAAAGTAGAGATAGGCAAATTAATAACCCCATGAATCAACCATTCAGCTGAAGGAATCTCAGCCACCGTGAAAGGCAGTTTCTCTAATTTCTCAATATTTAACATAACATATGTCGCTTCCTTTTTAGCCATCAGTTGTTGTTGACGAGTCAAATTAAAAGAGATAAAGATCTCTCTGGCACGAACGTGCTGCCATGGAATGCGACCCGCCTTCAAGGTCTGAAGAGTCTAACCCAGCTGCATGATGGACCGCGTCTGACTCTGCCCATGATATAAAGAAGACATGTCCGATTTAATAATGTCAGTGGCAGAGGAAACAATGCTGTCAATCGTGTAAACACGGTCAGAAAGGGTATGCATGCCATTATCAACAACAGACAAAGGCCCTGATTCTGACCCCGGCAGTCTGAGACCGCCGGGGCCAGGGTCGGCGGGAGCACCGCCGACAGGCCGGCGGTGCCCCGCAGGGCATTCTGACCGCGGCGCTTTGGCCGCGGTCAGATTTGGAAAACCGGCGGTCTCCCGCCGGTTTTCCGCTGCCCTTGAGAATCCTCCATGGCGGCAGAGCGCGCTCCGCCGCCATGGGGATTCTGACACCCCCTACCGCCATCCTGTTCCTGGCGGGTCTCCCGCCAGGAACAGGATGGCGGTAGGGGGTGCCGCGGGGCCCCTGGGGGCCCCTACAGTGCCCATGCCAATGGCATGGGCACTGCAGGGGCCCCCGTAAGAGGGCCCCACTCTGTATTTCAGTGTCTGCTTTGCAGACACTGAAATACGCGACGGGTGCCACTGCACCCGTCGCACCTTCCCACTCCGCCGGCTCAATTCTGAGCCGGCGTCCTCGTGGGAAGGTTGATTTGCCCTGGGCTGGCGGGCGGCCTTTTGGCGGTCGCCCGCCAGCCCAGGGCAAATCCCAAAATACCCTCAGCGGTCTTTCGACCGCGGAGCGGTATTTTGGTGGGGGAAGTCTGGCGGGCGGCAGACTTAGAATGACCCCCAAAGTCTGCATCAGATTTTCCTGATCAATCTGCCTCAACCGGGCTGCAGCCTCTTGTTGTGAAAGCTTCCAAATCTCATTATAAACCTCGTATAAGAACCTTTTCTTCCGTGGTACTTTGGGACCTGACAAAAAATCTTGTAAATCAGTATCATTAGACAGCAACGTGAGATGTGACTTAACTGCATCCAGCGTGGATGACTTCAACCATTGCTGACAAAGCTTCCCCACACTGTATGTAGTTATAATATCAGCATGTTCTGGTGATACGTAACGAGGGTCTGCCCTACTAGTCCTGAACCCCCCTGAAGAGGTGACAAAACGTTGATGACACACATTAGTGTCTACAGGCCATAATAACCACCCGCCTGGATGTAACGATGAAGTGTTAAGCGTACCATTCTGGACCCAACGTGTAAAGTCACTAAAAGTAGCATTCACATAGTGCTGCCAATTGTTTAATTTAGAAGGGACAGGTATACTAGGCAAAGTCAACTCCCTAATTGTCGCTAAGCCCAAACAGCTAGTCTGTTGTACTGTGTCATTGAGGAAAATCATCTGCACAGGGATAATACATGCTCTAAATAACGTGTCCCTGCCTTGCATTTGCCAATTTTTCGAACCCCAAACACTTTTCAAGTCAACAGTTTTAAACCAGTATTCATATCCCTCGACCGAAAGTTTAGATACAAACAAATTGGAATACAGTAATTTAGTATCGGTCAATAACATTTGCTTATTAGAATACGGTGCAACTTTAAAATAGTAGGACTTAGCATTACGTTGATCATGCCCAGAAAAATATGCAAATTTATCATAATACGTTTTCGAACTCCCTTGTGGAGGAGTCGAGCAATGTTCCCATTGCACATAATTAAACATGGGCTTAGGGCTACTAGCTTTATGAATAAAGTGGTGTCCATAATAGTTGTAACAAAACATGTCACCATGATTATCTCTAAACTGGTAAGCATCATCATCGTCATAGACAGTATAATATTGCAAATCCGTTAGCATAGAATCTACTGTCTTCACATCCCAATCATCAGAAACAATGCCAGGTATAACAATATCATTCATTGATAATTTGAGGACATACGGTATTTGAATCAATTCAGTGGGACCATATATATCAAACATTACTTTATCCCACACAATCCCATCCGGAACTGGTATTGCAGAAATGTTTACAGTGGACAAGTCTCTTCGAACCATATGAGACGAAAAATGCGGTTTTAACACAGTCTCCACGTGCTCAATGTCAGATCGATCAGGAAGAAAATGACCATGTATTATCAGAGAAAAAGTAACCACAAATCCCAACCATAATAAAATAGTCATCACGGCCAAAAACAGCCAAAAATAGTTCCAAGGAAAGACAAAATATGTGCGTTTAAGCCAACCCAGCAGCCGTCGTGCACCGTGGACAGAAGACATCGAGGACGAGGAGCCGGACACATCATTATCAGCGTCGTTGAAGCAGCCAGAAGCAGTTCTAGCAAAAGGTGCAACTGTGAACAAAGAAGCAGATGGAGGCTCTCGGCGTGGCACACTATAAACCACATGTTCAGAAACATCAGTAGAACGTACAGCAATTTGATCAAAAGATTCCATATTAATTGCCGTCGGTGGAACAATCGCAAGATCATCATCCACCCTCCCCAAGCTCGGAGAGGAAACAGTGTCGGTGAAAATCACCTGCAGCGGGACTTCTTCCCCAGTAGTGAGAGGGATTCCGGAACTACTCGGTGTCCCTCTTGGTCTGCTGTGCAGAATCGGCCACATGTTGTAACTTGACATTATCAATGGAAACAAAGCGATTTCCTTTGGCCCCTCGCAGCGGCGGTAAAATCACAGTTCTCGTGCCGCTCACCCCCAACACAGGGACAGGTTCTCGATAAGAAGGACCAAATTATTTTTTAACTGCGACCTTTTCACGCACTAGATCCCCAATCCTGGGTATCCAACCAGTAGGTGTTACTGGCTCATCTTTAATTCCTGAGGAGGCAGCACTGGCAGAAGAGTTATCTTCACGGAATTGTTGTAAATCCTGCAAAACAGTGACACGATCATTTATGTCAAAGGGCGTATCTGCCGCCTCCACACCAGGACCATCTAGATCAGGAACATACATTCGTGTTCCAAACAGGCACTCATATGAAGTACGACCCCCCAGTGACCTTCTAGGCAAGTTATTAAGTGCTCTCTGTACTCCATATAGGTGGGCTAGCCAACCACGACCCGTACCTATAACTCTGGCCGTTAAGGACTGCTTTAAATCACGATTTAAACGCTCCACGACAGAATTTCCCTCAGGATGAAATGGACACGAGAATTGGAGTTGGACCCCCAACAAAGCCATGGTGTCCCTGAATGCCTTAGAGGCAAAAGCAGGGCCCTGGTCCGAATGAAAAGCCGCAACTGCAAATGTATCGACAAAGATGCGCAAATCTTTAATAACAGTTCGAGCGTCAGCCGAGCGTTGTGGCCATACCCACACAAATCTGGAGCACGAATCTACAGCAACCAATATATATTTGTATGCACTATCTGGTGTCAGCGGACCACAATGATCCAAGTACACACATTGTAATGGTTTATTTGAAATCAGAAGGGGCGTCTGCTGCGGGCGACGACGACGCCTTAATTTGTTGACAAACGTCACAACAAAGGACATATTGCTTCGTCTCTTTATAGAGACCAGGCCAAAAGTAACGAGCCTGTAAAAGTTAAATCGTGGCAGCCACACCAGCATGTGCAGAAGCCACCCCCTCATGTGCTGCAGAAATTAATCTAGGTCTCTCAATTTTATTGGGAATTTCACGTACACCAATGCCCGGAATTGTAACAGTAGCATTCAGTGCACCATTCAAGCAGTAACTATATTTTGAAGGAAATCCTTTAGGAAAGGGCGTGCCATCAACCGTAGCCTATATGGCAGCCAAAATTTCTGTGTCTGGTTTGGAACTCGAACGAGTCACTGCGGCCACAGTGGCGACAGCCACTGCCGATTTCGCGGCTTCATCAGCCAAAGTATTCCCAGCAACGTGTATGCCAACGCGCTGGTGTCCAAGTGTATGCACAACATGGACTTTAGGAAGCGTTTCCTTCAGATCCGCAACCTTACCCCACAACATTTTATGTTTAATGGTGTTGCCTTTAGAATCTCTGAACCCGTTCATCTTCCAATAGTGTAGATATTCATTGAAAGACTGAACACAGTAGTAGGAGTCACAGACCAGCAACGTTAAAGTCGCCAGATCCGCGTGCTCCAATGCTAACAATAGAGCTTTGAGCTCAGCCAGCTGTGCCGTGCAATCTCCCAAGGTTTTAGTATAAGTATGTCGGGGGCAGAACACTTCCCCCTCCATAGTGCCGCTCACCACTGCACATGCAGCAGAATACTGTTGTTTAGTCCCAACCGCTGGTTGCGCAGAGCCATCGGTATACATGACCACTTGATATTGGTCAATAGGCAACGTACCAGCAGGAACAGGGTATTCCATCTCATATTGAAGAAATTCTTGAGTCTGCATTTTAGGGTCAAATACATAATCTACATCAGTGGCTGTCAAAGACGTAGCCCATTGTATCCATCGCGGGTGCAAAGCTTTCGAATTTGGAACACTCGCTTTTGTAACTGCCTCCAAGGCCGGAATCAGGGAAACGACAACGATGCGTTGACCCTGGGCCAGCGGTCTTTCTTTAATAACAGCCATCTGTACTGCAGTGAGAATTTTCTCAGTCTGTGCAAAACGTTGTTCTGCAGCAGAATACAAGTGAGACTTGTATGCAATCGGGACTGTCTCCCCCTCATTAAAGGTGACATAAGTAAACCCAACAGCCCCAGGTATCACCCTGATGACTAAATGTGTCTTATTGTCCCGTGTGTGTAAGTGTTTAACTGCTAAGAGATCACTTTGTAATTCTCGTAGTATGTGTGTATGTTCAATCGTCCAAAATCTACTCGAAAAATTCGGGCGAATCAACTCGTATAAGGGTTTTATACGCGTCGCATATTCAGGAATGTAAGTTCTGCCAAAATTCAGAAACCCCAACAATGACTGGAGCTTCCGAACCGTATTAGGAGGCTGCAATAAAGCACATTTCTCCAAAAAATGTGGCGCTAAGCTCTTGCCCTCACTCGACAACTCATATCCCAGGAAAATGACGCTGAGGAAGGCAATCATTGATTTCTTAAAATTAAACTTATAGCCAATATCAGCAAACCCCACAACAATGCGCGATACACGCCTTAGATGTTGCAGAATCTCATCATCTGTCAGATATATGTCATCAACATATGATAATGCTTCAGGGTCGAACACATGCAGCATTTCAGTTACACGAGCCGAAAACAGTCGTGGGCTATTCTTATACCCCTGAGGCAAACGACAAAATATTTCCTGAGAGCCAAACGCACTGAAACAGGTATAGTTCCGACTCTCGGGCGCTATATTCTGGCAGAAAAATCCATTCGAGATATCTAATGTTGTCTTGTATTTTTTACGCACTATATTATTCATAAGCGCTGCGCTGTGTGAATTCTGTATTGCATATGTGCGTGTATGACTATTCAAATGTCGGTAATCCATCACTATCCTATATGAATGGTCCGGTTTAGCAACCGGAAACAAGGGATTATTCATCGGCGAGACACAGGGCTCAATTACACCCTGATACTCCAATTGTGTAAGAATTTTTCTAACCGATGCCCTTGCTTCAAATTTGATAGGATACTGCGGTTGTGGCTGAGGTTCGCCCTTTATCAGAATTACATGATAAGGTGATTCTCTGTCCCACCCCACGTTATTTCTATACAAGGCGGGAGCCTGTGCTAGAGCCCATGATTTACTATAGGACTCCGCTAGTTCTCTCGGAACAAGTGGCGAGAAGGACAGTCGCGAACAAAGTCAGGTGGCCAATCCTGTTCGGCCAGCAGAACATCATATGATTTTACCACATGGTCCCAAAAAATGGCGTTTATAATACGGTCAATGTCCCCTTCCAATCGCAGAGTCACTTCATATACTCTATCAGGATCAGAGACTCGCATATCCGCCGTCTCGACTTGTATGAAGTCATCAGTTGCTTTCACCTCCAGATGCTTTAGAAGACTCCGGCGAACTATTGTGACCTCTGCCGCGCTGTCTAACAGTGCTAACGCCCATGTCTTGTTCGTCAAGAGAACTCTCTTCTTGAGCGGCATGTCTAACTGAGACTGCTGCCACTTTCTTCTTTTTAAATTGCTGTTTTTGTTGCAGCGGTTTCTCTTCTTGTTTAATAGAAACCTCCGCCGAGCGTTGTGAATCCTGTCTCGGTTTCACGTACTCCGTCCTCCGCTCTGACCGCCCACCTCTCTCACTTCTCTTTTCCGAGGAGTCCTGAAAGGAACGAGATTGGCGTGTATCAGTATATTGATATCTATCAGGCGTCTTCAAAGTATCCCTATTCCTGAGATTATACCTATTCTGTGGGGTCTCCGGTTTCGGAGACTGCCCACCATCTTTCTTAGGTGTTTGCTGTTTCTTTTCCCAGCGCTTTTTCGAACCCTCAGGTTGTTGCTGTTTAGCATTATCCTTATTATTTTTACCCTGTAACTGGGGTTTTTGTGGTCTAGCCCCGAGGCTATCACGACCAATACTAGAATATGTTTCCGCTATTATTCTCGGAAGCTCCCGCTCCTGATTAAGCAGCGGAACATCCCGAAGACGCATTCGCACTGCTAGTGCTACTGCCTCTCCTTTGAGATTACTCAAAATAATAGAAGAAACTGTGGCAAAATTGCCCAGCAACTGCATGCCCAAATCTAAGGCAGGGGCAGCCCCATATTCATCTTGAATCTGTTTAAGCACATCCGGTAAATTAGCTAATGTCGGTGTACCGTGTGCAGTAGTGTAGAGCGCGGCAAACACCGTGCCTCAGATATTACAAAGGTCCACCGGAGGAACCATCCCATACGGCAAACACATCGTCAAAATTCTATGTTTATCCTGAGGTCCCGTATGGGGAAATACTGCTTCCAGCGTATTAATTTTTTGCGCCAGCCAAAATGGAGTCTCCTCTCGTTTAGCCGGTACTTTACCCATAACAGAGTGTACAGTGGCCGGATTAATACCCGGAACCACTGCCTGTGGGTGCGCTGGAGCAGCACGCGCTGCATTCGTATTTAGTGTCTGCATTACAAACTGAACTAATCGTCTATATGTAGCCGTTAATTCTGTATATAAACGACGAACTTCAACCACTGCCAATTGAGCAACCGCAGGATGAGGTATATATGTAGCCAATAAAGGCCAGGTAGGACCATCATTACTCAGCGGACCTAACCTAACTTGTGCTACTGTGTGTGGGAGGGCGCCATCAAGCCAATTATGGTGTTCTTGATAAGATAGAGGTATTTCTAAATAAGCGTAAGCCCTGTATTGTCCAGGGACATTCGCAACAGTGTATTCGTGAAAAGTATTTGTTCCCCCATCCACTGCTGGAAATCCGACCCAAGAATAAAAAAGTTCAGTTCTATAGGCTGCATGGGCGTCCACCACAAAAGTGACCGGACCCCCCTGGACTGTCAGTCCATGTGTCAACAGATGTCCCGTGAGCGGGTGACGCATATTAATTGCTATATTCACTACATTAGGATTCGCCATTTTATAAAAAAAAATAGCTCCAGGTCAGAGAAGGCACACCAATATCGGGGTTTTCCTTTCAAAGTTCAAGCTTGAACAACCAACCACTAAGCAATAGGAATCACCTATGCCGTGGCGGCGGAAAGCCTCAGCCCCACGGACGTCTCCGTATACGGAACCGAGGAGTCAAAATATATATGAGACCAAGAGAGTCAGTCGGACCTAATCATTAGAGCCAGACCAAACGTTGGCGGCGCCATGTCGCGTGGGCTCTCATTATTCTAAATGAGACTACTGGATTTCTAGGTAGCAGGATCTATAACGGTGTGGGGGACTGAGTCTGACCTACATGTAAAGAACTCTGTCACCCTAAATCCGGTTTTTGCTCCGGCTAACTAGCAGTGCCTCATTTCTCCCATGTGGAAGGAATGATTCGGCAGCCGAGCGCATGACATCTTTGGAACTTCTCAGGGAAGTCGTGGTTACTCAGATCCAAACCAACTCTCTTATTTCCAATATGATCTCATATACAAATGACAAAGACAGTATAAGTTTTATATAATGTTTTTAATAAAACGACTGTATTTTAGATATTAAGGCGTGAGCCGCAATAACCAGAACGATACAACACAGTAGGATTGAAATAGTCACCAGGAGAGTAAAACATAAGAACAAAGCTATAATATTGTCTAACAGTTTCTACTCTCCCTCTGCTTGTTCTCTTTAGAGCACAGCATGTTAAGCTTCTAGCTTGCCTATTAGCATCACTGTGGAGACATCAGCCCTCATACCTGAGCAAATACCTGTGATCTTGGTTCAGCATCTGCAACGAGGCAGTCAGCGTCTAGTTGTGGTTCCCTGGTCGGAATCTCCCTCTTGCGTGTATTGGGACAAGGAAGTGATTTTATAACTAACATGTTATCGTGATCACAAAATGTCCCTACGCAGGAATGCCAAGTCTAAACTCCTACCACGTCTATCGGCAATGTACCAGACGGTATCCTTGACTGAAGCACAGAGTAAATATGTTATGGAGAACTCCAGTGCTGAAGTAGGCAAAACAGTGTGATATGAATAAAAAACAACACCGTAGAACTGGCTATTTGAAAAATAACAGTACAAAGCCTAATAAAAAGCATGTAGAGCAAAGTGCACAGAGGCTCTAAGCTGTCAGCAAATGAATAAAATATATTCAGGGCAAAGTGCACAAAGGCCTAAAGCGTGAAGCTAAAGCGCAATGAATACGTAAAACTAACCACACTACAGCTTGGAGCAGAGCTTGCCTCCAGTTGGAAGTCTCAGGGATACCAAAGACTTCAGTTTCATCTGCCTGCAGCACTGGGAACTGTGTGTTCTGTGCTGTTCAAGAAGAAAAACCACAGCAACGCTGCCAACGACACCACTGGCCTGCACCGTGAACTGTCAACCGCCGCACAGAGCCGCACCACCCCACTTCACACTGCAACCCTGGTCTCACCGCCGCCGCCATCTGATGCCGCCACCGAGCCGCTGCTTGAACAATGACCTGTGGGTCCCACACTCCGGCATCGCCTTGCTCACACCACAGCCTGGGCATTCCCGATGACGATGCTCCTGCTGACACCAGCGCCGAAGCCTGCACCGAGGCCTGTGGATACCGCTCATGAGGTACACAACGTCCTGTCCCGCACCACAGCCTCAGTCCACCGACGCCAGCACCATTAACTCCAGTGTCATCACAAGGCGTCGCTGTCTGCACTGTGACCCGTGGACACCGCACGGAGCCCGTCCTGCGCCGCCAACTTGTGCCTACCAACGACAGCGCTTCAGCAATGACAACGCCGCTTCCTGCATCGTGACCTGGTTACACCACACATCACACCACAGCCTTGGTCTCACTGATGCCGCTGGAGGCCGTCACTGAGCCGCTGCCTGCATCTTGACCTGTGGGCACCATAGTTTGCATCGTCCCGCTTCCCACCACAGCCCTGACGCCATCCACGCCAGCGCTCTTGACTTCATCAGCCTGGAGTTCGATCTGCAACACGTGTGACTTCAAAGGCCCGACGACCCCCGCGCCGACATCCGTAACCGACACAGAACACGAGGAATGCCGCTCTCCAGACCTCATTGCGAGGATCACGACACCCTGCATTTTCGAGGACCTGTTTGTGGGTCTCACCAACACCGTAGCTGGCCTGTGACGCCATGACCGGCCAGAATTGTTGGATTTGTTGTTCACGATGCTGTGATACCCCAGATCGAGCTATTGACTTCAAGGAGCTGTCTTTTTAAGTAATTCTTGCAAAATTCACATCTTATTTATTGTATGTTGGATTTTTATCGTATTTGGCCTTGTTTTATATAGCTAAATATTGGCTATTTTTCTAAAACTGGTGTGGTGTCCTTTTGTAGTATTTTCACTGTATTACTGGGTGTTATGTGCAAACACTTTACACATTGCTTCTGAGATAAGCCTAACTGCTCGTGCCAAGCGACATAGGGGGTGAGAAGGGGCTATCTCAGCGGGTATCTCCCTTATCCTGACTAGAGTGAGGGTCCCTACTTGGACAGGGTGCAAACCAACTGCCAAATAGAGACCCCATTTCTAACATTGGGTGCAGTGGTGGGATAGGACCTGCATTTGCACTTGTCCCACGCTGGTTGGTGTACACTACTACCATATCACAGACCTGCCACATACAGATTTTTGGTATTGAAGTTCCTTTGAACTACTTTTGGTCTTGAGTTCAAGTGAACCCCACCAACATCATGTCTCAGTCAAGAGCATCATCAGTGACATCCCAGGATTTGGTTTTTGAGGAGGATAGGTTGGAAACCTACACCGTGAAGGAACTGAAGGCCGTTTGAAAAAACCTCAAAGTCCAGGTCAGAGGCCTCACCAAGAAGGAGGAGCTACAAAAGGCACTGAGAGCCTGGGTAGCAGCCAGAGCTGCCAGTGGGCACTCTGAGGATCCAATTGTGGAGTCTGTGGAGCCAAATCCTAGGGAAGATGTGCTGAGGGTGTAGGAGCTGCTCGGGGGGGGTTACCTCCCCGGGTCAGGCAGCAGTGGTGGTTCTAAGGGCCTGACTCCAGAGGAGCCGAGGACAGAAGAGAAGCCAGGAGGTACCAGATAGAGTTGGAGAGGCTAAAAATGGAGAGGAAGAAAATGTTCTTGGATTATGAGCTCAGAGTAAAGCTAAAAGAGTAGATCCAGCAGCGATGGTGGCAGCAATACCTTAGCACAGTCAGATAGAATAGTTCACATTCCCAAGAATGTAGGAAGAGAGTACAAGAAGGGAGATGACATCCAGAGGTGGTTTCAGGGATATGAGGCATCTATCCACATGAATGTGGTCCCTGAGGAGCATTGGGGAGCAGGATTGTGGAACCACTTCACAGAGGAGGGGAGGGGAACTTTGCTAACTTTGGGTAAGGGGTACAACCTCACCTAAGCTGACATGAAGGAGGCCCTTCTCACCAGGTATGGTCTCACTCCCGACAAGTACAGGGATCAGTTTAAAGGGTGTAGGAAAACTGATTCCCAGACCTGGTTAGAATGTGTAGATTCTTTTTGCAGAGCATTGGATGGTTGGGAGAAGGGCAGTAATGTTATATATTTTCAGGGGCTGTACAACCTAATTGCATGGGATCATTTGTCTAGTCTGTGTTTTGGAGAGCTGCACCAGCACTAGACTGATAGTAAGCTGACTGACCCCAGGAAGCTTGCTATGGAGGCAGACCACTGGGTGAGTACCAGGGTCCACAAGAAGGTTTTTTGGGGGAGACTCTGCCAAAGGTGGGCAGGGTTCCCAGCAGCAGAGTGGGGGGGACAAGGGTAAACAAAAGGAGTTCTCCAAAGGGCCCCAATGGGCCTCTTCAGGAAAACCTGCAGAGGTAGGATCCCAAAAGTGCTTTGCTTGTGACCAGGTGGGTCACATGAAGGGGTATCCCAAATGTCTCAACTGGACATAGCCACCCACCAGTGGGCAGACCAAGGGGTTGGCCAGTGTAGCGCTTGGGGAGGAGTTGGTCCCAGGTGGGTGTGGGGAACCAACTGAGATGACTCTTGTCTCACTAGGGGACGGAGAGATGGTCAAGCGAAACCCTAATGCCTGATAACACTAAGAAATACAGGCAGTGGGTGACCATCAATGGCCAGAGGGTAGACGCTCTCAGAAATACTGGAGGCTGTATGACCACAGTCCTGTGTCACCTGGTGTGTGAAGAGCAGATAGTCCCCGGTGCATTCCACCAAGTAGTTGCAGTGGACAACTCAGAGCACCAGTGTAGGGTGGCGCAGGTTCCCTTTGAGTGGGGGGGGTCTCAGGTTCCTTGAGGGTAGCTGTGAGTCCCGCCATGCCTGTTTTGCCTGTTGACTGTCTGTTGGGCAATGACCTGGAGACTTCTGCCTGGAAGGAGGTAGAGCTTTGGTCACACTTGGGGAGGTTGGGGTTGCAGGAGTGGGTGTGTTTGACCACTTGGTCCATGGCAGCCAATCAGGGTGATCAGACAGTCCTGGAGCCTGAAACAGTGGACCAGGTGACTGCCAAGAAGGGCAAGGTACTTGGGAAAGCCACCCCGGAAGTTCCCACGGTCCGGGTGAGGAGATGGAAATTTTGGGTAAGAAAAAGGGACAAAAATAGCTAGATATACTTTCTTTCACATGTTGTGTGAAAGGGAGCGAATAGAAATGTGCTGTATCTACTATGATATTCCGCACCTCCTCTCTCTACCAGTGCTGGAGCTCTTTCTGCTGTCTAGCGGCAAAACGGGCACACTTGCTCCATACCTCCTGCACAAAAACAATCCTTACAGACATATTACTCTTTCCGTATGTGCTGTAGGATGCAGCGCACATAAAGAGGAAGTAACAAGGAGAAATGAACATACTTTTCTTTGTTACATTCCTATCAGGTAGGCACACCATTCTGGCACAAATACATCTTTGTGAATCTGGGTTTAACAGATGGAACGTCCATGCCCCACGCATGTAATGCCCACCTGATGCAAAGTAACACAAGGCAGAGCTATGGACTGTGTTACATTACTTTGTATTTACTCACCTATGCAAATCAACTTTATGTGGCTTAGTAAATGCCGAAAATAATTTTGTATCTGGGCTGCACCACAAAAGTGGTGCAACCCTGATGCAAAATCTTAGCAAACCTGCGCCCATATGTTGGGTGGAGTTGAGTTGTGGAGGACAGTTTTGGCCATGGAATATTGGAAAGATTGTACTTAACATGCAGTTTGAGGTGGAAGTAGGCTGAGATTACTTGTGAGTTGACACTAAACTTCAGGGTCAAGTTGAGCAACATTAGTTCTAAATTCTGCGTCATGCCAGACAGCAAAGGTTATCATAGCTTTCATCAAACCAGATCTCAAGAAGTATCCAGTTATAGGTTCCATTACACTGAAACCCCACCACGTAATCTGTTTAGAATACACACCCTGCTTTCAGTTACAGATTGCATAAACCTAAACCCACAGTACAGCCTGTTTAGAGCACCCAGCCTTCTTGCAGTGACAGGTTTAATTATTCAAGATCTCAAGAAGCATCCAGTGTAGAGGAGCCATCCTGCCTCCTGTGACATGTTCCACTAAATAAGATACCAAGAAGTCCATGCCTGGCTTGCAGTTACTTGCAATTACTTATTGACGCATTCAGCATGGCCACAGTATGTAACCTGCTCCAGTGCCAGAACTCAAAAACATATTGCGGCTTTTGAAGTTGTATAATTTCTTTTGGTAAAGAAAACTGTTATGTTGCACAGAAGTAATGAATAAGGCCAAAGTTTTTGAATGACCAACAAAATAATCCAAGACGAGAAATAGGAAAATAATGATCTTGGACATTTAGGGCCTGATTCTGACCCTGGCGGCCGGTGACCGCCAGGGTCACCGGCCACGGGAGCACCGCCGACAGACCGGCGGTGCTCCGAAGGGCATTCTGACCGCGGCGGTTCAGCCGCGGTCAGAAAGGGTAAACCGGCGGTCACCCGCCGGTTTACCGCTGCCCTTCTGAATCCTCCAAGGCGGCGGAGCGCGCTCCGCCGCCATGGGGATTCAGACACCCCCTACCGCCATCCTGTTCATTGCGGGAAACCCGCCATGAACAGGATGGCGGTAGGGGGTGCCGCGGGGCCCCTGGGGGCCCCTGCAGTGCCCATGCCAATGGCATGGGCACTGCAGGGGCCCCCGTAAGAGGGCCCCGCAAAGTATTTCAGTGTCTGCTATGCAGACACTGAAATACGCGACGGGTGCCACTGCACCCGTCGCACCTTCCCACTACGCCGGCTCAATTCTGAGCCGGCGTCCTCGTGGGAAGGTTGATTTGCCCTGGGCTGGCGGGCGGCCTTTTGGCGGCCGCCCGCCAGCCCAGGGCAAATCTCAGAATCACCGCAGCGGTCTTTCGACCGCGGTGCGGTGTTCTGACGGGGTTACTTTGGCAGGCGGCCTCCGCCGCCCGCCAAAGTAAGAATGACCCCCTTAGTAGAATGCTGATGAGTAATAGAATCTGGACGCATGCGTACAGGACGCTAGCTTCTACATCTGCTATTAATATCCATGTTTTTGTTACCATGTGGAATATTAATAAAGGTCTAGAAACAACATAAGCCCAATTCACAGTCCGTTGCGCACCTTAATAAAACCTGGGTGCACGAAAGTTGAGTCCTGTAAGGGTATGAAACTTCAGACAAAATCAAACTTGATTTTACATACAAAGTTATCAAATTTCTTCTAAGAGTATGTTTGTGTAGCCTTTTAGTCCATCATTAACTTTGTTTCAGTAAAGGCCATAGATTTCAGATGGGGGGGTCTTTATTTACAGCTCTCTTTGTTACAGTCTCCCTAATGGTGAATACTATAGTCCTCTGGTAGCCCATGTGACTATGCTTGAGTGGTCAGCCTGTGATGGCCATTGTCCATGGAGGACGCAAGGACTCGTTTGCATTCATCTCTGTATATCCCGGGGGCTTCAGTCTGTACAGTACTGTATATTGCAGACTTATTTCATGTCTTCTTTCGTTGCACAAAGAGACCCTTTTTGGAGATGAGCTTTATTTATACACTGCCTTCTCCCCAGGCTGAATGACACTGCTGTCCCCACATCACGCGCTGCACCAGATCTGTCCAGTCACTCTGCAGATACACCATAGAGAAGAATTACTCGTTTGTGTGCTCTTCCTTGAGAAAGAAATGCTGCTTCAGAGGATTTCTTAGACAACCTCAGTGCTAAATGTAGAAAAGCCCATTTTCCAGCGGAAGAATAAGCGTCCATTGACGGCCAAAGCCGGGCTGCGCTGCCATTGATGGGGGTGATAGTCCTGCTGATACATTACAGCTGAACAGATGAAGAAGCAGCTTGTGGCAATGCCCCCAGGACTTTGACTTTGTCATCCATTGTACCCCCTGCAGGAAGCCATTTTTTTGCTGGAATCCCTGCACCTCTGGGTGCATGCTCACATCCAAGGTGTCTCAATCTGTAGCAAGAGCTAAGACATGCTCATCAATTTGCACTGTGATACAATCCTAGCAAGGTTGACAGTCAGGGTTAACGCTGTTTTTGCAGTCTCCCTCCAGAAGACTAGGTACCTGGTGTTTGGTTAACATCGTCTCTAGTCGCCAATCAACATAGTGCCTGCTAAAGCATCTCCAGAGTATGATGGTAGTTTTCATTCATCATGCCAACCAGTTTCCGCACCTTGCACGGGACAGTCCTCACATAACCCAAGAGTGCGGTCATTGGAGTACTTGCGATTGTGTCACCCACCATCGCGTCAATAGCATCAAGCACCTGTGTTTACTGCATTACGAGGCCGGCTAACGTCCGTGTATATGGCTCTCAACAGTCTGCAAGGCCACAGCAAGTCATGTTTCAGCGCTGTGTGGGGTAAATACCGTAGGGGATGTACCCAGAAATGCGCAAATTGCACCTGAGCACAGTAGTAGTATAATTCCATATCAGGTGTAGCAAGACAACCCTGTTCAAAGGGCAGCGTGAGTAGTTCCCACGACACCAGTGACTGCCCCCCACCCATGCCAAGGAGATCACAAGGGAGCGCAAATGTTTCCTAAAACTGCTAGTGAGTAGCACTGGGAGGTTAATAAGCAAGTAGAGGAACTTGGGGAGGACCACCATTTTGGTGATGGCAATCCAGCCCATGAGCGATAACGGCAGGGACTGCCAGCAAGCCACCTTCTCCCCCAACCATGATATCGCTTTCCTATAGTTCTCCCTCCATAGCTCCTCCATATCTCACCTCAGCCAGATTCCCAAGTAGCGGACTGGCTCCTCTGCCCAACACAGAGGGAACTCAGAAACGTGTGGTGTGGTCACATCAGAAAGTGGTAACACAACCGATTTGGCCCAATTTATAGTTATTCGGGAGATACCACCAAACCAAATGACTTTGCCTATTAAGGGATCAAGATTAGACTTCAGGTCACGGACATTTAGCATAACATCATCTGAGTACATCAACACTAACATCCGCTGGGGTCTGAAAGCGAGCCCTCGATGATGAAGATGTTGCCTGAGACATGCCGCCAGTGGTTCCATTGCAACCGCAAACAAAAGCAGCGAAAGTGGGCAGCCCTGCCTAGTAGCCCCAGAAACCGGGAACGCATCAATGATGGAACCGTTAAGGCACAGCTTGTCCAAGAGCTCTGTGTACAACAGTCTAATCAGTCGGATGAATTTGGAGCCAAGGCGCAGGCTGACCAAAAGCGCAAAAAGGAAGGACCATTCTAAGGAACTGAACGCCTTTGTTTGCATCTAAGAACACTGCTGCTGCGTGGCTCTCAGGATCTATCGATTGTGCCACAGCAAAATAAGTGTGAAAAATATAGGAGGTTGACCTACTCGGGACAAACCCGGACTGATCCAGTAGGACAATAGTCAGCAGCGGTGGTAGCAATCTGGAGGCAATCAGTTTGGCCAGAATTTTATTATCAATATTTATTAGTGACTAAGGTCCATAGGATTACATTTTTTTGGGTTCTTAGCAGGCTCAAGCAATGTTACTATCACTGCTTAACATAGTGATAGAGGGAAGATGGCACTCTCAATTGATTCTGCGTAACCCTCAAGGAGATGCGGTGTAAGCAGGTCCGCATATTCCTTATTAAATGCTGCTGTTAGACCATCCTAGCCAGGTGCTTTATCACCTGGAAGGCCCGAATGACCTTGACTTTATCGTCCTCCGAGAAGGGTGAGTCTAAGAAATGCCTGTGGACGTCTTCTAGCCAGAGAAGGCTAAGCTTATCAAAATATTCTGTATATACTTCCTTGCTAAGCGAGTGGGTGGAAGAGTACGACGTGGAGTAATAGTTCTTCATTTTTTGTTGCACCGCCACTGTGCCCACCTGGAGGCCTGCCTACTCATCCTCCAATTCCAGTATATTGGCCCTCATTCTGACCCTGGCGGTCGGTGATAAAGCGGCGGCCAACCCGCCAACAGGCCGGCGGTCCAAAATATGCAATTCTGACCCTGGCGGGAACCGCCAACACAGCCCGCCGCATTAACACTCCGCCCGCCACGGCGGAACAAACAAACAGCGCGGCGGTCCCCGCCAACAGCCAGGCGGCAGACAATGTACCGCCCACCCTATCACGACCCACCAATCCGCCACCTTTTCCGGGGCGGGAGCACCGCCGATAAAAACACGGCGGAAACAGACTACGAACGGGAAAACGCTCACCTCCACATACAGCACGCGAGATTCCGGCAGTATGGAACCCGAGTTGCAGGTCATCCCCGCACTCCTATACCTGCTCCTGTACCAGGAGCACGCCCGGCGGCGCGGAAGACATCGGTGAGTACTGCACCTACGACACAGGGGAGGGAAAAGATTACCGGCACACACCCACCCACACCCACTACAACACACACATCAATGCATTCCCACAGATCACTGTCACAACCCACAAACCCCCCCCTTCCGAAATAATGCAAAGACCAAAAGAAGAGATCTCAAACGGGCAGATATATTGAAAAATGGACAGCAGTAATCAAAATAAATAAATAAACTATGTACAAAATATATACAGCCACTAAATGTAGTCCAACCACTGTCCGTGGACCACAGGGGTCCTGAGCAAAGGGGCAAGGCCCAGTCCCACGACAAGAACTCCACAGAGAGAACACTGCAGGGGCATCAGAAAGAAAAAAGGACAGGCACCTCAGGGGGAAGGGAAGGGGGGGCACCTCAGCCACTTGAGTACACGACGCCAGATCCACGAGGGGACTCCATGACCACTGGCCCTTCCTGGGGAGAGCAAAGCCACAGTCCAAACAGTCCATACAGTGGGTGGCCTGCCCACTGGGCCATCCTGGGGAGAGCAAAGCCACAGTCCAAACAGTCCATACAGTGGGTGGCCTGCCCACTGGGCCATCCTGGGGAGAGCAAAGCCACAGTCCATACAGTCCATACAGTGGGTGGCCTGCCCACTGGGCCATCCTGGGGAGAGCAAAGCCACAGTCCAAACAGTCCATACAGTGGGTGGCCTGCCCACTGGGCCATCCTGGGGACAGCAAAGCCACAGTCCAAACAGTCCATACAGTGGGTGGCCTGCCCACTGGGCCATCCTGGGGAGAGCAAAGCCACAGTCCAAACAGTCCATACAGTGGGTGGCCTGCCCACTGGGCCATCCTGGGGAGAGCAAAGCCACAGTCCATACAGTCCATACAGTGGGTGGCCTGCCCACTGGGCCATCCTGGGGAGAGCAAAGCCACAGTCCAAACAGTCCATACAGTGGGTGGCCTGCCCACTGGGCCATCCTGGGGAGAGCAAAGCCACAGTCCATACAGTGGGTGGCCTGCCCACTGGGCCATCCTGGGGAGAGCAAAGCCACAGTCCAAGCAGTCCATAACAGACTCCACTGCCACTGGAGGAGGCATGTTGGCCAGAGGACATCCTGCAGCCCTGCCCGAGACAGATCCTGCCCTGCCACGTCTGCCAAAGGGCCAGCGGTTCCTGCCTTGAAGGGCCCAGTTCAGCGGTTCTTGAGACGGCGGGCCCCAGCGGAGCGGTGCTGGAGACGGCGGGGCCCAGTTCAGCGGTTCTTGCCTTGAAGGGCCCAGTTCAGCGGTTCTTGCCTTGAAGGGCCCAGTTCAGCGGTTCTTGAGACGGCGGGCCCCAGCGGAGCGGTGCTGGAGACGGCGGGGCCCAGTTCAGCGGTTCTTGCCATGAAGGGCCCAGTTCAGCGGTTCTTGCCTTGAAGGGCCCAGTTCAGCGGTTCTTGAGACGGCGGGCCCCAGCGGAACGGTGCTGGAGACGGCGGGGCCCTGTTCAGCGGTTCTTGCCGTGAAGGGCCCAGTTCAGCGGTTCTTGCCTTGAAGGGCCCAGTTCAGCGGTTCTTGAGACGGCGGGCCCCAGCGGAGCGGTGCTGGAGACGCCGGGGCCCAGTTCAGCGGTTCTTGCCATGAAGGGCCCAGTTCAGCTGTTCTTGCCTTGAAGGGCCCAGTTCAGCGGTTCTTGAGACGGCGGGCCCCAGCGGAGCGGTGCTGGAGACGGCGGGGCCCTGTTCAGCGGTTCTTGCCGTGAAGGGCCCAGTTCAGCGGTTCTTGAGACGGCGGGCCCCAGCGGAGCGGTGCTGGAGACGGCGGGGCCCTGTTCAGCGGTTCTTGCCGTGAAGGGCCCAGTTCAGCGGTTCTTGAGACGGCGGGCCCCAGCGGAGCGGTGCTGGAGACGGCGGGGCCCTGTTCAGCGGTTCTTGCCTTGAAGGGCCCAGTTCAGCGGTTCTTGAGACGGCGGGCCCCAGCGGAGCGGTGCTGGAGACGGCGGGGCCCTGTTCAGCGGTTCTTGCCTTGAAGGGCCCAGTTCAGCGGTTCTTGAGACGGCGGGCCCCAGCGGAGCGGTGCTGGAGACGGCGGGGCCCAGTTCAGCGGTTCTTGCCATGAAGGGCCCAGTTCAGCGGTTCTTGCCTTGAAGGGCCCAGTTCAGCGGTTCTTGAGACGGCGGGCCCCAGCGGAGCGGTGCTGGAGACGGCGGGGCCCTGTTCAGCGGTTCTTGCCGTGAAGGGCCCAGTTCAGCGGTTCTTGAGACGGCGGGCCCCAGCGGAGCGGTGCTGGAGACGGCAGGGCCCAGTTCAGCGGTTCTTGAGACGGCGGGCCCCAGCGGAGCGGTGCTGGAGACGGCGGGCCCAGTTCAGCGGTTCTTGCCTTGAAGGGCCCAGTTCAGCGGTTCTTGCCGTGAAGGGCCCAGTTCAGCGGTTCTTGAGACGGAGGGCCCCAGCGGAGCGGTGCTGGAGGAGGCGGGGCCCAGTTCAGCGGTTCTTGCCTTGAAGGGCCCAGTTCAGCGGTTCTTGCCGTGAAGGGCCCAGTTCAGCGGTTCTTGAGACGGCGGGCCCCAGCGGAGCGGTGCTGGAGACGGCGGGGCCCAGTTCAGCGGTTCTTGCCTTGAAGGGCCCAGTTCAGCGGTTCTTGCCGTGAAGGGCCCAGTTCAGCGGTTCTTGAGACGGCGGGCCCCAGCGGAGCGGTGCTGGAGACGGCGGGGCCCAGTTCAGCGGTTCTTGCCTTGAAGGGCCCAGTTCAGCGGTTCTTGCCGTGAAGGGCCCAGTTCAGCGGTTCTTGAGACGGCGGGCCCCAGCGGAGCGGTGCTGGAGACGGCGGGGCCCAGTTCAGCGGTTCTTGCCTTGAAGGGCCCAGTTCAGCGGTTCTTGCCGTGAAGGGCCCAGTTCAGCGGTTCTTGAGACGGCGGGCCCCAGCGGAGCGGTGCTGGAGACGGCGGGGCCCAGTTCAGCGGTTCTTGCCTTGAAGGGCCCAGTTCAGCGGTTCTTGCCGTGAAGGGCCCAGTTCAGCGGTTCTTGAGACGGCGGGCCCCAGCGGAGCGGTGCTGGAGACGGCGGGGCCCAGTTCAGCGGTTCTTGCCTTGAAGGGACCAGTTCAGCGGTTCTTGCCGTGAAGGGCCCAGTTCAGCGGTTCTTGAGACGGCGGGCCCCAGCGGAGCGGTGCTGGAGACGGCGGCCATTCTATGGCCAACTGCTCATTGCCTGGTGGTGCCCTCCTGGGCAGCGGGGATGGTGCTCCTTCAATGCCCACCTGGGCTGTGGGTGGTGGGGCCCTCCTGGCCAGCTGGGCTGGGTCCTCCCTGGGCAGCGGCTATGGGGGTGGTGGGCTCTCCCGGGGCAGCTGTGCCGGTTCCTCCCGGGGCAGCGGCTATGGGGGTTGCGGGCTCCTCCTGGGCAGCTGTGACGGGTCCTCCATGGGCAGCAGGCCTGCTGCCTGACTTCTCCGCCTTGCTGCCCTTGCCCTCCTTAGTCGGGAGTCTGTGGCCCTTTCCTCCCTTTGGAGTTGTGGCTGTTGACGGTGGCTGGCTAGTGTCCTGGGGGGATATCGAATCCGGGCTCCGGCGGCGGCCCTTCCGCCTTCTGCTCCTCTTCCCAGGGGGTGGGCTGGCTGTCCCCTTGCTGCTGGGCGAAGATCCAGACCTGCGGGCTGGTGGGCTCCAATACCCCTGCACCCTTGTCAAGGGGGCTGCAGGGCTGGTGGTGGCTGAGGTGCTCTTTTTACCCCGACGAGAAGGAGGGGGGGGCTCAGGGTCAGGAAAGAAGGTAGCAGTAGAGAGATAGATTTTCTTGGGACAATGGAGAGTGGTAGGTACAGTGGGTATGGGAGTGGAGGGAGAGGATGTGGTTGTAGGCAAGACAAGTTTGCTGTCTTTGGGTGCAGGTGCAGGAGCGGGAGGCTGTCGTGAGGTGGATGGCTGTTGGGTGGGTGGGTGGCTGCGTTTGTGTGGTGTGGAAGAGGGGGTGACAGACACAGTGGGAGAGGACACAGGGGACGTGTAAATGGCAGTGGGGGTGGTGACTGCACGTGTGCGGACTGGAGTGGAGGGTATGCTGGTGATGGAAACACTGGCTGATGGTGAGGTGAATGAAGGTGTGAGTGTAGACGTCACAAGGAGGGAGGAGGGAGACGAGGAGGTGGGGGTCACAGAGGTGGTAGTGACTGTTGGCATGTCTGCATCGGAATGTTGCTTGTGTGAATGTCTGCGTGATCTGTGGTGCTTATGTTTGGATGAGCTGCTCTTGGGTGTTGAGGTGTGTGCAGGCTGGTCTGATGGTGTGGGTGGGACAGGCAGAGGAACAGGAGACTGGGAGGAGGGAGTTAGTAGAGGGAGGCAGGAGACAGGGGCAATGGCTGCCGTCAGTGCTGAGGCCAGAGCCTGGAACGATCGCTGATGGGCAGCCTGACCTGAATGAATGCCCTCCAGGTACGCATTGCTGCGATGAACCTCCCTCTCCACCCCCTGGATGGCATTCAAAAGGGTAGTCTGCCCAACAATGAGCGTTCGGAGGAGGTCAATGACCTCCTCACTGAGGGCAGCGGGGGTAACAGGGGCAGGGCCTGAGGTGCCTGGGGCGAAGGAGATGCCCGGCTTCCTGGCAGAGCGGGCATGGGGCGAACGCTGAGGGGCTGCTGGGAGGGCGGAGATGGTGCGCTGGGTGGCGGCTGTACCTGTAATGGCGGGGGGCACGGATGGTGCCACCCCCGCAAGGGAGCTCCCTTCCGAAGACGTGTCCGTGTCGCTGCAGGGTCCAGTCGTCCCCGTCGTGGAGCTCCCCTCGCCCTACGTCTCACTGGTCCAGTCAGACTCTGTGGCATGGCCCTCCTGGGCCATGTGAGATGCAGCTCCCTCCTGCCCCGATGCCACTTCTCCTCCGCCTGATGATGCTGATGCACACAAGCACAGAAGGACAAACAAAAAGGGGGGGGGGGGGAGAGAGAAATAAAGAGATTTTGAGTACATGGATCACCGGTACAGTTAGCGGACATGACAGACACAGATGCCCCCTGCACTAAGTTGCGCACTTGGGGTCCGCTACGCATTCCGTGGAACATGCCCTACACGCCTAGAGTTGACAACTGCACCCATGGATGACACGGCCCAGGGATGGCTGTACTGACACACTACTGAGGGTGGTGGCTGGGGACACAGGGGCTTACGGGGGTGCCCAGCCTACAGATATCGCCCTGGCCTAGGGGGACCCACAGCCCTCCTCCCCCACCCAGACACCTCCACTGCGCGACAACAGAGTAGATGATGCTTGTACTCACCCCCTTGTGTCTGCTGTGCTGCCCTCACGCGCCCATCCAAATCAGGGTAGGCCACCGCCAGGATCCGGAACATCAGGGGGGTCAGTTGACGGCAGGCACCCCGCCTACGTTGGGAGGCCATCCCCAGCAGAGACTCGGCGGTCTTCTTGGTCCCGCGGCGGATGTCCTCCCACCTCTTGCGGCAGTGGGTGCCCCGTCGATGGTGGACCCCCAGGGTCCGGACTTCCTTGGCGATGGCACGCCAAATCCCGATCTTCTCATGGGCGCGGACCTATGTGACACGTACAGGGAGGGAGAAATACCACGTTCAAGTTTGTCTGCATTATCGTTGCCAGTGGCCCAACGCCCCCCATCCCCGCCAGGCCCCCCGCCAGGCCCCCCGCCAGGCCCCCCGCCAGGCCCAACATGCCCCCCATCCCCGCCAGGCCCCCCGCCAGGCCCCCCGCCAGGCCCAACATGCCCCCCATCCCCGCCAGGCCCCCCGCCAGGCCCAACATGCCCCCCATCCCCGCCAGGCCCCCCGCCAGGCCCCCCGCCAGGCCCAACATGCCCCCCATCCCCGCCAGGCCCCCCGCCAGGCCCCCCGCCAGGCCCAACATGCCCCCCATCCCCGCCAGGCCCCCCGCCAGGCCCAACATGCCCCCCATCCCCGCCAGGCCCCCCGCCAGGCCCCCCGCCAGGCCCAACATGCCCCCCATCCCCGCCCGGCCCCCCGCCAGGCCCAACATGCCCCCCATCCCCGCCAGGCCCCCCGCCAGGCCCCCCGCCAGGCCCAACATGCCCCCCATCCCCGCCAGGCCCCCCGCCAGGCCCCCCACCAGGCCCAACATGCCCCCCATCCCCGCCAGGCCCCCCGCCAGGCCCAACATGCCCCCATCCCCGCCAGGCCCCCCGCCAGGCCCCCCGCCAGGCCCAACATGCCCCCCATCCCCGCCCGGCCCCCCGCCAGGCCCCCCGCCAGGCCCAACATGCCCCCCATCCCCGCCAGGCCCCCCGCCAGGCCCCCTGCCAGGCCCAACATGCCCCCCATCCCCGCCAGGCCCCCCGCCAGGCCCAACATGCCCCCCATCCCCGCCAGGCCCCCCGCCAGGCCCCCCGCCAGGCCCAACATGCCCCCCATCCCCGCCAGGCCCCCCGCCAGGCCCCCCGCCAGGCCCCCAAGCCAGCCAGTGGCCCCAAATCCATATTGAATTAAACTCACTTGTTGGTCTGGAGGACCGTAGAGTAGCGCATACTGGGGGAGGACCCCATCCACAAGTTTCTCCAACTCCTCTCCAGTGAAGGCAGGGGCCCTTTCCCCAGCCGCAGCAGCCATTGTCCCTTCCAGACCGAGGTCACAGCAACACTTGCAGTATAGGCCCTCTCCTGTGAAAGTTCAAGTCGCAAGTGGATAAGTAGATAGGAAATGGCGGTCAAGTCCGCGGCGGTGCGTACCGCGGCGGTGCGTACCGCCACTGCCGGCGCCCTTCGCCATTGGCTCCTGAAACCCATAGGCTTCAATGTTAACCAATGCGGCTTCGCGCCGCGGTCTTCGCCCGCCGACCGCCGCGGTGTGCCACGCCAGCGCATTGACCTCACATCCCATTGTCACACTTCACAGGTCAGGCAGCCGCCATTTCGAGGGTCCACATGGCTCAATTTCAACTGCGTCACACAGGCCTAGGCCTTGCATAGCCACTCAGACACGCCATTCACTGCATAGAGAATCGTTTACTGTGCAAGCTGTGAGTACGTACCTGTGGGTTGCTTGACTCTGTGCTCCATGTTGTCCATCCTAGGCACCGTCCGCTGGGTTTGGCGAGGAGACGGATGAATCCTCGCGTGTACCTACCGCTGGTGGACCTGTCGACAATGGAAGAACGCCACATTATCCTGACCTACCGGCTTGACCGTGCCACTATACATGAACTGTGTGCCCAGCTGGAGCCCGACCTGATGTCCCCCATCCGCCAACCCACAGCGATTCCCCCTCTGGTGCAGGTCCTGTCAGTACTCCATTTCCTGGCAAGTGGGTCATTTCAGACAACAGTGGGAATTGCTTCTGGGATGTCTCAGCCCATGTTTTCGAAGGTGTTATCCAGAGTGTTGTCTGCCCTGATGAAATACGTGAGGAGCTACATCATTTTCCCTGAGGTGGGCGAATTGGCTACAGTGAAGGGTGATTTCTACGCCCTTGGACATATTCCCAACGTCATTGGTGCCATTGATGGGACCCATGTGGCTTTGGTTCCCCCAAGAGACAGGGAGCAGGTGTACAGGAACAGAAAAAGTTACCATTCCATGAACATCCAGGTGGTGTGTTTGGCTGACCAGTACATCTTGCATGTAAATGCCAAGTTCCCTGGGTCAGTGCATGACGCCTTCATCCTGAGGAATAGCAGCATCCCTTACGTGATGGAACAGCTAGAGAGACACCGTGTATGGCTATTGGGGGACTCTGGGTACCCCAACCTGTCGTGGCTACTGACCCCAGTAAGGAATCCCCGGACCAGGGCAGAGGAACGGTACAATGAGGCCCATGGGCGTACTCGGAGGGTGATCGAACGCACCTTTGGCCTCCTAAAGGCCAGGTTTAGGTGCCTGCATATGACAGGTGGATCCCTAATGTACTCACTTAAGAAGGTGTGTCACATCATCGTGGCCTGCTGCATGCTTCACAACCTGGCTTTGCGCCGCCAGGTGCCTTTCCTGCAGGAGGATGGTCGAGACGGTGGTGTAGTGGCAGCTGTGGAACCTGTGGAGAGTGACGAGGAGGAAGACGACGGGGCTGAAACAGACAACAGGTACAGAATCATTGAACAGTACTTCCAATAGGACACAGGTAACAATTCAAACATAATTTAGTGAATGTGAACTACTCTCCTGCATCTCTGCTGCCTGTCTATTTGCCCCAGTGTATGATGACTGAGTTGTGGCTTTTCCCTCCCTATTTCAGATCTGGGGTCCCCACTACGAGTCCTGTGCTTCGTTTCCCCATGGACTACAGCTTTGTGGCAGCTGTTTGTTGACTTCACTATGTACAAGGACATATTTGCAATGTCATGTCAATTACAATATTTTGAAATCACAGCCAGACTCCAGATAGTTTTGTGCTAAATGGGTGTTTATTTAAGTGCTCAAAATGGGATGGGTGGTTTCAAGTGGGTGGGGGCTATGGTGAAGGAATGTCCATGGCAGAGTCCAGAGTAACAGTCACACAGGTGCATTGTCCAGAGGCCTGTGGAGAGATGGAGCATGGGCAGTTCAAGGATGGACAGGGTGACAATGTGGGACAGTGGGATGACATCAGGTGGTATCCTTTGCTGGCGGGGGTCTTGACATCCTACTCTGTCTTATTGCGAGATCTCAGGGCCCTCTTGCGGGGTGGTTCTTCTCCTGCAGGAGGTGGGGGTCTGGTGGGCTGCTGTTGTGCGGGGGCCTCCTGACCACTAGCGCCGGCGGAGGTGGTTGGCTGTTCTTGGTCCAGGCTAGTGGCAGGGGCCCTTTGTTGGTGTTGAGTGTCCGTCCTGGTGTTGATGAGGTCCTGCAGCAGCCCGACCATGGTAACCAGGGTGGAGGTGAGGGCTCTGATGTCCTCCCTGTACCCCCGATAGTGTTCCTCCTGCAGTACCTGGATCTCCTGGAACCGGGCCAGTACCGTCGCCATCGTCTCCTGGGAGCGGTTGTATGCTCCCATGATGGTGGTGAGGGCCTCGTGGAGAGTGGGTTCCCTGGGCCCGTCCCCCCCCTGTCGCACAGCTGCCCTCCGAGTTGCCCTGTTTCCCTGGGCCTCTGCCCCCTGGCCGGTGTGCCCACTACCACTGCCCCCAGGTCCCTGTTGTTGTTGGGGTGGTGGGTTATCCTGGGTGCCCTGTAGTGGTAGACACACCGCAGATTGACGCGCCCTGGAGACAGAGGCATGGGCCCGCTGGGTGGGAGCTGTGCTGGTGTTCCCAGAGGGGTTTGGGTCTGTGGTGGCCTGTGGCTGTCTGAGGGGAACCGACTGTCCAGAGGTCCCCGATGGTCCGGGCTGGTAATCGGTGTCCAGGTCGACAGAGCTGCTGTCATCGCTGACGGCCTCTTGGGTGGGGGGTGTGGAGAATTCTGGGCCCTCCGTGGCGGTGTGTTGGCGGTCGGGTCCTGCAGGGGTATAGAGGTATGGTTATAGTTTCAATGTGTGGCATATGGGTGTATCTGTGGGTTCCCGTGTCCCCAAGTGCTGGCATTCGTGTGTGGGGGCTTTGGTGAGGGTGGCTTGTGGGGGGGATGTGTATATGCATTGGGCATGCTTTGGTGATGGGTGTCCATGCTTAGTGGACGCATGCAGGCCTAGGTTTTGGGATGTGTGGGTTGTGATGGTGAGACATTGGCAGGGAATAGGTGTGCTGGGGGTGGGGGTGAGGATGGTGGTGGGGGTGAGGGTGGGGGTGAGGATGGGGGTGGGGGTGAGGGTGGGGTTCGAGGATGGGGGTGAGGGTTGGGGTATGATTTGGCATGCAGGTGGGGGGGAAGCAGTAGTGAAGCTTCAACTTACCAGTGTCCATTCCTCCGCCGACTCCTGCGAGGCCGTCAGGATGCAGGATGTTCAAGACTTCCTCCTCCCATGTTGTAAATTGTGGGGGTTGAGGTGGGGGTCCTCCGCCAGTCTTCTGCACGGCGATGTTGTGCCGGGATACCATGGAACGCACCTTCCCCCGTAGGTCGTTCCATCGCTTCCTGATGTCTTCCCGATTTCTGGGGTGCTGTCCCACAGCGTTGACCCTGTCGACAATCCTCTGCCATAGCTCCGTCCTCCGGGCAATGCTGGTGTATTGGACCTGTGTGCCGAAGAGCTGGGGCTCTACCCGAACGATTTCCTCCACCATGACCCTGAGTTCTTCGTCTGAGAAGCGGGGCTGTCTTTGGGGTGCCATGGAGTGGTGTGTATGATGTGTGGGGTGGAGTATGTGTAGTTAAGTGTGTTGAGTGTGGTGGTGTGTGTTGTTTTGTGTGTGGATATTGTGTGGGTGATGGTGTAGTGTGCCTCTGTGTGATGGTATTCTGTGTTCGATGATGTGTCTCTCTGTGCTTCTTTCGGAATTTTTTGTCGTAGGGGTTTGTGGGTGATGTGGGTGTGTGTTTTATATTGTATTGTGTGTGTGGGAGTGGTGTGTGTATGTGTATAAGGTGTGTGGAATTCAAATCGGCCAATGTGGCTGAGTTTTGTTCGTTTGTGTGTATTCTGACCGCGGCGGTGTGTACCGCCAATGGAAAACCGCGTTTGAATGACCGCCGCGTGGATTCGTGGGTCGTAATGGCATGGGCGTATTTCTGTTGGCGTGACGGTGGAGGTTTGGTCACCTCCACTTTTCCGCCGACCGCTGGTCTGGCGGTCTGTTGTGGCTGTCGGATTTTCGGAGGTTTGGCTGCTGCGGGTCAGAATGACCGTGGCGGGTTACCGCGACCGCAGCGGAATTATGGAGGATTTCTGACCGGCGGTAGGCGCCTTTTACCGCCGAGGTCAGAATGACCACCATAGTCTCTTGTCCATGGCCTACGCAGAAGGTTGGCGAGCGTTCTGCTAGTCCTATCTTCCTCACCATAGCATCTCACCTGCGTGTCTCGCCCCAAGCAGCACACAAATCGTGTTTGGCCTCCTCATAAAACTGATCCAATTTAACTTGAGGTTCCGCCAACCATGCAGTGTTCCCTGTATCATAGTAATTATTTTCAATATCACAAAGTTGTTGCTCCAGGTGGGCGAGTTCCTGGCGCAGCGCGTGCAGTATTCCGTGCTGCTTGGCTGGACCGCCCCTTATGACCACCTTAAATGTCTTTCAGAGAGTGCCCGGGGACTGCACCGACTATTTACTATGAGTAAAGAAATCAACTATGGCCTCTCGCACCTCATTACGAAAGACCTGTTCTCACAGGGCTTCCAATGGCAATCAGCAAGTAAATGCTTGCTGTGCCCCGTCAGGAGCACAAATCTACAACAGAACCGGAAAGTGATCAGAGAGAGTGTGGGAGCAGTGCGTCACATCTTGTGTCCAAGTCTCTGCATCTCTAGTAGCAACCCACATATCCATGTGAGACCAGCTGTTGTGTGGGATATTAATGGAGGTGCCTTTTTTGACTCCTTTGTCTTGCATGGCACAAGCCAACCAGATTTTTTCCTGCTACTTTTGAGTTTAGCGCTCATGTAGCAGCCGGATGTGGGGGACACACATCGCTGCTGCGGTCACATTAAAGTCAACCACCCCACAGAAGAGTGCCCGTCAGTCACCAGATCGCGGTAAAATTTAGGACTGTCCACATTTGGTCCATAAATGGACAGTAACTAAAATGGACGGCCACAGAGCAAACTTGCAATCATAACACAGTGATCTCCTGGGTCGCACAAGTCTACTCTTGTTCGCCAGGAGAGCTCCTTGCGAATTAGTATAGCAAAGCCACGCACATAGCAGGAGTAGTGAGCTGCATATGATTCCCTGAACCACCCCGCACGCAGGCACTTCCCAGTATGCATCTTGAGGTATGTTTCTTGAAACATGCATTTATCAATTGAGTGTCATAATAGACCTATTGTACCTTATGCGCATCATTCAAGCCGCAAACAGTCCATGAAAAACACTTCAATGCATTGGTTGCCTTATGAGGCATCGCAGTATCATTAATGGGGAAAGTTTAAATAACGCTTTAGAGTTGTGTGCGAGTATAACGCTAGAGTGCCAGGGACAACAAGAAGCAAACGGTGGCTTAAGCCACAGGGACAGCAAACCTCAAACCAACATACAACACTCCCTCCCACCTCCCATGTCGACCCACAGCTGGGTCAGACTGACCAAGCCCTCCCAAAGAACAACTCAACATGCCTCCCATGAACAGGGAGGGAACATACTCCAGTGGACTCATCCCAGGGGCAGAAGCAATGCCCTTTTTCCTCAACCCCAATTAGAGGATGAGTGGTCAGGGAGTCAGAGTTAGGTGCCCATCAGACTAGCTAGGACGGCCCATGAAAAACATTCCATGCACTCAAACCAAGCTCGCAGCCAGGGCGATGTTCCACCAGCAGATCAGTCATTGTCACTAAGGCGGTCAGTGCCACCACCCTCCTGCTCACGCCGAGATTCAACAGGCTTTTTAAGAAGTGTTCTCACAAATTTTGCAGGTGCCTTGGGGTCAGTGAAGAAGTGAAGCTTCCCACCATGTCTGATTTTCAGCTTTGCCGGGTATACTAGAGAATACGAGGCATCCCTCCGTAGCAACAACCATTTCACTGGTATGAAGACTCTGCCCGTGGCCTGGACTGCAGGTGTGTAATCCGGGAATATGGCAAGTATATTGTTCTGACAGGTGATAAGGCTCCGCTCTCTGGCCAGGAAGAGGACAGTATCTTGATCCCTATAATTGATCAATTTGGTGACTATGGGCTCCGCTGGTGCCCCAGGAGGCAGCCGCGGCCTCAGTGAACGGTGCTCCTGTTACACCACCAGAACCGAGGAAAAAGCTTTACAGAGCGCAGCATGTCCTCCACAAAGTCCTCCATATGGCTCATGGCAGTGGACTTGGGCACCCCCAGGATGTTGACGTTATTTCTGCGAGAGTATGCCTCCAAGTCCTCATTCTTATTATGGATTACATCAAGGACTTTCTCCATTTGCAGGAGATGCTCATCAGATGCATGCTGTCCATCATCCAGATCCGAAGTGTGGTGCTCCAGTTGCTCCAGGCTGGTGTCATGATTGTCTACCCTGTCTTTAAGATGATCCATCCTGTTGGTAAGGTGATCAAACTTAGAGTCAATGCCCGCAAGGATTTGTTTTAGATCAATAAACATTGCTTTGATCGACCTGGTGGTCGTTTCATTCTCAGCGAACAGCTCCCCAGGGATGTCGTCGACTACCATCCGACCATATGCCCCATCTTTCCTCCTGGCATCAAACAATAATTTTGACTGTTTTTGTTCTGATTTCCCCATACTGTCTGCTCAGATGACAGTGGGGGCCCAGTCGTCAGGCACTCGGGGGCCAGTACAGGATCAGTGGCTGGGACGACCTCGTGTGAGGGCCTCTGGGTCAGCAGTACTCACTCTCACAGTGGCCCCGCAGGCCCTCCCGACCCACAATGTAGTGCCTTACTACCTGCCCTCCAAAGCAGGAGCCGCCTCAAGAAAACTCCCCCGCTGCCCATAACTTCGGATCAGCGAAGGGCCCCAGGGCCTCGGCCCGCAGCCTTCACCAGCGTCTCCTTGTCCACACCGGATAAGCCAGTCAGGGTGGCAGAGATCCTTCCTGCCCCACAGGATGTCTCAGGCGGGAGCAGGGCTCATCCACATTGCACTCCCCCGGGCCGTGCCTCAGTCCCACACGGCCCTCGCAGGCCAAGCAACCGACCCCGCAATCCGGCCCCTCCACCTCACCTCCAACGCTACAATCTTCTCACCTTGTGCTATTGTGGCAATCAGGGTAGGAGCAGGCCTCGCCGGATTTCTCTTGCACGGGGAGGAAGAAAGGGCTCTGTCCGTGCCACCGTTCCCTGGGCTGTGTTAAATTTTCTGCGGACCTCCGCAGCCGAGCTGGAACCCGGCACTCCCCCTTACAGCCAGGTTCAGCACCCTTCCCCCTTCGGCACCAGCCCACAGCAGATTCTGGGCCATCCCAGCAGCCACCAATGGGCTAGGATAATACAACATTTTCTAGCTTTGCGTCAATAATTTTAGATTCTAATAAGAACAAGGAGGTGAGGATTATGCTTCTTAATCTTTACTACTCAAAATATAGCAGCCAATGAAAAACAGTAAAAACAGAAAACTCACTCAAAACACAGAGGCTTTGAACCACGCCTCCATCTCAAGCCACCAATGATAGCCCAGAAACCTCTGCAAAATAGATAGGCACCTTCTTGACTTCCTCTTTCTTTGTAATGCAGTCTAAAATGTCTCTAGCAGGATAAACAAATAAATCAAATAAACTGCAGATGCAGAGCCATTGCCAATATCCAGAATGCATTACGTCTGATCAAAACAACTCTCCATCCAGAATCTTCAGGATTCACCAATTCACGATTGTTTAGCATCTGAACCTAAAATAGAAGAAAAAATATGAATCCCAAGTCTGCCTCAACAGACTAAAACAAGGGAGGGCACAATACAATACCAATTATTTGTAAGTAACATTCAACATTTAACAGCTCCAGCTTCATCCCGGGTGGGTAATCCTCGCTTCCATGTCCTTAATAGAATCTAGAATTCTTGACGCAAAGCTAGAAGATTTTGTATTCTATGTCAGGACCGGAGGCTCCGATTATGCTGGTTCAAAGCTGATCCACAACTAAAGAAGACACATACACAATAGGTTTATAATAAAACATTTTAAACATAGAAGGGGTCATTCTGACCCCGGCCGTCCGAGACCGCGGGGGGCCAGGGTCGGCGGGAGCACCGCCGACAGACCGGCGGTGCCCCGCAGGGCATTCTGACTGCGGCGGTTCGGCCGCGGTCAGATTCGGGAAACCGGCGGTCTCCTGCCGGTTTCCCGCTGCCCTGCAGAATCCCCCATGGCGGCGGAGCGTGCTCCGCCGCCATGGGGATTCTGACACCCCCTACCGCCATCCTGTTCCTGGCGGGTCTCCCGATGGCGGTAGGGGGTGCCGCGGTGCCCCTGGGGGCCCCTGCACTGCCCATGCCACAGGCATGGGCAGTGCAGGGGCCCCCTAACAGGGCCCCACCATGATTTTCACTGTCTGCTGAGCAGACAGTGAAAATCGCGACGGGTGCCACTGCACCCGTCGCACCCCTGCAACTCCGCCGGCTCCATTCGGAGCCGGCATCCTCGTTGCAGGGGCATTTCCTCTTTTGGAGAGCGCCCGCTGGCCCAGCGGAAATGTAAGAATGGCCGCCGCGGTCTTTTGACCGCGGTGCGGTCATTTGTCGGCGGGACTTTGGCGGGCGGCCTCCGCCGCCCGCCAAAGTCATAATCAGGGCCAGAATCATTTGACCAATCAGATGCACAAAGAATATCTTCCAACCTAGAACCTAAAGAAAAAGCTTTAGACGCCATGGCTCCTCTAGTAGAATGAGCACCATACAAAGAAATGTCAATACCTGCCTCAGACATCACCCAACGAATCCAACGGGCTAAAGTAGCAGCTGACACAGGACGAAAAGGTTTCTGAATCGCAATGAAAAGAGGACCCAAAAGGTCAGTCCTATGACCAGCTCCGCGTTCCTCATATGCCTTTAAACATTTGACTACACAAAGCTGATTATTGTGTGGAAAAGACGGATAGTCTACCCATGTAGACATACATTTAGTCCTTCTGGAGATGGTAAAAGAAACTCCGGTAAGGGAAAATAACCTACCTGCTAAAGCTAAAGCTCTTACAGCAGAGACTCTGCGACATTAAATTAGACATAATAACATGGTCAGTTTTGCTGATAACTGTTTCAAGGATAAAGAATAATTATCTGGCCAAAAATTCAAGTAAGATAAAACCACGTTCACGTCCCACAGATGTGTATATCGAGGCTTAGGAGGATTAGATACTCTGATGCCCTTAAGCAATTTACATACTAGTGAATGTTGGCCAATCGGTTTACCATCAATCCATGAATGTCCAGCTGAAATGGCTGATCTGAAAGAATTTACTGACCTGTAACACAGACCTGCTTCAGCACATTCCAACCAAAAATTCAGAACATCTTTGAGTTCGGATTCTACGGGATCCACTTCCCCTCGAAGGCACCAACCCACCCATTTTCGCCGTGACAAAGAATATCTCTTGCGGGTGGATGGAGCCCAAGCTTGCTGTATAAAAGCGGCAGCTGCAGATGAAATTCCTTGCATTTGACCATGTCGCCTGATATCATCCAAGCCATGAGGGTCAAATGACCTGCTAGCAAGAGGGGGTGCTGAGACCCCACTGGGTCTTGCAGGAGAGATGGAAAGACCGGCAGGAGAAGAGGAAGCGCAATGGACATTTCCAGAAGAGATGGAAACCAAGGCTGACTCCTCGACACAAGAGTAATGAGAATCAATGATGCCGACTGACGTCTCATGAAAGCCGCCACTCTCGGGATCAGAGCAAAAGGAGGAAAAGCATAATTCATCTGATCTTTCCAGTCTTGCAGAAAAGCATCCGTTGCTAGGGCTAACAGATCTGGTCTTCAACTGAAAAACCGTGGGATCTGACAGTTGAGTCGAGAGGCAAACAGATCTATGTGATAAGGACCCCACCAAGACATGATCTTCTGAAAAATCTCTGGATGAACTTTCCAATTGCTGGAATCCCTCTAGTCTGCAATCAGGTTCTCCTTCCCTGAAAGGAACTCCGCCACCACCATAATTCTCTGAGACAGGCAAAAATGCCAAAAATCTCTTGCAATGTTCACCAGAAGGCGGGATCTGGTCCCCCCAACCGGTTGATATACTGGACTGCTGAAACATTGTCCATCCTCAAAAGGATGCAAGAATTGCTTCTGACAGGAGACAGAGACATGGGGGTCATTACGACATTGGCGGGCGGCATCAGCCGCCTGCCAAGATCTGACCGCCATGCGGCCGCCAATGTGGCCGCACCCCCGCCGCGGCCATTTGGAGATCCGAGGTGGGCCAGCGGGCGGAAACCTGTTTTCCGCCCGCTGGCCCAGCGGGGATCACGGGCGCAACATTGGAGCCGGCTCCAAATGGAGCTGGCGGTGTTGCGGGCGTGCGACAGGTGCAGTTGCACCCGTCGCGCTTTTCACTGCCTGCACAGCAGACAGTGAAAAGCCATATGGGGCCCCCAGGGGCCCCATGACTCCCCGTACCGCCAGCCTTTTCCTGGCGGTTCAGACCGCCAGAAAAAGGCTGGCGGTCGGGGACTCGTAATCCCCTCTGCTGGGGCCATTGTGGCGGTAAACCGCCAGCCCCGGCGGTGAGACCGCGGCGCTACCGCCGCGGTCATAATACGCCGGGAGGCACCGCCAGCCTGTTGGCAGTGCTCCCGCCGTTTTGGCCCTGCGGTTATAATACCGCGAGGGTCATAATGACCACCTTGATGCCAAAAGAACCTGCTAACTGTTCCAGGCAATTATGTGGAGATCTAACTCCTGCAATGACCACCGACCTCCTGTCGAAAAAGGTTCGCATCTCGCCCCCCAGCCCCAACGGCTGGCATCTGACTCTATTACAGTATCCGGAGCGGCACCAAAGATGGCTCTGCCATTCCAAGCTTCCATGTGAGAAAGCCATCAGTGAGTTTCCTCTTGCGCCTCAACCAATAATGGGATCAGATGATCGTACGAGAAACCCTGTTGCAAATACAGAATCTTTAATCTCTGAAGAGCCCTGTAATGCAAGGGACCCTGAAAGGTATTGCTTGAATCGAGGAAGCAAGCAACCCTACAATCCTAGCTAGGGACTTCAAAGAAAGCATCTGTTTCGACAAAGTCACCCTCAATTCTCTCTTGATCTACTTCATGTTTTTGTGCCAGGAGAAAAAGTTGAGCTGTGACAGAATCCACCTGAAACCCCGGAAATTCCAGGCGTTGAGACGGGGGTCAAGAAAGATTTCTTGAGACTGATCACAAACCCCAGAAATTGCAAGAAGGAGATTGTCCAAGAAAGGTGAGTCCGCAGAATGGACTGATCCTGGGAAAGGAGAATCATATTGTCTAGATAAATGATCAAACAAATTCCCCTCCCGCGAAGATGTTCTACCACAGGTTTCAGAAGCTTGGTGAGCACATAAGGGGCTGATGATAGGCCAAAAGGGAGCGTCAAATATTTGTACCATTTGTCCCTCCAACGGAACTGAAGAAACTTCCTGTGGAAGGGAGAAATGGGCACTGTCAAATAAGTGTCCTTCAGGTCTAGAAGGACCATCCAATCTTTTTCTCTCAGAAAATCTCTAAACACGTGAATACACTCCATCTCGAAATGGCCGTAAACCACAAAAGGATTGAAATCTCTGAGATTGAGGATCAATCTCTGACTGCCTCCCTTCTTTTGCACTAAGAAAACATTGCTGCAGAAACCTAGGGGATGATGGGAAGTGATGGTGATAGCCTGTTTTATTAAAAGCTCCTGAATTTCTGAGTTGATAAAAAACTTGTCTAGTTGGGAAACAAGGAGAAGAGGAGGGAGATTTGTTTGACATGGAATAGAAGTTAGTTCTATGCAGTAACTTTGCACTGTGTTCAACACCCAGGCATTTGAGGACATTTTTCCCAAAAATGAACATAATGTCTTATTCTGCCTCCCCAAAGGAAGAGAAGGGGAAGAAGGAACAAGAAATTCTGTTACCTGTTGGGGTGTAGTCAATGGCTTTAAAACCTCGGTTGGAGCCACGGAAGCAACAGCCACGTACGTTTCTTGATTTGGCAGGGTAGAAGCCTGCTTGATTTGGATCTTGGATAAAACCTCTGCGTCTGAAGCCAGCCATTTTATGTGGAAGATCTGGACGAGGGCATTCAGATTTCAATCTGGACCTTACTTCTTTTTCAAAACCCTTCCTGAGGTGTGTTTGCATATATTCGGCAACTGCTGGTGCAGGAGCCCAGTCAGAAGATCTGGGGTGGATAATATCAGAAGGCTCAAAAGTGAACGGGGAAGGGAGGGAAGGTGAGGCAGAACATTTGCATTTTTTGGTACGTTTACGGGCCTTATGTGACTCTTTGGATGATGAGGAACAATCGGAATCAGAATCCGATGGGGGAGGGGGGCAGATAATTAGACTGAAATGGAGTTGCAGAAGCTGCATATGTGTGTTCGGGAGCTGAAGAAAGGGACAGCTTGGCCAAAGAACTGGCATGGGGCCATTGTTGCTCAGGAGTTGGAGGGGGAGGAAGTATGGGGTCTCCAGGGGTAGGAGTTGGGATTATGGGATGGGACATTTCATCCAAACGCTTGAAAATTGAACGAAGGGCTGATGCAATAGCTTTGTCCACAGATTTTTGGACGGGGGACTCTAGAACCTGGTCCATACCTGAATCGAAATAAAGCTTTTCGTCTTCATAATGGTCATAATATTCCAGGCTCTGTTCCTATTCCTCATAATCAGACATGGTAATGGTAAGTTACCCCAAATAAACTCAAGGCATCCAGGAATTAAGGGTCTGTGACTTTGAATTTGAGATCAAAAGGGAAAGGGTTAACTTTCACAGACCCCCCTCAATTATTACAGCCCAAGCCTTCTTAGACTTTCTTTAGGCCTGGGACGTCTGACGCTTGTAATACAAGTTTGCAAAAATTGTACAATCATGAAAATGATCGAAACGTTCAGCAGAAGAAAAAATCTTGCACCATAGAATCTTGGGACCTTAAATTGGCACTCTGCCGTTATCTGGCACCCCCGTTATTGCAGCCTGGTTTAAAGCGTTGCTGTAGGCATAAGGAGAGCAGCTCAGCTGCCTGTCCAGTAGCAGCGCGCATAGCCCAATTGGGCTGCACGCGTGTCTACAACCTACTAGGGCACTACGGAGAAAGCATGCCTCAACGAAGGCCGCACTTCTGATCAGGACATGCCGAAAATAAAAACGACACAACAAAGCGTAGCGGGCCTTGAGAAGGGCCACGTTAACAAAACCACAAAATAAGTGAACAAATAAATAAAGGGGAAATCATTGAAAAAAGGTGCAACACGCACCTGAAATTGCGCTCAAAGCTGACCAGAGGCCAAGGCAAGGAGCAACCCTGTTGATAACAGCATTTGAAAGGTAAGAAAAACACAGATAACAATCTCTAAAGTGTGTAAAACAAAATAGAGAGGCACTTATCTTGACTGCAGAGCAGCAAGGAAAGAGGAAGTCAAGATGGTGCCTATCTATTTTTGTAGAGGTTTCTGGGCTATCACTGGTGGTTTGAGATGGAGACGTGGTTCAAAGCCTCTGTGCTTTGAGTGTGTTTTCTGTTTTACTGTTTTTTCTTTGGCTGCTATATTTTGAGTAGTGAAGATTGAGAAGCATAATCATAGCCTCGGGTCCTGACATAGAATCAGCACGCAGATAAATGAATGTCCCTGTCTGGCAGAGCCTCACAGCAGTGCGCCATTTTGCCGAAGGGCCAATCCACGCCCTCCTCTTTTTAATAACTCAACAGCTTTCTTGGCTACCACATTTTTCTTCTCTTGATTGGATGGCTTTCACGACAATTCTTTTCTTTGTCTTACTCCTAGAGCATTTCTTTTCTACCCAAATATTTAATTGGATGAGCTGTTCCCTTCCACTGCTGACTCATGGAACTTTTTGTTATGCTCACCTCTTATTTAGCACTCCATGGGAGTACATGTCCTGCTTCCTTCTCTGTTCCATGTGCTCTTAAAGCATGCATGTGCTCTTCTTCTCATTTCATGTGTGCATAAAGCATGCTCACGTTCTTTCTCTCGCTTTCCCGAACCTCCCCCACATCTCTGACCTTTGACCCTCCTTGTCAAGTACATGTTCGGCCTCTGCGTTCTGAGGCTGAACATGCCCCTGACTTCTTTGTGGCCTGTCTGGTGGCATATGGCTGGTTTGGTTATGTACTGGATGTTGCCCCGCAACAATTTGCTGTGCCATACACCAAGATCCATAATGCCGAGCTGATAATGCCTTAAATGTTGTTCTGAGACTGTTTCCTCCCAGCCTTTATTCTCTTGTGACCCACTTCTCTCCCGTAACCCAAGTCCTGTTACCTTTTGGCCACTGTTATTGGTTTTTCCAAAATGCTCTTGGATTAACAAACCCAATAACAGCACTGGCCATCACAAAAGTTGGTTTCTCATATCACTTTGCGTCACACAACATGCCAACCTTTCTTGACAGTATGAGCAAATTATTTTTGTAATTTGAAGATAACTACTGCATTACGCCCCACCACGTTATGTCATGCAATGTGCTATCCATCTCGAAAGCATAAAAATAAACTTTCGATGTGGCTGGGTCAATGCCTGCGTATTTTAAAAGCATCTGTCATTGGCATTGCCAAAGCAGTGACCAAAAGTTCTGTCAAAGCAAGACAGAATTCACTGACAAAAATCTAAGGTTAAAGTGGCGTCATAAATATCCTAACATGGAGTGGCTTTCAGCTAGCCCTATCTACTAGCTGGCATGTTATTGTGTCATTCACACTTTTCTACCCTCCACTACAGCATAAGGCGATTGGTCAACTTTCTGCACCCACTGGCTACCTTCATTGTGAGTGACGGAATTGTGTTCTTTCACAATAAGTACTTCCGCACAGAAAGTAGTCCCTTTCAGTTCCAGAGAATTGTAAGGCAACGTGTGCATTTTGATAGTAAAAAAAATAGTTTTGCTTCTAGCCAATTTGTTTTTATATTGTTGAGGGATGGCAGCTCCCCCTACAATAAGGTTTTACAGAGAGCTCGACAAAACGAGCACCGACAAAACGAAAAGACTGCCAGACACCTCTAGGTCTATTGCCTTTGCCAATGCTAGCTGTTTAACAGGCTTTGACCTACTTGCAGGTTGAAATTGCAGCTTCAGTGGTCAAAAGCAACATTCTTCCGCCTAATCTTTGCACTGTTACTGAAATTTCGTGTTTATCTAACCCAGCGGTGGAATTAGCATGAGCAAACAATAACATGAAGTGGTTTGGCCAAGGCCGCTTATGCGTCTTCTGCAAGCTCACTCAGGTTATTCCTGCAAGCCTTGCATTTTAATGAAATCCCTGCTGAGGCCTACAGGCAGGGCACTCTTCCTGCCAGGGAATAACACGACAGAGGTTAGCAGTAGGGCTCACCTGACCTGCTGTGTCCTCCTATCCATGTCGAACACTCGTCAGATATCCCTCTTAAACCGGTCCTTCCTCAATGTTGAAGCAAACGTCTCCCTAGACTTGAAGTCGTTGGTTCTCAAGGCCGACTAAGCCTCCGATCCATCCACAGGTCTAGTAAACTGACTACAATTAATTACATAACAATTACATCAACACCTTCCAAGGGCGATGGAAAGGACTACCGTCTATTTGAGTAACAATAAACATCTGTTGTTTGTCATTAGTACCAAGAGAATACCCATGGTGAATGTGACTCTACAAATAGGCCTGTTAGGGAAATTTTATTGCTTCAAGTGGGAATAGAGTGAAACCCACTTAAAAAAAATGCAAACTCTGCTGATTAATGTATTGGCTGGCGAGATATGCGTTTTGTCTACTCACAGTTTTGACTTGTCATAAAGTAGCACAGAAGGATCAATGTGCCTGGTGCAAACCATATCCAACAAGCAGATTACATAATTGTATGTTATTGATCTAGCTCAGTGGGTTACTACTTTTGCCACAGAGTCTTTTGTTATTTGCAATACATAAGTTACAATCGTAATATAACACAGAGAGCTATGAGGTGCCATCGAAGAGAGCTGAATGAAAGCTGTAAGTCATAGGTTCAGAACCTTATAGTCTCCTCCGGTCTTTCGTTATCCTAAGGTTGCTAAAAAGGGGTAGTTTGGGCAGAAATTAATTAATATTATAAAAGCCAACCCTACCCACTGTACTTATTTACTTATGCCTACTACCCCTCTTGGGGTATAAGCCATCAACCAGGACTCTCCAGCCACCTCTGTCCTGGGCTTTTCTTTCAATCTGACTCCAGGTGTAACCCATCTCCTTATAGTCAGCCTCGAGGCCTTGTGCCAGGTATTTCTTGGCCTTCCTCGTTTCCTTTTTACCTCGAGGTTTCCAGGTCAGGGCTTGCCTGGTGGCATTTGATAAAGGCTTGCGGAGGGTTTGACCTATCCAGCCCAGTGTCTTTTCATGATTTCTTCATGAGCAGGGAGTTGGAAAGTCTGCTGCCATATGTTGTTATTGCTGATGCCGTTTGGTCAGCAGGAGTGGAGGATTTTCCTCAGGCAGGTGTTGATGAAGGTTTGGTCTTTGTTGGTGAAGGTCACTGTTGTCCTCCAACATTTTGCTCCACAGAGAAGGACCAATTTTATGTTGGTGTTAAAAAGCCCGATCTTGGTTTACAGTGTTAGGTCCTTGGAGCTTCAGATTTTCTTTAGATGAATGAAGGCAGCCATCCACTGAGCTGTGTTTTGAAGCCTGAGTTTTTGCTCTTCCAGACTAAGTACCCTTAAAATAAAATGCCTGTAGTGCAGAGCTTAACTCCAAGCAGAATGTCGGCTTGGTGAATTAGCCCCTCTGAACCTGGCCTGCCCATAATTTTCAGGGCTTTACCTTGCTGCACTTTTTGCCACATCCCTGGAGGGACACTCAGGCAGATCCCTACCACCTGCTGACAATTTGAGCATAGTGCAAAAAACCTTTTCTCGCTTAAGCTTCTGTTCTG
Source organism: Pleurodeles waltl (assembly GCF_031143425.1). Lineage (NCBI taxonomy): Eukaryota > Metazoa > Chordata > Amphibia > Caudata > Salamandridae > Pleurodeles > Pleurodeles waltl. The sequence continues at coordinate 161,010,351 of NC_090445.1, read as the reverse complement.
AGGTAGCCCCAGGGGTGCTACACAACCTGGCACGCTGTTTGGATCAGTGGGAATCTGGGCCCAGGCAGGTACTGCCTATGGGTCCATCACCCTTGGCAAGCCCCCCCCCCCCACTACAAGACACAAGCAGATTCTGGAGCCCCGCCTGATTGCCTGGTCCGCAACAACACAACAATATTGTTTTCCCTGCCCAGGGAGTCCCTTGCTGAGTCTCGCAGGCTGGCTCCACTAGCTCCTGTTGCTTCCTCGCGGCCCTACCATCTGCACCACCGGTGGCCTGGTATTATGCGGTGCCCTGTCAGCCATCCTTAATTGGGATAGCAAGTCCCTCATTGAGCCTCGCAGGCTGGCCCCTCTCCCACTCCTGCTACTTCCTCTCAGCCCTGCCATCTGCACCACCGGTAGCCTGGTATTATGGGGTGCCCTGTCAGCTGTCCTTAATCGGGACAGTCCAACCTTGGTAATGTCATTGGGGCCCCTGCGGGCAGCCATATCCTACTCTACTGCTTCAGCTGCATCTCAGCGCCTCCTGCTGACTATGGTGGGAATTTTCTCCATACTGTTGACCTTGTTCTGTCTTCATGGGAGCTGTTTAGGAATCTCCTCCTAAACAGCTGAGTGACACCTGGACTGCTTGTTAAAAGACACTCTTTCTATTATTTGCTAATGCCCCCATTAACCAATAGCATTTCCACCAACTAGTATCACCTTGTCCACTCGCGCAAAGAGGGTATACTATACTTTCATGTCAGGTAACAAAGTGCTCCATCAACTCCTCTTCTTTGACTCCTTAGCTGACCATCTTCCCCACAGGCAAATCACCTGACAATGGCGTCAGAAGCTCTGGAGTCGATCTTGACTTAACTCAAAGCTATTAAGAGATCCAACACTACTGAGGGACAAGCAACCCTGGAAACAACCAAAGAAGTGAAAAGCTTCTGCATTACTTTAAGTGCTGAGGAGAAGAATCACTGACTTAGAACAGCATGCTGATCAAACGCCGGACTGGCGCATGAACATATGGAAACTCCAACGCAAGGTGATAGAAATTGGTAGACCGCAGTCGCTGTGATAATGTCTGCCTGTATGGACTTCTGGAAAAAGAGGAAGGAGCAGATCCCAAACGCTTTCTGATGCACTGCTTATCTGAGCTACTGTGCACAAAATGCGACCAGCCACTGGAATTCCAACAGGCGCATAGGCTGCTGGCTTCCAGAGAAGCTTCCATGGTTGCTTTAAGGCCTATCATGGATTGGTTTGCCTCCTGCACAACAGCAAGTTTGCTCTATTTTACCACTCTCAAAACCAAATGGTCCATTTCAGTATAAAGGTCAATGGATCACTATCACTGTGGACTTTTTGTTGGACACTACTATTGCCAGGAAAAATGTTTCTAGCCCTCAGGCCGACGCTGAAACGGAAGGAATTCCTTCTGGCCTCATGGACCCAGCAATGATGATTATAGCAGTGGAGAGTAAGAAGCATGAATTCACTGATCCTGTAGACTTGGAGTCTCTCTTGGAGACACTAGGTGAACAGGGCATGGATGTTATGCTGGCATGAGACTATGCAGCTTAACCCTCCGCGAACAACCGCATTCCAGCCAATCCGTGGCCCTCTCACTCATCCCTTTCCACAGGAGCAATGACACTAACTTTACTCCTAGAAAACAAGATAAGGCCAGCTGTTCTATTAAGCCCCCACAGAAGGGCAAGCAATATTTCTAACAGGTTGGTTAGCCCATGTTCAGATGCTAGACTGTTCCTTTGGCCAGAGAGAGCAATACAACCCTGTTCAAAGGTTAAAAGTTTGTTCTCTAAAGTTGACTCAACCTCACCCGTCTTTGTTTTGGCTCCCAGTACACTGAGTCACACCACTCTGTGATTTATTCTGCTCGGGAACATATACTCAAGTTTCCCACTTTTACAGTTGAATGATGGCTCCAACTTGTTTGAATAGTGTTTCATGAAACGTGAAAGTTCTCAATAGCTACATGAAGTTAATAAAAATTTTGACATATCGGGTGACAGCTAGATGTGGCTTTGCTGCAAGAAACCCACTTATCAGCTACTCAATCTTCAAAAATATGCAGAGACTGGGTGGGTAAGGTACTTTTGAAGGGGGCCCGTGCTAAGAAAGGAGGCACTCCAATCCTGATCCACAAACGGACAGTGGCCCGCATAACTAAAACCTGGGTAGATAAGAAGAGAGGCTATGTCTTTGCACGGCTACAGATACAATCCTCACAAGGTGCTGTAGGCACAATCTATGTTCTGAATAGCCCCAAGCTCACTTTCCTCTCGAACTCACTTTCCTCTCTAAACTGCACAGACTGCTGGTGGAATTTGGCGCAGCAGGCTGGTGCTTGGGAATGACTGAACACTGGATCCTGGTCAGGACGGGCCTGACTGAGAGAGGGCATAACAAGGACTAGATGGCACACTTGGACCTTCTGCAGGACCATGCTCTCATTGATCGTGAAAGCTGGAGTACACACTTATCCACACCTGCACGGTAAAGAAACTTGAATTGATTACTTCTTGATGGCGGGGTCATTGTCTCCCTCCCAGTCATCTTGTATAATTAACAATAATGGCTTATCGGAGCAGGGAGTTGGAAAGTCTGCTGCCATATGTTGTTATTGCTGATGCCGTTTGGTCAGCAGGAGTGGAGGATTTTCCTCAGGCAGGTGTTGATGAAGGTTTGGTCTTTGTTGGTGAAGGTCACTGTTGTCCTCCAACATTTTGCTCCACAGAGAAGGACCAATTTTATGTTGGTGTTAAAAAGCCCGATCTTGGTTTACAGTGTTAGGTCCTTGGAGCTTCAGATTTTCTTTAGATGAATGAAGGCAGCCATCCACTGAGCTGTGTTTTGAAGCCTGAGTTTTTGCTCTTCCAGACTAAGTACCCTTAAAATAAAATGCCTGTAGTGCAGAGCTTAACTCCAAGCAGAATGTCGGCTTGGTGAATTAGCCCCTCTGAACCTGGCCTGCCCATAATTTTCAGGGCTTTACCTTGCTGCACTTTTTGCCACATCCCTGGAGGGACACTCAGGCAGATCCCTACCACCTGCTGACAATTTGAGCATAGTGCAAAAAACCTTTTCTCGCTTAAGCTTCTGTTCTGAGGTAGCCCCAGGGGTGCTACACAACCTGGCACGCTGTTTGGATCAGTGGGAATCTGGGCCCAGGCAGGTACTGCCTATGGGTCCATCACCCTTGGCAAGCCCCCCCCCCCCACTACAAGACACAAGCAGATTCTGGAGCCCCGCCTGATTGCCTGGTCCGCAACAACACAACAATATTGTTTTCCCTGCCCAGGGAGTCCCTTGCTGAGTCTCGCAGGCTGGCTCCACTAGCTCCTGTTGCTTCCTCGCGGCCCTACCATCTGCACCACCGGTGGCCTGGTATTATGCGGTGCCCTGTCAGCCATCCTTAATTGGGATAGCAAGTCCCTCATTGAGCCTCGCAGGCTGGCCCCTCTCCCACTCCTGCTACTTCCTCTCAGCCCTGCCATCTGCACCACCGGTAGCCTGGTATTATGGGGTGCCCTGTCAGCTGTCCTTAATCGGGACAGTCCAACCTTGGTAATGTCATTGGGGCCCCTGCGGGCAGCCATATCCTACTCTACTGCTTCAGCTGCATCTCAGCGCCTCCTGCTGACTATGGTGGGAATTTTCTCCATACTGTTGACCTTGTTCTGTCTTCATGGGAGCTGTTTAGGAATCTCCTCCTAAACAGCTGAGTGACACCTGGACTGCTTGTTAAAAGACACTCTTTCTATTATTTGCTAATGCCCCCATTAACCAATAGCATTTCCACCAACTAGTATCACCTTGTCCACTCGCGCAAAGAGGGTATACTATACTTTCATGTCAGGTAACAAAGTGCTCCATCAACTCCTCTTCTTTGACTCCTTAGCTGACCATCTTCCCCACAGGCAAATCACCTGACAATGGCGTCAGAAGCTCTGGAGTCGATCTTGACTTAACTCAAAGCTATTAAGAGATCCAACACTACTGAGGGACAAGCAACCCTGGAAACAACCAAAGAAGTGAAAAGCTTCTGCATTACTTTAAGTGCTGAGGAGAAGAATCACTGACTTAGAACAGCATGCTGATCAAACGCCGGACTGGCGCATGAACATATGGAAACTCCAACGCAAGGTGATAGAAATTGGTAGACCGCAGTCGCTGTGATAATGTCTGCCTGTATGGACTTCTGGAAAAAGAGGAAGGAGCAGATCCCAAACGCTTTCTGATGCACTGCTTATCTGAGCTACTGTGCACAAAATGCGACCAGCCACTGGAATTCCAACAGGCGCATAGGCTGCTGGCTTCCAGAGAAGCTTCCATGGTTGCTTTAAGGCCTATCATGGATTGGTTTGCCTCCTGCACAACAGCAAGTTTGCTCTATTTTACCACTCTCAAAACCAAATGGTCCATTTCAGTATAAAGGTCAATGGATCACTATCACTGTGGACTTTTTGTTGGACACTACTATTGCCAGGAAAAATGTTTCTAGCCCTCAGGCCGACGCTGAAACGGAAGGAATTCCTTCTGGCCTCATGGACCCAGCAATGATGATTATAGCAGTGGAGAGTAAGAAGCATGAATTCACTGATCCTGTAGACTTGGAGTCTCTCTTGGAGACACTAGGTGAACAGGGCATGGATGTTATGCTGGCATGAGACTATGCAGCTTAACCCTCCGCGAACAACCGCATTCCAGCCAATCCGTGGCCCTCTCACTCATCCCTTTCCACAGGAGCAATGACACTAACTTTACTCCTAGAAAACAAGATAAGGCCAGCTGTTCTATTAAGCCCCCACAGAAGGGCAAGCAATATTTCTAACAGGTTGGTTAGCCCATGTTCAGATGCTAGACTGTTCCTTTGGCCAGAGAGAGCAATACAACCCTGTTCAAAGGTTAAAAGTTTGTTCTCTAAAGTTGACTCAACCTCACCCGTCTTTGTTTTGGCTCCCAGTACACTGAGTCACACCACTCTGTGATTTATTCTGCTCGGGAACATATACTCAAGTTTCCCACTTTTACAGTTGAATGATGGCTCCAACTTGTTTGAATAGTGTTTCATGAAACGTGAAAGTTCTCAATAGCTACATGAAGTTAATAAAAATTTTGACATATCGGGTGACAGCTAGATGTGGCTTTGCTGCAAGAAACCCACTTATCAGCTACTCAATCTTCAAAAATATGCAGAGACTGGGTGGGTAAGGTACTTTTGAAGGGGGCCCGTGCTAAGAAAGGAGGCACTCCAATCCTGATCCACAAACGGACAGTGGCCCGCATAACTAAAACCTGGGTAGATAAGAAGAGAGGCTATGTCTTTGCACGGCTACAGATACAATCCTCACAAGGTGCTGTAGGCACAATCTATGTTCTGAATAGCCCCAAGCTCACTTTCCTCTCGAACTCACTTTCCTCTCTAAACTGCACAGACTGCTGGTGGAATTTGGCGCAGCAGGCTGGTGCTTGGGAATGACTGAACACTGGATCCTGGTCAGGACGGGCCTGACTGAGAGAGGGCATAACAAGGACTAGATGGCACACTTGGACCTTCTGCAGGACCATGCTCTCATTGATCGTGAAAGCTGGAGTACACACTTATCCACACCTGCACGGTAAAGAAACTTGAATTGATTACTTCTTGATGGCGGGGTCATTGTCTCCCTCCCAGTCATCTTGTATAATTAACAATAATGGCTTATCGGATCCACCTCTCATAGAACTGGAACTGGAATTGAGTCTTGTTAAGCCACTACATGGTCAAAGGAGGATGCCAGTTTGGTGATTCCAACCCCCAGAAGCATAACAGAAGCTGATACAGCACTTACAAACATTCATGGGAACACATTAAGGCTCTTTGGAGTCTCTGTAAACCTTATGGGCAGCTACTAAAGTTTTCATGCATGGCCAGTTCGTGAGGAAATCTGCACTTCACTTCGCTTCACTTCACTTCACAGAAAATGTGTGCTGGAAGCCAGGCAGCACCTGGAGCAGTGAACACATGACTTAAAACCATCAACCCAATGACGGATAAGTTTCTCCTTCTTGCCAGGGCCAAGATGGATCTCAGTTTCCTTGTTCATTCTTATTGGTAGAAAAAGTGCTAGGGCAACTAAAGTACAGACATTACGGATTTGGAGAAAAGACCGGAAGGCTGCTTGCCTAACAGATGGAGCAGGACATGGCCTAGCACTCTCTGCCACTGTTAGAAATGGGGTCTCTAGTTGGCAGAGGTATGCACCCTTGTTCAAGTAGGGACCACAACGTGTCAGGGTAAGTCACAAAAAGCCCAAATTATCTTGTGCACATCCTCTGGTAGCTTGGCACTGAGCAGTCAGGCTTAACTTAGAAGGCAATGTTTAAAGTATTTGTGCAATAAATCAAGCAATAACACAGTGAAAACACCACAAAAAGACACCACACAGGTTTAGAAAAATATAGGATATTTATCTGATTACATTAAGGTCAAAATAATCCAGATTTGATAATCACAAATTGAAATATCACTTTTTTTATTAAAAGAAGAGTCTTAAATTCTTAAAAGCAACAGTTGTCTCTTGCAAGCACAAAGTACCTGGTTTGTGTCAAAATTACACGCACGAGGACTGCAGAGGAGGAGATGCATGAAAAAAGGTAGGTGTGCGTCAGATTTCCAGGTGCACACAGACGTTAAGTCGATTCTTTTCGAAATGGCAAGGGCTTTGCGTCGAATTCCAGTGCGCAGGCTTGAATCCTCTTTGCGATGCAGGGTCTTTTGATGCCCAGGACCGATGCGTGGAAATCCTGGGCTTGGGGGCGCTGTCACAGCTGTTGCGTTGATCTGGTGGGTGCTGTGGCAGAATTTCCGCCGCACAGCTGGCGCTGCGTTGATTCCTCTCGCAGGAAGTCAGACTGCGTCGTTCTGGGTCGGGGATGCATCGATCCGGTGGGCTGTGCGTCGGAGTTCCGGTCGCAATGTTGGCGCTGCATCGATCTCCACTCGGGGAGCCAGGCTGCGTCATTCCGGTTCGGCGCTGCAGTGATTTTTTCACCGCTGGATGGGCTGTGCGTCGATTCCGGCAGGCTTGCATCGTTTTTCGCCACACAAGTAGTTTCTTTGCAGAGATGAAGTCTCTTTGGCCCTGAGACTTCAGGGAACAGGAGGCAAGCTTAATCCAAGCCCTTGGAGATCACTTCTCAGCAGAGGCAGAGGCCAGCAAGGCAGCAGGGCAACAGCAAGGCAGCAGTCCTTCACAGCAAAGCAGTCAAGGTGAGTCCTTTGGGCAGCCACGCAGCTTCTCTTTGCAGGTTGCAGGTTCTGGTGCAGTGTCTGTCCCCAGAAGTGTCTTATTTGGTAGGTTCAGGAACCCAGTTTACATACCCAAAAGTGCCTTTGAAGTGGGGGAGACTTCAAAGAGTGGTTCTGAAGTGCACAAGGTCCCCTTTCAGTACAATCCTGCCTGTCATGGTCCCAGTAGGGGTTTGGCAGTCCTTTGTGTGAGGGCAGGCCACTGTCCTTTGAAATGTAAGGGTCAGGCCCTCCACCCTTCCAAACCAGGAAGACCCATTCAGTATGCAAATGTGTGCAGGTGTGACTGAGCATCCTGTGTTTGTGATTGCCTGGGTGAAATGCACAAGAGAGCTGTCAACCAGCCCAGCCCAGACATGGATTTGAGACAGGCTGTAAGGCACAGAAGGATTTTAAGTGCAGAAAAATGCTCACTTTCTAAAAGTGGCATTTCTAAAATAGTAATATAAAATTCAACCTCACCAGTCAGCAGGATTTCGTATTACCATTCTGGCCATACCAAATATGACCTGCCTACTCCTTTCTGATCAGAGTCTACCACTCAAACATTATATGAGGGTAGCTATAATGTTAGCCTATGAAAGGAGCAGGCTTCACAGCAGTGGAAAATGAATTTAGGTGTTTTCTACTACCAAGACGTATAAAACACATAGGTATATGTTCTGCCTTTTATTTACACAGCACCCTGCCCTATGGGTTGCCTAGGGACTACCTTAGGGGTGACTTAAATGTAGAAAAAGGGGAGTTTAAGGCTTGGCAAGCACTTTTAAATGCCAAGTCGAAGTGGCAGTGAAACTGTAACACAGGCCTTGCAATAGCAGACCTGAGACATGGTTAAGGGGCTAATTATTTCAGTGGCACGACCAGTGCTGCAGGCCCTGGACCCATGTAGTGCACTTCACTAGGGACTCACAAGTAGATCAAATATTCCAATTGGGTATGAACCAATGTTACCATGTTTTAGGGAGAGAGCATATGCACTTTAGCACTGATTAGCAGTGCCGAGTCCTAAAGCAAAAATGAGGTCAGAAAAAGAGAAGGAGGAAGGCAAAAGGTTTGGGGGTGGCCCTGCAGAGAGGCCATTTCCAACAGCCACCAATAAGGACTCACCGAGGACTAGTCATCAATCCTGTATGTATCACAGAAGAAGTCACATACTTTTATAGGGAGCTGTACTCATCCTTGGATACTGGCACTCTCACAACTGAGGAGGCATCCTTCTTCGACCACTTGCGTCGTCCTCATCTTTCTGATGACTCTGCTAATGACTAGACCCAAGTGACATTTTAATTACACCATAGTAATTGGAGTAATTTCAGTAATTACACATTATTCTTGTGATGCAAAATTGCATGATTACGCCAGCTAAAAAAATTAAGATTTATTTGGAGCAAAAATCCTACTGCAGAAGCACATGAATAACAACCTGGCTGCTAACTACTGCTTTACATGTCCTGTATCATTTACTGCTATTTTCGTAGCGCAGAATGCATTCTAGGGCCGATTTTGGACACAAGATTGCATTTTGGACTAAGAAAATAGTGTTAACAGCTGAATTATGCTGCTCATGTATTTACATATAACAAAAAGTAATTTTTCATAATTACAAGTAATTACCCGAGAGAGAATTACGCCAGTTACGCCCACCCCTACTAATTACCAAGAGGGTGATATAACAGGAAGAAAGCCAAGAAGTGCTAAAACATATGCTGATTTGTAAATCTGCGCAGTTTAATGGCCTCCCCGTTGAATATTACAAAACAAATGCATAGATTGCAACGCCTCTGCTAGTCAAGGTGTGTAAAGACATGTGTGACTCTAATTCTCTTCGCTCTGAATTTTAACATGGACAACATCATTCTTCTCCCGAATCCGAACAATGACCTTTCTCCTTATTTAATACAGACTTAAAAATAATGGAAAAGGTACTGGTCACATGACTTAGAAAATCTATTCCATGCTTGTACACAGATCTCAGGTAAGCGTTGTACCTGGCCGCTCTTCCTGTAACCAAATAATGCTTCAATAGGGAAAGGGGTGAAACTATGATGATCTCTTTAGATGTTGAAAGCCGTTCAACAGGGTTGAATGCAAATACCCATACCTTTTTCACACCTTGGACAGAGTGGGTCAAAATCAGACTCCTGTACTGTACCTCCACAGCTACGCCATCTTGCAGCGGTTTCCGATCGAATCACTTTGAAATCACCAGGGGCACTAGACACGGTTTTCTCCTATCGCCCGCTCCTTTTCCTGTTGGCTTTGGAACAGATGGTGATAGCAACTGTACAAATGCCTCAATTAAAGTCATCACAACAGTGGGCGGGGAAACAAAAATTCTCCTAAATGTGGGTCCTAGTTTTTTTACTGATCCAGAAACTTCTGTATCTCATTTACTACCTTTGATAACTGCTTTCACTTTCCCGGTTACAAAATAACCTGAAACAAAAACAAAGTTCTCTGTAGCTTACCCTGTACTTGGTATGCTACAACGAATAAATATCTAGGGATCCACTTCGGTAAGACCTGTTGCAGACTGTACGTACAAACATGAACATGTTATTAACCAGAACTGCCACTGACTTCAAGAAATGGTCACTTTTATGACTCTCTTTCTGGGACCGCATCCAAAACTATGAAGATGGTGATAGCTCCCACTTTAACTACATCTTTGAAATGATCCAGACAAGCTTCTCAAAACACCTGCTGCATAAACTGAACAAGCGCTTTAAAGATTAAGGGGGTAATTTTCACCTCGGCGGGAAGCGATAATGTGGCGGTAGTACCGCCAACAGGCTGGCGGTACTTACCGCCACATTATGACTGTGGTGGTCCCACGACGCTAATACCGCTGATACCGCTGATACCGCCAGGCTGCCGCCAGCCTGCAGCCTGGCAGTCCCGGCGGTTGTAATCTGCCAGGACAGCGCTGCCCTGGAGATTACGAGTTCCCATCCGCCAGCCTGTCCATGGCGGTGAGGCTGGCGGGATGGGTGACTCGGGGGGCCCCCATGCAAAACCCCATTGCGCATTCCACTGCCCGAATTACAGACAGTGGAGTGCGCAACAGGTGCTGCTGCACCCAATGCACCTCAACATTGCCACTGGCTCCATTACGAGATGGCTTCAATGTTGTGGTGACTTTTCCGCTGGGCCAGCGGGCGGAAACGCTGCTTCCATCCACTGGCCCAGCGGAAATGTCATAATGTGGTGCCAAACATACCGCCAGCACTGGCGGTATGTTGGCGCCCGCGGCTTCGGTGGTCTTTTCAAAAGACCGCCGAAGTCGTAATGAGGGCTTATGTTTGGGATGGCCAGCTCAATCTCAGTAAATTGCAAACACATACTGGCTACGGAGGCATCCGCCTGCCCCTCATGATGCTTTACTGCATAGATAATCATTTGGCATGCTTGGCATCTTTTCCATCTTTTCCAAGGATTTGGAACTACCTTACTGGGTGGCCATCGAATAGCAGCTCATTAGTGCCCCACAAGCCAATTTAGAATGCCCCTGCCACAACAGAAGGGAATGACAATGCCCTCCTCAGGGAAAACCTGAATACCTGGGTCAAGGAACATAAACAGCTTGGGGTTCATTCCTTTCTCCAAGGAAATGAGCCCATCTGAAACAACAAATCTAGCATGATCAATAGCCAGTTGGCCACCCTTGACAGACTGGATTACCTGTGGCAACTGTGGCAGAAGGATGGACTGAAACCATTTGCAACCCTACAGGAGGAGTTCCTGCAGGGGGCCCAACAGCAATGGAAAGTGTGTTCAAATACGTCACTGCCTGTGCAGCACAGAAACTTTTATTGGACTCCCCTTTTTCTGACTCTTTCTGACTCTGTGCTGCATGACTACTTATGAAAATGGAGCTCCTTCATTGGAGTTATTTCTGGATTATATAAAATACTGCTGGAAGAGGTTCACTGTCACTCCCTCCAGACCTCCTTACAGGACAAGTGTGAAGCAAAACTTGGAAGGAATTCTCCGAATCGGTCTTGCTTGAGCTCCTGGACACACACAATAGAAGTCTTCGTGAAAGGCGGCTGAAGCGCAGTTATTACAAGTTGTTACATGATTGGCACTGGTCGCCTCAGAAACCCTGCTCCAACATCTGCCTGCTAGAAGTGCAGTCACCAAAATGGTCATCCTACCCTTGGTTGGGTCCTACGTGAACCTCCAAACCTACTGGACTCATGTAATAACCTCAGTTTATGACTGTCTGCTGAACTGATTTTCCTACACGACACCTTGAATGTGCCTGACCTTGATCGCATATGAAAAGGTGGGTACAGACGGCACTGGCTGTGGCTACGATCGCCATTCTCAGATGAATGGAGCAAGGGTTACCTCCTAAACATGCAGAGTGGTTACAGGACATGTCGGTGACAGCATCCCATGAACAAATCATTCACTGGATGATGGACCAAGCCGCTATTTTCAAACATATTTGGGGACAGATGTATCAAAGGATTTTGCATTCGCAAACGGTGCGAATCAGTAAATTTCACCGTTTGCGAATGCAAAATTGGCTTTCACGATGTATGAAAGGCATTCGCAGTGCAAATATAAGGAATTGCTAAAATAGCGATTCCTTGCAACTGTGACATGAATTTGCGGGTCGCGTACTGCGTATCGCAAATAGCGACATGAATTTGCAAATCTCATTCTGTGAATCGCAAATTGTGTTCTGAATTTGCGAATTGCAGAATGCGAATTGCGTCTCGCAATGCATCAACCAATCTCAAATAGAGAATATTGTGGTAAACTGGTGCAACCTATATAAAGAGGCCCCAAATGACTCAGCCTCTTTTCCACAATAGCTGCACTCTACGTGATGGCGAGGAGGATGAGGATCCTGGCAGGTTTGAGGAGAGGGAGGATGAGACAGGAGTGCACTTTTAGAGTGTGCATTACCTGCAACGCCAGCCGAAAGAAGGTATAATGCTGCTCACAGGAGAGTCCGCAGCATTGTTGAGAGGACTTCTGGCCTGCTGAAGGGATGTTTCAGATGCCTACACAAGGGTGGTGGTGCTCCACAAAACAGCCCTGAAACAACATGCAAAATCGTGGCTACTTGTGCCATGCACAACATTGCAACAATGAGGGTCATACCTGTGGAACCCACCGAGCCGGACTCAGATGAGGATGATGATCCCTTGCCACTCCTTCACCCAGCAGACAGACGCAGTGCAGCAGAGGGCAGACAAAGACGTGATAAAATCACGCGCAACTATTTCTGATGTAAGTAATAACAATACCACGTCTGTTTTATGTATTGCTGTAGGTAGCATCTTTATTGCCTTGCCTTCAGGTAAGATATGTGTGATTAAGACATAGCTATGCACTATAGACAAATAGGTGTGAGTAACAGTGTCACACTATTAGCATCATAGTATAACTGCTTTGCTACATGTTATGCAAGTCCCCTCTACCCCTCAACATTACTTCCTACGTCCACGCACTCCATTTGAGTGCTCAGTGGCCTCGCTGGCACCTCTTGTAATGGGTTCAAAGACAGTACTGTGTCTGGTACTGTGATGCCTAGGATCCATCACAGGGGCTTTGAGACTGCTGAGGCTAGAGAGCTCATCACTATCCCCACCACCAAGTTCGCTGTTTGTAGCACTGCGTGCTGTCTGCATTGTCTCCAAAACATTGGTTATTTGCACCAATCCTTGTGCAATGTCCCGACTGCAATGTGCCATCTCCTCTTGTATGCCCACAGCACGTCGTGATACCAAGGCCGTTGTGGTAGTGAGCCGATTGACAGATCTGCAGAACCCATCCAACCTGCCCATCAATTGCCGACACCTACGGTAGCTGACATGCTCCTGCTGCATCACAGTGCAGAGTTCCTTAATGGCGTTTGTCATCTCCTTTGCATTTTCTGCTGCTATTTGCTGTCCCTCGTGCAGCTTGCACATGTTTTCATTAAGAGACTCGAACTGCTTGTGCATTGATCCCATGTTTTCATTGAGAGACTCAAACTGCTTGTGCATTGATTCCATGTTTTTATTGAGTGTGTCTACCTGCTTGTGCATTGATCCCATGTTGTCATTGTGAGACTCAAACTGCCTGTGCATTGACCTCATGTGTTTACATTGCAGGTGCTGTACTTTCAGGATGGAAGCCTCAAGGCCGACAAAGAGTGATGGGCCCTCACCTTCCTCTGTGCACTGTCTGCCTGCTTCGCGACGCCTCCCGAGGGGAGTGGACTGACGCTGGGGCAGGGACTGCTGTTTGTCAGTGCGTCTAGCCTCTGGGAGTGGTGTGGGTACTTCATTCGGCATTTCATCAGAGTCCAGGTTATACTCAGGTAGAGGTAGCTATCTTGCCCTGCGTCTAGTTGGTGCATGTATGAAGGACTTGCTGCGTCAGGGCCCGGAACATCTGCAACAACAATGTGCAGCATTTCATTTTTGATTAGTACTCAAATAGTTGCGTAATAGTATTAAATATAGACTGGCATAGTATCACTGAGAGTCTTTTGTGTTGTTTCTTTATTTGTTTTAACACTATCTTGATATTTATGTGGTATTTGCACTTTAGGGGTGAGGACTACCACTCCCATAAGGCACTGTTGCGTTGTATGTAAGATGTGGCATGGACTACTTATCACAATGCATCGTGCTAATAGCTATTTTCTAGGGGGCATTTGTACATGCACATATGGGGAAACACATCATTACTGCCCTTACCTTTGCTGGTGCTGGGTGTGCCTGAGGTGTCAATGTCAGTGACACCTGCTGGCTACCCTCTCTTTGGCACGTGAACGCAAGTCGTACCAGCGCTTGCATATCTCCTCGACGGAGTGCTGAGCAACACCCACTGCGCATATTTTGGTCTGGATGTCTGACCATAGTTTCCTCTTCTCACTTTCAGGTACCTGTAGTGAGTTTTTCCCAAAGAGTTTGTCGTAGTTCCTGACCACCTCCTTGGTGAGCATCTCCAATTCCTGCTCACTGAATTTGAGCTTGCGCTTCCCGTCTCCTTGCTCCTTCACATTCCGATCAGTAGCCATAATCCTGTTTGGTCCTGGTTGGCTCTCAAGGCTGCCTCCCTGGTGCTCGGCTGGGTCTCTCTGCCTGCTCCTGTGGGTGGGGCTTCTGGAAACAGTGTGGGTTGACTCACTTCCTGGTTGTGATGTCATCAGGCTGTTCCGGGTTGCCATTTTCGCAATTTGCAATGTGCAAAAACCTATTTGCTATTTTTTGCGATTCAGTATTTGCAACTCACAAATAGCGATTGCGAATTTTAAGAAATCGCTATTACCGACTCGCAATTTTCAGACATCCCATTTTGCATTTCTAAAATAGCGATTTCTTAAAATTCGCTATTTAAGAAATGCAAACCGGGAGCTTGATACATCTGTCCCTTGGTTCTCTTTCCTTCCAGCGGTAATCCCCTCTCGTTAATCCAATCCTGTGTTATGAATATCTTCCCCTAGATCTACCCTCTCTTTCACTATCAACTGATAGAATTGCTAGACAAGGATGGACAGAGTCTACAACTGTTTCTACATACTTTGATGAGGCCATTGAGATGCAATGTTTATCAGCCTGTTCAACTGTCAGAGTTCGGAGTCCGATGTAGGATAGTATGCTATATTAGGTTACCAGTTGATACTTATTACCTATAATAATATGTTGGTTGATAAAACAATTATCAATAAAGAAATATTATTAAAAATTGTATTTATCTATATAATGCATACTTGTATGGATGTCACCTTGTAGTAATTGTATATATCTATATAATACATACCTGTATGGAATACACCTTGTAGTCCTCTCTGTCTTATGTAACATTTCCTATACATTACTTTACACATTTGTATGTTTCAGTGTCTCTGTAGGATGTGTGTGAGATGTAAAGTGCTCTGACACCATTCATTCATATAAGTGGTACAAAAGAATGTAAATACATGTGAAGGAGGGGCTATAGAGAGATGAGGGACATAATTGGAGGTTGGTAATCAGGGTATCTGTGGCAAAGGTGAGGATCAAGAGCCTAGCTTCAGGAGGGTGTTTGGGGTGTTACACTCCACTAATAAATTGATTTTCTGGTAAATAGTTGGGTATAGGTGTGTTCAGTCGGGTATGGTGAAATGTCTGTCAGATTTCACCAGGAATTTTCACATACACACGGACAAAAATGCACACACACTCTTCCTTTTTCTGTTTTGAGAGTTTTCACAAATGTTGTCATTTGTGTTTTCCACTACTTAGTACCCCTATAAATCCGCATTCTATTCCCTTTCCACCGCCCCTTAAGTCCCTCTCATGCACCCTGCTCCTGTGTAATGTATTTTTACATTATATGCCAGCGTGATTGTTGGGAAATCTGAAGCTCACCCTCCCCCCCCAATCTTATTGACCAAGGTACGCCCATGGATGTAATTTGGGGGTCTCCAGGGGTCGCATCTGCGGTCCCCAGCTTGCCCCGTGTGACCCCCGGGCAATGCTTTTGCAGCCCCTGGCCTCAGACGTGGCAAAATCAGCGCCAGGAACACCGAAGGTGCTCCTCCTTATGGACGTTACTTGGAGCTCCACTTCCTTGTTTTCCATCAGTTATTTTTTTACACCAATAGTGAATAATACTATATTATTCACTATTGGTGTAATAAAAAATGGAGTAGGGTTAGCTGGAATATGACCCTCCTTGGTAGCTGAGGTAAGTAAAAAACACTTATAAATGTATATTGTGTGCATGCTTGCGGGTGAGACTGCTTATGTAAAATAGTCTGTATGAGTGAATATGTGTGTATGTGTAAGCATGTGTGTGTGAGTGAAAGATGAAATGGCGTGTGATGTCACTTACACTACTCCCGGCATTTTGTTGAATTGACGTCCATGGCAACGCCGCTTGTTGGGCTTGGGGTTGGGGCTCTAAAAATATTTTTGCACCAGGCGTCACCGGTGCTAAAGCTGGTCCTAGTAAAACCTGTTTTTCACATTGTAGAACAGTGAGCTGTTAATCAATGGAAATTATTTTTTTCTGGAATGCATAGGCTGTCCGATCAAAGTTTGCAATGTGTGTCGTAATGTACTTTGACTTTTGGCAACTCAATACCACGCTTAACTGAAAAAACATTGCCTGTCCCTTTTTTCAGTGAGTCATTCAAACATTTTAGAGCTCTACATTTCTGAGTCCAAAATCAAATCCATTGCTCCAAACAATTCTTGTTTTTTGTTTTATATATGTAAACTAGCGCTATCATATGATATTCTTCTTAACAGTAAATCTCTCGTATTTGGAAATGACCATCTACAGCAGCCCACAGCTTGTGAGGCCATTAAGATGCAATGGTTACTGGCCTGTTCAAATGTCGGAGTTCGGAGTCCGATGTAGGACAGTATGCTATATAAGGTCACCTGTTAATATGTATTACTTATGGTATGGTTGTGAATGAACAATTTATAAGTCGTGTATGTTGGTTGATGATAAAAATTACCAATAAATAAAAATTATTAAAAATCGTGTCTGTATGTATATATATATATATATATATATATATATATATATATATGTGTGTGTCATGCGACCCCTACACCTTGTAGTCCTCTTTGTTTCATGTAACATTTCCTATACATTACTTTACACATTCGTATGATTTATTGTCTCTGTAGGACATGAGATCTGTTCTCTTTTTTACTCTCCATGTGTTTTTCACACACAGAATTCTCAGTTCAGGTGGCTGCAAGGACCAAGCGTTCAAAGCAGCCAGTGGAAGGCTCCTCCCTGAATCCAGGTGCCTTCATCCTTCACAGAAGCCCCCAAATCGACCTCATCCTGCTGCCTCTTTGTCTAAGGTCCCTTTGGTAAATACATCTATGAGGGAGAGGGCTTGTTTGTTTCGCAGAGGGAGGTGGCAATCTTCTGGCACACAGGTGCTCCCCATATACTTCACTGATATCTCTTCTCGGTGCAGCCTGATTTCTAGCTCTCTTTCAGGGCCAAATTCCTTTCACTGTCACACATCACTCCCCTTACTTCTACGAATGCCTCCCCTCTCCTCCTGCCCTCTCCTTCCACCATTACCTTTCCAACATACTCTCTCACTACCTACCTGCAGCCAAAGGTTTTATTCTGACATTTTGGGTAAGATCACATGACCCACCAGGCCCTTCCCTGTTTCTTTGTTCGTTATGATTTCCTCTCCTTCTCTTCCCACTCGGCTGGTCCATCCCCCATCCTCCACATCTCTCTAGACCCTGCTCAAGGAGAAATAAGGACAAACATATCCTCCCTTCATGTGTGGGTCATTCAGTGAACATAACCGGATAGTAATTTTCTAGCCAGAGATGTTAATTGGCCAGCCAATAGATAATCACATGCCAGTTTATGTTTATTCATATGAACTTAAACATAGATGTTTTTGAGGGTTTTCAACGTTTTCCCCAAGGACATTAAGCCCAAGAGGGACTTCAAAGTTGAGTATAATGACTCAAGAACTTAAGGACAAGTCAGCCACAATTATTTACAACATCCCTTGCAGTCACCAAACTGACTTCCCTTTGCGGGCTTTGTGGTACTGATTGCAAAACTTTGACAGTGCATAGAGGGACTCCAGCACGAGGAAAAATACAAGTTTTCGCAAACCAATAAAATCAAAAATTGTTTTCGGTAAAAATGCAAGTACCTAAAGAGGGCAACAGAATACGTGGCTCTGCCTCACTGACCGCAGCTGTGCCTTTCCGACAATATTCTTTTAAAGGGATCCTGTGGAAGTCAGTTTTAATTAAGTTGTAGCTCTTCCTGTGAGAAGGTCACGGTTGTATCCACCGGCCAAATGGGGAGGTAGGAAAATATAGACATTCTGACTATCGACATGGAAACATTCCCTTCAGGAAGTGAAAAAGCACCTTGGTCACTAAATGATGATTGGCATCACTTATCGCTGAATTCTGACGAATTGGCTCAAAGGCCGTGGTTGGCTATGAAGGCCGGCTAGTGGAACAATCAACATCTCCAGTGCTCGCCACAGCGTGTACCAGCACATGTACCAAAGCAGCCCACAGTATAAGTTGCGGAGAAGACAGATGTGTCTGCCACAGGAGAAATAGTGCTCAGCTGGACAAAGGACTTCCTCAGAAAAAATAACTTAGCTGGCACGTGAGTGACTTAAGCATCAGCGCTGACATCTTGGACAAAGCACTTCCTCAGAAGAAATAAATTGGCTAGCACGTGAGTGACATAAGCATCAGCGCTGACATCTGCTTCAACCTGCAGGTCACGAGTTCAAATAGCCAATTCAGCCAATCTAAGTCTGTAAATTTAATAACTTTAAATATGGGTGATATTAATACATGTTATTTACAGTGCTTAGGAACGCCACATTTGTGATAAGAAGAGTGAGGAACAAGCACGTTATTATTATTATAAATTCGCTTATAATTGCCCATCACTGTTCCTGTGCCTGTTAATAGCCCATCAAAATGTCTGTGCCAGAAAATCAAATATTTTCAGGAATGATTCTAATGTAGGATTAGAATGACTATTCTGGCCTGTTTTAAATATGTAAATGGCTTTTTTCTGGAATACTCCAGGGTGTGGCCAATGGTATTGCTATTTTCAATGATTACAGTACTATTTCTTCTCGAATATGCAAGGGGCGGCAGGAATGGTGTAGGTTTCTTATTATCCACAGATTACAGATGTGATAGCCTCAGGCTTTAGACAGTTGAGGTCTACATTTTGTTATGGGTGCTACCATGATGACAGTGACCACATTTGCCCCGTATATTACACACTTTCTCATTCAAATTTCCACATTGTGTCGGGTTTCTAAAACTCTATTGCCAAGGCAGTGTGCACATGGCCTCATGATCTGTTGCACCATTGTAAAGCCAAACTCCACAGCTACTTTTAACATGTAAAGAACCGATTTCATTCCAATATCCTCATTTTCACTAGAATTAAAAATATAATTGCTGTACCGGCATCCACTATCTCTCTTCTACTGAAACACACCATTGTCATGCATGCCCCTCAGCAATTAAACCACAATTGCCGTGTTTATATCCACAATTGCCAGGCCACTATTTAAAATTGCCCCATATTGTTGAGTCTCACCTCATGAGAGTATCCACAGTTGCCCCCAACATGTAAAGACATTTTCCAGGCAGCCCAAATGACATTGCCATCTGAGGGCAAGTAGTAGGCTTACGGGAACCTCATAACTGCTTTCTTTCAGGGCTAGATGGGCATGCACCCAGCCCTAAATGCAGAACCAGGTCGTCTTCATAGCATCTGGAACTAGGCCATCATTGTTTAGTTTCCGAACGAGGCACTTCCTGATTCATACTCTGTTGGACCTGGCTCTTTTTGCAGGGTCATCCCCAAACATTTTGCCTCCCTCCTATTTTTCTGACCACTTTTTGTTGGCTCTAGGACTTCGGGCACTTTATCACTGCTGATCAGTGCTAGTACATGTGACCTACCTTCTAAATTTGATATGATTGGCTTACACCTGATTGGCTTATCTACTTTACCTGTAAGTCCGTTGTACAGTGGTAACCCTTATACCCAGGGATTGTAAATTAAATGCTACTAGTGGGCCTGCAGTGCAGCTTGCTCGACCCACGGAAGTAGCCTTGCAAACCTCGCTCAGGCCTGCCACTGCAGGGCCTGCGTGCACAGTTTACTGCCACAGGGACCTGGCATCTAAATTTATTATCCAGTCCTGGAACCCCCCTTTTACTACATATAAGTCACCCTTAAGGTAGGCCCCAGCTAGCCCTATGGGCAGGGTGCTGTGTAGGTAAGAGGTAGGACATGTGCCTTGTTGTGGACTCTCCTAGTAGTGACAAATAGCCTATTTGGTTTCTCATTGCTGTGAGTGCTGCCTCCCTCATAGGATTGCATTGGAAATGCCCTTTCATATGGCTATGCAGTACTGTATGATCTATGAGGGGTGGTGTGGGCATGTTTGGTATGGATGGAATGGTAGTGAGAATTGCTATTTACTGGGGTAGGTGGATTTTTTTATTACAATTGAAGAAATGCAACTTTTGGAAAGTGGGCATTTCTCTGTGCTTATAACTCTGGTGCTTTTGAAGCTTGATTCCAATCCACGTCTGGGGTAGAGTGACAGCTGGGCTCTGTGGATACATCCCAGCCAGCCATCACACAGGAAGGGTGGAGGTGTAATAGGAGTACATCTGCATACTGAGTGGTTTCCCTGGGCTGGGAGAGATAAAAGGGGGGCAAACATGCATCTATAAAGGCCATGCCTTGGCCTCACACAAAGGGCTTGTTTACCACCTACTGATGTCTGGAGCTGGTGTTGGAGGCGAAGGGGACATTCTTGGAACTGGCTAGAACTGGTTGGAACCCCCTCTCCACCTTCGTGGAAGCTGTGCAAAATGAGCATAAGTACAAGGGGTTGTCCACCATATTGGAAAAACAGAGACAGTGATGGACACTAGATGCTGGAAGAACTCCCCAGGAACCACCTTGGGACTGGTTTGCTGTTGTGCTGATCCGTGACCTGCTAGGTCACTAGGAGGACTGCCACTGCTCTGACCCCTTGTGCTGGCCTGCTTGCTGGGGCCCTGTAGCCCTGTGTCCCCATAGCTGTCTCCATGGGCTGGGTGGTGTGTTCCCTATCCCCCCTGCATTTCTGTTGCATTGGCGCTGTTTGCTTCTGCTGGGCATCAGTGGATTGCCCCTTGCTCTTTTTTTGTGCATGTGAGAGCATTTCAGGGACAACAGTGCATGAGGAAATGCTTTTCCACCTTATCCTTTGATTACAACGCTTTGTTGGCACCAGGAGCAGGAAGAGCACTTCTCTCTTGAATCACGGCGCGTGAAGAGTGCTTTATTTTATTTGTTGGCCTACCTGAGTGCAAAGAAGTGCCCGTGTCTCTGTGTGCGCCCCCCCTCCCTGACGTGGAGAGGTCGCGAGGAGCCTGCTGACCTAACGTGGACAAGGGCACTACTGTCGTGCCCGCGGGGCACAAGCAGGCACTTCTTCATGTGAAATCACCACCGCGGCCCAGACGGGTGCAACGGACCCTGCCTTCAGAGACCAGGCCTGCCAGGAGTGCTGCACTTTTTACCTCAAAGCCCGGGAGGGCTCAGAACACCCTCCAAGAGGGGTGCGCAGCCAGAAGGGATGCCACCAAAGGGGGCAGCTGACCGCAGCTAGGCGGATGGCTGGCTGGCGGTTTTCTTCTCGCACAAAGTACACATGGAGGGTTCCTTTCTACAACGTGGCAGGCTGTGTGCCCCTTTCTTGTCTCCCTTGCCTCAATGGAGGGGCCCATGGCTATACCGTCTAGCAGATGTCAGTAGCAGGCCAGGGTGGCGACCCTCGATGGAGGTGCCCGGTCCTGCCAGTAACGTTTTCGCATTACCGCATTGATGATACTAGGAGCGCAGGAGCTTGTGGGAGGATCGTGGTGAAAGAATTCACCAAGTAAGTCTAAAAGGCGCACAAATGCGCAGTGACCCACATATGGGTTGTATTTGGGGACTAGCGCCATGTTACTGCGTTATATTACCACCCATCGTGTAAAAGCAGCGGAGGTGCGCCTTGCCTTGTATATAGAAGGTGATGTTGGTGATTCTTGGGGAAGCCACGTTCACCACGATGTATTTGCCCTCATGGTATTTGTTGCATTCTCCTTTTCTTTATGAGCTGTTTAGTTGATTTGTTGTGCTTGCTATGCTAGGGGAACCAACACATTTTTAGGTTATGTCTGGTATACCACTGGAGGGTAGTGTTTTGAATGATGTATGACAAATGCATTTTGTAATGTTTCATTCTATGTGCATTTATTTTTTGGTAATGGTGTGTTTACCTAACTACTGCTGGTTTGCAGAGTACTAATAACTTGTGTAATGATCTGAAACCTGCTTGTGTAGCAGGGTATTACTGATACATGTTGTTTTTGGTCTAATGATGTTTTATGCAAAACAGTTTATTTTTATATAACTTGTGGTGGATATTTTCTTGGTGATGCATTTATTGTGTCGTTAGTGTTGTGTGTGTTGTGCAAATGATTTACACATTGCCTCTGGGATAAGCCGGACTGTTCGTGCCAAGCTACCAAGGGGGTGAGCAGGGTGTGTAGCTCCCTTGCCCTGATTACAGTGGTGGTTCCTGCCTAGCTGAGGTGCCTACCCTAGCCACCCAGGAACCCCATTTCTAACATACTCCCTAGGCTACCCCAGGTTCCATACAGAGTTTCCTGGTTGCTTTAAGGTTTATGGAGGTTGTTTTAAGCTCTATGGTTTTCTTCTATTTGAGGAACAATTGTCCTCTTGAGCTAGGAGAAAAAGGACCTGAGTGAAAATTTTAATTAGTTATGTGTGGTTAGAGTCACATGTTTGGTTCATCATGACATCTCAAGTGCTCCAGGGACTGCCTACTTCATGCCCCACTCGAGCTACCATATTGAGGCAATGCCATGGAACCTGTGATGCAAGGGAAAGTTATATATCAGCCACAAAATCCTCACTTCCGGCTGCTGAGCTAAAGTACTGGCTGGTGTCAGGCTATAGACCTCTATTGAGCCTCCTGAATCTCTAATCTGCTCCCTCAGCCTTACTTGACACAACTATTATATTGTATGGCATTTTAATTGTGTTTATATAGTGCTTACTAGCCTTGATGAGGCGTTGAAGTGCTTTACAGTGAGTAGCATGTTACTCCAGAATTGTATCTAAGACATTTCACCACATAACATTCAAATTCACACTGTGCACGGCTGTTACTGCTCCTAGGTCAAATCTATGCCAGACGAGAGCACCCTACCTCATTGTTCATTCGATTCTCCACACATTTTTCAGCTGAAGCTCTACTTATCTGTTTGATGAGTCCAACATTATTCTTCTGCCACTCTCTGTTGCTGTTTGGTGTAGGGGTTGGCTTTGATCTGAAAGTCTAGCATCTATCTTGGGCTTGTATCTTGTCATGTATTTTGTTTTATTTATAACCCTGCTCTGTTTTGATTTTGATTTTCAGGGATTGCCCTTGCTTTTTTAGGTCTCACCTAAAATAGCGCATGTGTTGTCTTTTGCAATACCTTTTGGTACCTTACAGTGGGCTTAGATGCCACCCATTGCTCACCATTGCTTGGTTTCATAATCTCTCCTCTCCTTCGTTTGCTTCTTATTCATCAGGTTCTGTATGGTTTACTTCCTTTTTTTGTTTGTCCCTCCACTGGAGCATCAACGCATTACTCTGTCCTTCTCCTTCTTGCTTTTTTAGGTGCTACTTTCTTCTGTTTGTTTAAGGACTCTACAAGAGTGCATGTGTTTCTTATCTGTCTCCCTCAACTACTTCTCCCCCTCCATGTACCTCCCCATTCCCTTCCACACTTCATTTTATGTGTGTTATCCCATCCTGTGCCCTCCCTGCTCCGTTGTCCATCTGCTTCCCCCAGCCTCTCCTTCCAACCTTTGTTGTCCATGTGTTTGCCCCAGCCCCTCCTGCCCATCCTCCGTTGGTCGTGTGATAGCCCCACAGAATTCCTGAGACAGGAGACAAGGTACGTTTCTTTAATCTGCACCATACAGTAGTCATAAACTAGCTGTCATACTTTTCAAAGACAAACAGTGCCCTTGAGCATACAGGCCCTAATGGAATGTTGGAAGTGTGGAACCTCATACAAGCCAACCCTCCATATTTAGGCGGAAGTCTCCTGCCTCCCTCCTGTATGCAGAAACTCGATTCAGAGTTTTGTAAAAAAAACTGCCAAAAATAAAATGTTGATGCCTGTCAGGCAGGCTCCAATCTCCCCCTCTAAGAATTACCTCTGACAACAAAGGTTAACACTTGGGATGTCTGTCAGCCTATACACCATATAGACTAGATTGCTTAGGCTTCAGTCTAAGTAAGCGGGGAAATACATTCTCCTGACTATTTTTTTAAATCTCCCACTTGCCTGCTCTAAAATGTTGCCATGTATAGAATCATGAGGAGAATATAACACCCCCTCCTGTTGTCCATGTGCCCACATCAGCCCTCTCCCACCCACCCACCCTCTGCTTTCCGTATGCTTGTTCCAGCCACACTTGCCCATCCTCCGTTGCCCATGTGCTAGTCTCAGCCCCCGTCCACTATCCTTTGTGTTCTTGCCTCAGCCCTTCCCACCCATCATTGTCCATGTGCTTGCCCAAGCCTATTCCGCCCACCCTCTGTTGTCACTGTGCTCCCCATCACCTCTTTCTGGTCCTCTGCCCCCACTTGCGTACTTCTCTCTCGGTAGTCCTTGCAAAAATGGGGGAGTGAGTTGGGGAACAAGGCAACAAGAAGGGAGGGAGAGAAGGAACAGGTAGGGGAGATTACAGGTGAAAAGGGCTGGGAGGATCATTTTTTTTTTTAAACAAGCATTATTGGTGGATGTGTCAATTTGTTTTAATATTGGTTTCAGCCATGCTGCACACATCATTGATAAAGCCAATAGGTCTAAAAAATGAGACCTATTGGATTTGTCAATACTTTTTTATTACTTTTCCGGATGCTTCTCCTGCTGCATGGTTTCCAGTGGTATGGTGCAAGCAGCATATCAGTCAGTGCAATGACAGCATCTTTTAGACCACTTACCTTTAGTGGTTAATTCAGTGTTTGTTAGGTATTGTTGGTTATTAGGATTAATTGTATGCTCTCAAGGAAATAATTCAATGCATTTACTCCAGTCTGCATGTGGGAGATTAAATTAATAGAAGTTAGGTGCGATCATTAGTTGGGGTGTATGTGAGTTCATGCAGATGGTTGATGGGATGAACAGATAAGCATTAGGAGATTAAGTACTGTTAGGTTGCACGGATAAGGTTTTAAAGAAGGAGAGGTTGCCTTCTATGAAATTACATATGGGCAATTTTCAGAAATACTCTAAAAGAACAGATCCATAGGTGTTTCATGTTATTTACAAGGTTACTTGGGGATGAGGTCTTATAGCGGACTTTTGGCACTGCTAATACATCCTTAGTACATCCTTGCCTTATTTTTTAAATATCTTTTTTATTGTAATTTTAAAACAGAGTAAACTAAAACAGCATGCACCAAGACACCTGGGAATGCTACATGTTGAACTACTATTGCAATCCATTAGAAGTAAATATCGAAATATATAACAGCTTAAAACCCAAAGATCTTGGAGTGCATTAACAATTAGAATATGGGAATACATCCGAAAAAGGTTCCATCCATTTCTCCAGTATCTATTTTATGTTTCCCGGGCCATCCATGTTTTTTACAAACTGGCGCCTCTGCCAGGGCACAGTGGTCCATGCAGCATGATCATTCTGCCAATGTGGGGTGTTCTGGTGAGCGTCAACGTTTAGCATTGTCTCTTTTGGCTATTAGGCAACCAATATTATACAATCTCTTGTCACCAGTTGGATCGCCCACCCTTGGTGGATGCCCAGTAAAGCCCTATAATGTTAGCGCTCCATGGGATACCTAGGATATTGCATAAGGTGGCATCAGTCCTGGACAAATATGTATGAATCAGTGGACTGTCCCATATAAGAAGCAGAGTTCCCACTGCCCTCATACAGAGGGTGCACTCGGCCGTCGGGGATCCATGCATTATGTGTAATTGTCTGGGGTGTAGTATATATATTGGAAATATTTGAATGGTACCAAGCACAGCGTAGAGGAGACTGTCTGTGATTTGGCTAGCATTCTGGCTTTTAGCCAGTCGTCATCGTCTAGGTCTCCCACGTCCATCGTCCACTGCTCCCTATATGCCAAAAATGAGTCTGCTGTACTTATAGCCAGTGTTTTCTAAAATCTGGATATTCCTTTGTTCTTAATTGTCTGAAGGGTCAGGTTGGCTTTGTGTGGGTTGTGGTCAGAGATAGGGCTGAGGGCCTTTGGCATTTCTCTTGGGCGTATCGTAATAAGACAAATCTAAAGAATTGGGATCTAGGCAAATTGGATTCCACCGCTGGTGCAGTGAAAAATGTTATGTACAAGGCGATCAAAACTTCCACTAAAGTAGAAATACCTATTCTGTCCCATTGCTCGAATCCCGGTAGGCATGTAAAGAGGGTAATCAGTTGCCTGTTCACAGGGGGTTTTGTCTGCACATCCTTGCCATATTCTTAAACCTTTTCGTGTACACTCAGTATTTAAAGAACTACTGCAATTATACTAGATTATTCAATTCATTTTTAAAGAAATAAATAATTTTTTAAAGAAATTATAACATTGTTAAGTTTATTAGAGCACCTTTTAGAGTTAAAGACTACGATTCACAATAGTTCAAAAAGTGAATCTGGGACAAAAACCCACCAAATTCACTTGATCACTTAAACGCATTTCTTCTGTAAGTAAATGCTCAAATATATAGGTCATCCTCATTCCTATGCCCTTTTACAAAAAAACTAAATCTGTTTTCCATTTGCCCATATATAACCAGCCAGTCAACTATTTAAATGTAACAATGCCAGGAGCTCATATGCTCTGTGAACAATGCTTACAAGCGCACACTATAAGATGCTCTGGGGACCCTCTACAGAATAGTTTTCTGGGAGATTTGAAGAGATATACAGTACAGAATGAGCTCTACTTTTTGTGAGGGCAAAGGAGAGAATTAAAGAAAAGTAACCTCCCCCCCCATTTTGGATTTTCGAGAAGTATTTTTGCTAAGTCGCCGTGATTCTGTCATTACTGTACTCACTTTGAGCTAAAAAAAAATTGCCCCCCCCAACAATGATGTGTTTGTGAAGCCACACTTTTTGATCAAGAGAGGCTAATTACGAGCCTTGGATATGCTTCATGGATATATAAGCAAATGTGCTGTTAACAAGAAAATGAGATTATTTACTCTACTAATGGTGAAAATATTTTTTTTAATATAATAGTCCTAATGAAGGGTACAATAATGGCATCAACAGATGGATAACAAACTGTACTATAGTCACCAATACGTTTTGGAAGTTAAATAGATTAACCCAAGGAGGCCAGCAGAGAGGATGAGTTGTTTGTAAAAGTTAGATACACAAAACTACAACTGATGGATGATGGCTATATTTCTTGTGAAATGTTTTTAATTTTTCAAAAATATTATTTACTAATTAAGTAATATGAAAAATACGTGTACTCATTGCGTCGGCTAGCTATTTACGTCAGTTATATTGTCATGGAGTCAATCTCGTTACAGACACCCAATTTCTATTTGGAAGAAGTTAATATAAAGTATTAACTTTAAGGAGCTAAGTTTCCCGCAGTTTCCTCTTAAGGAGTCTCACTGAGAGTGTTGAGATGCTCGTAAAATCAACACATGAGCATGAATGCCATGCAAATCCACGTCTCCACAAACACATACTGCCATGTGAAAAGCAAACAAGGGGAACACGTCCCTTGATTTACTCACAGACACGGTAACTGACCCAATCCTGCCCATACAAATTGAATCTCATGATAACTTCCAATACCCTTGCTGCCTTTACCGTCCCTAACATTCTTCATTTATCCACTAACTACAGACACCAACTCCCAGGCCTCACCATCTCATCATCCAGATCCAACCCCATCATCCCACCCCCACAGAAACACACCGCAGCAACCAATGTTGCTACCTGCTGCTACCCTAACTTAGGTGTTCATACTGTCGGTCAAAACACTGACCGCCAGCGACCCTGGAACCCCGCCGTCCAAATTATGAACATTTCTGTTGGCCGGCGGGCGGAAACCTTATTTCCGCTCGCCGGCTCACTGAAAGGCCCGGCTGGGGACGGCGCCGTCAATGCCTCTGTGCGGCAGGTGCAGTTACACCCATCGCGCAGATCACTGCAATTTGCATGGGCAGTGCAGGGGCCCCAGGGGTGCCCCGGGACACCCCCTCTGCCAGCGTTTCCCTGGTGGATGAACCCATCAGGAAAAGGCTGGTGGAAATGGGAACATTATCCGCAGGGTACCCTGGCGGATAGTGTTTCCACTCACTGCCAGGCTGCCTGATGGCAGAAGCCTGGCGGTGAGTGACATCCGCCGATGGCGGCCCTCACCCTGTTCAGAATATGGCGGGTTGGCCCACCATGCCGGCTGGCGGTTTCAGCCGCTAATGCCGGCATGGCCGTTCAACCCGCCATGTTCGTAATGAGGGCCTCCGTGACTAAAATTTCCTCTCTATAGATAAATGCCATATTTTTACAATCCCTCATACTTGTCCCCGCTGTTTTCACAGCAAGAACTACAGTCTTGTTAGCCAAGACACTGGTAAGATTTTAGAGCCAGTGATGAATGTGCGCTAGTGGTTAAAGGTGGTTGGCACCTGCCTTAGTTTCTAGTGATCTAGGTAATTGTTTCGACATCAGCAGTGCTCTGCTCACACAGCAACGCAGGAGAAAGAAGGAATGCAAATACAAGGAAACTACAAGAAGGCATGAAAAAAGCTGCAAGAGTGATATGAAGAGACATTGAGTTTTGGGTGGTGTTTCAGAGAGGCATGATGTGGAATCAATGCTGGGCAATCTGGTATTTGGCAATCTTTGAATTTGGAGGACACACACTCATAGTATAAATTATGCAATGTCGCAGTATACTTCATCTTTTCCTCCCAGATCGTACCTAAAAGAGACAGGACAAGAGAGATATTTGAAAATTGGCAATTGCTGTCACCAATAGTTATGAACCTTTCTATTCCTTTACTCGAAATTTGCTTTCTCGTTTTGAATTATAGATTTGCCCAAGCCACAATTTATTTTTAACTGTATTTGGGTTTTGTTTTCTTGATTACTGTTCCTCAACTCTGTCTGAGAGATGGTTTCTCTTGACGTCACATTACCTCAGAAGATTTAATATATTTCTGTAGCTAAATGTTTTTGGTTCGCTGCTGGAGCCAGCATTATAGTCTAATACACAATAAGGGCGGAAATCAACAAGCTACCTTATTGCTGGGTAGTTTGCAAAGTCCTCTTTAAAACGACGACCCTTGTTTCTGAACTACAGTCACTAGGCCTCCGCCGTGCCCTCCGGCTGACCCCGGAAATACTCCATCTTGTCAATGCTGGGCGCTTCAGCCAAGAGAGATGCCGTGAAATGTGACAGTTTATTCAAATCCTTCTGATAACAACCGGGTCTTAACATGTAGACCATACTTTTGTCTTTTCACCCTGGTGCCAAAATCAATAGAAGTTCACCAGCCCTCAGGTCACGTGGGCAGAAACCAAGGCAAAGCAAAAAAACAAAACAAACAAAAAACAAACTTACTTTAGCAGAAAACCATCCTCCTTCTCAGCAATCATTTTGGTTAGTGAGTGGGGTGCTGCTGTTGCTCCGTGCTAGTAAAGAAACTATAGAAAACAAAACGTTAAAAAAGTTTGTAGGGAAAGCACAAAATTGTAATTCAGTATTGCCTTTGCCAAGTGTTCCTGACTGTCGTGAAAATGGTTTGATTCACCTCTTCAAAGAGCACTGACTACCTCTCAACCAGCTCACACCCTTTTGTCAAGCACTCAGTTGTTGTCTAGCAAGTTTTACACAATGCACTTGCAACTGTGTCTATTCATAGGCCTGCTGCAAGGTCACCACGTTCTTTTATGTCGTTCATACCCAGCTGTGATGCCTTCAGTCTATGTTGTGATGTGATCGGTTCGTTTGTAATCTTGTGCATTACAGTTGCGATCTCCCAAGTATCCTTAGTATCACCAGAGCTGGCTGTGATGTCATCCACCTTTGTTGTGAGGTCACTCCTTCAAATGACATCATCAGGCTCTGTTGTAGTAATATAGAACCTGTAGTGATGTCACGATACTGTCGCTGTAATTGTAAATTATATTTATATAGCGCTTACTACCCCTGATGAGGAGCTGAAGCACTTTTGCAGCGAGTAGCATGCTGCTCAGGTTCTCAAG
Source organism: Pleurodeles waltl (assembly GCF_031143425.1). Lineage (NCBI taxonomy): Eukaryota > Metazoa > Chordata > Amphibia > Caudata > Salamandridae > Pleurodeles > Pleurodeles waltl. The sequence goes on along the minus strand of NC_090445.1, from coordinate 160,980,215 downwards.
ATTAGAGTTTATAGCAGATCAGAACTTAGTGTTTATTTTATTTCCGTGTGCATTAGTTGTGTTGGGTTTGTGCTCTTGATTTCTTGTGTGTTTAGTAGAGTTCAGAGTAGGATAGAGTGATGGCAGTGGGTTTGGAATGGAAAGTAGTAAGTTGTTTTTGTTAGCAGTGGTCGTGTGTTTCTGTTCCTTTTGTGAAGCCACTGAAAAAGGAGGGTGAAATTTGAGAAGGTTGTTTCTATTAATACTGTTCAAGTATTATTGAAAACTGTTGCAAAGTGATCAAGCGAAAGACCTATTCAGATATCTCACTTTGTAACTGCCTTTCCTTGTCTGAAAAAATGCAAAATCAGCGTGTAAAGGCTGTGACACATGAGTCTGTGTCCTATGATAAATATGAGTGTGTTTCCTATGATAAACAGAAATATAAGAGTGTGTGTCCTATGATAAATATAAGAATGTGTGGCCTATGATAAATAGAAATAGGAGTACCTGTGTCCTATGATAAATAGAAATGTGAGAGTCTGTGTCCTATGATAGGCTACACACTCTTATGTTTATCATAAATAGAAATATAAGAGTGTGTGTCCTATGATATATAGAAATATGAGAGTCTGTGTCCTATGATAAATATAGGAGTGTGTGGCCTACTATAAATAGAAATATGAGTGCCTGTGTCCTAAGATAAATAGAAATATGAGAGTCTGTGTCCTATGATAAACATAAGAGTGTGTGTCCTATGATAAATAGAAATGTGCGAGTCTGTGTCCTACGATAAATAGAAATATGAGAGTCTGTGTCCTATGATAAATATACGAGTGTGTGGCCTATGATAAATATACGAGTGTGTGGCCTATGATTAATAGAAATATGAGTACCTGTGTCCTATGATAAATATAAGAGTATGTGTCCTACGATAAATAGAAATATGAGTGCCTGTGTCCTATGATAAATAGAAAAATGAGAGTCTGTGTCCTATGATAAATATAAATATGAGAGTCTGTGTCCTATGATAAATAGAAATATGAGTACCTGTGTCCTATGATAAATATAAGTGTGTGTGGCGTATGATAAATATAAGAGTATGTGTCCTAAGATAAATAGAAATATGAGTGCCTGTGTCCTATGATGAATAGAAATATGAGAGTCCTTGTCCTATGATAAATATAAGAGTGTGGGTCCTATCATAAATAGAATTATAAGAGTGTGTGTCCTATGGTAAATAGAAATATGAGAGTCCTTGTCCTATGATAAATATAAGAGTGTGTGTCCCATGATAAAAAGAAATATGAGAGTATGTGTCCTATGATAAATATAGGAGTGTGTGGCCTATGATAAATATAAGAGTGTGTGGCGTATGATAAATAGAAATATGAGTACCTGTGTCCTATGATAAATATAAGAGTGTGTGGCCTATGATAAATAAAAGAATATGTGTCCTACGATAAATAGAAACATGAGTGCCTGTGTCCTATGATAAATAGAAATATGAGAGTCTGTGTCCTATGATAAATAGAAATGTGAGTACCTGTGTCCTATGATAAATATGTGTGTGGCCTATTATAAATAGAAATATGAGAGTCTGTGTCCTACGATCAATATAAGAATGTGTGGCCTATGATAAATAGAAATACGAGTACCTGTACTGTGATAGATATAAACATGAGTGAGTGTCCTATGATAAATATAAGAGTATGTACCTTATGATAAATATAAAAGTTTGTGACCCAACAAATTGCCAAAAATGTACTCCTGATTAGTAAAAAGCAGAACCCCAAAGCCCACTAACTAAAATGAAAGGACTGCTTTATTCATCTACATTTTACCTTGAAAATTCTGAAGATGTTGTGTTTTTACAGGTTGTACACTTGTACAAATAAGTTTACAAATATATATCATCGAGGCCAGTGGTTCCCAACCTGTGGCCCAGGGACCCCTGGGGGTCCACAAAGCCTCCTCAGGGGGCCGCAACTGCTTAGAAAATTAAACAATAATCACAGATTAGGTCCCCAGCTTCTAATAATGACTCAGTGGAGGGTCCCCAGGTTCAAATAATGATTCAGTGGGGGTCCCCAGGTTCCAATAATGATAAAGTGGGGGTCCCCAGAAGTCAAAAGGCTGAGAACCACTGGTCTAGGCATACTGAATGACAGGTGCAGGCTTACGCTCAACATCCATTGCTTTGTTTTTTTTATAGCTAATAGTTTCCCCTAACCTTCTGTGAGGCCAGGAACTTCCCAGGATAAGGAGTGCAAGCCTCCCTCATAACAGAGACAGGTACAGGAAGGTCAGCAGTGCAAACGTTCCTCCCTCAGAAAACAGGAAGCACGAATGCATCAGCAGTGCAATCTTCTCACCCTCAAAGACAAGAAGCACATATGCATCAGCAGTGCAAGCTTCTCGCCCTCAGAAAACAGGAAGCACATAGCATCAGTAGTAAAAGTTTCTCTCCCTCAGAGAACAAGAAGCACACAGCATCAGCAGTGCAAGCTTCTCACCCTCAGAAACAAGAATCACATACGCATCTGCAGTGCAAGCTTCTCACTGTAGGAGGCTGGCCTGGCTTGTAATAGGTACCAGAGGTACTTACACCTTGTGCCAGGTCCAGTTATCCCTTATTAGTGTAAAAGAGGTGTTTCTAGCAGTTTAGACTGATAGAAGGTAGCTATGGCAAAGCAGCTCAGGCTGAACTAGGAGACATGCAAAGCTCCTACTATACCACTTATATCATATGCACAATATCATAAGAAAACACAATACACAGAGTTATTAAAAATAAAGGTACTTTATTTTTATGACAATATGCCAAAAGTATCTCAGTGAGTACCCTCAGTAAGAAGGTAAGTTATATACACACGCTATATGTACACAAACAAAAAGTAGGTAAGAGCAAGAAAAGTAATGCAAACAGTGTAGAATTTCAATAGGTTGCAATAGGAGCACATAGGTATAGGGGCAACACAAACCATATACTCCAAAAGTGGAATGCGAACCACGAATGGACCCCAGACCTATGTGAGCTTGTAGAGGGTTGCTGGGACTGTAAGAAAACAGTGAGGGTTAGAAAAATACCCCACCCCAAGACTCTGAAAAGTAGGAGTAAAGTGCACCTACTACCCCCAGAGAGCACAGTAGTCGTGATAGGGGGATTCTGCAGGAAGAACACACACCAGCAGTGCACTGACAATGGGTTTCCAGACCTGAGTACCTGTAAGACAAGGGGACCAAGTCCAATAGTCGCGACAGTGTCCGGGGGGGCAGGAGCTCAGGAAACCCCAGCTGAAGGTGCAAGGAAGCTGCCACCAGTTGGAAGAAGCTTGGAGTTCTGCAAGAAAGCAGAGGACTTCTCCTTTGGAAGACGGATGTCCCACGTTACGAAGAAGCTTGCAGAGGTGTTCCCACGCAGAAAGACTGCAAACAAGCCTTGCTAGCCGCAAGGGTTGCAGTAGAGGTTTTTGGGTGCTGCTGAGGACCCAGAAGGACCAGGATGTCGCCTTTTAGAGGAGGAGACAGAGGGGGCGCTCAGCAACTCAGAGAGCCCTCACAGAAGCAGGCAGCACCCACAGAAGTACCCCAACAGGCACTTAGAAGTAAAGTGAACCGGAGTCCACGCGAAGTCACAAAAGGGAGTACCACGACGTCAGAGGACAACCCAGAAGGTTGTGCACTGCAGGACGGAGTGCTGGGGACCCAGGCTAGGCTGTGCACGAAGGAAATCCTGGAAGAGTGCACAGAAGCCGGAGCAGCTGCAAATCACGCGGTACACAGCTCTGCAGTCTAGCGTGGGAAGGCAAAGACTTACCTCCACCAAACGTGGACTGAAGAGTCACTGGACCGTGGGAGTCACCTGGAGAGAGTTGCTGTGTTCCAGGGACCACGCTCGTCAGGATGAGAGGGGACCCAGATGACCAGTGATGCAGTCTTTTGGTGCCTGCGTTAGCAGGGGGAAGATTCCGTCGACCCACAGGAGATTTCTTCAGAGCTTCTGGTGCAGGGTGAAGGCAGGCTACCCCCAGAGCATGCACCACATGGAAACAGTCGAGAAAGCCAGCAGGATTAGGCGCTACAATGTTGCTGGTAGTCGTCTTGCTACTTTGTTGCAGTTTTGCAGGAGTCCTGGAGCAGTCAGCGGTCGATCCTTTGGTAGAAGATGAAGAGGGAGATGCAGAGGAACTCTGGTGAGCTCTTGCATTTGTTATCTAAAGAATTCCCCAAAGCAGAGACCCTAAATAGCCAGAAAAGGAGGTTTGGCTACCAAGAGAGGTAAGAGCCTATCAGAAGGAGCCTTTGACGTCACCTGCTGGCACTGGCCACTCAGAGCAGTTCAGTGTGCCCCCAACACCTCAGTTTCCAAGATGGCAGAGGTCTGGGTCACACTGGAGGAGCTCTGGGCACCTCCCCTGGGAGGTACTGGTCAGAGGAGTGGTCACTCCCCTTTCCTTTGTCCAGTTTCGCGCCAGAGCAGGGCTGGGGAATCCCTGAACCGGTGTAAACTGGCTTATGCAGAGATGGGCACCATATGTGCCCATCAAAGCATTTCCAGAGGCTGGGGGAGGCTATTCCTCCCCAGCCCTTCACACCTATTTCCAAAAGCAGAGCGTGTAACACCCTCTCTCAGAGGAAATCCTTTGTTCTGCCTTCCTGGGCCATGGCTGCCTGGACCCCAGGAGGGCAGAAACCTGTCTGAGGGGTTGGCAGCAGCAGCAGCTGCAGTGGAGACCCCGGAAAGGAAGTTTGGCAGTACCCGGGTTCTGTGCTAGAGACCCGGGGGATCATGGAATTGTCCCCCAATACCAGAATGGTATTGGAGTGACAATTCCATGATCTTAGACATGTTATATGGCCATGTTCGAGTTACCATTGTGACGCTATACATAGGTAGTGACCTATGTATAGTGCACGCGTGTAATGGTGTCCCCACACTCACAAAGTCCAGGGAATTTGCCCCTGACCGATGTGGGGGCGCCTTGGCTAGTGCCAGGGTGCCCACACACTAAGTAACTTTGCACCCAACCTTCACCAGGTGAAGGTTAGACATATAGGTGACCGATAAGTTACTTATGTGCAGTGGTAAATGGCTGTGAAATAACGTGGACGTCATTTCACGCAGGCTGCACTGGCAGGCCTGTGTAAGAATTGTCAGAGCTCCCTATGGGTGGCAAAATAAATGCTGCAGCCCATAGGGATCTCCTGGAACCCCAATACCCTGGGTACCTCAGTACCATATACAAGGGAATTATATGGGTGTACCAGTATGCCAATGTGAATTGGTAAATTTTGTCACTAGCCTGTTAGTGACAAATTTGGAAAGCAGTGAGAGCATAACCACTGAGGTTCTGGTTAGCAGAGCCTCAGTGAGACAGTTAGGCATGACACAGGTAACACATACAGGGCACATACTTATGAGAACTGGGGCCCTGCCTGGCAGGGTCCCAGTGAAACATAGACTAAAACAACATGTATACAGTGAAATATGGGGGTAATATGCCAGGCAAGATGGTACTTTCCTACACAACCCTCCCCCCAAACGAAGGACAATAAGACTAGCCATGACCTGATGAGTCTTCACTGTCTAAGTGGAAATATCTGGACAGTCCATCTGCATTGGAGTGGGTACTCCCAGGTCTATGTTCCACTGTATAGTCCATTCCCTGTAGAGATATGGACCACCTCAACAATTTAGGGTTTTCACCTTTCATTTGTTTTAGCCAAAGTAGAGGTTTGTGCTCTGTCTGAACAATAAAGTGAGTGCCAAACAGGTATGGCCTCAACTTTTTCAGTGCCCAGATCACAGCAAAGGCCTCCCTCTCTATGACAGACCAACGCTTTTCTCTAGGGGTCAACCATCTGCTGATAAAAGCAACTGGTTGATCCTGGCCCTCAGAATTCAGTTGTGATAAGACTGCCCCTACCCCTAATTCAGATGTGTAAGAAAATGCCTCCTTGGCATGGTTACCCCCTGACTTTTTGCCTTTGCTGATGCTATGTTTTGAATTGAAAGTGTGCTGAGGCCTGCTAACCAGGCCCCAGCACCAGTGTTCTTTCCCTAACCTGTACTTTTGATTCCACAATTGGCACACCCTGGCATCCAGATAAGTCCCTTGTAACTGGTACCCCTGGTACCAAGGGCCCTGATGCCAGGGAAGGTCTCTAAGGGCTGCAGCATATCTTATGCCACCCTGGGGACCCCTCACTCAGCACAGACACACTGCTTGCCAGCTTGTGTGTGCTGGTGAGAACAAAACGAGTAAGTCGACATGGCACTCCCCTCAGGGTGCCATGCCAACCTCACACTGCCTATGCAGTATAGATTAGTCACCCCTCTAGTAGGCCTTACAGCCCTAAGGCAGGGTGCACTATACCATAGGTGAGGGCACCAGTGCATGAGCACTGTGCCCCTACAGTGTCTAAGCCAAACCTTAGACATTGTAAGTGCAGGGTAGCCATAAGAGTATATGGTCTGGGAGTCTGTCAAACACGGACTCCACAGCACCATAATGGCTACACTGAAAACTGGGAAGTTTGGTATCAAACTTCTCAGCACAATAAATGCACACTGATGCCAGTGTACATTTTATTGTAAAATACACCCCAGAGGGCACCTTAGAGGTGCACCCTGAAACCTAATCCAACTACCCGTGTAGGCTGACTGGTTCTAGCAGCCTGGCACACTCGAGACATGTTGCTGGCCACATGGGGAGAGTGCCTTTGTCACTGTGTGGCCTGTAACAAAGCCTGCACTGGGTGGAGATGCTATCACCTCCCCCAGGCAGGAGCTGTAACACCTGGCGGTGAGCCTCAAAGGCTTACCCCCTTTGTTCCAGCACCACAGGGCACTCCAGCTAGTGGAGTTGCCCGCCCCCTCCGGTCACGGCCCCACTTTTGGCGGCAAGGCCGGAGGAGATAATGAGAATAACAAGGAGGAGTCACTGGCCAGTCAGGACAGCCCCTAAGGTGTCCTGAGCTGAAGTGACTCTAACTTTTAGAAATCCTCCATCTTGCAGATGGAGGATTCCCCCAATAGGGATAGGAATGTGACCCCCTCCCCTTGGGAGGAGGCACAAAGAGGGTGTACCCACCCTCAGGGCTAGTAGCCATTGGCTACTAACCCCCCAGACCTAAACACGCCCTTAAATTTAGTATTTAAGGGCTCCCCTGAACCTAAGAATTTAGATTCCTGCAACTTACCGAAGAAGAAGACTGCTGAGCTGAAAACCCCTGCAGAAGAAGAAAGAAGACACCAACTGCTTTGGCCCCAGTCCTACCGGCCTGTCTCCTGCCTTCTAAAGAAACCTGCTCCAGCGACGCTTTCTCCAGGACCAGCGACCTCTGAATCCTCAGAGGACTGCCCTGCTTCCAAGAGACCAAGAAACTCCCGAGAACAGCGGCCCTGTTCAACAAAGACTGCAACTTTGTATCCAGAGGAGCAGATTTAAAGACCCCTGCAATCCCCGCAAGAAGCGTGAGACTTTCAACACTGCACCCGGCGACCCCGACTCGACTGGTGGAGAAACAACACCTCAGGGAGGACCCTCCGGCGACTCCGAGACTGTGAGTAACCAAAGTTGTCCCCCCTGAGCCCCCACAGCGACGCCTGCAGAGGGAATCCCGAGGCTCCCCCTGACCGCGACTGCCTGACTCTAAAATCCCGATGGCTGGAAAAGACCCTGCACCCGCAGCCCCCAGCACCTGAAGGATCGGAACTCCAGTGCAGGAGTGACCCCCAGGAGGCCCTCTCCCTTGCCCAGGTGGTGGCTACCCCGAGGAGCCCCCCCCTTGCCTGCCTGCACCGCTGAAGAGACCCCTTGGTCTCCCATTGATTTACATTGGAAACCCGACGCTTGTTTCTGCACTGCACCCGGCCTCCCCAGTGCTGTTGAGGGTGTACTTTTTGTGTGAGCTTGTGTCCCCCCCGGTGCCCTACAAAACCCCCCTGGTCTGCCCTCCGAAGATGCGGGTACTTACCTGCTGGCAGACCGGAACCAGGGCACCCCCTTCTCTCCATTGAAGCCTATGCGTTTTGGGCACCGCTTTGAACTCTGCACCTGACCGGCCCTGAGCTGCTGGTGTGGTAACTTTGGGGTTGCTCTGAACCCCCAACGGTGGGCTACCTTGGACCCCAATCTTAACCCCGTAGGTAGTTTACTTACCTGCAAAACCTAACAATACTTTACCTCCCCCAGGAACTGTGAAAATTGCACTGTGTCCACTTTTAAAACAGCTATTTGTGTTTTATGTGAAAAGTATATATGCTACTGTAATTATTCAAAGTTCCTAAAGTACTTACCTGCAATACCTTTCAAATGAGATATTACATGTAGAATTTGAACCTGTGGTTCTTAAAATAAACTAAGAAAATATATTTTTCTATAACAAAACCTATTGGCCTGGATTTGTCTCTGAGTGTGTGTTCCTCATTTATTGCCTGTGTGTATAAACAACAAATGCTTAACACTACTCCTTTGATAAGCCTACTGCTCGACCACACTACCACAAAATAGAGCATTAGTATTATCTCTTTTTGCCACTATCTTACCTCTAAGGGTTTCCCGCCGGTTTCCCGCTGGCCCAAGGAATCCGCCATGGCGGCGCTGCGTGCAGCACCGCCATGGGGATTCCAAGCGCCTTCCCGCCAGCCTGTTTCTGGCGGTGTCCACCGCCAGAACCAGGATGGCGGGAACGGGTGCCGTGGGGCCCCTGGGGGCCCCTGCACTGCCCATGCCAATGGCATGGGCAGTGCAGGGGCCCCCTAACAGGGCCCCACAAAGATTTTCACTGTCTGCTGTGCAGACAGTCAAAATCGCGATGGGTGCCACTGCACCCGTCGCACCCCTTCAACTCCGCCGGCTCCATTCCGAGCCGGCTTCATTGTTGAAGGGGCTGTCCCGCTGGGCCAGCCGGCGGTCGCCCGCCTGCCCAGCGGGAAAGCCGGAATGGCCGCCGCGGTCTTTCGGCAGGAACTGCTTGGCGGGCGGCGACCGCCGACCGCCGCGGTCAGAATGACCGCCATAATGTCTAGTACAGATGTGAATGTGGTGGAACTCGACACTACACCTTACCACCATCTTAAGATGAGGGAGCTAAGGTCACTCTGTAAAAAAAGAAAATAACAATGGGCCCCAGACCTTCCAAACTACAGCTCCAGGAGCTGTTGCCAGAGTTTGAAAAGGCCAACCCCTCGGAGGATGGCAACACAGAGGATGATGATAGTGACTGGGAAGGAGATTCCCCCCTACCAGTCCTATTTAGGGAGAACAGTGCCTCTCAAGCCCTGACTCCAAACATAATAGTCAGAGATGCTGCTTCCCTCACAGGAGGGACCAACACCTCTGAAATCACTGAGGATAACTCCAGTGAAGAGGACATCCAGTTAGCCAGGATGGCCAAAAGATTGGCTTTGGAAAAACAGATCCTAGCCATAGAAAGGGAAAGACAAGAGATGGGCCTAGGACCCATCAATGGTGGCAGCAACATAACTAGGGTCAGAGATTCTCCTGACATGTTGAAAATCCCTAAAGGGATTGTAACTAAATATGAAGATGGTGATGACATCACCAAATGGTTCACAGCTTTTGAGAGGGCTTGTGTAACCAGAAAAGTGAAAAAATCTCACTGGGGTGCTCTCCTTTGGGAAATGTTCACAGGGAAGTGTAGGGATAGACTCCTCACACTCTCTGGAAAAGATGCAGAATCTTATGACCTCATGAAGGGTACCCTGATTGAGGGCTTTGGATTCTCCACTGAGGAGTATAGGATTAGCTTCAGGGGGGCTCAAAAATCCTCGAGCCAGACCTGGGTTAACTTTGTAGACTACTCAGTAAAAACACTAGATGGTTGGATTCAAGGCAGTGGTGTAAGTAATTATGATGGGCTGTACAATTTATTTGTGAAAGAACACCTATTAAGTAATTGTTTCAATGATAAACTGCATCAGCATCTGGTAGACCTAGGACCAATTTCTCCCCAAGAATTGGGAAAGAAGGCGGACCATTGGGTCAAGACTAGAGTGTCCAAGACTTCCACAGGGGGTTACCAAAAGAAAGGGGTCACAAAACCTCCCCAGGGGAAGGGTGGTGAGACAGCCAAAAACAAAAATAGTAAAGAGTCTTCTACAGGCCCCCAAAAACCTGCACAGGAGGGTGGGCCCAGAGCCTCTTCACAAACCAATTTTGGGTACAAGGGTAAAAACTTTGATCCCAAAAAGGCCTGGTGTCGTAGCTGTAATCAGCCTGGACACCAAACTGGAGACAAGGCCTGTCCCCAGAAAAATACCACTTCTAACTCCACTCCAGCTAAAACTGGAATGGCCAGTCTCCAAGTGGGATCAACAGTGTGCCCATAGCAAATCAGGTGTCACACTGAAGCTACATTAGTCTCTGAGGGTGGGGTGGATTTAGCCACACTGGCTGCCTGGCCTCCTAACATGCAAAAATACAAGCAGCAGCTCTTAATTAATGGGACAAGTGTAGAAGGCCTGAGGGATACAGGTGCCAGTGTCACCATGGTGACAGAGAAACTGGTTTCCCCTGGTCAATACCTGGCTGGACAAACTTATCCAGTCACCAACGCTGACAATCAGACTAAAGTGCATCCCATGGCTATGGTAACTTTAGAGTGGGGAGGGGTCAATGGCCTGAAACAGGTGGTGGTCTCCTCAAATATCCCAGTAGACTGTTTGCTTGGAAATGACCTGGAGTCCTCAGCATGGGCTGAGGTAGAACTGAAAACCCATGCAGCCATGCTGGGTATCCCTGAACTGGTGTGTGTCAAGACAAGGGCACAGTGCAAGGCTCAGGATGAAAAAGTAGAGCTGGAGTCTGGAAAAAGGGCCCAGCCTACCAAGAGAAAAGGAAAGTCAGCTGGGAAACCAGCTGCAACACAACAACAAAAAGAGAACCTCTCTTCTCAGGAAGAAGTTCTGCCCTCTGAGGGAACTGAGCCTATGGAGTTAGAACCTTATCAGGTTGAGCTCTTAGGCCCAGGGGGACCCTCAAGGGAGCAGTTGTGTAAGGGGCAAGAAACCTGTCCCTCTCTTGAAGGCCTTAGGCAGCAAGCTGCTGAAGAGTCCAATGGCAAGAAAACTGGAACACATAGGGTCTATTGGGAAGATGGGCTCCTGTACACTGAGGCAAGAGATCCCAAACCTGGTGCCACTAGGAGAGTGGTAGTGCCTCAGGAGTTCAGAGAGTTCATTCTGACCTTAGCCCATGATATTCCCCTTTCTGGGCATTTGGGACAAACCAAGACGTGGGAGAGACTAGTCAACCACTTCTACTGGCCCAATATGTCCCAGAAAGTTAAGGAGTTTTGTGTCTCCTGTACCACCTGTCAAGCCAGTGGTAAGACAGGTGGACATCCAAAGGCCCCCCTCATTCCACTTCCAGTGGTGGGGGTCCCCTTTGAAAGAGTGGGTGTGGACATAGTGGGTCCACTTGAACCTCCCACAGCCTCAGGAAATATGTACATCCTAGTAGTAGTGGATCATGCTACTAGGTATCCTGAAGCTATTCCCCTTAGGTCGACTACTGCCCCTGCAGTAGCCAAGGCCCTCATTGGTATCTTTACCAGAGTGGGCTTCCCTAAGGAGGTGGTGTCTTACAGAGGTACCAACTTCATGTCAGCATACCTGAAACACATGTGGAATGAGTGTGGAGTGACTTATAAATTCACTACACCCTATCATCCACAAACTAATGGCCTTGTTGAGAGATTCAACAAGACATTAAAGGGCATGATCATGGGGCTCCCAGAAAAACTCAAAAGGAGATGGGATGTCCTCTTGCCATGTCTGCTCTTCGCTTACAGAGAGGTGCCTCAGAAGGGAGTAGGATTCTCACCCTTTGAACTTCTGTTTGGCCACCCTGTAAGGGGACCACTAGCTCTTGTGAAAGAAGGCTGGGAGAGACCTCTTCATGAGCCTAAACAAGACATAGTGGACTATGTACTTGGCCTTCGCTCAAGGATGGCAGAGTACAGGGAAAAGGCAAGTAAAAACCTTGAGGCCAGCCAACAGCTCCAGAAGTTTTGGTATGACCAAAAGGCTGCACTTGTGGCTCCCAGGGCACTTCAGGACAAATGGAGTGGCCCTTACCCAGTGCTAGAGAGGAAGAGTCAGGTCACCTACCTGATGGACCTGGGCACAAGCAGGAGCCCCAAGAGGGTGATCCATGTGAACCGCCTTAAGCTCTTCCATGACAGGGCTGATGTAAATCTGTTAATGGTAACAGATGAGGATCAGGAAGCTGAGAGTGAACCTCTCCCTGATCTTCTGTCATCAAACCCTAATGATGGCTCAGTAGATGGAGTGATCTATTCAGACACCCTCTCCGGCCAACAGCAATCTGACTGTAGGAAAGTCCTGCAGCAGTTTCCTGAGCTCTTTTCCCTAACCCCGGGTCAGACACACCTGTGTACCCATGATGTGGACACAGGAGACAGCATGCCTGTCAAAAACAAAATATTCAGACAGTCTGATCAAGTTAAGGAAAGCATCAAGGTGGAAGTCCACAAGATGCTGGAATTGGGAGTAATTGAGCACTCTGACAGCCCCTGGGCTAGCCCAGTGGTCTTAGTCCCCAAACCTCACACCAAAGATGGAAAGAGAGAGATGAGGTTTTGTGTGGACTACAGAGGACTTAATTCTGTCACTAAGACAGATGCCCATCCCATTCCTAGAGCTGATGAGCTGATAGCCAAATTAGGTGCTGCCAAATTCTTAAGTACCTTTGACTTAACAGCAGGGTACTGGCAAATCAAAATGGCACCTGGAGCAAAACAAAAGACAGCATTCTCCACACCTGATGGGCATTATCAGTTCACTGTTATGCCCTTTGGTTTAAAGAATGCCCCTGCCACCTTCCAAAGGTTGGTGAATCAAGTCCTTGCTGGCTTGGAGTCCTTTAGTGCAGCTTATCTTGATGATATTGCTGTCTTTAGCTCCAACTGGCAGGATCACCTGGTCCACCTGAAGAAGGTTTTGAAGGCTCTGCAATCAGCAGGCCTCTCTATCAAGGCATCCAAATGCCAGATAGGGCAGGGAACTGTGGTTTACTTGGGACACCTTGTAGGTGGAGGCCAAGTTCAGCCTCTCCAGCCTAAGATCCAGACTATTTTGGACTGGGCAGCTCCAAAAACCCAGACTCAAGTCAGGGCATTCCTTGGCTTGACTGGGTACTATAGGAGGTTTGTGAAGGGATATGGATCCATTGTGACAGCCCTCACAGAACTCACCTCCAAGAAAATGCCCAAGAAAGTAAACTGGACTGTAGAATGCCAACAGGCCTTTGACACCCTGAAACAAGCAATGTGCACAGCACCAGTTCTAAAAGCTCCAGATTACTCCAAGCAGTTCATTGTGCAGACAGATGACTCTATACATGGGATAGGGGCAGTTTTGTCCCAAACAAATGATGATGGCTTTGACCAGCCTGTTGCTTTCATTAGCAGGAGGTTACTCCCCAGGGAGCAGCGTTGGAGTGCCTTTGAGAGGGAGGCCTTTGCTGTGGTTTGGTCCCTGAAGAAGCTGAGACCATACCTCTTTGGTACTCACTTCCTAGTTCAGACTGACCACAGACCTCTCAGATGGCTGATGCAAATGAAAGGTGAAAATCCAAAACTGTTGAGGTGGTCCATCTCCCTACAGGGAATGGACTTTATAGTGGAACACAGACCTGGGACTGCCCATGCCAACGCAGATGGCCTTTCCAGGTTCTTCCACTTAGAAAATGAAGACTCTCTTGGGAAAGGTTCGTCTCATCCTCTTTCGTTTGGGGGGGTTGTGTAAGGAAATGCCTCCTTGGCATGGTTACCCCCTGACTTTTTGCCTTTGCTGATGCTATGTTTTGAATTGAAAGTGTGCTGAGGCCTGCTAACCAGACCCCAGCACCAGTGTTCTTTCCCTAACCTGTACTTTTGATTCCACAATTGGCACACCCTGGCATCCAGATAAGTCCCTTGTAACTGGTACCCCTGGTACCAAGGGCCCTGATGCCAGGGAAGGTCTCTAAGGGCTGCAGCATATCTTATGCCACCCTGGGGACCCCTCACTCAGCACAGACACACTGCTTGCCAGCTTGTGTGTGCTGGTGAGAACAAAACAAGTAAGTCGACATGGCACTCCCCTCAGGGTGCCATGCCAACCTCACACTGCCTATGCAGTATAGATAAGTCACCCCTCTAGTAGGCCTTACAGCCCTAAGGCAGGGTGCACTATACCATAGGTGAGGGCACCAGTGCATGAGCACTGGGCCCCTACAGTGTCTAAGCCAAACCTTAGACATTGTAAGTGCAGGGTAGCCATAAGAGTATATGGTCTGGGAGTCTGCAAACACGGACTCCACAGCACCATAATGGCTACACTGAAAACTGGGAAGTTTGGTATCAAACGTCTCAGCACAATAAATGCACACTGATGCCAGTGTACATTTTATTGTAAAATACACCCCAGAGGGCACCTGAGAGGTGCCCCCTGAAACCTAATCCAACTACCCGTGTAGGCTGACTGGTTCTAGCAGCCTGCCACACTCGAGACATGTTGCTGGCCACATGGGGAGATTGCCTTTGTCACTGTGTGGCCTGTAACAAAGCCTGCACTGGGTGGAGATGCTATCACCCCCCCCAGGCAGGAGCTGTAACACCTGGCGGTGAGCCTCAAAGGCTTACCCCCTTTGTTCCAGCACCACAGGGCACTCCAGCTAGTGGAGTTGCCCGCCCCCTCCGGTCACGGCCCCACTTTTGGCGGCAAGGCCGGAGGAGATAATGAGAATAACAAGGAGGAGTCACTGGCCAGTCAGGACAGCCCCTAAGGTGTCCTGAGCTGAAGTGACTCTAACTTTTAGAAATCCTCCATCTTGCAGATGGAGGATTCCCCCAATAGGGATAGGAATGTGACCCCCTCCCCTTGGGAGGAGGCACAAAGAGGGTGTACCCACCCTCAGGGCTAGTAGCCATTGGCTACTAATCCCCCAGACCTAAACACGCCCTTAAATTTAGTATTTAAGGGCTCCCCTGAACCTAAGAATTTAGATTCCTGCAACTTACCGAAGAAGAAGACTGCTGAGCTGAAAACCCCTGCAGAAGAAGAAAGAAGATACCAACTGCTTTGGCCACAGTCCTACCGGCCTGTCTCCTGCCTTCTAAAGAAACCTGCTCCAGCGACGCTTTCTCCAGGACCAGCGACCTCTGAATCCTCAGAGGACTGCCCTGCTTCCAAGAGACCAAGAAACTCCAGAGAACAGCGGCCCTGTTCAACAAAGACTGCAACTTTGTATCCAGAGGAGCAGATTTAAAGACCCCTGCAATCCCCGCAAGAAGCGTGAGACTTGCAACACTGCACCCGGCGACCCCGACTCGACTGGTGGAGAAACAACACCTCAGGGAGGACCCTCCGGCGACTCAGAGACTGTGAGTAACCAAAGTTGCCCCCCCTGAGCCCCCACAGCGACGCCTGCAGAGGGAATCCCCAGGCTCCCCCTGACCGCGACTGCCTGACTCTAAAATCCCGACGGCTGGAAAAGACCACCTGAAGGATCGGAACTCCAGTGCATGAGTGACCCCCAGGAGGCCCTCTCCCTTGCCCAGGTGGTGGCTACCCCGAGGAGCCCCCCCCCTTGCCTGCCTGCACCACTGAAGAGACCCCTTGGTCTCCCATTGATTTACATTGGAAACCCGACGCTTGTTTCTGCACTGCACCCGGCCGCCCCAGTGCCGCTGAGGGTGTACTTTTTGTGTGAGCTTGTGTCCCCCCCGGTGCCCTCCAAAACCCCCCTGGTCTGCCCTCCGAAGACGCGGGTAATTACCTGCTGGCAGACCGGAACCGGGGCACCCCCTTCTCTCCATTGAAGCCTATGCGTTTTGGGCACCGCTTTGAACTCTGCACCTGACCGGCCCTGAGCTGCTGGTGTGGTAACTTTGGGGTTGCTCTGAACCCCCAACGGGGGGCTACCTTGGACCCCAATCTTAACCCCGTAGGTGGTTTACTTACCTGCAAAACCTAACAATACTTTACCTCCCCCAGGAACTGTGAAAATTGCAGTGTCCACTTTTAAAACAGCTATTTGTGTTTTATGTGAAAAGTATATATGCTACTGTAATTATTCAAAGTTCCTAAAGTACTTACCTGCAATACCTTTCAAATGAGATATTACATGTAGAATTTGAACCTGTGGTTCTTAAAATAAACTAAGAAAATATATTTTTCTATAACAAAACCTATTGGCCTGGATTTGTCTCTGAGTGTGTGTTCCTCATTTATTGCCTGTGTGTATGTACAACAAATGCTTAACACTACTCCTTTGATAAGCCTACTGCTCGACCACACTACCACAAAATAGAGCATTAGTATTATCTCTTTTTGCCACTATCTTACCTCTAGGGGGAACCCTTGGACTCTGTGCATACTATTCCTTACTTTGAAATAGTGCATACAGAGCCAACTTCCTACAAGATGCATCAGTTTGAACAATGAATTTCTTGGAGTAACATGGGCTTTTTAGGACAGGTGCAGAGCACATGGCCTGTTTGAGCTCCTCAAAAGCGTTCTGACAGCTAGCTGTCCATAATACCTTTTTAGGCATTTTCTTACTTGTAAGATCATTAAGAGGGGCTGCTATGGAGCCATAGTTTTGAATGAATCTCCTGTAATACCCTGTGAGGCCTAAAAAGACTCTCACCTGGGTCTGAGTTGTAGGGGGAACCCAATCCATGATTGTCTGGATTTTCCCCTTCAGTGGTGCAATCTGTTCTCCACCTACCAGGTGTCCCAGATAAACCACCTTTCCCTGCCCTATCTGGCACTTTGAGGCCTTGATAGTGAGGCCTGCCTTTTGCACGGCCTCCAAAACTTTCCAAAGATGGACCAGGTGCTCATCCCAGGTGGAGCTAAAGGCAGCAATATCATCATCAAGATATGCTGCACTGAAAGCCTCCAACCCTTGCAGGACTGTGTTCACCAACCTCTGAAAAGTGGCAGGTGCGTTTCTCAAACCAAAGGGCATCACTGTAAATTGGTAGTGCCCTCCTATAGTTGAAAATGCAGTCTTAGGTTTAGCATCTTCTGCCAATTTGATCTGCCAATAACCTGCAGTCAAATCAAAAGTGCTAAGATACTTGGCAGATGCCAGTGTATCATTGAGCTCATCTGCCCTGGGTATAGGGTGAGCATCAGTTTTTGTTACCTGATTGAGACCTCTGTAGTCTACACAAAACCTCATCTCCCTCTTTCCATCTTTGGTGTGAGGTTTTGGTACAAGCACCACTGGGCTAGCCCATGGGCTTTCAGAAGGCTCAATCACTCCCAGATCCAACATTTTCTGCACCTCTTGTTTAATGCAGTCTGACATGGTCAGGCTGCCTATAAATCGTACTTTTGACAGGTAGCTGTCTCCAGTATCAATTGTGTGTTCACACCAGGATGTTGTACCTGGCACAATTGAAAAGAGGTCAGAAAATTGTCCAAGATGATTGATGCAGTTGTCTTTCTGTTCTGCAGTCAGACAATCTGCCAAACCTACTCCCTCCACTAAAGCATCTGTTTCAGTGGTGGAAAAGAGATCAGGGAGAGGGTCACTCTTTTCTTCCTGTCCCTCATCTGTTGCCATGAGCAGGGTGAGATCAGCCCTGTCATAGTAGGGTTTTAGGCGGTTGACATGAATCACCCTAAGGGGACTCCTGGCAGTGCCCAGGTCTACCAAATAGGTAACCTCACCCTTTTTCTCAACAATTAGATGGGGTCCACTCCATTTGTCTTGGAGTGCTCTTGGGGCCACAGGCTTCAATACCCACACCTTCTGTCCTGGTTGGTACTGGATCAGAACAGCCTTCTGGTCATGCCATTGCTTTTGCAGCTCCTGTCTGGCCTGAAGGTTTTTACTGGCCTTTTTCGTGTACTCAGCCATTCTGGATCTTAGGCCAAGTACATAATCCACTATGTCCTATTTGGGAGCTTTTAACAGTTGTTCCCAACCCTACTTCACAAGAGTGAGTGGACCTCCTACAGGGTGCCTAAAGAGGAGTTCAAAGGGGCTGAAGCCCACTCCTTTCTGGGGTACCTACCTGTAAGCAAAAAGGAGGCAATGTAACAGGACATCCCGTCTCCTTCTGAGTTTTTCAGGGAGTCCCATTATCATACCTTTGAGAGTTTTATTAAACCTCTCTACCAGTCCATTAGTCTGTGGATGGTAAGGAGTGGTGAACTTGTAGGTAACACCGCACTCCTTCCACATTGCTTTCAAGTATGCAGACATGAAGTTGCTACCCCTGTCTGATACCACCTCTTTAGGAAAACCCACCCTGGAAAAGATTCCCAGGAGGGCTTTTGCCACTGCAGGAGCTGTAGTGGTCCTTAGAGGAATTGCTTCAGGATATCTTGTGGCATGGTCCACAACCACCAAGATAAACCTATTGCCTGAAGCAGTAGGAGGGTCAAGGGGTCCAACTATGTCAACCCCTACCTTTTCAAAGGGCACCCCAACCACTGGAAGTGGGATTATAGGGGCCTTTGGAGTGCCACCAGTCTTGCCATTGGCTTGGCAGGTCACACAAGACTTGCAAAAATCTTTAGTGTCCTCTGACATCCTAGGCCAGTGAAACAAGGGGACAAGTCTTTCCCATGTTTTGATCTGGCCCAAATGCCCAGCCAAAGGAAAGTCATGTGCAAGAGTTAGGAGGAATTCTCTGTACTGCAGGGGAATGACCAATCTCCTGGCTGCTCCAGGTTTTGGGTCTCTTGCCTCTGTGTACAAGAGGTTGTCCTTCCAGTAAACTCTATGGCTGTCACTGACATCCCCATTTTGCTGTTTGACAGCTTGCTGTCTGAGACCCTCTAATGTGGGACAGGTTTGCTGTGCCACACTCAACTCTTCCCTGGCAGGCCTCCCTCCACCCAAAAGCTCAGCAGTGTCTGCTGCCAGCTCATCTGGTGAAGGTTCTGCACAGTGAGGGAATTATTCTTCCTCAGAAGGAGAATCATCTGTAGAGGGAGGGATAGTGGGTAGGGATTTACCCTTGCTACCCCTAGATTTAGGGAGCACTTGGTCCATTGTTCCAGGATCCAAGTCACCCTGTCCTTTTTGCTTTTTGGCCTGAGCCCTGGTTAAAGCAAAAAGATGCCCAGGAATGCCCAGCATTGCTGCATGAGCCTCCAACTCCACTTCTGCCCAAGCTGATGTCTCTATATCATTCCCTAGTAGACAGTCTACAGGTAAATCTGAGGCAACTACAACTTTCTTTGGACCAGAACCCCTCCCCCCCAGTTGAGATTCACAACAGCCATGGGGTGGCTAAGAGTGTTGTTATGAGCGTCTGTCACTTGGTACTGCTGACCAAGTAGGTGTTGTTCAGGGTGGACCAGTTTCTCTATCACCATAGTAACACTGGCTCCTGTGTCCCAGTAGGCCTGAACATCAACACCATTTATTAGGCGACGTTGCTTGTACTTATCCATATTAAGGGGACAAGCAACTAAGGTGGCCAAATCAATGGCACCTTCAGAGACTAAAACAGCCTCTGTGGTCTCCCTAACAAGACCACCCCCAACTACATTGCCAATAGTGAGCCCAGCTACACCCTTGGATTGGCTATTTGTAGGTTTCCCACCACCACTGCTATTACCAGGGACACTAGAATTTGCAGCAGGGGTTGTGGTAGTGGGAGGTTTGGTGTTTTTCTTTGGACAACTGGAATCAGTTGTCCAATGGCCTTTGACTTTACACAAATAACACCAAGGCTTTTTCGGTTGATTATTGGAAGATGATTTGGACCCACCACCCCCACCAGAGAATTTTTGTGGGCCTGATGAAGACTTTGTATTTTTACCTTTGTCCCCACCCTTGTCAGAAGACTTACCATCCTTCTTCTTGCCATCTTCTTGCCATCTTTGTCACCCCCTGTATGAACGTTTCTGTTCACCCTTGTTCTGACCCACTTGTCTATCTTCTTTCCCAATTCTTGGGGAGAGGTCAGATCCGAGTCCACTGGGTATTGGTGCAACAAGTCAGACACACAGTTATTCAGAATATGCTCTCTCAGAATAGGATTATACAGGATTTCATAGTCGATACCTTACTTCCATGTAATCACCCCTCCAAGGCCTTCAATGAACAGTCCACAAAGTCTATCCAGTCTTGTGAGGACTCTTTTCTAGTATCTCTGAACTTAATCCTGTATTGTTCAGTGGTTAAGCCAAATCCATCCAAGAGTGCATCCTTCAAAACTGTGAAATTATTAGCTTCACTTTCTCTAACAGTAAGGAGCCTATCCCTACCCTTTCCAGTGAAAGATAGCCACAAAATAGCAGCCCACTGCCTTTGTACCGTACAGGCCCTCTCAAGTGCAGCAAACCACTTGTTGATGTCACCCCCTCCTTGTAAGGGGGGACTATCTTGTGCAGATTCCTGGAATCATGCTCTCTAACAGGATTACTATCAGGAATACTGCTGCTGCCACCATGGGGTCCTAGCCCCAACCTCTTTCTTTCTTTCTCAATGTCTAGGGATTCCCTATCTAAGGCCAGCTGTTGCCGTTTAAGCTTCAGTCTGGTCTCTTTAACCCTCAGCTTTTTGAGTTCCCTTTCTAACAAGTTATCGTTAGGGTGGGTGGGTTGGGAATGCTTTGACACAGATGACCAATTGGAAACTTCAGAGGGGGATCTGTCCCTATCTGTCTGGACCCTTGTAACTTGGCCTCTAGGAATAAAGGATGCCCTACTGTGATGGGACCCTCCATTACTAGGCCTCCTGCTAGGGGGCAGACCCTTATCAGAACCCTCCCCAGCTTCCTCAAGGGGTTCCTCTGAATCAGACTGGGAAGCTTCTACTAACCTCTCATTTGATGGGCAAGCTTAGGACTCATCATTTACAATAAGCATGTTGAACAGAAACTCTCTTGTAGGGTTCTTTTCCATAACTAAACCTCTATCTAAGCAGAGACTCCTTAAGCTCTTGTAATTCAAACTGTCATAAGTTGCATTTACAGTTTTGAGAGCTGAATCTACCACAGACATGATAGCAAAAAGTTCAGAAATAGTGAGAAGAAAGAAAACGTTTCAGAACTTTTTAAAGCACAGAGAAAAAACTTTTTCTAACTTTTAGAAAACTTTTAGAAGTTTTAGGAAACTTTTCAGAACTTTGCAAAAAGCTTTAGAGAAGAAAAGCTTTATTTTTTTTTGGTTAAGTGTACATACACTGACCTGTTTGGTATATGATTCCCTTATGAAAAGCACACAATGACAAAGTGGTAAGTAGTTACAAGTACTTATCCCACCACTGCACAACCAATGTAGGAGGCTGGCCTGGCTTGTAGTGGGTACTAGAGGTACTTACACCTTGTGCCAGGTCCAGTTATCCCTTATTAGTGTAGGAGAGGTGTTTCTAGCAGCTTAGACTGATAGAAGGTAGCTATGGCAAAGCAGCTTAGGCTGAACTAGGAGACATGCAAAGCTCCTATTATACCACTTATTTCATATGCACAATATCATATGCAAACACAATACACAGAGTTACTAAAAATAAAGGTACTTTATTTTTATGACAATATGCCAAAAGTATCTCAGTGAGTACCCTCAGTAAGAAGGTAAGTTATATATACATGTTATATGTACACAAACCAAAATTAGGTAAGTAAGAGCAAGAAAAGTAATGCAAACAGTGTAGAATTACAATAGGAGCACATAGGTATAGGGGCAACACAAACCATATACTCCAAAAGTGGAATGCGAACCACAAATGGACCCCAGACCTATGTGAGCTTGTAGAGGGTCGCTGGGACTGTAAGAAAACAGTGAGGGTTAGAAAAAGACCCCACCCCAAGACCCTGAAAGGTAGGAGTAAAGTGCACCTACTACCCTCAGAGAGCACAGAAGTTGTGATAGGGGGATTCTGCAGGAAGAACACACACCAGCAGTGCACTGACAATGGGTTTCCGGACCTGAGTACCTGTAAGACAAGGGGACCAAGTCCAATAGTTGCGACAGTGTCCAGGGGGGGCAGGAGCCCAGGAAACCCCAGCTGAAGGTGCAAGGAAGCTGCCACCAGTTGGAAGAAGCTTGGAGTTCTGCAAGAAAGAAGAGGACTAGGAACTTCTCCTTTGGAAGTCGGATGTCCCACTTCGCGATGAAGCTTGCAGAGGTGTTCTCACGCAGAAAGACTGCAAACAAGCCTTGCTAGCTGCAAGGGTTGTGGTAGAGGTTTTTGGGTGCTGCTGAGGACCCAGAAGGACCAGAATGTCGCCTTTTGGAGGAGGATACAGAGGGGGCACTCAGCAACTCAGAGAGCCCTCACAGAAGCAGGCAGCACCCGCAGAACTACCCCAACAGGCACTTAGAAGTAAAGTGAACCAGAGTCCACGCAAAGTCACAAAAGGGAGTCCCACGACACCGGAGGACAACTCAGAAGGTTGTGCACTGCAGGACGGAGTGCTGGGGACCCAGGCTAGGCTGTGCACAAAAGAAATCCTGGAAGAGTGCACAGAAGCCGGAGCTGCTGCAAATCATGCCGTACACAGCTTTGCAGTCTAGCGTGGGGAGGCAAGGACTTACCTCCACCAAACATGGACTGAAGAGTCACTGAACTGTGGGAGTCACTTGGACAGAGTTGCTGTGTTCCAGGGACCACGCTCGTCAGGATGAGAGGGGACCCAGAGGACCAGTGATGCAGTCTTTTGGTGCCTGCTTTAGCAGAGGGAAGATTCTGTCAACCCACGGGAGATTTCTTCTGAGCTTCTGGTGCAGGGTGAAGGCAGGCTACCCCCAGAGCATGCACCACCTGGAAACAGTCGAGAAAGCCGGCAGGATTAGGCGCTACAATGTTGCTGGTAGTCATCTTGCTACATTGTTGCAGTTTTGCAGGAGTCCTGGAGCAGTCAGCGGTCGATCCTTTGCTAGAAGATGAAGAGGGAGATGCAGAGGAACTCTGGTGAGCTCTTGCATTCGTTATCTAAAGAATTCCCCAAAGCAGAGACCCTAAATAGCCAGAAAAGGAGGTTTGGCTACCAAGGAAGGAGGATTGGCTACCAAGAGAGGTAAGAGCGTATCAGAAGGAGCCTCTGACGTCACCTGCTGGAACTGACCACTCAGAGCAGTCCAGTGTGCCCCCAACGCCTCTGTTTACAAGATGGCAGAGGTCTGGGACACACTGGAGGAGCTCTGGGCACCTCCCCTGGGAGGTACTGGTCAGGGGAGTGGTCACTCCCCTTTCCTTTGTCCAGTTTCATGCCAGAGCAGGGCTGGGGGAACCCGGAACCGGTGTAGACTGGCTTATGCAGAGATGGGCACCATCTGTGCCAATCAAAGCATTTCCAGAGGCTTGGGGAGGCTACTCCTCCCCAGCCCTTCACACCTATTTCCAAAGGGAGAGGGTGTAACACCCTCTCCCAGAGGAAATCCTTTGTTCTGCCTTCCTGGGCCAGGGCTGTCTGGACCCCAGGAGAGCAGAAACCTGTCTGAGGGGTTGGCAGCAGCTGCAGAGGAGATCCCGGAAAGGCAGTTTGGCAGTACCCGGGTTCTGTGCTAGAGACCCGGGGGATCATGGAATTGTCCGCCCAATACCAGAATGGTATTGGGGTAACAATTCCATGATCTTAGACATGTTACATGGCCATGTTCGGAGTTACCATTGTGACGCTATACATAGGTAGTGACCTATGTATAGTGCACGCGTGTAATGGTGTCCCTGCACTCACAAAGTCCGGGGAATTTGCCCTGAACGATGTGGGGGCACCTTGGCTAGTGCCAGGGTGCCCACACACTAAGTAACTTTGCACCCAACCTTCACCAGGTAAAGGTTAGACATATAGGTGACTTATAAGTTACTTATGTGCAGTGGTAAATGGCTGTGAAATAACTTGGACATTATTTCACGCAGGCTGCAGTGGCAGGCCTGTGTAAGAATTGTCAGAGCTCCCTATGGGTGGCAAAAGAAATGCTGTAGCCCATAGGGATCCTCTGGAACCCCAATACCCTGGGTATGTCACGGTCTAGGGCCAGTCTGATCAGGGCTCTGGTTGGGACACCTCTTGAGGTCACCGACTATCCTAAAGGAGGTAGTATACAGCTAAAGGCATACACGGAAAGGACAGCTATGGATAGGCACAGGAAAGTAAAAGCAGAGCAACCCTTGTGTGAACAAACAGGAAACAGATTACTAATGGACAAACACGCTGGGGTTGTGCACAGAGTAGGGCGCAGAACCTCCCACAATGACAGGGAATGTCAATGCCTCTGTGCAGTTTGCTCTTACAGATAGTCACCCTGCCAGCCCCATTGAAAGGAGGCAGCAAGGAGGCAGCAGAAGTGATTCTGTCTCTGGACCCTAGAGCACAAACAAGGAAAGTACTTACATACACAAGACACGCTATTGTGGGTCCAACTGGAAACACAGTGGCGATTCCTGAGAAAACAGCAATAGCACACTGTCACTGTTAGGCACGATGACAACGTATAATACTGGACAAGGATGGGGGCTGGAATTGAACCCCAGTACAAAGGAGGACACTTATACACTGGTGAAGACTGATATAACACTTACCAGACACAAATAACCAAGAAGAAATGGAAACAGAAGGGAACAAACTAAGAGGCAGAGGCAAGAACTGGGAACAGGCTCAGGGTGAAGCAAAGGCAGGACTAGGACTGGAAAACAGGGCGCAAACTTCTGGCTGGGACAAACAAAGACAGGACTGGGAACTGAGGGCAGGCTCTGGCTGGAACAGGCAAGGACAGGGCTGGAATACAGGGAGTAGAAATGAGTAGTGAACAGGACTGGGAAACAGAGAGCAGGTTCAGGCTGAAACAAAGCAGGGCAGAGAACCAGGGAGCAGGCTCTGGAAGAAACAAACAGGTACAAAGCTAAGAGATAGGGGGCAGACCCTGGCTGGAACAATCAGGAGCAGGGCAGAGAGACAGGAAACAGGATCAAGCTGGAACAGCACAGGAACAAAACTGGAACACCATCCGACAAGGGGTCTGTTACACAAAGGAATCGAACTCCAATGCACGACGGGGATCTTGAGGAAATGGCTGCTTATAAGCAGTTCCAAGCTGGGCTGCACAGTAGAGGTCACAGGTGTGTGTAATTTCAGACAGTTGCAAGTCCTGGAGGAGAGGATCTGCGGTAAAGGAGCAACTGGACTTTTCCCATAGAAAACAATGGGAAACAGAATCCAGGTTTTCCTGACTACCAGGCTATGCATTATGGGAGTTGCAGTCCCAGGAAGCATCTGTAGTACTACACAAGTATACCATGGCCAAAAGAGAAACAAACAGGAGTCAGCAAGGGTCTCTAGATAACTGTTCAAGGTGATTCCCAGGCTTCTGACAGTCCCTGTACAGCTCCCCCTAGAGATGGGACGACAGAGTCGTAACAGGGTACCTCAGTACCAAATACAAGGGAATTATATGGGTGTACCAGTATGCCAATGTGAATTGGTAAATTTAGTCACTAGCCTGTTAGTGACAAATTTGGAAAGCAGAGAGAGCTTAACCACTGAGGTTCTGGTTAGCAGAGCCTCAGTGAGACAGTTAGGCATCACAAAGGGAACACATACAGGGCACATACTTATGAGCACTGGGGCCCTGCCTGGCAGGGTCCCAGTGACACATAGACTAAAACAAAATATATTCAGTGAAATATGGGGGTAACATGCCAGGCAAGATGGTACTTTCCTACACTCACCCTCAGAGAACAGGAAGCACATAGTGTCAGCA
Source organism: Pleurodeles waltl (assembly GCF_031143425.1). Classification (NCBI taxonomy): domain Eukaryota; kingdom Metazoa; phylum Chordata; class Amphibia; order Caudata; family Salamandridae; genus Pleurodeles; species Pleurodeles waltl. Next base: position 160,954,522 of record NC_090445.1, on the reverse strand, counting down.
GTGCAAACCTCCCTCCTCAGAGAACAGGCAGCACATAACCCTCAGAAGTGCAAGCTTCACCCCCTCAGAGAACAGGAAGCACATAACCCTCAGCAGTGCAAGCTTCACTCCCTCAGAGAACAGGAAGCAGATAAGCATCAGCAGTGCAGGCTTCTCTTCCTTTGAAAACAAGAAGTACATGTGCATCAGCACTGCAAGACCCCCTCTTCCACTGAAGAGGCACAGCGTTAGCATCAGAAGTGTAAGCCTCTCTCTCGCTCTCTCACAGAAGAGGCACAGTGTAAGCGTCAACAGTGTAAGCCTCTCTGTCCCACAGAAGCGGCACAGCGTAAGCATCAGCAGTGCAAGCCTCTCTCTCCCACAGAAGACGCACATAGTAAGCATCAGTGCAAGCCCCTCTCTTTTCCACAGACGTGGCACAGCATAAGCATCAGCAATGCAAGCTTCCATCCCTCCAGAACAGGTATACCGTGGGCATCAAGGATGCAAGCTGCTGTTGCATATACATAGCAAGTACTCCCTGGACCTTAGCATTGCAAGCTTCAGTTGATCACAGAACAGTTACAACATGTTCCTCGACAGTGCAAGCTTCCCTTGTTAAGACAGGTGTCACATGGCCATCAGCAGTGTAAATTGCTGTTACACAGGACAGGTACCACATGAGCATAAGCAGTAAGTGCGTCTCTTGTCCCCAAATACAGCACTGGAAGTTGCCCTCCCTCACAGAACAGATGTAGTATGTTAACAGCAGTGAAAGCTTCTGTCGCTCACAGAACAGATATGGCACATTATCAGCAGGCAATCATGTGTCACACACAGAACAGGTATAGCACGTTATCAGCAGTGCAAGCTTCCGCCAGTCACAGAACAGGTATAGCACGTTATCAGCAGCGCAAGCTTCCCTCAGTCACAGAACATGTATAGCCCTTTATCAGCAGTGCAAGCATCTGTTACTCACAGAACAGATATAACACGTTATCAGCAGTGCAAGCTTCCCGCAGTCACAGAACAGGTATAGCACGTTATCAGCAGTGCAAGCTTCTGTCTCTCACAGAACAAGTATAGCACGTTATCAGCAGTGTAAGCTTCCGCCGGTCACAGAATAGGTATAGCAAGTTATCAGCCATGCAACCTTCCCTCACACACCCAAACAGGTATAGAACGTTATCAGCAACACAAGCTTCTGTTGCTCACAGAACAGGCACTGCACATTATCAGCAGTGCAAGCTTCCGTTGGTCACAGAACAGCTATAGAACATTATCAGCAGTGCAATCTTCCATCACACACCAGAACAGGTATAGCACATTATCAGCAGTGCAGGTTTCTGTCTCTCACAGAATAAGTATAGCACGTTACCAGCAGTGCCAACTTCCGGTACTCATAGAACAGATATAGCATGTTATCAGCAGTGCAAGCTTCCCTCACTCACAGAAGAGGTATAGCATGTTATCAGCAGGGCAAGGATCTGTTGCTCACAGAACAGATATAGCACGTTATCAGCAGTGCAAGCTTCCCGCAGTCACAGAACAGGTATAGCACGTTATCAGCATATCACGTTATCAGCAGTGCAAGCTTCCTCACTCACAGAACAGGTATAGCACGTTATCAGCAGTGCAAGCTTCCATCTCTCACAGAACTAGTATAGCACGTTAACAACAGTGCAAGCTTCTCACAGTCACAGAACAGATATAGCATGTTTTCAGCAGTGCAAGCTTCTATCAGTCACAGAACAGATGTAGCACGTTATCAGCAGTGCAAGCTTCTGTTGGTCACCGAACAGGTAAGACACATTATCGGGAATCCAAGCTTCCGTCACTCACAGAACAGGTAGGGTACAATATGAGAAGCGCAAATGTCTGTTACACAGAGCACAGCTAACTAGACCACAATCGTAGGTTTCCACTTTCCAACTTTAAGTGACTGAGGTTTTGAGAACTTCCATCAAACAACAGAACAGGTATAGCACATTATCAGCAGTGCAGGTTTCTGTCTCTCACAGAATAGGTATAGCACGTTATAAGCAGTGCCAGCTTCCGTCACTCATAGAACAGGTATAGCATGTTATCAGCAGTGCAAGCTTCCCTCACTCACAGAGGAGGTATAGCACGTTATCAGCAGGGCAAGCATCTGTTGCTCACAGAACAGATATAGCACGTTATCAGCAGTGCAAGCTTCCATCTCTCACAGAACAAGTATAGCACGTTAACAACAGTGCAAGCTTCTCGCAGTCACATAACAGATATAGCATGTTTTCAGCAGTGCAAGCTTCTATCGATCACAGAACAGATGTAGCACGTTATCAGCAGTGCAAGCTTCTGTTGGTCACAGAACAAGTACGGCACATTATCGGGAATCCAAGCTTCCGTCACTCACAGAACAGGTACGGTACAACATGAGAAGCGCAAATATCTGTTACACAGAGCACAGCTAACTAGACCACAATCGTAGGTTTCCACTTTCCAACTTTAAGTGACTGAGGTTTCGAGAACTGAATACACTTTCTCTCTCCTCGTCAGGAGCCCATTTGTTCACTATAGAGATTACGTTATTTCCCTACTGACGTGCTAACTGGCACCCAAGCTACTAAGCTTAGCAGCCATTCCTGAGCAACACCATCAGCAATTTTTAGGACAGTGGTGATGTCTGCTTTCAAGCTCTTAATAAGGAAATTGTATGGAGAGGTGCTGACACAGTCAGTAAAAAAATACTTTTTGCTCATGTTGTTGAAATGCTGGTGCCCATCATGTGGGGTCCTCCTGGATGTCATAGTTACCCTTGGAATTTGAAAGGAGTTCCTCTTTAACAAGTAACACACAAGTGTAAAGCAATTTCTACATAGCTTCCTCCTGCCAATGGGCCTGATTCACAAATCCAATTATAGCTATGAGGTAAATGTACAGCTGTAAATGGCTCTATTTATACCTGCCAGCAATGCACAATGGGATGCTTGTCAAGCATAAATGGTTGGTTTTAGTTTAGTTCTCCGCCACAAACGCAAAGAAATGGACTCTGGTAAACGCCACACATGAGGTGGGGCAAGGGAGTGAAAGGGTGTTGTTTGCCTTGTCAGTGCCTATAAACTTGTGATCTGTCGCAAACTTCTCTCTGACCCCTTCTCACCCTGTATACTGAGCTAAGGGCAAGTTTAACTCTCCATTCAGTTTGGGAAGTGGATTCACTAGCCCCCAAATTTAATCACGGAGTGGAGGGAGAGGTTTCTTCCCAGGAAACCGTTTTTTCCTGTGGAGCAAACGATAAAAGAAAGAAGCATTGGTAATGCCAATAGGTCTGGCCTCAAATGAATGCTATATCGTAATCTGAAGCAATTATAAGTAAATAGCATGGATATGAAAGTGCATTTTTGTGGCAGAATAATGTTGGTGTGGATTAAAAGTTAGGTGGCAGTTGCATTGTCAAGCTAGACCAAAACATCCATGTAGGTTAATGACTGTCCTCCTCCCATCTGTGCTGCAGGCAAAGAAAGACAAACATACTAAATTATATCTAGTTATCTAAAGCAGTTTTACAGCATTACAGTGTCATGTCTGTTCCCCCGAAAGTTCAACCTCAGCCAGCTGGATAAAGAATATGGTCACAGCTGCAGTGGAGAGAAAACACTTGTTTTGTGGAAGTACATAACCTCTGCCCAAGCAAAACATGTACTCCTGGCTCCCAACATGTGGGCAGAGTGAAAGCCCCTCTCTAGTGATGCTCCCATAATACTCTGGCAACAGCTGTGCTGTCAAGCCAGACCATAAAAATGTGCATTTGCAATTTGTTTACCTTTCGCGATACATAATTGTATCTTATGTACAATTATCAATTCGGGAAATATCAGCCTTTTAAACAAAACCATGGCTCACTCAGTAGGACTCCAGAGAGCCGGCAAATGGCACAACTTTCCAGTGAGATTACTGCTGCAGTTTGTGAATGATGTAAAATCATACTGCAACCCTGCTGAAAAGCACCGGCACTGAGTAATAATCAGGGGCGTAGCTACTACTGGTGCTGGAGGTGAAGTGGCACCAGGACCCAGAGGGTCTTATTGAAACTTGTCAATATTTTATTTTACTACCCTAAAAGCAGCCAGAGGGCTAATTGTCCTTACTAGTACCAGGGCCCATGGCACCCTTGCTGCACTATTGCATAAGTGTAGAAGAGCAATGAAGAAAGTAATGAAAAATACTACTATGGTGAATTAGTTGTATGTGATCCTTGCCAAAAAGGACCAGGACTGTCCATTAAACAAACTCTGCCGAAACATTCTGGTACTGTCTATTAATTATACAGCAGCCCCCACTGTGAAATGTTGGTAATTGTGCATTAAAGGTATGGCAGAGCTGTTGAGATCTGTCACTACTAATTTAGCGGAGATATGATGCGTTCCCAAAGCAGGTTTGGTGGGGCTCGGTAGCACTGGAGGCAGGTGCCCCATCTAATGAGGAATGGAGACAGAGGGAATTTCAAGTCTTCATCTACTGAGATTGGCAGTAGGACACAATACTGCAGACATTCAAAACACTTGAAGAGAATGAAATCATCAAAATCATATTAGATCTAAACCCAACAACTTATATTGCTGACCTCTTCCCATCACCACTAATAAAGGAACTCAAACACATCATCGCACCTACATGGACCAACACCATCAATGCCTCACTAACCCAAGGCACACGCCCAGACTGCCTTAAACTTGTGCAAATCACCCCACTTGTCAAAAAACAGGCATAGACCCCAAAGACCTAAACAACTTCCACCCAGTAACCAACCTACCTTTCCTAGCCAAAGCCCTGGAAAAAGCGTACAATCCCAGCTCAGTCAACACATGGAAGACCAGAACCTTCTCGACATACTTCAGTCAGGCTTCAGAACAGGATTCAGTATAGAAACAGCCATTGTCAACTATAATTTTAAATTAAATAATTGATAACATACACAGGATGCTTGACGTAGGTAAATAATGTCTACTAATACTTCTAGACCTTTCCTCTGCCTTCAACAGAGTTTACCACACAACACTACTAAACTCCTAAAAATCATGCATGGGAATCAAGGACACTTTCCTAAAATTGTTCATTTCATATCTTAACAGTCATTTACAACAAGTCAAAATTATTGACTCTCTGTTCACACAGTTTCAATCAACCAAGTTGTCCGGCAAGGATCAATCCCATCCCCCACATTATTGAACCTCTATGTAGAACCATTGGCAAAGATCCAGAAAGAAGCCAACCTCAACTATGATGTATACGCGTACGGCATGCGACTATACTTTAAAATCACTTCATCAAAGGATACCCTCCGTCTAAATCAGACACTAATGGGAGTGCAACACTGGCTAAATACAAAACATCCAAAACTCAACTAATGAATAGAAATGACTTTCTACTAATCTCCCACCAAAACAGCACATCTCAAGAATGAATTACTCAACTAGATGCTCTTAACTGCCAACTAACAATAGTAGACCATGCCAAATCACTATGGATCACACTAGATAAGCATCTGAACTTGATTACCCACATATACACCACACAAGAAGCACCATGTACAGTCTCAAACTGATCAAAGAAATCAAGCCCTTCATACCTGAGGAAGAACTCAGAAATGTGATCCAAGCCATGGTGACATCCAGACTAGACTACGGAAACACATACCTCACTAGTAAACCAAAAACCCATTGAGCACCTATGAAAGCAATACTCAACATAGCAGCTAAGCTAATTTCAGGAGAGAAACAGTGTGACCACATCACACCCACTCTTGCAAGACTCAAATGGCTACTAGTTGAAGTAAGATGTACCGTCAAAACAGCCTGCATCACACACAAGGCCATTGACCATAAGAACACCAAAAAGCCCATCAAAAACGTTCACCAGATCTGGAAGAATCTGCACACTCAGGAGCACAGATAGACTGCTTCTGGAACTGCTAAAGTAAACAAAATAAAAGATCATACACTTGCTTATTCACAGCAGATGCTGCAACACTATGGAACTCCATTCAAATGGCAATCCATACTATCCCATCAACAACCTATTTCAAGAAAAGTGTAAAATCCTTAATACTAGAACGAGACCTTCACATCATGAGGAAATTAACTCATCAAAATTAGGGGCCAAGCCCGCTAGGACCTCAAAACCTGAAACCCTGAAAGGAAGGGTAAATAAAACTTCACCTTCAGACCAGGAAGCCCTTCCCCCACCAAACTCAACCAAAAGAAAAACAGGAATCTATAGGGAACAATATAGTACCTAAGACAGCATTGAGTAGGGGTGTCAGTAAACTTTGCTCCACCAGTGGAGTTCGCAGAGTTTTGCCCTCCCCACGCTCTGCTTGGAGCATTTTCAGCAAAAACTCATGTTGCTGAGTTTTTCTCATGTTCAGCTTGCAAACGTTAAGTTGGAGAACGTGAGTGAGAAAAAATGAGCGCTAAACAGCTTCCCGTGAGATTTCTCAGCACATGCAGTCTCTGCAGGTCACTAGTGCTCACATTGAGAAAGATGCTCCTCGCGTTGCCAAAACTGCTGCTTGAGTAGAAAACCTCCTCTAGTGGCAGAAAGAAGAAGCACCTTCCGGCACACTGTGTAGTGCAGTTCACACTGATTTGGCAGTGCAGGAGAAGCTTCTCACGCTAAAAATAAGCACAAGCAGCGCAACAGACTGGAATTCCATCACTTGCAGAATTCCGCAGAACTTTTAGGTAACTCCGCAGAATTCCATGTGTTAAAAACTCTGCAAGTTCCGTCCACCCCTAGCACTCGGGGTGACTAAAAGATGGATCCTTCGTCACAGAGAGCAAACAGTCTACCCCCCATAAACCTTACAAACCTTAAATCCCTATCACCAGGGCAGGGTGAAATTGGACAATTATCTTGGAAACTTGTTTAAATGTATGTACAAAGAACGTTCTATGTGTACTGTACAGCACTCTGATGTCCCCTGGGTCATGTATGCGCTATATAAAACTCCCAATACATAAACAAATAAATAAGTACTTTAGAAGACAAGCACACATAACACTGTGTAAACACTCATAAGGGGACTTCAGCTTTGCTCTTGAGGAGGTGATGAGGTGGTTGTTGTGTGTGTGCTTACAGACCCAGCCTTTCCTCTGCCCTACTGCTGCCCCCTAGGTGTAGGTTCTAGGCCTCATTCATGGATATATCTCCTCTCTTCATCCCTGCCACTGGGACTAGAATGCTTCAGCTATGATTCCGTGACCAACAGGAAGCACCACCTATAACCAGATTACTGATTGGATGGAGAGGGTTTCCATCCAATCAGTTATGCTGCGAAAACGAAAGGTAGCATTTTATTATTTATGTTATTTTTCCTTTGTTTGTTTTCTAAAGTGCCAGTATGTCCCCTCCCAGTCCTTTCTCAGTCTAATAACACAGAGAAAGAAATTCAGGGAGACACAAGTGTGTTCATTCTTGACTACTTTTGAGATCACTCAGCGTGATTTTAGAGGGGCGTGGGCTTTAGCAGTATTGGGAAGATCAAAGTGCTCCATGATATAATGCATCTTTAATGGATTTTTTAAAGTGTTATGATGCCAGAATATCGTAACCAAAGTATGTTCTGTCAGAAAGACCTTGCCCTAAATATTACTTACAAAAATATTGCCCCATTAGAGTTACTAATAAAAAATGACAGTCACTAGGATGATATTTATGTAAATGATAAGTAGGACACACTATTTCTATAGACAACATCTGATAACGAGTATTTAGTAACACGTTTGTGTTGGGTGTGAGCCCAACATGTGAGCAAGAGTAAATGGAAGGGAGACCTGGCTAAGGAACATTAACTCATTAAGGTTATGGAAAATGTTATGGGATGGCTCAATGAAAAAGTTTTACCTGCTCATCTTCAAGAGTATAATAAGATTCAATCTGAACTTTCAATTGAGGATGGGTCACTATTTCATGATGGGAAGATAGTTCTATCATGTAGGATCCTGAGACGTTTGCTGGAAATCAACCATGATGGCATTTAGGGGTGATGTTGTTGTAGTGAGAATTGGGTTTGCACTGTGCAGATCCTTGTTGCAAACTCAAATATAAGCTGCAGCCGAATGAATGGATCTTAACTCCGGCAGTAAGGTTTAACATCAACAAAGCATCAATGACAGTGAAGCACATTAGGCCCCAAAAGGATGACAGGGAATAGTAGATTTGAAATCCATGAAGGTTCATTAGCAGATTAGCAAAGTTACAAACTCAAATCGTTAAAGGTTATCAAAGGTAAATGGTCAGTACATAAAGGTCTTTGTTATGTAATTGAAAAAAACAAAATCATCAAATACAAAGCAAAATGCTAAGAGTATCAAAGAGCAAAGCGATCAAATTCCATAACCCTTGAGGGGAAAAATTCTCTAATATGCTAAGCTACGAAAATCAGTGAATTCGTGAGAGAAGACAAACAGGAGTTGTCAGCAGGTAAAGCTTCTCAAATAATGATTCAGTCAGGTAAATGAGAATAGATTTGGTCAGCAGTCTAACTCTTTGAGCAGGACTAGAGACAAATAAAACATACAATTATTTGCAGTGAAGAACGACTCACAACAGTTCCTATTGAAAGAACCAATCAGAACTAACATTTCACAATAAGATATTTTCAGTCTTATTCCCAGACATCGTACAATGGATGCTTTCTGCTGCAAGGCCTTCAGGAGGTATCTTGTAGCAGGATGATACATTGCGGTCAGTCTGCCATCAGTACACGTGTTGAGATTCATTATTCAGTTCTCCATGAAACACATACAGAGTCTCACATAATCCAAAACATTATGTAACATTCTAATTAACAATTGTGCAAGCGGCTGAGATGGGGACATACCTAGGTTGCATTACGGATTGCCACCTTTGGAGGAAGTATGACTACAAGGGGCAAACCCCCCCGCTCCCAGACCTGGAGGCTAATTGCTCTACCGTAATAGGGCCTTGCTTTACTGTATTTTCTTTCAGGTAGGCCCAGTGTGTATTTGACCATATTTGCTCACTTTATCGCTTAACCAGCTACCCCCATTTTTAAGAGGGATCCTAGGCCCTGACGAATGCCCCAGACCATTGTGGCTATAAGAGAGGGCAGAAACATGTTGGCCATATAGATTTAGATGACACCTTGAACCATTATATTCAGGAGTGTACTAATGGTTTTTAATCTTATCAACAAACATCGCTATTAAAGTAATAGGATATACCGGTGATTTGTTAGGTAATTTTAGCTTTATCTTCTCACTCAACTGGATCCCTGCTCTATCCAGCAAGATTGAATTTCAGCACTCCCTCAGAGTTCTTTTAACAACGACATTGAGTCCACCCAGGTGGTATCATCCTACCTGGGTGGGGATAGGTGGTCAAATGATGAAGCATGACACTATAATGTGTGTGAGACCACCTATTCCGTTAGGGGAACAACCCCATCCTCCATTGAGCACACCGCCACCACTACCATATCCCATGCCGATAACTAGATCACCATATTCATGATCTGATGATCAGCTGAACGGGCCAGATTAGCCTGTTCACAGTATTCCCCATACACATTGTGTGGTTGATGCTTGTCTAGGGAGTTTTTATGGGCATGATGCACTCCCTTTTCTCTCTTTGTGTGTAATACGACATTCTAATTAACTTCTGCAGGCTGACTTGTGAAACTAGAAAAAGTAAAACTACACAGCAAACACTGTCGTAGTAGGACTCTGGCTCCTGGGCAAGACTGCTGGTTTAGGGATGACAGGACTTTTGTTTGTAGGCGACTACGGTAAAATGCATGAGCTGCAATATGTAGGATGAGGAACAATAAAAGAAGGATAATTGTGAAGCTGAGAGTCATGAATACAAAGACCTCCACCATCTTGCAATAAACATGAAATGTGAAATCCCTAAGAAGAAGAACCTAATATCTAAACTAATGAGAGCTAGGTATGATAAACCTAATTTGCCAGTACCATGTCCATGAGAAGCGCCCCCTCCAACCCTTGTTAACTTGGAATGAGTTCTCTAGGTCAAACTCTGTGGTGACACGAAGGCTGAGCCTTGCAGCAAGGTGACTGCAGCATAGAAAGCGTGAATTGCATCTGGAAAGAATCCCTTTGATAACCTTATCTGTGTGAGATATATTTAGACCCCTGATGTAGGTATGTTCCCAAACAATTTATAAGGAAGCAGACTTGTGGCAGCCATTATGTAAACAATCCCCAACAAGTGTACATCATGTACCTGTCACGTAAGTTAGAATGCGACATGATGTGAATACCTATGTACATGACTTGATTATGACGCTGATAGTGACGCCTTCACAGAGTGGCACTGGTAATGCAAATCAAAACATGTTCGTAACTATAAACAATGGCACCCATCTTAAAATAAATAATAAAATAAATGGACTAAAACAGAGCAAGCTAAGTAGGTTAAAAGTCACTAAGTGACAGGGGCACAGGCCTGCAAGCCAAAGGGCTAATCTAACCTCTTGAGTCCCAATAAAAACTAAATAGGATTCTCTACAACACAAAACATTTTGTTTAACATGAGTTTCTCAAACAGAGGCCTACATTAACTATGGCTAACTCAATTTGAACTTTATTAACTATGATCAACCTTGGTTGGTTTGGCGGAGGCCGGCTGCGAAGGAGCTCCCGTCATGCTCCGCGGCTGAACACCGTCTCAGGAAGAACATGCGCTTGAAGGCAGACGCGTTTATGCCGGCGCCGCGTTATTGAAACATGGAAAGACAGTTCCCCTAGGAGGCTTCGGATTCCTCTCCCCCCAACTGTTCGCTGCTTGCCGTTTTGAGGCGTTTTGAGAATTCTCCCTCGGATACTTCTAGCTGTCAGTGGAATCCGTTTGCAGTCCCGGAGAGGCCAGAGACTGCACGTTTGGAGTTCCGTTCTCCGGAGAGGAGGACTGGAAACGGAGGTGAGGTGGGGGCTATGGACTGCATTACTCTTTTTCAATGAGGGAAGTTTTCCCTTTCTTTCTCAAACTGGGCATGAAATAAGTTACTTTGCTGTGAGCACTGTCTGGTGTTGGTGCAGTACATTTTTGTACATTTTTTGAGCATTTACACATTGTGAGTGCTGGAAAGCGGTTGGATAGAAGGACACTGACCCCCTGCAAAAACTTTCTTTCTAGCGCAAATTGGCACGAGGCCAGTTTTCTTTTTCTTTTTCCGAAGCCTGTTGCGCAGGTGGGGAGAGGAAGGGGGCTGCATGTAACTTCTAAGGGCAAGGAGCAGCGCTGTATAATGCCCCGATCTTCGCACTATCTTCAGGGAAAAAGACGCCCTGCTTCTAGGGCTCCTAAAGCTGCTCGCACTGCTAAAACAAAGCGCCTAGCCCCATCCGACAATCACCTGAATATGGATTTGTCTTCAAATACCGTCCCTCCACTGACTATCGATTTAGCTCTTAGGGATACTTCTCCTCACAGCTTACCACCCTCTATATCTAGCTCGCAAAATGCTGGTTCTAACTCTCCGCTGGCAGAGGCTAGGAGCCCGGACTTGGATTTAAATTTACAGTCAATGAATAAGGCTAGCCCACCTCTGAATCAATTAGCCGTGAGCTGTAACACCAAAGTTACTCACAGCCGGGCTCTAGATATCGGTGCAGGCTCCAAAATACTCTATCCTCTGTTTTCTGGACTGGTGAAGGGCCAAAAGGGCGGTGATCCTGCATTGACTAGTGACTCTGCCTCTGCCTCTGCTCCTCAGGCAAACAGCTCTCTACTTGATCTCTCTTGCCAGTCCTGCGAGTCAATTTCTGCGTCAGGGATAAGCACTACAGCCGGGCCCAAACGAGGCGAATCAGAGAACGGAATCGCAACTGAATTTCTTTTCGAGTAATATACAGCAACTTAGCTCACGCATTAAGGATATTGAACAGCGAGTATCTGACCTGGAGGATGCTCGCTTCTCGGTGGAACCGTCAGTGGCAAAATGTCAAGCTGATTTGTTAGACTTACAGATCCGGCTAGATGATGCTGAGAATCACTCACGCAGATCAAACTTGAGATTTACAGGAATCCCTGAAGGGGAAGACTGTCACACACTTAGGCGGTCATTCTGACCCTGGCGGTTGAAAACCGCAGAGTGCCGCGGAAGCACCGCCAACAGGCTGGCGGTGCTTCATGGGCAATTCTGACCGCGGCGGTAAAGCCGCGGTCAGAAAAGGGCAACCGGCGGTTTCCCGCCGGTTTACCCCTGCCCCAAAGAATCCTCCATGGCGGCGCTGCTCGCAGCACCGCCATGGGGATTCCGACCCCCTTCCCGCCATCCTGGTCCTGGCGGTAAAAACCGCCAGGAACAGGATGGCGGGAACGGGTGTCGTGGGGCCCCTGGGGGCCCCTGCACTGCCCATGCCACAGGCATGGGCAGTGCAGGGGCCCCCTAACAGGGCCCCATAATGATTTTCAGTGTCTGCCTAGCAGACACTGAAAATCGCGACGGGTGCCACTGCACCCGTCGCACACCAGCAACTCCGCCGGCTCCATTCGGAGCCGGCTTCATCGTTGCTGGGGCTTTCCCGCTGGGCGGGCGGGCGGCCTTTTGGCGGTCGCCCGCTCGCCCAGCGGGAAAGTCAGAATGACCGCCGCGGTCATTTGACCGCAGTGCGCTCATCTGGCGGTCTCCGCCCGGCAGGCGGCGCTCGCCGCCCGCCGGGGTCGGAATGACCCCCTTAATCACGGACCTTATCCTGCAGCATGTTCTCCCTGAACCAGTCGGTAAACATTTGGATCTTACCATCATGCGGGCCCATCAGGTTCCCGCAGTACAGTCACCCCATGCAAAGTATCCTTGAACTATCCTTGTCAATTTTGGTGATTTTCGTATCAAGGAACGCATTCTTCAACAAGCAATTAAGAGTCAAGTACATCAGGTTCCTGGTGATTTCGCCTTCAAATTATTTTCAGATATGTCTGTGGCGGCTGCACATTGGAGGAGAGAATTGAAAGGGATGATTCTGGCATTCCAAAAAGCCGGTGCTCCGGCAGGGCTTGTACAGCAATCTAAACTTAAAGTTTTTTTTCAGGGACATTCTAATTTAATTCATACAGTTGATGCTGCTAAGACTTTGTTGCATTCAATTCAGAAGCAGTCGGGGCAGAGGGAGGGGGTATGAGGACGGGGAGGGGGAAATATGATTAAGAGAGGGGGGAAGGAGGATAGACCTGGCACTAGGAGGGAAATGCTGCTTCAGAAAGATGGATTTTATAGAGTGTATATCAAATGCGTCTTTATGGTACTTATACTCCAGTCCTTTTCTAGTCTATGGTGTAGGACGCCATGTCAAGGCACTCGATTAAAGAAGGGTGGGGTTCGGGGGTGGGGGATAGCCCCGGATTGCTCAGATGGGAGGGCCCAGGCTTTGGCCACCCAAAGGTGGGGGTGTGGGCTGGGGGTGGGTGTCGGTAGGGTTGGTAAGGGGTGCAGGATCCTGGTTTTCCACACTAAATAGTAGCTACGCTTATTTCAGAATGGCTAAGGTTATAGAGGGGGTGATGTTAATTGGACCAGGTTTAGATCATTTGTTTCCTCTGCAATTTTCTATGAGAACTCATTGGCAAGGTTGAATTTTTCATTAAGAATAGTTTCCTGGAATGTCAACGGGTTAAATAATCAGAGGAAAAGGTCTGTAATCGAAGAAAGGGTAGCTGCCCTAAATCCCTCAGTTATTCTTTTACAGGAAACTCATATCCCAGTTCAAAAAGTTGCGGGCTTCCACATGTTTAAAGAAATGGCCGATTTCAAGGTGTTTGCCGCAGCCTCAGCAGCCCATAGAGGCGCTGCGGTCTTTCTAGCTAGAGGCCTCAATGCACGCCCGCTTGACTTTCTTTGCGATCCAGAAGGACGATGGTGCTGGGTGCACTGTTTAATTGCCAAAGAAAGATTTGTCTTTGTTAGCTTTTATGCACCCTTGCTAGATGATCCAGCTCCTTATGTAGGATTGTTCCAGTCCCTTTTGCAATTATCAGGTAAAAATAATTATTGGAGGGGATTTTAACTCTCTTCAGGATCCAATTTTGGATACCACTGTTAGGGGTAAGAAACAACATAAGCGTAGAGCTGCCAAAATCTTTAAAGACTATGTCAAAGTATTGATGCTTTGTGATCCTTGGAGAATGAAAGCCCCCATGAGAGAGAGTATACGTGCATCTCAACCCGGTTCAAAAGCGCCTCTTGCATTGATTTTTTTCTGATATCTAAAACATTGCGCTTCAAGACTCAGTCGGTGCGGCACTCTGGCTTATCTGACCATGCCTCCCTGGTGCTGGAAGTGTCTCTTTATTCGGAAGTCCCCAAGTTTCAGACTAGAAGGTGGGTATTTAACCAGCAGCTTCTTCAAGATGAGGGATGGGTACAGATTTCTAAGAATGAAATAAGTGAATTTTTCAAACGTAATCAGGGATCTTCAACTCCGACTATAATATGGGATTCGTTTAAGGCCTTCTTCAGGGGCTTGGTAATCGCCAAGGAGGCAGCAGACAAATCTTCTCAGAGACAACAAACCAGGGCTCTGGAAGAGGCAGTGCACATGTGTTTAATTGCTTACCTACATGCCCATTTGGAAAACAATAGACAGTCTTTTGAATTAGCTAAAAAGGCACTGGCCAACAATTTTCTCAAGAAGGTCGATGTAGGATATCAGACTTATAAACAAAAGGTATATGAAGAGAATAATTTCACAGGTAAATTTTTGGCATGGCAGGCTCGGGATCGATTTGCTGGTAATATCATACATGCTTTGAGATGCCCTATCACCGGGGTTAGACATACTGACGGCAAAGTTGTGGATGAAATTATGCTAGAGCATTATAGGCTAATTTACAGCCATACTCCGGATATTGACCCTAGATCTATTAAGGAATTCTTGGGGAAACTGGATATTCCTAGTCTTACAGAAGAAGACAGCGATGCTCTAATACAGCCGTTTACGAAGTTAGAACTCCTTGAGGTTGTCAAGAACCTCCCTACGGGGAAGGCTTGTGGACCTGATGGCTTTCCGGCTGAATTTTATAAAGCTTTCAGTAAAGCATTCATTGACGATTTTTTGTCTTTAACTAATGGCCTACTTAGGGGCGAACAGATTCCCAATTCTTGGCACTCAGGGAATGTGGTTATTTTTCCCAAGCAGAATAAGGACAGGGAAGATCCTAATGCATATCGTCCAGTCTCTTTGCTAAATACAGATTATAAAATTATTACGAAACTTTTGGCTAATAGGCTCAACGGGTTGTCCATAAACTGGTGCATCCCGATCCAAACGGGTTCATAGCTGGTCGGTAACTTGCATCTAATATGCATTTTTTGGCTGAGGCTCTTGACTATTTCGCCTCTAATAAGATTTCTGCGATCGTTCTTTTATTAGATGTGGAAAAAGCATTTGATTTGGTTGTATGGGATACACTCTTCGAAGTATTGTCTAGCTATAAGGTGCACTCTCAGGTCTCTGCATTAATTCAAAGGTTGTATTCAAACTCTGAAGCTAATATTATTATTAATTCCGCGTGTGTTGGTCCACTTCAAGTACAACGGGGGACTCAGCATGGTTGCCCTTTATCTCCTTTACTTTTTGCTCTCTTCATTGAGCCCTTAGCCATTAAAATTAGACAAAATAGTCAGATTCAACCCCCTTTAAAGTCAATGGGGAAGAACTCTACGCTGACGATATTATTATGTTTTTAGATGAAGAACGTACTTCCCAGGAAGCAGCTTTTAATGTTTTTGCCGAATTTGAGCAAATTAGTGGCTACAAGATTAATATGAGTAAGACCGATATTATTCTGTGTGGCACCTCTTCTATTAAACTGCTCCCCGAATTAAGACATTGTGTGAATACTAGGCCAAAGAGATACCTTGGGATTTATTTTTCAGCCGATAAAGGAGACCTGTATGACCTTAATTACGCCCAGTTGCTCTCGAAAACTCAGGCTTTGCTTGCCCGATGAGGGTCTCTCCCCCTTTCTATATTAGGTCGAGTTGCATTGATCAAAATGTCAGTTTTACCATTATTTAATTTTCTGTTCACGGCCACCCGTGTGTTTTAACACAAAACCTTTTTTTAAAACTGGAGTCTATGTTTCGCCCATTTATTTGGCAAAATCGCAAGGCTTGAGCTGCATTAAGCACATTATAAGCGGCTAAAGAAAAGGGGGGGTTAGCTTTGCCCAATTTTAAAGATTATTACTTTGCCTTTTTTGCGCATTATCTCACTAGTTTTAAAGCAGAACAATCTGTAGGTTGTACATTCTCTAATGACTTTCGTGAGTTAATATGTAGGGAGCACGATATTCGGAATCCAGCACTTTTGGCGAAATTTTTAAAAAAAGTTTGCTATAAGATTCTTAAATGGCTCTTTAAGAGAAAATCAGATTTGTTTAGAAAATATTCAATCCCATATTTGCATTTCAACACCCCACTTACAAAGTTCATGTTACGCTCTGGCGCTCAGCTCAATGCAGACTTAGTAAGGAGGTGGGGGCATGCAGGATTTAGTAAAATCGGGGATTTTCGCATCAATGACAACTGGGAAACTCCCTTAAACATCCAGATGGTTGTCAAAAATGACTTTCTTTTGGTGGGATCCTATAATACTATGCTACACAGTTTAAGGGATCTGGATATCAATTTAATCATTAATGCCCAGGCGTTAGTCTCAGAATTGGTGGATCCTCCTGGAATAAGGAGTGCTGGGTCGTGGAGAAGGTTATTGGTAGACAGGGATAAGGTCGATCTTGGGGCAAAGGCACAAGGAAAATGGGCTCGTCAGGAGGACTTTGATCTTTCAAGTGCGTGCTGGCAGGGAATTAATCACCTAAATTTCACAGTTTTCAGAGGTGCGAACTGGCATCGAATGATATTTTTCAGTAAATTGCTATTATATCGAACTCTGCAAGCCTTATCCCGTGTGGTGCCCAGCTGTCCTGATCTCTGTTTTTGCTGAAAAGGCAATAGGGGTTGCGGGTAGGATACATGTGATTGGGACATGTCGATGTATACAGGAATACTGGGATGGAATATTTAAGATGCTAACAACTGTGGCTCAGGTTTTTATAACTCCCAGTATCAGGTTGATGTGCTTAGGCTTCGACCGCGAGGCAAGGCTCCCTTCCAGGTGGGAGAAACTTGTTTTTATCACCACTGTGGTTGCCAGATCTCTCTTGTTAAGAAACTGGAGTTCTGAGTTATCCCCCACCCCTCAAGAATGGGGGAGCTACTTGATGCTAGTCAGAAATCAGGAAATGAGATATGCTAGTAGAATAGGAAGTGGTAAACAATTTTCCTCGATCTGGGGCGAATTCTTCTTAGACAATCATGGGTAAATCTGTTCTTGAATCACCTATTGAATGAATTTGCATAGCTACCCAGTTTCATTGTTTCTGTTTAGAGTTCTTTCTCTGGGAACAACTGGGGAAGTTATTCAAGACAAAGGCCCTCATTCCAACATTGACGGGCGGCGGAGGCCGCCCGTCAATGTTGCGCGTCAGGAATACCGCTCTGCGGTCCAGAGACCGCGGAGGGTATTCCAAGTTTTCCCCTGGGCTGGCGGGCGGCCGCCGAAAGGCCGCCCGCCAGCCCAGGGGAAAACGACCTTCCCACCATGAAGCCGGCTCGTAATCGAGCCGGCGGAGTGGGAAGGTGCGACGGGTGCTACTGCACCCGTCGCGTATTTCACTGTCTGCTATGCAGACAGTGAAATACATTTTGGGGCCCTCTTACGGGGGCCCCTGCAGTGCCCATGCCGTTGGGAGAACCGCCAGGAACTGGATGGCGGGAGGGGGAGTCGGAATCCCCAAGCCGGCGCAGCAAGCTGCGCCGGCTTGGAGGATTCCTTGGGGGCAGCGGGAAACCGGCGGGAGACCGCCGGTTTCCCTTCTCTGACCGCGGCTAAGCCGCCGCGGTCAGAATGCCCCGCGGGGCACCGCCGGCCTGTCGGCGGTGCCACCGCGTCCCGCGGCCCTGGCGGAAGTAATCCGCCAGGGTCGTAATGACCACCAAAGTTTGGAATTGCAATGTATTTTTTCTTTCTGTTATCTTGGTGGGTCCTGATAAAAACTCAATAAAAAGAAGTTAAAAAAACAAAAAACTATGATCAACCTTAACATGAAAATCACACCATGTGCATGCATATATGAAATGCTAATCAGTGAAACAATATGTAAAGCACAAAACAGTGGTAGCACGTCACCAATATCAATGAAAAGACATTGAGAGAAGAGTAGTGGTGGCTTGCCATGGACAAAGAACATGGAATTTTGGGCTTTCAGATGTGTAGTTTGCAAAACCAATGCTGAAGGACTACAGTGCAGGAACCCACCAATGGTTGAGTAGATTGTCCTGATAATGTTTCTGGGAAAGTGTAGATTTTCTGGAACCATTTCAAGCACTGCCACCTGATCAGAGGTACGGTGTAGACTTTGGAAATAATGTTTCAAAGTGGTGAAGTTTGTGAAAGAGCTTGACACCAAAAGTGTGATGAATTGTCTCACTGATTTATTTTTTATAGAGGGGGCTTTCTATCTCTCCCTGACAATGGGGTACAGTTTACATCACAAAATATAAATGAAGTTCTGGATGGGCAGGGATAAGACAGGAGGAGCAGATTGTATCACCCACAGGAAAATGGCCAAGCAGGGAGAATTAACTTGCCGGTGAGTGAGTATATCAGGGGAGGGATAACTCCTAGGGTCAATGTGAAGGATTCTATAAGAGCAATGTTATGGACTTATGCCAGCATTCCCCATAATGTTACTGTCTGCACTCTACATAGAATGGTGTAGAGTGGCGTGGAGTGGCACAGCGTAAAGTGGCAACACTATTTGGCGCTCAGAGAATGGGTGGCATGTGACATGATTTTTCCGAACTGACTTTGCAGGGTGAAAGGTAAGTTGGGTGGTATTGTATGAAGAGGAACGGAGAGTGATTCTCTTTAATGAGAATAAAATCTAAAAATTAAATAAAATCTTGAAGAGCAAAAGTAGGTATGATGTTATCAAAGGGACAACAAGAAGGGACTGTGTGAGAGAAGATTCAATACCTGTCAAAGTACCCAGAACTATGATCAAAAAGGAGAGTTTGAAGTATGCTCCTGTTTACAGAGTAAAAGAAATAAGTGTGTATTGCTGAGCTGTAAAGTGTCAAGTGGACAATGGTGGAATTGTGAGTATATGGTCAAAGTAGGAGATGTCAATTGTGAGGTTATGTCAGAACGTATCCCATATGAGAACTGGAGGACCAGTATAAAGTGTGGTAGAGAGAGAGAGATAGAAGATCTGTGATGCCGTCCTGGAGGGTTGCACATTGAGCGTACAAGACATTTGCCTTCCAAATCCAAGGATTTTGTTTCTTCGTATCTGGCAGTAGAACAGACATTTCTGTCCTTAACATTGAGTTTTATTTTGGCTGGAGTATTTTGTCAGTCATGAGAAATGTTCTATTTAGATTATTTGTGTCATATAACACCTATTTTTCTGCAATTTGAGTCTTTTCACAGATTCCATGTTCCTTTTTTGTGTAAAGGAAGATGTGTTATGTTTTCACATACCTCAGGAGGAGTGTTCGTCATGACCGTCCTGTGATGACTGTCTGGTGCGGAGTCAGGGGTTCTTCTCACCCAAAATTGCCCTATCAGAGTTTTCCCTTCATAGAACAACTGACTTGCAATTGCCCAGACTTATGTTAGGGCCTAGGGTGTAGTGAAGGGAAGCTTTTGTAGATATTCAGAGATTTTCAACACCGGCTTTAGAGACAATGTACAGAATCTACAATTTAATTATTTGTTCCACTTGCAACCAATGTAACTCTTTCAGGGCAGGGGTACTATTGTCCCACTTTAACAAATTCCGAAAAGTCATGTTCCTTGATTGTGGATCCTCTGGAATTTATGGTTCTCCTTCATTGATGCTCCTGCACATTCTCTTTCATTGATGCTCCTGCAAACATTGTGTCGTAATGAGGTGATGAAAGAGATTATATACATCTTGCGCAAACTCTGACAAAGCCAGTAAGTCAGGTCGTATTTAGGATTTGCAGTGCAATGTTTTCCTTTGTGTTTTATTTATTCAAAACAGTGTCTATAGAATTGGTGGTACCCTCTAAGGAAAAAAAATAATTAAACTTTGTTAAAGAAATCAGGGGAAACCTAGCAAAGAAGACAAAATAAATGCTTCTAGCAGTGAGGCAAGCACAGTCATTTTTAAACAAGTGTGCATTTGTGATCAGACAAACTAACACCACTCAGCGTGCAATAGAGCAGGTGGGCTGACATATTGCCTCAATCTATATAATGGCATTCCAATAAGCAAACTATGAGTGACCCTTAAAAAGCCACTGGGTAAAGACGGCTAACCTAAAACCATAGTATATTTGCATATTATTTTTACTTATGAATTTTTATGATTACATGAGGATGGCGACAAATCTAAAGCTATCTCTCTGCCAGATCTAAAAATGATAGATAGCTACCAGAAACGTCATTCCCTGATTGTACAACCTGGCTCTAAAATATGCGATGTTCCAATTAAATTATGAGAAATTGTACAGAACAGGAATTAGCAAAGCCAGTAGGCCTTGCTTATGTGAGTGTTGTTTTCTTTGCCAATGTCTTTTAGCGATGTTGTACAGCAGAGTGGCTGATGTTCAGCATGATCAGAAGTTACTGGTGTGACGTAGAGTGGCATAGAGGAGAGTGGAATAGAGCTGCTTAGAGTGAAGTGGCAAAAAGTGGCATGTAGTCATGTAGTTACAGTGGAGTGGCATACAGTAGAGTGTTGTGGCATAGACTGGAGCGATAGAGTGGAGTGCCATAGAGTGGCATTGAGTGGCGTGGTATTGAATGCCAGAAAGTGGCATAGGGTGGAGTGGCATTGAGTAGAGAGGCATAGAGCGCAGGGCTGTACAGTAGAGTGGTGTATCATAGCATGGAGTGAGCGATGTAGAGTGACGTAGAGTGTCATAAAGTGCCATAGAGAAGAGTGGTGTAGAGTGGTGCAGAATGGAGCAGTGTAGAGTAGCAAAGAGTAGAGTGAGGTGGCGTGGCGTGGAGTGGAGTAGAGTAGAGTAGAGTGGAGTGGCATACAGTGGCATGCAGTGAAATAAAAAGGAGTGGTATAGAGTGGCATGCAGTGATGAAGAGTGGAGTGGCATATAGTAGGGAGAAGTGGAGTGGAGTAGAGTGGAATGACTGGAATGGAGTAGAGTGCCAGAGAGTAAAGTGGAGTGGCATAGAGTAGACTGGAATGGTGCAGAGTGGAGTTGCATAAAGTGATGTGGAGAGGCATGGAGAGGCATGAAGTGCCATGGACCAGAATGATGTCAAGTGGAGCACAAGGGGGCAGAGTGGTATAGAGTATACTGGAATGGAGTGACATAGGGTGGAATGGAGTCCTGTAGAGTAGAGTGGCATAAAGCCGAGTGAACTGGCATAGAGTACAGTGGAGTGGAATAGAGTAGAGCAGCATAGAGTGGAGTGGCAAAGGGTGGAGTGAAATGGAGAGGAGTATAGTAGGGAGGAGTGGCATTTACTGTGGCAGAGAGAGTGGTGTGGGATACAGTGGCGTAGGGTGAAGTGGTGTAGAGTGGCTTAGAGTAGAGTGGCATGGAGTACAATGGCATAGAAAAGAGTGGAGAAAGGCATATAGTATAGTAGAGTGGAGTGGCGTAGAGTACAGTGGAGTGGAGTGGCATATAGTAGATTGGTGTTTAGTGGCGTAGAAGTGCTTGGAGTGGTCTAGAATAGCGTAGAGTGGCGTGGAGTGGCATGGAGGAGCATATAGTGGCAATGCATGGTGTAGAGTAGAATGGAGTGGTGTAGAGCGGAGTAGAGTGAACTGGTGCAGAACGAAGTAGTGTAGAGTGGCATCAAGTAGAGTGGAGTGGCATAGAGTAAAGTGGAGTGATGTAGAATATGATGGCATTGAATGAAGTGGAGTTGAGGGGTGTAGAGTGGCATGGAGTAGAGTGGTGTAGACTGGCATAGAGTGGCATAGAGATAAATAGAGTAGAGTGGCATAGAGTAGAGTGGAGTGGCGTAGAGTAGTGTAGATTGAGGTAGCCTAGTCTAGAGTGGAGTGGCATAGAATAGAGTGACAGAGTGGAGTGGCATAGGGTGGAGTGACGTATATAGGAGTGGAGTAGAATTGGGTGGAGAGGCATAGAGTGGAGTGGAGCGGCACAGCATAGCATTGCATAGAGTGGAGTGGTGGAGAGTGGAGTGGCGTAGAGTGGGGTAGGGTAGAGTGTGGTTGAGTGACATGGGGTGGAGTAGTGTGACATAGAGAGTAGATGAATGATATAGAGTAGACTGGCATAGATAGAGTAGAGTAGAGTGGAGCTGAATGGCATAGAGTAGAGTGGAGTGGCGTATAGTAGAGTGGCGATGAATACAGCGGTGTTTAGTGGAGTAGTGTAGACTAAATTGGCATAGAGCAGCGTGGAGTGCCATAGAGCACAGTGGCATGGAGAGAAGTGCAGTAGAGTGGCATAGAGTAGAGTGGTACAGACTGGCATAGAGTGGAACGGAGTCCTGTGGAGTAGAGTGGCATAGATTAGAGTGCAATGGCATAGAGTAGAGTGCTGTGGAGTAAAGTAGAGTGGAGTAGCCTAAGGTGGAATGGCATAGCGTGGAGTGGCTTACAGTGGTGTAGAGTTGGGGAGAGTGTAGAGCAGAGTGGCATCGAGGAGAGTGGAGTGGTGCAGAGTTGAGCAGTATAGAGTAGAGTAGGGTGGAGTAGAGTAGAGTAGAGTGGCATATAGTCAAGTGACGTGGAATGGTCTAGAATGGCATAGAGTGGTGTGGAGTGGTGCAGAGAAGAGTGACATAGAGAGGCATATAGTGGCATGGAGTGGCGTAGAGTGGAACGGAGAAGCCTAGAATGCTGTTGAGTGGTGAGGAGTGGTGTGGAGCAAAGTGAGATTGAGTGGCATAGAGTGGATTGGCACAGCATAGAGTGACATAGAGTGGTGTGGCCTAGAATGGAGAGGCATATAGTGGATTGGTATAGAGTGAAGTGGCATAGAGTGGCGTGGTGTAGAGCGGTGTGGAGTAGAGTGGAGTGGCGTAGAGTGCAGTGGCATAAAGTAGAGTGGCATAAAGTAGACAGCATAGAGTGGCATAGAATTGAATGTCGTAGAGTGGCATAGAGTATAGTTATGTAAACAGGAGTGGTGTAGATGGTGTGCAGTGGTGTGCAGTGGTGTGGAGTGGGGTAGAGTTTCATAGAGTGGAGTGGCGTAGATTAGAGTGACAGAGTGGAGTGGCATAGGATAGAGTTGCGTAGAGTGGCATGTAGTGGCATAGAGTAGAGTGGAGTGGTGTAGAGTGAAGTGGCATAGAGTACAGTGGAGTGGCATAGAGTGGAGTGGTGTAGAGCGGGGTAGAGTAGAGTAGCATGACATGGAGTGGTGTGGCATTGAGTGGAGTGACATAGAACGTTGTGGAGTGTAGCAGAGTAGGGTGGAGGGAAATAGAGTGGAGTGGCACAGAATAGAGTGACGGAGAGTTGAGTGGCATAGAATGGAGAGGCATACAGTGGAGTGGCGTGGTGTGTTGTACGGTAGAGTGGAATGGCGTACAGTAGAGGGGCATACAATAGAGTGGAGTGGCATAGAGTATAGTGGCAGAGAGTGAAGTGGTGTAGAGGGGTGTGGAGTAGAGTGGAGTGGCGTAGAGTGCAGTGGCATAAAGTAGAGTGGCATAAAGTAGAAAGCATAGAGTGACAGAGTAGAATGTCGTAGGGTGGCATAGAGTATAGTTGTGTAAAGAGGAGTGGTGTAGATTGGTGTGCAGTGGTGTGGAGTGGGGTAGAGTGTCATAGAGTGGAGTGGCGTAGATTAGAGTGACAGAGTGGAGTGGCGTAGAATGGAGTTGTGTAGAGTAGAGTGGCATGTAGTGGCATAGAGTGGAGTGGTGTAGAGTGAAGTGGCATAGGGTGGAGTGGTGTAGAGTGGGGTAGAGTAGAGTAGCATGACATGGGGGGTTATTCCAACTTTGGAGGAGGTGGTAATCCGTCCCAAATGTGACGGATTTACCACCAGCCGTATTACGAGTTCCATAGGATAAAATGGACTCGTAATACGGCTGGTGGTATATCCGTCACTTTACCGTCACTTTTGGGACGGATTACCACTTCCTCCAAAGTTGGAATAACCCCCATGGTGTAGTGTGGCATAGAGTGGAGTGGCACAAATTGGAGGGGTTTAGACAGAACCCCCTTCCAAGAATATCACAATTTCGCAATTAGAAGAAAAAAAAATGCAAAATCAGAACTTTTGTAAAAATCTCACAATTTTTACAAAAATGCCAACAAAAATTGGCATTATGTATAAATTGAGGCTGTCCCTCCTTTTAGCAGCAACATGTTAGCAGGCAGCAGAGGTGTTACATTTTTCTGTCGCATGCCTTAAAAATGCACAGGGCCCTCCTCCTGTGCTGACAGACTCCCGCCATCCCTACTGTGGTATATGAGCAGCAAAAAACAGAACTGTTCAAAGACTCTTTATTTATTGTGTGCAGCTTTTTATAGTGCAAAGTACTGGAGTTCCAGTTACATTAAACAAGGTTACTTTTTTAGGCACTGGTGAGATTAAGTGATTTTCCCAGAATCGTAGATGTTCAGCTGATGCCGGAACTCAAATGTGGTTCCCCAGCTGCAAAGTCCCCATCTCTGGCCTTAAAGACACTTCTTCCCCACACTGACACACACTCCTGTGCGTCATCTTTCCAGAGAGAGAAGTTTTTTCAATTTTAAAATGCACTCTCTGGCTTCAGACACCCTTTTTGTCCGAGGTGCCTTGCTGCCTTACACTCTGGCAAGTCACAGAAGGTGATTTGTCAGTCTTCAGTAGTGACCGAGTGGCATTTCTGTGACTGTTACATGTTTTGCCTGCCATAAAAATACAGCACGTTTTAAGGGTTGAGATCACAAATGTTTCTATTTTGCTGCAAAATGTGGCTTTTCAGGCAGCAAAATCCTGGGGTGTCTGTATAGAGAAGAGTGGCGTGGAGTGTAGTGGAGTGGCATAAGGTGGAGTGACGTAGAGTGGAGTGCTATAGAGTACAACAGAGTGTAGTGGAGTGGCATAGAGTTGAGTGACGCAGAGTGTTGTGGAGTGGTGTACAGTGGAGTAGCGTGGAGTAGAGTTGTGTAGAGTAGCGTCGCACAGAGTAGAGTGGAGTGGAGTAGAGTGGAGTGGCAAGTGTTACGACTGCGTCTAGAGTGGCATAAAGTGGGGTGGAGTGGTGTATTGTGGTGTGGAATAGGGTGGAATGGGGTGGCGCAGACTAGAGTAGTGTGGGGTGGAGTAGGGTGGTAAAGAGTGGCAGAGAGTAGAGTTGCGTGGAGTGGTGTGGAGTGAGGACAGTGGTGTAGAGTGGCATATAGTAGAGTGGTGTAGAATGGAGTGGCATAGAGTAGAGTGGCGTAGATTAGAGTGGAGGTGCATAAAGCTGAGTGCGGTGGCGTAGAGTAGAGTGGCATAGAATAGAGAGGCATTGATTGGTGTGAAGTGGAGTGGCATAAGTGGCATAGAGTGGCTAGACTGGAGTGGCTTACAGTGGAGTGGTGTAGAGTGGAGCACAGTGGCATAGAGTGGAGTGGAGAATAGTGGTGTAAAGTGATATAGAGTAGAGTGGCATAAAGTAGAGGGGAGTGGCATAGAGTGACATGGAGTTGTACTTTGATGTAGAGTAGAATGGCATGAAGCTGTGTAGAAAGGTGTGGAGTGGAAAGGAGTGATGTAGAGTGTCACAGAGTAGAGTGGTATAGAGTGGCATAAAGTGGTATGGAGTGGTGTAGTGTAGGATGCCATAGAACAGAGTGCCGTAATGTAGAGTAGAGTGGCGTGGAATAGCGTTGAGTTGCGCAGAGTGGAATTGAGTAAAGTGGTCTGGAGGGGTGTAGAGTGGAGTGGCATGGAATTGTGAGGCATAGAGTGGAGTAGAGTAAAGAGACAGGCGTAGAGTCAAGTGGCGTAGAGTAGAGTTGCATAGAGTAGAGTAAAGTAGAGTGACATAAAGTGGCATAGAGTAGAGTGGTGTAAATTGGCGTGGAGTAGTGTAGAGTGGCATAGAGTAGAGTGGAAGAGTAGAGTAAAGTGGCATAGAATACAATGGAGAGCATAGGGTGGAGTGGCACTGATAGGCATGTAGTGGCCTAGAGTAGAGTGGCATTGAGTGGAGTGGCCTAGAGTAGCATAGAGTAGAGTGGAGTGGAGTGGAGTAGAGGGGTGTAGAGTGGCATGGAGTGGCATTGAGTAGTGTAGAGTGGCATAGAGTTGCACGGAGTGGCTTAGAGTGGCGTGGAGTGGAGTGGCCTACAGTGGTATTGAGGAGATCTGAGTGGCTTAGAGTGAAGTGGAATCGAGTGGAGTATAGTGGAGTGGCATTGAGGGGAGTGGCATAGAGCGGAGTGGTGTAGAGTGGAGTGGCGTATAGTAGTACAGTTGTGGGTGTAAGTAACTTAAACAAGGATCTAAAGTCAAAATCAACACAGAGGTATGAGGCATAAAGGAGATGAATGGTTCAAATGAAAAATGAAAATAACCATGCAGCTATAAGCATCATGGTTGTGTAAATGTGTTGTTAGTGTGGCATTTACACATTATAAGCTGCCAGCACAGATAAACAATGTCCAAACATGCACTCGAAAACAGAACTGATGGAGAAAGCAACTGGAAACTGAGTAAGTGTCCTGAAGCGCACACGTGTACGGTGATATGCAATATAAAAATGTGAAAAAAGATGTATATAAAAAGTGCAGCAGTGAAAGAAATAGTGCTTGAACCACAGATTGAGCACTGAACAGACACTAGAGATGAATCAATCTGTGCTTGGTTTCTGCTCTACACAAAGGAAATATGTGACGCCTGGCATGCACTGGTGAATTAGCAGGCAGCAAAGAGGCGTGACAATGAGGTCAGAAAGGTAAGAAATGGTCGGGCTCCAAGCATTTTATAGTAAACAATTCACCTTCAGTGAATCAATCTGTCCATGCTCCATAAAGAAAAAAGGAGGTTATGCCCGGCATGCTCTGGCCAAGGAGGAGGAAACAAAGAAGAGTGAGAAAGATGACAATGAATGGTAAGTAATGGGAGAACTCCAAACCCTTTATAGGGGCGGCATTAAAGGGTTTGGAGACCACTGCTTTATAGTAACAATACCCCTCCCTATGGATAGTACCTGTGCTGTCGGCAGATGAGAACTGAAAACGCACCATTTTGCTGGGAAATTTACAAACTTGTTGTGTGGGGTGCACCACTACCCCATAACCATTTGAGGGTTGGGCTTGCTTGATGTACCATAAAATTATTAGAATATGTTATCTAAGGGAAACAGCACTCACAACGCGGCCTGAACCACGCATGCTGTTGCATCGCAAGTGTTACAACAAATGCGTCTAACACACATTCCTTTGCCAGGCACATCTTTTCAACAACAGACTTCAAAGTCCAATGCTTTCCCTACTGATGCACAGACTGGAGTGGGAATAGTAAATGATAACTCTCCAGAGTCAAAAACTCTCCCTAGGGCATGCCATTGAAACAATATGTGTGATAAAGAAATGGGTGGTAAGGACACATTCGTTGTAGTGCCCGCGATGTAAGGGCATGCTTGGTAAAGCCATGTGTTATTCCGACATACAACCGTTATCTAAAGGTGCTCCTTTAGAGCTACCTGTAAAACCTTTGAGTTTTCAACAAATGTGTTTATGCAAAGTTGTATAGAGTGCTGCATTTCTCCTATTGGTTACCTCATTTTACAGTGCAACCGTTCTGTAAAATGCCCCATATACTCCATTTGTTTCAAATTATTAGGTGCGACTCATGATGGGTGTTTGAACCGCACTACTTTGAAGGTTCAACAGATACCTTTATGTAAATTTTTCTGCACAGCCTAATAAATGCCATCACCATAACCTATTAGGCTAAACCTGCATGTGAAAGGCCAATAGTGTTGGGTCACAATCACTCATCTGTCAGGAATAGCCTAACAGGTTTCCCAAATATGAATTTTTAGAGGCAGCTGCCTGATGAGAAAGTAGATGTTCCTAAGCCGGTCTGTCTCTGACATGGAGTGGAATCATTGGTGAGTGGTTGGTCTTGGGTCTGGCCTGGCAGCTGCCTGGTTCCTGCTGCAGTAGGGGAATTTTCATGATTGGATTTTTCTTGAGTGACCGATTAAGACACGTGAGGCCAGAACGCTATCCTAGGAGGGAAAGAGCATATGACGCCTCTCCCTGGTGCCACCAAGATGAGTCAGGAGACACGGCTGTTTTTAGACACATGCTCAAACACTCTGATACGGACATGGCTGCCAACTGGCCTGTGACGTCAGGGGTGAAGGTTCAAAGGGAGTACGGGGGCACACTCCTATGAAAGGCATTTTCTAGATGGTAGTTGAATCCTGGGACGTTGGGTTGGGTGTGGTTTCTGGGTTGGGTTTCACCTGGCATCAGCCTGTCCCCCTCAATCTCTAGAGGCTTCTTTTAGACCAAACCTATTCTCCTCTGACACATTAGGGGCGAGGGGAGGATTAAGA
The DNA here is from genome assembly GCF_031143425.1 of Pleurodeles waltl. Taxonomy (NCBI): domain Eukaryota; kingdom Metazoa; phylum Chordata; class Amphibia; order Caudata; family Salamandridae; genus Pleurodeles; species Pleurodeles waltl. The sequence continues at coordinate 160,925,978 of NC_090445.1, read as the reverse complement.
AAGCGATTAACAGCCACTGAGCCGACTGATGAGCTTATGACAAGAAACATTTCATAGTTGACACCTGCCCTTCTCCCCATTCTGCCCTTTCAAAAGAATTGTTCCCTTGTTTAATCCTGATCATCTACTTGGAGCATGATAGACACACAATATTAAAACACATTTGCCTTTATAGGAAGGGAGTTGAAGGGCTAGAGCTCGCAATAGACCTGGTCATATGTCCAGACTTTATAGGAAAGCAATAATAACTTATAAACCTATATTTTGCAAACATTCATATATTTTAGATTTTGATAAATAAATAAATCTGGCAAATGTTGAAGTTGCCAACATTTGACTTCCATGCATATGAGGGAAACACTTTGCCTCTCTCTAGCTGTGCCATATTCTGGACAGGGGCCTAGAGACCATCACACGATGCACTGTGTGCCACAAATAAGTGGCACACAGTCAGTGCACCCCTCTAGAAGGAAATGGAACCCACTGGGCCGCACCCTAAACATCTGCCTGCAGGCACTCTCTGCACGCACTAGTAGGGGGATCTTGCTGCCTCTTGGCACTGCAGGCCAACTGCCCCCTGCACTGTGAAAAGGCAGACCGTCTGCGTCAATTATAAGTAACAAGGCACACTGTCCCTGATTGCGACTGTGGCACCTACTTAAAGGTACACCGTAGCGCAGACAGGGACAGTGCACACTTAGGGCCTGATTTTAACCTTGGCGGACGGCGGAGGCCGTCCGCCAAGGTTCCGCCGCCAAATGACCGCACCGCGGTCACAAGACCGCGGCGGCCATTCTAACATTTCCTCTGGGCCGGCGGGCGCTCTCCAAAAGAGCGCCCGCCGGCCCAGAGGAAATGCCCCTGCAACGAGGACGCCGGCTCAGAATTGAGCCGGCGTAGTTGCAGGGGTGCGACGGGTGCAGTTTGCACCCGTCGCGTATTTCAGTGTCTGCATGGCAGACACTGAAATACTTTGCGGGGCCCTCTTATGGGGGCCCCTCGGCACCCCCTACCGCCATCCTGTTCCTGGCGGGAGACCCGCCAGGAACAGGATGGCGGTAGGGGGTGTCAGAATCCCCATGGCTGCGGAGCGCGCTCCGCAGCCATGGAGGATTCCCCCGAGCAGCGGAAAGTCGGCGGGAGACCGCCGACTTTCCGCTTCTGACCGCGGCTGAACCGCCGCGGTCAGAATGCTCGTGGGAGCACCGCCAGCCTGTTGGCGGTGCTCCCGTGGTCGGTGGCCCTGGCGGCCACCGGCCGCCAGGGTCAGAATGACCCCCTTATTGTTATATGTGCCCTGGGGTTGAACCTTTAGCATACAGTCTAGCAGCTTCACCATTAGGCCACGAGTGTCTCTCCTTGTCCTTGACAGGGTCACCCTGACAAATGCACATGCTGAGGTTTGTTGCATCATAAACTATTCTCTATGAATATAGTAGCCATTATTCTTATACTGCAAAATGTGTTGTGCAACTGCACAACCACGTGTTATTACCCTGAAGAAAGCTGGATTTCAGTGCAGGGCGTTTTTTATTACGTGTCAGTTCCACTACCTCTCACTCAAACCCATTCAGTCGCATAATACACAATGTTGATTTTCTTTCCTTGAATGACATTATGGTGCATATAATGAAGCCCGGACTGAACTGCAGTGAATAACAATACCTAGCACGAGGAGCCTTACTCACCTGTGGGTCAGGCTCACCCCCCGTCCTCCAATCTGGCCAGGAACCAGAGCTCATTGAAAACCGTGACCAACCAACCATATTATAATATATTATAACCTGCTTAATACTACCACCTTGGAGATGGTTAATGGATCCCCCTAATAAAACGCTTTTCTTGTTGCCCAACTTAGGGGCATCTTAAGAGTTTTATGGGCTCTGGGCCAAACATATTTTAGAGGCCTGGGTCAAAAAAACATTACATTTATTAACTTTTTCAACTCATTCACACTCTCTTAAGCCACTTCACCAGGCAGTTTTTTTGGGGCCTGGGCACAAACATATTTTTGGGACCCCTAATGTATATGTAATCAATGGTGCAAATAACACATCTTCAAAATGCAATTCTTCATATATATTCTTGGATAAGGAAGAAAGATTACAATTTATAAGAGGACAGAGAAAGATTAAACTTTACAAGAGGCCATATGCATAGAAGTAATACACCAGTAGTTCAAACCTAAAAGACAGAAGACAGACTTGAACACCAGTGATCTCAAACTAAAGAAAGATATTAAGGATTTTTGTAAAAAACAAATGCCAGCCATTTGCGACCTACATAGGATGTACTGAAGCATTTTTCAGGTTCATGTTATGCTAATATACATTTTTAAACATTCAAACATGCCTGTTTAGGTAGAGCTTGTTGGTGTTAGAACAGAAGTCACAGGCTTTGACTTTAGAATACTTAGCCTTACTCGTATGAATGTAATTACAAACATGAACGCTTTTGACAGAATTTTTTTGTTAGGGAAATCTTAAAAGAGGCTCAGGCTTCCCACAGGAAAGCTATTCTACAGTTGCACATGTAAAGGTTGCAGACTCAAATATCAATGCCGGGGGATTGGAGTCGTCTTTTAAAATATGCTCTCTGACCTACTCCTCTTGTTACAGAGATTGTACAAGCTTAGACCCTTAACAGCAGATCTATTCCACACTCTACATAGATATGGCAGACTCAAACCTTAGGCAGAAATACACTTATATGTACTTTGAGGGATGTCATTGCCATCACATGTATATCTTACAGACTCAGGGTATTAGTTATAGTTTGGTGGCTGGGATGCTCCATGACAAAAGTGGTGGATACCCTATCTGCTGTATTACAAGGCCACTATAGCCTTGAGTACTTGTAATAGGGTGGACGGGGTATTCGCTCCGCTTGTGATGGACTATCCTCTTTGATGAACTCTAAATAAGGGTCTCAGTCTTCTAACAGCAAGGCTACTATTGAATTAAACCAACCTGACATGCTCAAACATGCTCAAACATCTAAAGGCAAAACTATCCCTCAGGTCACTCAGATGGTAAAGGCTTAGACCCCCATAAGATAAATCCTACAGGCTCAAACATCAAGCATGCTACCTATATTTTAGGTTGCATAAATCTTACCAGCTAGTGTCACAGACAGGGCAACATCATGTTACATAAATCTCACAGGGTAAGACTTCCTACAGTAAAGGTATGCCTCAAAGTCTACATAAAATGTTTTACAATGTAATGATCCATTTCCAAAACGCCCAGAAATAGCTGCAGTAGAAAAAAAAATTGTGATTGCTATGTTTCAAATTGCTTTTATTAGAAGTATATGCATCTGGCACTGACACATTATAGCATTGCTGCAATACAGGGCAGACCGTTTCTGTGAACAAGATCGACTAAGTAAGCAGCAGCCCAACCTACTCTCAAAAGCAGAACTGGCTTATTGCAGACAGCAGTAGAGCCAACATCTCTGACATCCAGGCAGAAGTAGTGCATTGTAACTCACAAGCAGAACAAGCATCTTCAGTGCAGGGGCGGCTCCTCCGCTATGGCTGGGGGCGTCGCCAACCCCTTCGCTGCCAGGCTTTTTCCCCTCAGGTGCCGGGCCTTTTTTTGGCTATTTGGGACAGTTTGCGCTTATGCCCTCATAAGTTTTTGTCCACATAAGCTACCCACGCCAAATTTGCGTTTTTTTTTTCCAACATCCTAGGTGTTCTAGAGGTAGCCAGACTTTGTGGGTTCCCCTGAAGGAGATCAAGAAATTAGCCAAAATACAGTGAAAATTTCGATTTAAAAAAAAAAAATGGGAAAAAGGGCTGCAGAAGAAGGCTTGTGTTCTTTCCCCTGAAAATGGCATCAACAAAAGGTTTGCGGTACTAAGATCACCAGCTTCCCAGCCTTCAGAAACGAGCCAACTTGAATCAGAAAACACAATTTTTCAACACAATACCCCATTTTTACTATTGTTTGTGCTTTCAGCCTCCTTCCAGTTAGTGATAGAAATGGGTGTGAAACCAATGCTGGATCCCAAAAAGCTAAACATTTCTGAAAAGTAGACAAACTTCTGAATTCATCAAGGGGTCATTTGTGTAGATCCTACAAGGTTTTCCTACAGAAAATAACAGCTGAAATAAAAACAAATATTGAAATTGAGCTGAAAAAACTGCCATTTTTCTCCATGTTTTACTCTGTAACTTTTTCCTGCGATGCCAGATTTTTTAAAGCAATATACCGTTACATCTGCTTGACTCTTCTGGTTGCGGGATATATAGGTACCCAGAGCCAATAAATTGCACCTTGCAATGGGTTTTCATTCTAAACCGGGTATACTGCACTTCATTTGCTGAAATATAAAGAGTGAAAAATAGATATCAAGAAAACCTTTGTATTTCCAAAATGGGCACAAGATAAGGTGTTGAGAAGCAGTGGTTATTTGCACATCTCTGAATTCCGGGGTGCCCATACTAGCATGTGAATTACAGGGCATGTCTCAAATTGACGTCTTTTTTACACACTGGCTTACATTTGGAAGGAAAAAATGTAGAGAAAGACAAGGGGCAATAACACTTGTTTTGTTATTCTGTGTTCCCCCAAGTCTCCCAATAACAATGGTACCTCACTTGCATAGGTAGGCCTAATGCTTGCGACAGGAAACGCAACATGGACAAATCACATTTTTACATTGAAATCTGACGTGTTTTTTGCAAAGTACCTAGATGGAGATTTTGGCCTCTAGCTCAGCTGGCACCTAGGAAAACCTACCAACCTGCACATTTTTTAAAACTATATACATAGGGGAATCCAAGATGGGGTGACTTGTGGGGCTCTCACCAGGTCCTGTTACCCAGAATCCTTAGCAAACCTCAAAATTTTGCCAAAATTACACTTTTTCCTCACATTTCGTTGACAGAAAGTTCTGGAATCTGAGAGGAGCCACAAATGTTCTTCCACCCCGTGTTCCCCTAAGTCTCCCGAAAAAAACTGTACCTCCCTTGTGTGGGTAGGCCTAGCGCCCACAACAGGAAATACCCCAAAATACAACGTGAACACATCACATTTTCCCAGAGAAAACAGAGCTGTTTTTAGGAAAGTGCCTAGCTGTGGATTTTGGTCTCTAGCTCAGCCGACACCTAAGGAAACCTACCACACCTGTGCATTTTTGAAAACTAGACACCTAGGGGAATCCAAGATGAGTTGACTTGTGGGGTTCTCATCAGGTTCTGTTACCCAGAATCCTTTGCAAACCTCAAAATGTGGCCAAAAATACACTTTTTCCTCACATTTCGGTGACAGAAAGTTTTGGAATCTGAGAGGAACTTTTCTTCCACCCAGCGTTCCCCCAAGTCTCCAGATAAAAATGGTACCTCACTTGTGTGGGTAGGCCTAGTGCCCGCGACAGGAAATGCCCCAAAACACAACTTGGACACTTCACATTTTCCCAAGGAAAACAGAGCTGTTTTTTGGAAAGTGCCTAGCTGTGGATTTTGGTCTCTAGCTCAGCCCGCACCTAGGGAAACCTACCAAACCTGGACATTTTTGAAAACTAGACACCTAGGGGAATCCTAGATGGGGTAACTTGTGGGGCTCTCACCAGGTTCTGTTACCCAGAATCCTTTGTAAACCACAAATGTTGGCAAACAAAACACTTTTTCCTCACATTTTGGTGACTGGAAGTTCTGGAATCTGAAAGGAGCCACACATTTCCTTCCACCCAGCATTCCCCCAAGTCTCCCGATAAAAATGGTACTCACTTGTGTGGGTAGGCCTAATGCCTATGAAAGGAAATGCCCCAAAACACCATGTGGACACATCAAAATTATCAAATACAAAACGAACTGTTATGTCGAGGGGGGTACCTGCGTTTTGGGTCCTGGGCTCAGCAGCCATATAGGGAAACCTACCAAACCTAAACATTTCTGACAACTAGATACCCGAGGGAATCCAGGGAGGTGTGACTTGCGTTGATCCCCCAGTTTTTTCTTACCCAGAATCCATTGCAAACGTCAAAATTTGGTTTAAAAAAACGTTTTCCTCACATTTCTGTGACAGAAAGTTCTGGCACCTGAGAGGAGCCACACATTTCCATCCACCCAGCGTTCCCCCAAGCCTCCTGATAAAAATTATACCTCACTTGTGTGGGTGGCACACGTGTCTGCAACAGAAAAAGGCCCAAAACCTGTAGAGATTGAGGGGATAGCACAGCGAGTTGATAAGCACATATTTTTCTTTTATACATCTTTAGGCTGACTTTGCTTTGGGGGCCCACACAAGTGAGGTATAATTTTACTTGGGAGACTGAGGGGAATGCTAGGTGGTAGAAAATGTGTGCCAGAGCAGTGATCCTACAAAGAAAAGTGAGGAAAATATGCTTTTTAATCAAATTTTGAAGTTTGCAGAGGATTCTGGGTAAGAAAATGTTGGAGGATTCAAGCAAGCCACACCTCCCTGGACTCCTAGGGGTGTCTAATTTTAAAAAATGTCTGGGTTTGGTAGGTTTCCCTAGATGAAGGCCGCACCCGGGACCAAAAACATAGGTCGCCCCCCCCAACACAGGTAGTTTTGCAATAGATCATTTTGATGTGTCCACGTGCTTCTGTGATGTTCCAAACCCTAAAATTGTGAAAAGAAACACACTTAGGTTATATTAATAAGACCCCTTACCTACCAAACAACTTGGTGGCATGCTTCATCATCAGGGTCCCATCCGAGACACCTAGGGGGTCATTCTGACTCCCGCCGGCCGCAGTAACCGCAGGGCCGGCGGGAGCCGCCAGAATACCGCTGCGCGGTCAGAAGACCGCCGCGGTTATTCTGGGTTTCCCGCTGGGCTGGCGGGCGACCGCCAGAAGGCCGCCCGCCAGCCCAGCGGGAAACACCCTTCCATGAGGATGCCGGCTCCGAATGGAGCCGGCGGAGTGGAAGGGGTGCGACGGGTGCAGTTGCACCCGTCGCGATTGTCAGTGTCTGCATGGCAGACACTGAAAATCTTTGTGGGGCCCTGTTAGGGGGCCCCTGCAGTGCCCATGCCAATGGCATGTGCACTGCAGGGGCCCCCAGGGGCCCCACGACACCCATACCGCCATCCTGTTCCTGGCGGCCGAAACCGCCAGGAACAGGATGGCGGTATGGGGGTCGGAATCCCCATGGCGGCGCAGCAAGCTGCGCCGCCATGGAGGATTCCCCAGGGCAGCGGAAAACCGGCGGTACACTGCCGGTTTTCCGTTTCTGACCGCGGCTGTACCGCCGCGGTCAGAATGCCCATGGGAGCACCGCCAGCCTGTTGGCGGTGCTCCCGCGGTCCCCAACCCTGGCGGTCTCGGACCGCCAGGGTTGGAATGACCGCCCTAGTGTGTCATGGGTGTGCTGCGACACCTGATTACAGCGGAGCAGGTTTTATCATTTTTAGCACACATACTGGTTGGATTTGGCACAAGGGTGAGTGATGGTTCAGTAGATCAAATTTTATTAACAAGAGATTTCACAAAAGTGAAATGCACTGTTAATAACTGAAAGGCCAAAAAACTGAACCAATGACTCACAGCTCGTGAGCTGTAAAGCCGCGTCAAGGCACCAACCGCTTTACAGTCCATTCATACACCTTTCATACATGACATGCACAAGACAATTCACACCACCAGCCACGGGCCCAGCACATTACAATACTCGCATCAAAAGACAGCGCCATTCAAGGGCCCATCACTTTCATATGTCCACATGCCTGATACAGAAATCACACTAGCTGATGGGAGTGTGTGGACTGGTGTTTGGCTGGCACCGCCAGCCAAGCGCCACTCCTCGCACACCGCCAGCCAAGTGCCACTCCACGCACATCACCAGCCAAGCGCCACTCCACGCACACCGCCAGGCAAGCACCACTCCATGCACACCGCCATCACTTTTTTTTGTTTTTTAAACAACAAAGAAACCACTAATTAATTATAAGTACAAATCTACAAACACAAATCTCTAACTGAATACATGACAGTAATGCCAACAGTGAAACTGAATATATGAAAATATAAAACAGGCAGTTTACGCTCACGGTATTTCCCCAAAAACGTTTTGAGTGTGGTAACTCCTGAAACAGCCTGCCACACACAGCCCAGACTTTGGAGGACAGTCCGGGCAGTACATCCGGCTTTCCCTCAGGATACCTCTTCGGGCACAAACTCTACATTTCTTAGCGGGAAAGTCTTTTTTGGGAGTGGGAGGAACCTGATCAGGAAAGTGGTGATCTTTCAATCTAGCCACATCCTCCACCACTGCTACTCCGAGAACTATTGCATTATCTACCATACCAAGGCTCTCTATGCCCTCTTGCTGGGAGTGTACTACCTAAAAACCAAACGACCCTTGAACAGGATCAAAGACTCGTCCACACTTATTTCTTTGCCTGGCACATAGACTTCTGAAAACCGATCTACAAAATGACCAAGGACAGGCCTAATCTTAAAAAGACAGTCACAATCAGCGTGATCTTGTGGCAAGGCTAAAGCATTGTCGACAAAATGCAGCATCCAAAGAAGAAGCAAATACTGATTACGAGTCATTGTTGCAGGAAATATAGCCGTTGCCATCAAGGGACTAGTAGACCAATAAGAAGTCAGTGATGGCTTCCTTATCAACCTCATCAAAAAAGTCAAACCCAATAACTTTTTCATCTCTTCCAAATTTGTGGGAATCCAATGGGTAGCTCTAGACTGAGGCCTAAGTCTGGCAGCGTTGTCCCTCAAATACTGCTCCGCATACAAATTAGTCTGTCAACAATCTCTTCCAAAAATACATCATCCATAAACAACTCAAAGAAACTGACAGGCAAAAAGTTTTCTGTATTTACTCTATACCCTGGGAGACTAGTAAAGGCAGGCAACTGTGGCTACTCCTTGTTTGGGGCAACCCAGGTGTCAGGTCTTCCAATGGGAAGCCTTTCAGCTGCTGGCTGCTGCACCATTAGCACATCAGTGTCCTCCTCGAAAACAAGCCCTTCATCTGCACTGAGAGTGGCTTCCTCATCAGAAGATTCCTCTCGGACAGAAAACTCACTCCCAGATTTTCTCTCTTCCTCCTCTGCCTCAGATGCAGAGTCCGTCTCATAATCATGGTCAGAAGACAACCCAAAAAGCATGCCAACAACCTGCTGAGCAGTCACTCTGCGGCTAGCCATGATCCTTTCTAAGAAGTGTAAAGTGACAAATGCGCCACCAACAACTAGCACTGTCTAAAATAAGTAATAAACAAAGTGTGGCTTTATTACAAAGAGTTATGTACTCAAAAACTATACCACTCACTTGCCTGAAAAAGCTAGACTCACCAGCAACTATTCTGCACAGACCCAGCAATCACCAGTGATATCACACTAAAAAGAAAAAAGAAAACCATATTAGACATAATACAACACAAATATTGTGCACAAATCTAAGGACAATTTCACAAACAATCCTGCATTTAGTACACCACCTACAAACATGTCATTCATGCATGGCAACAATACTCCTTTTGAGAAACTTACTTGCCTAAAACATGCAACTACGCAAACCGCAGGTCAACCACTGCCATAACGAGCCACAACAAAAGAATCAAAAACTTTGAACTAGAACAAAAAAGAGAAATAAACTGTTATAATCACAAATGCAAACACTTCGCCAGTTGAGAAAAACCCCGCCACCAAACAGCAAAAAATTTCCCCAGTGTCTAGTGATCTCCGGGGAAAGTGGGCCTACAAAAATACTAGGCCAAAACGGCGTAAAATATTATGCCCCATTGGGGGATCGGCCCTTGCCCAAGGGCCTGCCCCCCCTGCACAAAAAACACACACACAAAAAGAAAATCCCTGGTGCCATTGTGGATTCTGTCCCCCTTGGGGGCAGATGGGCCAAAAAAACAAGGCCGATCTGGGGGGCAGAACTACCTAAAAGTGTTTCTCCCCTTTGGGGGGCGACCCTTGGCAAAGGGGCTGCCTCCCCACACAAAAAAAAAACCACATCCCTGGTGCTATTGTGGCTTCTACCCTGCTGGGGGCAGATCGGCTGAAAAATAATTCGCCGATCTGCCCCCAGGAGGGGCAGAAACGGCATATAAGATTATGCCCCCTTGGGAGAGAGGCCCTTGCCCAAGGGGCTGCCCCCGCACAAAACACACACACGCACAGACAACAAATTCCCTGGTGCCTAGTGGGCATTCCTGCTGCCCCGATCGCGATCTGGCAGCAGGAATGCTAAAAGAGGCATTGAGGGAAAGGAAAACCCTTTCCTTTCCCCCAATGCCTCTTTTGAAGCAATCCACCCCCGGCCGGAGGAGAAACTTACCTCCTTCTTGGTGGACGCACTGGAAGCAAATGGCTTCCTACACGTCCGGCGGCCTTTAATGATGTTAGTGCGCGATCGCGCGTTGACATCATTAGAAGGGGGTAGGGAGAAAGGAGTGGAAGGGGAAGCGATTCCCCTACCAGCCCTGCCCGCCTCAGGCCAGCCAAACAGACATGCGCACAAGGGCTCATTCCAACTCTGCACTGTGTTGCAGGCCTTGTTCATTATATATCAGAGAAATAGGGAGGGTCACTGGAGTTATGCGGTGTTTACTAAATTATGTGGCAAGAAGAGGCAAATTGTGTGGCGTAATGCTGCACATTTTGCTACAGCATTACTTCCTTATTTCGAAATTTATGCACAGAACAACACTATTTAGGCAAAGGTTTCACACCATTAGTACCAGTTTACCAACTAAATACACAATAACCAACATAAAGAGGACCAGTCAACTATTGCAAAGACCTTTCACTGTGCAGCAACAAGTGCAGCTGCATTTTAGTAACTATTGATCCAGTTGAGCTAGAAACATTTTTTTTTTGTTAAAATCCGAAAATTATGCAGCAGGTGATGGATTATGCGGTGAATTCTGAAAATCTATAACTATGCTAAAAACATAGTAGGCAAAAAATCGCATAATTAAAATGGCCCTATATGTAAGGCATAGATGTTGCACAGAGTCTTATTATGTATTCTGCAGCATTAGGCTTTAAACAAGTACATTCTTTTAGAGTTGTTCTTGATTTATTTGAGGAAAACAATATGCCTGCATCTCAGGCCCATAGCTCAGGCGGAGAGCTTTAAACAACCAGTATAGTCTCAATATCGAGTTATAATGTTGTATTGATTTTTTCTTTTGAATCTGGCCATATAGAGACAGAGTAGAAATGTTAATGACACATTTCCAATATTTGTCTGCTCATAGCTGGAAGCATGTGTATATCAGAGCGCCTTCTTTGTGCCAACAACAGAGGGCCTGATTTAGAACTTGGCGGAGGGGAATACTCAGTGCTTAATTTGTGCTTGTTGTTTCTGGTGCTGAGCACCGGCACTTATTTTTTAGCGCGGGGGCTAATTCTTCTACCTCAAGCATTTGCTGTGAGCAAAAGACACATATGGGAAAGACGGGTGAAGAGGAAAACGAGAAAGCGTCACAAAGGGAGAAACTAGAAAGCTGCAAGAGTGAGCTGAAGGGGCAGGAAGTGGCTTTATATGGATTGAAGAGGCCCGATATGGTTTCAGGATTACCTGTCTCAGTATTCCGTGTTCACACATTTAATTGCAGCAGCCGCATGTTTAAGAGGAGGGCTTTGGGCACCGGCACATTTTTATTTACAAATTAAGCACTGGGAATACTCCGTTCCGTCACAAACATCATGGATATCCCGTCCGCCCCAGAGATTTTGGCAGATGAAACCTTTGCTTTCTCCATTACTAGAAAAAATTTGGTAGACCATGAAGAAAGCCTGAAAGAAACAGAGCTTCTATGTTAGCTCACGAGAGACACACGAAGGGTCCCCTTTCTGTGTAAATATATAGCTTAAAAATATAGTTTCTCTCATAAACTTATAACAACTTTTTGCGAGCTCTGGAGTGGAGCCAGGCCTGCATGCACACCCATGGCGTCCGCAGGAACTATGCTGATGAACAATGGAGTCAGTGTTAACAACCTGAGTCACAAAGTATCTTATTCACTGCATGACAGGTGCTGTGAGTGAGTGAGTTCCAGAGATTTCCCACAGCCACCACATGGCCCGCTGGCAAGAGTGGACAACAGAGATCTGGATGCAGTTACGTAGCCCTTTATGTAGTCAGGGCCCAGACATTTGACGTGTGCAGCCTAGTTTGCCATCACACTGACGAGCCAAGTCTGCTGTTACATAGACATAGAAAAAGTACTAGGACCTTTATGTTACATTAAAAGCGTTGCATCCACAGGACTGCTTGCTTATTTCTAGGTAGCCGCCAAACTCTTAAATTGGTGACAGGACATAATAAATACAAAAAGGTTAGGTTAAATAATGTTTATTAAACCACACTGAGCCATACTGTAACAGTAGTACTTCATCAAATTTGGGATTAATTAATTTCATGGATTATTTGTCATACCCTATTTTGGAAAACTATACTATGCCAGACTTAAGCTAACAGTAACAATAGAAGCTGAGTGAAAAAACACGTCACTGTATTAATAACTATCAAAGGCCACATATCACTGTATCTTGGCAGTGCCCAGCAGAGCAAGTGTTTGAACCATGAGACTAACCTGGCCGAACTGTGATACTTCAACCACACTTTTGCTACCGATAACAATTGCAAAGTACTGTCAGGGAGCAAACTCTGCACCAGTAATTACCAGTGCCATGTGGTAACACCCCACTAACACCATGGGATTATAAATAGAACCACATGGATTGGTAATAATTTTACAGGCAAAGTTTTCCCAGCCAGAAACCCATAGACAACTCACAGTCCAGCTGGGTTTAACGGTCCCATATACAACTTGCTTTACGCATGCAGTAAATAGGAGGCGGGGATGTGTGTTGTAGGCCAATGGGTGCTGAGGCGTCTGTGAGCAGGTCAGGCTTGTGGCTGGAGTGCTTAATTTGTAAATAAAAGTGTGCTGGTGCCCAAAGCCCTCCTCTTAAACATGCGGCTGCTTCAATTAAATGTGCAAACACAGAATACTGAGGCAGCGTAATCCTGAAGCCACCTCGGGCCTCTTCAATCCATTTACAGCCACTCCCTGCCCCTTCAGCTCACTCTTGCAGCTTTCTGCTTTCTTCCGTTAAGACGCTTTTTCGTTTTTCTCTTCCTATGTCTTTCCCATATGTGTCTTTTGCTCGCAAAAAAATACTTGAGACAGAAAAATGAGTGCCCCTTGGCTGACAGTGGGGAGAATACCATGTTTCCTCGAGCCATGCGAGGGGGCTGGCAGTAGGCTAGGCTACACTTGTGCCAGCAGTCCCTGCCCGATACTTAAATGATCTTACAAGCTGGATTTTCTGGCTGGCAAGCTCAAGCCTCATGTTCTCGCACCTGGTGAATCTGGATATGAGAACACGGAGCCAGATGTGATCCGTGGGAGTAGTAGAGTGGTTTATTTGAGCTGGTGGTTTCTGCTGCAGGACACCAGCACTTATTTTCGAGGGCCGGCACTTATGTTTCTGCCTCAAGCAGAGTAAAAGACACATATGGGAAATACGGAGAAAGAGAAAAACGAAAAACCATCACAAAGGGAGAAAGGAGAAAGCTGCAAGAGTGACCTGAAGGGGAAGGGAGTGGGGGTAAATTGATTAAAGAGGCCCGAAATGGCTTTAGGATTACGCTGCCCCAGTCAGTATTCGGTGCTCTCACATTGAATTGCAGCTGCTGCTTGTTTCAAAGGAGAGCGTTTTGGGCACTGGCACATTTTTATTTACAAATTAAGCTGGAGTAGTATCTGGAAAGGCATACTGCTCCGGAAATCTTGTAATCAGGGCTTAAGCTTGAGGGAAATAACTTGTCTGATGAATGACCGCATAAGAAATGTGTGATGTAATACGCAATTCCTCTAAGTGTGCTCTGGACCTCTGCAAATTGGGCATGCCATCTTCGGACTCTTTTGCTGCAGCATCTCTCATGCCCTTAGCCAGCCATACTGGCAACAGTAGTGCCACACACTGTCTAGTAACAAGCATACATACCCCACATATGGACTTCTCAGTTTCACCAGCCCTGTGAACCAGGTGTATCCTTTCATCTCTTTTTATAATCTGACTCAATGCTGAAAATGTAAAAACAAACAATATAAACAAACAAAAAAGTGCAGGGCCCAAAGGTGCCCTTAGGAGCTTACTGCTGGCACTGCTTCATTCCAGTTTGCTTAATACCAAGGCTGCCCTTGCTTGAATCCACCTCCATTTATTTCTTCTACTACCCTCTGGGGCTCCTTTCCTCAGGGTCGATTGTTTTAGGGTAGAGTCTGCGAGTGCATGCGCTTGCGCGTGCGTCTTGTATGCGAGACGCTGTTGTGTTCAGTAAAGTTCGAGTGGCACTCTTCTTTACAGTCTCGTAATTCGTCAAGGCATGCCTGGCATAATTTCCGTTCCTCTGTGTGGAGCAGGGATCAAGCACTAATTGATTTCAACTTAATTAGTGCCAGTCGTAATCCCAACGTAATCGAGGTACTATTTTGTTCTAACTTACAGTGCCCCGCAAACAGAAGGCTTGTGACTGACAAAAAGATGCCCAGCAGGGCAAACAAAGTTACAAAGTTTTATTTTTTAAAGCTAACTTTATTTTATTTTGTTACATCGTCTTTTCTCAGTTTCCACTCATGTTTAGGGTCGAGCCTGCGCTTGCATCCGCTTGCGAGACGCTTTAGTAGTTAGAAAAGGGCTCGGAGCCCCGTCCATGTCATGTCAGTGTCTTTCATTGGTTCGTGGGCTTGCCTTTTAAAATCTGCTTGCTTTCATTAGTGGAAGGCATGAATACGTCATGCCTTTTCCGGTGGTTAGCCCTCCTCCTTGTTTTCTGTCTGGTTTGTGGACTACTTTTTCTCTTTTTTCGCAGAGCGATCTCGCTTGGCAGAAGTCAAGCGCTTTGCATGACATCGACCCTGTTACATAGTTCTTTGCACTTATGCCGGTTACGTAGATAATTGCCCTTTTGCCGATAGATTTCACTACGAGTGAACTGTAGCAGCGCGATCAAGCTCTTTTTTTTCCATTTAATGTAGGAAGAAAAGTCCGGTTGGGAGTTTACAACTGCTAATAGCTCTAACTTGGAGAAATGTGAGACCCGTTGCATTGCAAATGCTTGTTTTGTTTGTGTTTGTTCATGGGGACAGTTGTCAAAAGATTACAATTAACTTGTTTGAAATATGCCAGACCCTTTGAATTGCAAATGCTTGTTCTATCGTGGTTTCCCCCCTTGTCACTATTTGCCTGCCTCTCTCTTCCTTTCTGCCCTTTCTACCTTCCTATTTCTTGCTCTGAGCCATAGTCTGATGATGAAAAATAAGTCATGTTACTAAAAATGAGTGCTGGGGCCCAACACCCTTTACCGCTGGCTCAGTGTTCCCTCCAACAATAATCCAGTACTGGCATCTGGTACCACCCAAAGTGTGCCACAGCTTGGTGCCCAGCCCCAACCACGTGGCAGCCATCAGTAGTCATCTTCATCCAGCCAAGGTGTCGGGGGCCTGGCCACATCCTACTTCTCCACCTAGTGGCGTAACATTAAACCCTGCATTCCCCACTGTGTGGGCGGGTGAGCTCCAGGTTCCCCTCAGCAAAGTACACTGTGCACAGGGTGAGGGGGCCCTCTCCATGAACTTTGCAGGGCCCCCCCTCAAGTTTCGTTATGCCACTATCTCTACTCCAGACTGTCGCACAAGCTTGCCCTCCCGAGCCACCAGCAGCCAGCTACTCACACAACCACTCACCAGTCCTCCACAGCTTCTCTAGCTGCTTCCCACCAAAGAGGGAGAGAGTAAAAAAGAATGGCTTAGCCCTTTCTGACTTTCATTCACCAAATAAAAACAAACATTGGAAAAGCCAATAGGACTAGCCACGTAAGATGTGTTGGCTTTGTCAATGTTCTAAGACAGGTTGCACAACAGCATGAGCTGCTGTGCAACATAGTCTAAAGGCAAGGCAAAAAAACACCTTGACGTGGCCAGCGTTGAGCACATTATAGCGCTTTTTTTAAGCCATGTTGCACAGCAGCCAGCACTGCTGTGCAATATGTTTTTAAAAAGCCGGAGAGTGGAAGCAGAGCAATGGGGAGGGGAAGTGAGCAGCCATTATGGAGAACCGGTAGAGGGGGCTACGGAGAAAACAAAACAGGAGGTGTAAGGAAGGAGGAAAGGAGTACCAGATGGGTAGAAGGGGGTTAGGGGGAGGACCAATAGTACCTCAATCACAGTGCGAGCAGCAAATGGGGACTAATTAAGTTAAATCAATCTGTGATTGGTCTGTGATCCACAGACACTAACAAAAGTGACATTTGGCCTGCGCTGGCCAGTAAGGAGGATGCAAAGAAGAGTGACACTGAAGCCAACAAATGGTAAATCATGGGCAGGCTCCAAGCCCTTTATTGTAAAGTACAGTGTCTTGCAAGCAAGAGCACATGCAGCACATGAGCTGTTGAAGGCTCGACCTAACCATGCACCAACAATACTCGCTTGAACATGTTCAACCATGCAGCCCAATGCTGAGGAGCCCTTTGTGCCACCATCGCGCGGGTTTCCCAAATGTGCACCAAGCATGCACACTACCACAGGGACTCCAGGACTACATCACCTGATCTGTCGCTAGTTTACACTATTATCCATTGGATCTGGGATTAGGATCCCACTGTTATTTAGAAATGCTATGCTGTACATCCATGTAACTAAGCATGCAAATAAAAACTAGATAGCAGCATGGATGCTGTGCAGCATGAATACAAATAATTTTAAAAAAGCATTGTGAGCTTTTTATAATTATTATTATTTTTAGCCGTGTGCCCCAACATTCCCTGGCCTCATGGGTTGGGTGATGAGGCAAAAGGCGGGAAGGACCACAGAAGAGAAGGATGTGGGTAGATGAAGAAGACATTGAGAAGGAATGGGGAGCAAGGGACAGCAGAGGCTGAGGCAAGCACATGGACAATGGAGAAAGGATGGGAGGGGCTGGGGAAAGCACAGGCACAACAGAGGATGGGCCGTAGGGTAGAGAGAGCCATACAGACAATGTAGGATGGGCAGGATGGGCTAGGGCGAGCGCACAGACAATAGAGGGTAGGCGGGAGGACTAGGGAAGCAAAAGGAGAAGTACATGAACAGAGGGTGGTCAGGAGGGGCTGGAGGAAGCACACCCGACAACAGAGCATCAACGTGGGGCTGGGGCAGCACACAGACAACAGAGGGTAGGTGATAGGAGACTGGCTGAGGAATACGGAGGGAGAAGTAATCAAGGGAGACAACTGGAAAACACATGCACACTTCTAGAGTGCTTAAACAAAAATAAATAAGTAGGGCCTGAAAAAGCAAGCAATGGAAGGACACTGAAATGCATCCATGCTCCAGGGGAGGGACAAACACAAGAAGAGGAAGGAAAGCCTACAGAATTTGACGAACTAGAAGCAAACAAATCAGAGCGCAATAAAGCCAAGCAATGGTAAGTAATGGGCAGGTTCTAAGGCCACTGTAAGGTAACAAATTGTGTTGCAACAGACAGCAAATGTGCATTCTGAGACTAGTGCTAAACAGTTGGTCTTTTTTAAATGTACCGAGAACGCTCCACAAGCAAATGTTCTGAAAATCCTTTCTGTCCAGAACCTCACCCCCTTCTTCCTATGCCCTTGCCAGTCTCATGAAGAACATACCTTTTCTGGTGATTTGTTATCTAGGTTTGCGGTAGTTATAAAAGGTCTAAGTACAGGTTTTACATTGCTTGTTTTTGTCAATAACTATCCATTTTGGGTGTTCTTATCTCAAGACGTTAGGATGGTTCAGTGAGTTAACACTTGTAGCTGCCATCTTCAGAGCTCTCTGAAAGTCACTATGTTGTATCACTTTAAGGCAGACTCAGACTCCCATTCTTCCAATGTACCTACAGTGAGTACCAATAAATTGTTTAATAATAGCATCTGTAATTTACAACACGTAGAGACAGCAGCATTGTAGAGTTGAGAAGCTATTAGCATGGATATATGTAGATTCTCCAGCCATTGTCTATTTGTAATAAAAAGCTTAAGTTCATACCACCCTGTGGCTATCTGCTTTCAGTACATACACTTTTACACTGGTCAGATAACCTAGTAGGTTAAGGAATATTCTGCAGAAATCGGTGGGTGATATGCAGATCGCGGTTTTGAATCCTGGCAGGACTAACTCAGCCTTTCATTTGTCAAGGGTAGATAGATAGAACTGCACCGCACAACAATACACGTATTCTGCTGCTCTGAAATTAGGCTACGTTCATGGCAAGTCCTATATAATCAAAGCACGTTTTAATGTTTCTTGTTAGCCCTCCTGTCTCAAAAGCAGGCGTTGCAGTACCTTTTTACAGAGTCTGTTCCTCCCCCTTCTTTCCCAAACTCTACCACACATTTTTTCTTGGAGTTTGTCTGAGCACCAATGTGTAATTGTGCACTCACTCGCAAACGTGTGCACTCCATAATCTTGCCACTTTTAATATTGGGACCTGTGTGATCCCTGTCTTGATTGACATGGTGCCAGAGTTTAAACTTTGACCTTTAGAGTTCACGAGGTCACACCATTATCAGACTGGCTTGCTTTGATTAACAAGCTCTGGGACCCTTGGAGGCCACTTTAAAACTATTAGCTGAGTTAGAATTCCTTTTTTTTTGACGTGAAAGTCAGATAGAAGTAAAAAACACATTAAAAGATTTATTTTGTTTTGCCCATTTTTTAGATGTTTTGCACATTTTCGAAAAAAATGATGCCTTTTGTATCGCTATTTTATTTATTGACCTAAAACATGAATTTTGAGTTCTTTAACTTTCGGTATTTTTCTGCGTTTTGGAAGGGAATTAGGTTGCTCTACTTTAGAGAATTCTAGAAAGGAAAACGGTGTGACCTCTGTTTCTTGGGATCGAACCATTTGGATGTTCGTGGGATTTTCTCGAGCGCCAAGAATGATGCAGAAACCAACACATAAATAGTCCTTTGGATAATTTGCTGAAAATACAAAGTTCTCTGTTCATTGTATTTGAAGGACGTTCTTCTAAATCTGTGTTGATGACCCAAGGCTTGTAATCCCAGTCTGGCTGCCGAAGATGTCACTGACGCACTTTGCACTGTGCTGCTAGACAGTCCTCGTGGGCTTGGAAGGTTTGTGGAGCTTATATGCCGAACAATCATTAAACAAGGGCTTTATTGTACATTCTCAGAATTCACGTCCATCATCATAAGGCGCCTACTTCACTCTAGTGCCTGGCGAATTTAGACGTCCAACTATGCAGTTTATATTCAGATGCAGAATTCTATTCATAACTAAATAATGTTGCTGCTATTAGGCTGACTATGCAAGGATGTTATTGTGAAAATTGTGCATTAGCTACGTTCCTGATTGCTACTGGGATGTCTTGAAATTAGCTAAATTGCGTAATTATGTGAAATTTCGGCAAAATTATGCGAAACTACACACGAAATGCAAATTTCATGCTATATTTTAGCACAACATACGTCTTTGCATCCATTCTTGGCTCAAGGATGCTTTTACGCAAAGCACCGCGAACAATAGCCACTTGTGTTCTGTTGTCGCCAGGCATTCATGGTGAATTTTTACCTTGAATTATGCATAATTTCGTGGAGTGGTGTTATAGGGTAATTTTATGAATTTCACGTAACAAGCGTAACATGAAATTCCCGGAATTACGCTAGCGTTATTTAAAATTCACCTAGTCCTAGTCTTGAATTGTATTTCATCCAGAATTCGAAATCATGAACAAACCAGTAGAATTACATTTTGTAAATTAAAATTGTGTTTGCCAATTTACTGACATTACCATGTGAGCCGACAAATATTTATAAAAGAGTATAGCTCAGTCAGAATTTTGATAAGTATGTTGGTTAATAACTGACATTTTCTAAATGTAAATTGTCGAAAGTAACTTTTAATGACTTGGTGATGGCGTTCCCAGCGATTCTATTTCAGGTACCCTGGAAAGCTAGATGGCTTCTCCTTGGGGTGCCTGGAGTCTGATCTCTTTTTGTAGGATGATTATCCAGATTTCCAATTTCTATTATCCTTCCTCAAATCCTAGCAATCTACCTAACTCTTAGTTTCCCTTGACTTTCCTGTTTCGGTCCACTTAACCTACAAGCCTCCTAGATCTAAGGCCCCGATTTGAGAAAAGTGGCGCTGCACTCTGTATCTAAGATATGGCGCACCATTGCAGTAGTTAAGGAACTAGTGTCATCATTTTTTATGCTAGTTCAGAGCTTTGCAGGATTAGCGTAAAAAATGTTGACGCTAATCCTGCAAAGCCCATCGAGACCCATTGAAAACAATGGCATGCCTCTTTTTAACGCCTGCTCTGAGCTCTGCTTCATCGATTTCCAGGTTACTTGAATTCACCCTGGGCACCAACCTCACTCTTAAGGAACAAATTGCCAAAAACACACAAAAACAATTGCCTAGCACCAGTTCTCTCTACTAAAAAAACTTTCCTCCTGTAAGCAACTACAGAATTGCTGTTCAAGTTCACATACTCTAGCATCTGTATGGTGGTTACACCCTGTTCCATGGCCATCCACACACTATATAGGAGCCACTTAAGGGCATCCTGCATGCTGCAGCACGTCCTTTCCAGGGCCTGAAGAAATGTGTTCACATCATCACCATCCTGATGGAACTCCATTGGCTCCCCTGACCAGCCCGCACCATCTCCAAAACCGGATGCATCATTTACAAAGGCATCATGACCAACAACTCCACTTATCTTGCAGAAAGGCTCACTATCTCTGCTAGTTCTCAGCACATCCACGGCCATGGTACCATTAGACTGCAGACTAGGAAGTTGAAATTAGAAAAACGATTCTGCAGGCCTTTTCTATCTTTGCACTGAGGATCTGGAACAACATTTATGTATTGATCAGGATCACTCCAGCTCTGCTCCAATTTAGGAAAGAGTTGAAGGCTCACCTCTTTAAAGAACACTACCTCATAGTGCATTTATTGGACACAAACCAGCTACCTCTCCTATCACTCATTGACCTTTGCTTGTCTTTGACCCTGTGCAGTGCTCCTCTGCATTTTGGCTACATTGATGCTATAGAAATACCACATACCTACCCACATACATATATAGATATCTGTGTCATTGAATATGGAGGGAGGACAGAACTGTCAAAGAGTTTGTTGGTGACACCTGCTGGCACACAGTAGCTATTGCAGAATGTTTTCCTGATCCAGTCTGATGCCTGAGAGAATTCAAAAGATAAATATTCTAGTGTTAGTTAGAGTATACATCATAATGAGTCTTACTGAAGGTAAGTAGCTTATTTGTTGTTTACAAGATAATTAATTTGTCCATAATCCTATTGAGGTCAGAAAACTAGGTCCCAACTGAAGCCCACAGTAGTAGCCCACAGTACTACTGCTCTTAGTAGGTCTCTGTTGGAGTCGGGAACAACATAGGCTACAGGGACTGACAGCAGGTGCAGGTTGGTCAATAAAAGTTGGGAAGTTTGACTGCCCTCAGGGTACCACGTTAGCTGTCAATTAGTGTTACGGTGACTCACGCTAAAAAAGTGACTGTATCTTTTGAACTGCCATGTATGATTGAAGAATTCCAATAGTTTTAGATTACTTGAAGGCCTGGCTCCCCTTTAGTGATGCATGCAGTGGTCCCTAAAACCTCAGTCCACTTTAGCTTTGAGGCAGAAACAGATGGCTCTTGTAGTCCTGATCCCAGCCAGGAAGGTGGGCAGTTCAAGGGTCCAGGAACAACCACAAAGACCCACGAAAGACAAGATGGTCTAGCACTTCCAGTAGCATAACACAAACGTATGAGGCCCCCACACAGATTGTGATAGTGGCCTATATCTTAGTGCTATTAATTGGGGTTTGGAGGAATAGGAATCCCTCTTGAAGAGTTGGGGGGTCCCCTGCAGCAGAGGGCCCTGCATTACTCCTCTGAGTACTTCTCAGGGTTAGCTCCCGGGGAACAATGTATATTCAGATCTAGAGGGAACTCAGTAGGAATCCGCCTTCAGCCAGCATTGGAACCAATTACTGAGTTTAATAACTAATTTGTGTGCTTCGTCCCACACCGAGTCCCGGGAGCTGGCTTCAACTGAGGCACAATGTTGGTTCGGGCTTCAGGCCAGGCATTAACAAAGGAACTCCTTTTATGGAGTTTCTTCTCTGGGTCAGTTTTGCAACATCCTCGCTTATTCAAGGTGTAGCCGGGCATCAATCAATCATAATACTTGTAAAGCGTGACTAGCCACCCGCTATGGTCTCAAGGCACTGGGGGGGGGGGGGCAGTAAGAGGTGAGGGTAGTAAGTGAGAGGTCGTCCTTGAACCGAGGGGATTAGGCATGAAACTCGGGTAGTACCTGACCCAGGTAGATCAGGGATTCGGGACGGTCATGCCTATAGTGCTGATTTTCAGGCACATATCCAATTTTACATGCACATGGTTCTTTTTAAATGGCACACTCGCGCAATATTTTCACTGCACGCTCACAGTAAGGGAAAAGACAATACACAGCGCCCGTCCTCAATGGATTTTAAATGGTGGTCTGGTTGACCTGGTCGTTCAGGAAAGTCAAAAAGGCCTGCACTCCCAAACAGATGAAAATCACTGCTACCAGTCATGAAGCTCCTCTATAAGTATTCTACGAAAGATATCATATAAAGTTATATATGGGGTCACTTTAAGAGTCCCCCTTTTTTAGCATCAGCTTATGGGAGAACACTGGCGCATGTGTCCAAGTGTTTCTTGAATTGAGAGGCAAAGACATGGGGATTTGGCACAAAGGGAATGAGATGAAAAACAATGCATGGTCTGAGAAATGAGATATACGGCTGCTGGCCTTCATCCGTGCACCACGTCACCCTCGCGGGCGTTCTGAGAAGCAATGGCTTCAGGGAGCTTTTACAACGAAAGAATGTTTAATTTGGAAAAATAATCGAATGAGAATATCTTGGAAAACCGGCTTCAGGGGATTATTTACTGCCTGTGACAAACGAGTGAGTTTTATAATCCCACGAGGAGTCCTTGGAAGGCGTCTCTCCAAGGAGGGGAGGGGGCTGTGTCTCCCTCTTTTTCAGTGAACCTTTGCCCCCTAACTTGCTGAGATGTTTACTTCTTCCTCTGGGACATGTCGACCATTGTTCTCCCTAAACACAGTTAAGTCCCCACATTTCCAGGGAGGCTTCCATCTTCCTTCTGCCACTTTCTGAACCACTAACTATGCCCCATCATCGAGCAAGCAATTAGAGTGTCGGTAAGCACAAATGCCACAAATGCGAGGAACACAAGACACATTGAACAATATCATTGGCATATATGTGTATTCAACTCCCACACAAGCGCCGTTATCATTTGCTCCTGCTGAGAAATTACCATACAAATATTTGAACTAGTAACAGCCGCTAGCTAATAACATTTTTGCTTTATTTGATTATTTTTTGCTTTATTTGAATACATTTTACCAATCTTTTAAATAATTGCTGAAATGGTTTTAGATCAATCATCTCCTTTTACTCCGCTGGCGCTGTGCAGTGCACTACATTTCCAGGGTGGAGCAAAGCCACTTTTTGTGGCTTAACTCCGCCTTGTAAACGTGGGCCCCTCCGATGCAGTTTTCTGTGTCAGAGGGGTGTGGAATGGGTGTTGCTGTGGGAGTTCCATCGCAACACCCATTGCTTTTGACACTGCCACAGATTTAGTAAAGAGTGTACCTGTGTGGCAGCGCCAAAAACTAACACCACCCCAGTGGTGGCGTTAGTATGGCACAACGAGGAGAAATACTGTTATTCCTCCTCGTTGTTTGCTTTTTGCTGCACACGTAGAAAGAGCAAAAGGCGTGCCTTCCTGCACATAAACAATCATTCATAAATGGCAATTTGGTACTTCTATGTGTGCTGCATTCTGCAGCACACATAGAAGTGCCAAATTGCCATTGTAGATTGTTTATGTACAGGCAGGGACACTTTCCTGCACATAAACAATCACTACCCTCAACGCAGACACCCTTGCACTATGGTGCAAGGATACCTGCATTGGCGCAAGCTGCTTAATTTTGTGCCAGCGCAGAAGGAAACGCAGGGGTGTGCCGTATTCTTGTAAATACTGCGCATCCCTGCATTTCAAAACTGGCGCAGTGCTGCAATTTTTTGGAACAGCACCGCGCGGCACCAGTTTTTTGTAGATCTGGCCCCAGAATGTCTGCAATTGGCAAACACAAGCTTACAACACGTACTTGCAACACTGGGCGTGATATGTTAATTAAACCAGTGACGTCATTCGTAAGATTCTATTTTGGGCCTGGCCTTTTCAGGTTTTATGTTGTAGAGGGCCTGGGTGCTGGCATCTGCAGCTAAAAGTTACCTGCTCGTCACCCTATGAAAGAGGCCCTTGTGGTTGCTAAGGACTCTGGGGTTCTCCCTGGGCTATATATTTAGAGTTTGGAAGCAGGGCTTTGGGGCTGCAAGCTGTTGCTCCTCTTGTAAAAGAGGAGATAGCACAACTCTTTCTGTGGGCCTGAGCTGTAAAAGTTTAACTGGAGGAGCCGGTGCCACTCGTACAGGAAGTTCCTCCGGGGCACGGTGGGAAGTTATGGTTGGAATAATGCTGTTTTCTGTTTGCACACCCTGTGTGCATGTCTTCCTTTCAATGGTCCTGGGAATTTAGCACAAACCCACAAAAGAGCCCATGCATTCTGCCCTGCACTATAAATGCACTCTTTCAGAACTGCTCACGTGGTTCACCAAGGAGAGGGCAAATATTCCTAGAGTCCTGCTGCTCAGATGATGCTTCTTTATTTGTTAGTAATCTTTTATTTACAATGCATTTTAACCAATTCTTTGCACAGATTTCATATATATTCACAAAAAAAACAAAGGTTACAGTGATGTTATAGTTAGGGTCAAAGTTTACACACACAAAACCATATATTTTTAGCTGTTTTAGAGTTATTTCAAGTAAGTTTAAATCGTGCCCTTAGGTAACTATAACTCCTGACCTTGCCATGCACAGTTTTCTCATCAAAGATATTATCACTGGGGTAATTAGCAGTGCATGGAGAAGGCGCATATTATAGGTACCTTAGGGCCTCAGTTATACTTACATGAAATAACTCAAACAGCTTTCTATGGTTTTGCGGGTGTAAAATTTGAACCTAACTATAATGTCCCTGTAACCTTTGTTTTTTTAAGTGAACTTCTAAGTTTTTTTATTCTATTTCCTAACTATGATGTCCCTGTAACCTTTGTTTTTTTCAGTGAATTTCTAGGTTTTTTTTTTAACGTTAAGTAAGATGCCCATCTCAATGCACGATGGGGGGCTGAGGGGTTGAAAGCAGGGCCTGGCCTGGCATTGTTCTGCTCCCACCCAAGCTTGCTGCTCCTGCTGATATCCTCCTTGCCATCCATTGTCCAAGTCCAGGCTCCTGCTCTCTCCTTACAGCCCTGTGTGTCCGTTGTTCTGCCACTACCCTTCCTGTCTACCCTGATCAGTTACCTCGCTGCCACATCCATCTCCTCCCTACCCTCTGTTGTCCACCAGCCCCCTCCCTCCTGCCCTACATGGTTTGATGTGCTGCCACTGCCCCCTCCTTCCTGCCCTTTACGGTCCTTTATGCTGCAGCTGTCCCTCCTGCCTGGCTGGTATAGCGAGCTTGCTGCCCTAGCCTCTGTCCCCTCTGCTCTCTGTTGTCCATGTGCATTGCCCTGTCCATTCTGCTGCACTGCTGTCCCGCTTGCCCTATGTGTGTATTGTGCTGCTGCAACCCCTGACGCCTGACCTGTAAGGTCAGTTTGGTGTCCCTTCCTATCTCCTTCCTGTCCGCTGTTATCCAAATCCACAACCCTACCCCATTAGTCCTGCCCTACCTGATCCAATGTACTATACTTGTCAACATTTTGAACTTGATAAGAGGGAGATTTTGAAAAAAACTGGGTAATTGATTTTCCCCATTGACTTACATTAAACAATAGGATAGTTCTCAGTGTATGTCTTTATTCTATTTACGAGGGAAAAGTGTCAGTAGAAACATGAAACAGAATAGTGATTAGTGTCAGAGGTGCAGTGTTTAAACAAAAGCATGTAAAAAATTATAAACCCATTTTTAAAAAACAAAAGACAACATTTTGAGTAAATTAGTATAACTACACTTTCCTAACAATCTGTAACTAAGTCAAAGAGATTGGCGATGGCACAGTAGTCAACCACAGTTCATGGGACGCGCCCCTTGACTGCTCTACACTGCTTGTCTTACTGGACTTTTTCTCCCAGCGTCCTTGTGACCCCTTTATGAGTGAGTTTGTTCATCTAACCCTGACGCTCCAGATGCTGAGTTTTTTTTAATCAGGATACACTGTCTCTTCCTAATGTACATGAGATTGGTGGCTCCAGAGCTTTCATTTAAAGGTGTCCTGAAGAAGGCCCCACGTAGTTCGCAACTGAGGTTGAAGGGTAAAACGTTGGCAAGTTTAGTTACAGATTATTAGGAGAATCAGCCACTCAAGATGTCCATGCTCAGCTCTTCCATTAACACGCAACAAAAACCTTCCCCTACATCCCTCAGTAACATGTCCCATAACATTTTACAGTTGTAAATGGCATGCTCCTCCATTCCACTCTTCCACCATCACAGGCAGCTCAGACTTCGGCCTGCACCTGAAACAATTCATGACTCTTCCGTGTCTATATGTTTGTGTTTTACCTCTCTACCCGCTGCTGTATTGCCTTTTTTTTTCCTCCTCTCCTGCCTCCTCTTCCATTACTACCTTTCGCTCTGCATCTTTCCAGTCCCTCTGTCGCCTCCCCTTTCCAGCTCTTTTTTATCCCTCTGACCCTGCAGACTACCTTTTGTCCAACAGGCATCCTGAAGCATCCATTTGCTCACCTCATGTGTCTCCATCTCTTATCCCCCCACCTCTCCTTTCCTACTCCCATATCTCCCCTTTCTTCTTCCCACTTCTCATGGTACAGCTCTTGCTGCTTCATCTCACTTTGTCCTACTCCTCCGGAGTCTCAACCTTCAAACCTTTCTTTTTCTTTCACATTTCCTCTTCAGCTATTGGTAGGGCCACTGGGATTGTGCGGCAGACGAGGACCAAATTGAGTGGCAGGGTTGCCTAAATGACTCGTCAAGAAAAGGCAAGTTATGTTGCACATTTTGTGTTAGTATTACCTCTGCCTTTTGGCATGTATTTACATTATCACTTTTCAGGCAAGGGTTTTACCTCATTAGTACGACTTTGGCACCCAAATACAGAAATAAACAACAGAAAGATGACCAAGTATCTTTTGTGAACCACCTTCAACTGTGCAACAACATGTGTTGCCATGTTTTTAGTAACTTTTAACCCATTTCGGATACAAACATTTTTTCTTCAGAAATGAGCATAATATGCTGCAGATCATGGATTATGTGGCAAGTGTTGCAATAAGGAAAATGCATCCTTCCAGTGGCTCTGGTTATAAGTTCCTCCTCTGTCCTCTCCTGAATTTCTCATCCACATCCACATCCTTCGCTCTGCCTCTCACCTGTCCAGCAGCAGCTCCTTTTCCTATATTACTGCTACTTTTGCGTCTTCCTCCCCCACCTCTCAATTTTCCCCTGGCATCTTCTCTCCAACCCTTATCCTACCTCTCAGTTTTCCTTCTATATATTCCCTTCTCCCTTTACACTTCCCCTGCAGTTTTTTCTCTCTTAGCCAGCTGCACCTAAATTTCTCCTCTTGTGCAGTTTCCATTAGTCCTTTCACACTTTCTCTGCAGCTGTATCTCCCCTTTAACCCTGCAGTCTCAATTCTCCATATAGGTCTATGACAAACCAGCCACGAACGGTCCTTTCGTCGCCTACTTAAGACCTGGTTATTTTGATCCTCGCCTGTAGCCTGTGTTTTGAAGATTTCCATTTAGCGCTGGGAGGCCTTTGGGTAGCCATGTGCTATAAAAGTCCTCATAACATAACATAACATATTTCAGCTCTAATTCAAAATATTTATATGCTCTTCTCAAGTTTTCACATTTGGTCCCTTTTCCACTGTTCCTAATCCCCTGCAGTTTATATTCCCTCCATTATCTCCTATAGCACTTCAATATTTCCTATGCTACATGTGTCACATCAGACTACATACAGCTGAGTAATAGGGCTCCTGGAGGGGTGTTAGGGGTGTCTCGGACACAATGAAAAAGTCTGCAGCTGCCTCGCTCACCAGTACCCGTATTACAAATAGAGTGCACTGCCCTAGTTTGCATTACTACACACCTCTAACTGGGTGTGCTGGCCATAGAATGGGACAGTGCAGTCTATTACAGTAAATGCACTGCCACCAGCACAGCCACAAACTCGCACCTACTCTGGGCAGCACATTTGTGGAAGGGAGACCAACTGGTTGAAGCTGACAGTCTGCTTTTCACTGTTTATGCAGCAATATGGCCTGCATCTAAAAGGAGACAGAGATCTCTCTCCCTGCAGGATAGTACAGTGAGTGACTGCACCACCAATAGGGTATACTTCGGACCCATTCACCCCTACTGAAGGGTGCCCTCAGGGGTGCACTTACTATGTGCGGTCTCTAGATGGCACACATCCAGTGTGCCTCCTGACAGCTCCTTTGCTCTGTGAGGGAATGTCACTTTGTGATTGTGCCAGTGCAAATTGTGAGCTAGAGCTAGGGGCCGCGGGAATCAGCCACAAATGCCCGTTGCAGCATTGGGGTTCCTACTGTCATAGGGCCAGAGGAGATGGGTCTCTAGGTGTAATTGAGTCTCGTTTGTAGACAGTAAGCAGACTAGAGGCCTGAATTAGAGTTTGGAGGAGGGATTACTCCGGTCATAACGGTGAGGGATATCCCATCTGCCAAAATAAAATTCCCTAGGTTATAATGGGATTTATATTTTGGTGGATGGGCTATCAGTCACCGTTATGACAGAGTAACTACTCCACCTAACAATAAATCAGGCCCAAAGTAATTCTTTGATGAAGCTGCTCTAATAAACAAAAAAATAATAATAAATAAACCCACCTTTTTCATGTGCCACGCCCGTCCATCCGCTCTGCTCTCCTCCCGTCGCTAACGGCAGGCAGAGGCTCCCAGCCTGCCCTGCAGCTAATCCTGATGCTGCTCAGAGCAACGTTAGAATTGACTGAGAGCCTGTGCCAGTTCTCTCCAGCCCGGGCTGGAGAGAGCCTACTGCGCATGTCTGTTTGACCAGCCCGAGACAGCCAGCCAAACATATATGCACACTGAGGGGACTGCTCTGTGCACTCTCCTCAAGTGTTGGTCACCCCAAAGCCTGACCCTTTTCGAGAAAACAATAATAAACACAGTTTATCACTTTTCTTGAAAAGGTTTTGCAGCTGCTGCTGCTGCTGGCGGGGGGGGCAACTCTCCTCCGCCATAGAGGAGGAGCCACCCCTGTCACTTACCCTCTTTGAATGGCAGATCAGCCATCAGTAGTTATGCAGCGTGTTGTTGGGAAGGAGTTGGGGTAAAATACTCCTAGTATCGGGCTCTTTTGTCGCTCCCAAGGGGGCACATAGAACATGGCAAAATTTCATGTGGAAAGGCAGATTCTTGGAGGCAAATGAAGTTGTAATAAAGGGTTGTGAGGCCTGATGTTTACTGTAAAGGTGTGCTGAGCGGCTGCGTGGTAATTACAAGAGGTGGATGTCAAACCAGCAAGGAGGATTGTACTGGGTTCAAGGTGGTATCTTGGTCATGCTGACAACCAGCTGAGGTCTTTGGGTTGAGACTGCTGATATGTTTCTAGGGGCTACTGGGAGTCAGAACAAAGGGGGTGCAGTTAGCTGGTGTGCAGTACCACCCCACTGATAGCACAGTTCAACCGATAGGACCACAGGACCAGCGGCGACTCCTCTAAGGCGTAGGAGTTTCGCCTCACTGCTTTGTGCAGTGAAGAAAAAGAAAAAAGAAAATAATAATAACGCAACACTATTATCATTTTATTTTTCCTCTGGAGTCAGGTTAGGGTGAGGCAGTGCTGGACTGGAGGAGAGCTGGAGGATGAGAGGAATGCATCAAAATTGCACATCACTGTTTGACCGGACATGTTGGGCCGGCCAAACAGTCATGCACACTCAGCAATTTTCCACCCGACTGTATTGCACAGCCAGGTGAGAAAAAGTGACCAGGCTACCACTCCCTGTCTGAGCGCCGAACCAGGCCACTCAGACCAATCATAACGCTGCTGTCATGCTGATGACAGCAGCGTTGTAATTGGCTTAGGGGAGTCTGGAAGCCTGTGTGCTTCCAGGAGTGGGGTAAGAGAAAAAGACGAAGGAGAGATGGAACTGCCTCCCCCGATCGAAAAGGTATGTGTTTTTTTTTTTCATACCCCCCTCCCCGCCACCCCTGTTGAGTAGTAGCCGCCACTGAATAGGACATGTCTAGTGGTTGCGCTCACAGCTTCACTCCAGGTATGTTCCTATAAAAAGAAATCAA
Organism: Pleurodeles waltl; assembly: GCF_031143425.1. NCBI lineage: Eukaryota > Metazoa > Chordata > Amphibia > Caudata > Salamandridae > Pleurodeles > Pleurodeles waltl. Next base: position 160,895,540 of record NC_090445.1, on the reverse strand, counting down.
TCGGATTCCAGTATTGATTAAGTGGGGGTCCACAGAACTCAAAAGGTTAAGAAACACTGGTCTATACCTTTCCCACAGGCAATGTAACAGCATAGCTCCCAGGAATAAACAAGACTACAAGACCCAGAATTCAAAGGAAAAAAACCTGGACCAGAGCAGCTCATAGCACTGGGAAACCCGGTAGGTCTGTAATAGGCGAACTTGTGAAAGTAGGGAATGGTAGAGGCGCTCCAGAAATAAGGGGCAATGATTAACTAACAATTGCGCTAATGCTGATTTCAACCCTCAACTTTAAATAAGCAATTCCAATCCAGATATTCCCTTTTTAAAAACATTGTTTTCGGGTGTTTTAGTCAGATTTTATTCCACTGGAACAAGGACCACCACTCCCAGAAACTACTGGTTTGTGATTCAAAACCCTAGAACCAGAAAAGAGCCCCTGATACATGTGGAACCGATCTTTATTTATTGGCGTAGATGAAAGCAAAAATATTGCAAAGTAAGGAGTGCCTGACTAAATTATGCATATTATGTAATCTGCTCCATGCCGCAGTCTGCGAAAATGTTTCCAATCTGAGCTGTCTGAGGAAGGCTGCGCTTCCCGCGGTGTCCTGGGGAGGCGCTGTGCCCCCAGTCGCCCGGATCCAGAGTCTCCGTCGGCAGCTGATGTCACACGCTCTGCAGGGCAGGCAGACGGCTCAGCCCCCTTATTTGCCAGATCCTGTAGAGAGAGGCACGGAGAGTGTTGGCCAACAAACGAAGAGGCACTTTCTTGGAGCTAGACGAGAGGAAGGACCCTACGTCGTCACCCCAGCAGAGCCCAGTCCTAGCCCTCACTCCCGTCTGGAGCAAACAAAACATTCCGTTTCCGAGCACTTTTTGCGCACCACGAGTGGAGCGAACTCCCCCGGCTGCAGAAGCAAGCCCCGACCTCTGTCGGAGCAGAGTTTTGCAAACTGTGGCCAGTTCACGTTTGCCCTAGAAAGAGCGTGCTCTGTGGTGCTGGCAGTTTTTCCATGAAGTGCCTGGGGGTGTCTTGTTGGGTCTGGCGTAAAGAGACCTGACACGGACCTCGCTTTTTCTCCTTCTGGAAGAGTTTTTGGACTTTTGTATTTTTGCACTTACCGACCGCAGGAGCCACCGCTTCGGTTTTAACCCGCTGTTGCCTGCCATGATGAACAGGAGCACCATGGTGTCCAGTGCTCAGACCAGGATACGGACAGACCCCTTCTCCAACGACTACACCCTAGTGGGCCGGGAGCTGGGCAGGTAAGGAGGGGGTCGAGCTTCACAATGGCATTGATAAAGGTCCTGCGTTTACCTTAAGGGGGACAGAAAAACTACAAGTACCATAATGCAAAGTTCTGTGTGAACTAGACAGACTACCAGATCGCTCCCAGTCCACGTCTGTCGTTAACGAATCATTGTTCTCAGGTGCGATAATGCAATTGATTTAATTGGAGAGACCATAGAATACACTGATTTAAGTGCAAACCTAGGACTGGAACCCGGTACCCTGCGGTGGGGGAGCGGGGTAACTGGCTAGCTTGTGTGCCCTTGAGGCCTGTCGAGGCGCTTGTTGAGAAAGCCATGTTACCAGAAAAAGATAAAGGCGGCAGGCAGGCAGCCCCCCACCCCACAATATCTCTCCATTTATACTCTCTGGCCATGTACTCGCGTGAAGGTGTAATCTTTCTTAATATTCTACAGCTGATAACAGCTCAAAAACCTAATGCATCGCCTGCAGAAAAGTTACTTCAGCTTTACGTCTGGCGTCGATTTGACGCTTCTCCTTGAGTTGTTGGGTAGTAACTGTACTTTGTAGCGCCGTGAAGCTCTGAGGCTGGGGCGCCACGTGCTATGGGCAAAGAGGATTTAAAGGGGCAGTCCGGTGAATAATGTGTCAATACATCTCTGAGCCCCCAAAGATGTATTTAAAACATTCTAGTGATAAAGATGCATGAACGATATCCGATGGCCTCTTTAAACCAGTCTGGGAGTGAAACGGGGGGGGGGGGGTCTTCTGGTGCCGGAGAGATTAGTTAGCTGCAGATCGCTTCTGCATAGTTACAGCAGCCAGAGAAGTGTACACACCTGTCGCTGCAGTACACACGGGCATTATATCGGAGAGTTCTCAAACACCGAGTCTCACTGGGACTGCATCTATGGGACACTGGAGTGGGCGACTGTGTGAAAAGAAAACTGGCGTGCCCCCACTTTGAAGTCGAACTCTACCAAAGTAATGGAGGTGATGGGGCAGCATTCTTTATGGAAAAGAACGAGGCATTGTTCTGCGGTCGGCGACTCACGCTTCTCGAGTGACACTTGAGACTCCTGATATTGGTTTGAGTTCAGTACATCCATAGGGTAAAGTGACATGGCTGCAGAGTGACTGTGGAAGAATGGATAAAGCTGGAGACCGAGCAGTGTGCATTGTGACCACAAGGGTCTGCCTAGTGGGAGGGAGTCTTCCAGATTCCCTGGCAGTCTCCCCGAGCCCGATGCTTGGCTGTAGATGGCACGTACAATTTTAAATCGAAACTAAAGATCGCAACTCCTGTTGGTGCTATTGATTGATGGCACTATTCATGGCACGAGGCCCCTTAGGTACTGGACCTGATGTCGTGACGCGTTCCCCAGAAATAGATCGAAATGATGTAATGGTAAAAATGTTGCTGACTTCCTCCCTGTCCTGTGCCTTTCATCTCCCAGAAAGCGCTTGGAGGAGATTCGCTCTGAAGAGTGCGCTGTAGAAGGGAGTGTGTTATTTTCCTTTTCTCCCCCGTGGAGTTGCCACCTGCTGTGGCACATTCTTGGGCTATCTGCACCGCCCTCCTCGGAATAAATGCCATTAAGGTTGGCGGCTCTTATCTCCTATCCAAAGATGTGTTGTCTGGACAGCCCTGCTTGCCCCCGGCGGTGTTTCCCTGGAAACCACCCAAGTGGAGGGGTGTGGGGATCGGGGGCTGAGGACTGCACGTAACATTTCACCTGAGGCACCACTGTAATATATTGGGTTGAGGACATGTGACCCCACAAGAGACGTTGATCCCCGAACCCTGTGCTACCTTGGCACCCATCAGTTTGTACTAGAATGTACATTTTGTGGTGGTGGGTGAGTTACTGGATGACTCCCAATACACCAGCGGCACCTCTTTACAGTCCTGGACTTCTGTTGCCAACCTGTTGCATTCCGGGAGTTGTAGTCGCTTCATTGTTAGTGAACCAGTTAGACTAAAACAGCTGATGGCGATGACCAGTATAAGGAAAGCCCAAAACTGTTTCCTGACCAGGGACATAGCTTTTCGCAGGGCAAATGCATCTATATTTGGAAGGTTTGCCTCGGGGGACAAGAGAGATGGAATTCGTGTTGCCCCTCCTTTATCCACTCAACCCACTGAGTACCCATCCGTGGCCTCTGCTTCCCTGGTGCTGCACCACTCCCCACTGCCCTCCTCTCTGGAGAAGGGTTTAAACATTGGCTCCTCCGGTATCTGGCGATGAGATGCACAGGTTGGCACTGGCCTGGGAAGCCGCTTCGCGTCATGAAAGCGTCGGTTCTCGCCTTGGGCATTGGAAGCTAAGGTCACTGATGCATGCCATAAGTGCATGAGGTAGGGCTGTCCCTTGGAAGTCGTGGTCAACAGTGCGAGTGCACTCCAAGCCACTAAGGTGCATGGCAGCTATGCTGGACTGGCCTTTGGAAACAATAGTCGTTGAGTTTATGTGTAGGAGGGTAGACTGGATGCCATATTCACCCATTGGATGCAGCCCGAGCCACCACAGTCTGTGTGCGCGAGGTTGGACTGGCCATTGTTAGCCACTGTCACGGGTGCAGTCCGAGCCACCTGAGTCTGTGTGCGCGAGGTTGGACTGGCCATTGTTAGCCACTGTCACGGGTGCAGTCCGAGCCACCTGAGTCTGTGTGCGCGAGGTTGGACTGGCCATTGTTAGCCACTGTCACGGGTGCAGTCCGAGCCACCTGAGTCTGTGTGCGCGAGGTTGGACTGGCCATTGTTAGCCACTGTCACGGGTGCAGTCCGAGCCACCTGAGTCTGTGTGCGCGAGGTTGGACTGGCCATTGTTAGCCACTGTCACGGGTGCAGTCCGAGCCACCTGAGTCTGTGTGCGCGAGGTTGGACTGGCCATTGTTAGACTGTCACGGGTGCAGTCCGAGCCACCTGAGTCTGTGTGCGCGAGGTTGGACTGGCCATTGTTAGCCACTGTCACGGGTGCAGTCCGAGCCACCTGAGTCTGTGTGCGCGAGGTTGGACTGGCCATTGTTAGCCTCTGTCACGGGTGCAGTCCGAGCCACCTGAGTCTGCGTGCGCGAGGTTGGACTGGCCATTGTTAGCCACTGTCACGGGTGCAGTCCGAGCCACCTGAGTCTGCGTGCGCGAGGGTGGACTGGCCACAGCCTGAGCCACCTGAGTCTGTGTGCGCGAGGTTGGACTGGCCATTGTTAGCCACTGTCACGGGTGCAGTCCGAGCCACCTGAGTCTGCGTGCGCGAGGTTGGACTGGCCATTGTTCGCCACTGTCACGGGTGCAGTCCGAGCCACCTGAGTCTGCGTGCGCGAGGGTGGACTGGCCACAGCCTGAGCCACCTGAGTCTGTGTGCGCGAGGTTGGACTGGCCATTGTTAGCCACTGTCACGGGTGCAGTCCGAGCCACCTGAGTCTGTGTGCGCGAGGTTGGACTGGCCATTGTTAGCCACTGTCACGGGTGCAGTCCGAGCCACCTGAGTCTGTGTGCGCGAGGGTGGACTGGCCATTGTTAGCCACTGTCACGGGTGCAAGTCCGAGCCACCTGAGTCTGTGTGCGCGAGGGTGGACTGGCCATTGTTAGCCTCTGTCACGGGTGCAAGTCCGAGCCACCTGAGTCTGTGTGCGCGAGGGTGGACTGGCCAACAGTAGAAGCCCTGTGCAGTTAAACCAATTTTACCCCGTAACATTTAGAAATATTGACTTCAAGCAGACAAAGACGAGCCATGTGGACGCATGTCCAGAACGCATGCGCAGAAGAACAGGCATGGACAAGTGAATGCATGCACATCAAGGTAGATGAATCATACTGAGCTATGTGCATCACAGCTATCTTGCCGTGTCATCCAGGCTGTATGAGGCCACACAGTCGATGTGATTTGGTGTTTTTTTACTATTTTTTTTGTTTGTTTGTTTTTGTACCAAGCGGAAAAAATAAGCAGAACTTTATATATGTGCAATTACTTCCTCGCGCTACCCCAACAACCTTGCACCGGTCACGTGGCTCCGTCACTCACGCCTGACTTTTAGCACAGTCTCCGAGACTCTCGCAGTTTTGCATTTACATGCAAAGTGCTGCGAACTTCAGAACAAGGGGGTCAGAGCTGCAGGAGGTCACACGAGACATTGAGGCCGCGCAGTAGCTGTGCAAAACCCTGCAGATGTTTTACGTTGAACTAATTAGGCCGTCGGCAGGTTACTGGTCTGGCATTGGTTGGGGTACTGGCTTGTTCGAGGGGGTCCGGGTTACTCGCCACTTCTCCCCATTGTCTGGTGATTGACTTGAACTACAGGAGCCGAAAAAGTGTGTTTAGTGGGGAAGGTAATGGTTTAGTCCATCGTTACCTACGCCATCTTCCCCGTTCACACCCTATAAACATATCAGTGGGTGCGTATTTGTAGCCAATTTGAAAACGGACTACCCGCTCAGTTGATATATAGAAATCATGCTTCCTGCTTCCCGTAAAACAACAAACGTTTCTATATATGTATAGCTTAATACAGCATCTAGGCACTAGTGTCTGACTCCTACTATTGCTCTGAACATATTCTTTCAATAATTGTGCCATTTTTGAGGGACATCTGTGCACCTATAATGCCTTGCCTCAAGCAAACTATAAATTGGTGCACATCTATCTATCCAGTTCGGATCGTATATATTTACACTGTTCCTGGGAGTAAATAAAACAGTCGTTCTTGTCATGAACACTCTGAAGTCGGTTCAGCGATACACCTCGAACGGGTGAACAGCTGTTTTCACTCAACTTGTGTACTCACTCATGCGTGATAGGCCGCCCGACTCCTGGGTTGTTCAGGTTAACAAAGGCATTGAATCCAATACAAGGTTTGTTACGGTGCCGTCTATTTTCAAGCGGCTTTCCTAACGATTCCTGTCGGTCATCTTAATGCTTGAGCATTTATACACTTAGTCTCGTTGGAACATGAGAAACTACAAGTCTCAGAATCGAAAGTGTGCCATCTGTTGCTTTAACGAAGTCGTGTAGCTGTTAGCACCCACGCACTGGAATTATTTGAAGGGAATGGCATTGTGTAGGGAACTGCCACTTGTACTCAACCTGGAACCGCCCCACCTGTAGTACTGTGACGGGCTCTGTCACTCGGTGCAGCGTTCAGTGCAGGCACTGAGTATCTCCACTGCTGTAATATGAAAGGGAAGGTACTAGCCCTTTTTAGCAGTTAAATATTCATCTTAATCCTTTAGCAGGAGAGCACTGGCTCGGGTGCTCCGGGATAACGTGCACCTGGACTCGCATGTTTCCATTAAAAGCATCTCAGAAGGGAAGTGATTTCAGCAAGGGCAAGAAAACACAACTTAACAGAAATCAAAAAGTACACACTGATCTGGGGCTAGTGCCTACCAGCTGATACACGAGCGACAGTAACAAAACAAAAACCATGTAAAACAGCTTTACAGGGCTGATGAGTAGCTCTGGGTCCAATGTCCTCTTCAACCATTCCTGGCTTTTTAAGCAACAACCTTTCTTTCGTCTTTGAGATTGTAGTTTTCTGGTGCCCCTATTGTGTATACGTGCCTACCGTCCCCAGCATGCAAAGTGCTGCGCTCTGTAATGACATAACTTGCTGAATGTGTCGCACTTCATGCGAGATAGCTTACCAGTCCTTAGTAACCATGCTTCATGGCATCACTAATGGAAGTCAGTCCTTTAGGGAAACTTGTTTTTAAACAAATATCCATGCAGACTGCAAAAACTCGCTGCCTTTCGGCCTAGCGTTCCACTTGCTAGTGGCGGAGCCTGGAAACGATTTATGAACCGACCCAGAATAGCAGTGTGTGTTATTTTCTCGTTTGGAGCGGCTCACCACACAATGCGGCTGCATTCCTGGAACAATGGGCCAGATTTGACTCACAAGCCGTGGAGAACCTGCCAGCTCCCGTCCAGCGAAGCCTCTACTTGGCAGATCTTTTCCAGAGTCTGGGCCCAGCCTGAGGCTTATAACCCAAATCCCAGGGTCTGCTCAAAGGCCGGATGTGCCTTCTGGGAACTGTGGATGTTTGAAGTTTGGCTGGACTCATTCCTAAGCATTCACGACTGAGAGTTGTCATCATGGGGCATATAAGGGAACATATTATTGATGTTAGTTTAACGTTGAGGGCCTTCCATCTAAGGGGCAGGTGCCCAGCTTTAGTAATCTAATAGCAGAGCTTGCCACATGTACATGACATAATTTTTCATACATCAGTCCAATTGGTACCCCATCACATAGTGGTTAATCTAATAACTTTGCTGGAGAGAGAACCACTGATGTAGCGTGTCTTCTATTATGAGCCCTGCTATTGGCTGGCCTTGGAAGTCTCCTTGTATAAACTCCGCAGTTTACATATCAGCCGATCATTTACCTATGTGGTCCTTCTCCCCCCCCCCCCCCTTTTTTTTCTTTTTTCTTTTTTGCATTCAGGTACTTTGTTTTTCCGCGCCACAATATACCTACACTTACAGGAGCCATCATGCAAATAAAGATGCAAAACTGGATGAGCTCTTCCAACTTAACACAAGAAAGTTTGAGTATTCTGGAAAAGTCGTGTTCTGCTCTTTGCACCAGACCCTTGTTTGCCCTGTTACGCGCCGCCTTAAGTGATCCAGAAATTAAATGCATTTCCCATCTTTCTTTTCTGTTTTCTGCCGAGCTCTTTTGATATTGTCCAGGACCCCTCTTCCATTTGGGAATGAAAGGGGTGTGTGTGTTTTTTCGCTTGCGCCTTGCTTATGGATCCCCCCCCTCGGGCAGTTGAACAGGTGTCCGTGATGGCTTCCTCTTTGATGCCTGGACAGGTTTTCAAGCCCCCGCCAGTACCTAGATACGGTAACCGTGGGAGAAGCTGAGATGAAACAGCTTTCATGGTCATGAAGTGCCTTTTGACCTCCCGAGTGTAAATAGAATTGGAGCTAAACCAGGTGGGCCCGTGCATTCTTCCATCCCGGGGAGGACCTGTGCTTCAGTCAGTTGACTGCCTTAAAGAGAAGGGTTGGGGTTGGAACCAGTTCTGAGAGTTTAGTGCATGGGCCAGCGCTCTCACACAGGAGTGGGCCCGCTTCCACTTATTGTGAGTGGGATTGCTCGTGAGAAACAGACCAGACCCGCTGGAAAATTGGAAAACTCCCTGAAAGGCCTGTGCCCTGAAACATCCTGTCAGGTGTCTGGCCAGTGCTGCTCTGTCTCTGTGTCGTGCGGATTTGTGCCTTTCTCCGTCTGCTCTGAAGTTAGTTGGGCTGGTATGGCCTAGTAGATGGATTCAGGTGAGGTTGTAAGATGTGGAATGAGTGTTGTGTTGCTTGGTTCTGGAGCTTGGCTGATGTCCTCATGGTATTCCATCCATTACCTGATGGAGCTCCAGGCGGCAGGAGCTGGGTACCAGAGCTGAGGACTAAAGATGCTGTGCTATCGATCCTTCATTATTACAATAAATACTTAAGAAGAAGGATGGGGACTGTTTTGAGACATTGGGCATTACTCACAAGACCACTTTGTTATATAATCCCAACAGTGGCAGCTGGAGTTGGGGCGAAGTGGTGGGGCAAGGGGGTACAAAACAAGACACAAAAATACCTTGCCTGCCTCATCGCCTCCAGTTTGCAGCTCTTCTGGGTCCCTCGCTGAAGGCACACACTTACAGCCTGCCCTGTGGCCAATCCTAACGCTGCTCTCATGCTGCTGGCAGCATGAGAGCAGTGTTGTTGATTAACCTGAGCTCTCTTGATTTGCGCTCCCAGGCAGACTGGTAGCCTATGCCTGCTCTCTCCTCGGCAACACAGTGGCGGGTTGGAGACAGCTCAGTGCGCATGTGTGTTTGGCCATCCTGAGATGGCCGGCAAATACACCTGCACTGAGGGGAATGCCCCTACCCACTCCCCTTGGTGCCTGTCATCCCCGTGGCTCACCCCCGAAAAATAGAACGATCATAAACTATGTTTATTATTTTTTTATTTTTCAAGTTTGCTCCTGCTGGTGGTGGGGTGAAGCTCCTCCACCATAACAAAGGAGCTGCAGCTGAATCCCAATTCGAAGTGTATGGTCGAACGCTTTAACGGTGTCATCAACAATACCATCCAATACGCTATGTGTGGCAGTCACAGTTGGGAAGTCCAATTGTAGATGACTCTCTGGGGCTATTGTGCATCTAAGAAAAATAAAAGGAAACCGACTTTCTCCCTTTGTGCTAATGAGAAATCCAAGAATGAGGTGTCATTTTGGTTGGTTATTTGATAGCGACGTGCAGCACTGGTCGGTAGATGAAGTGTATGAGAAGATTGGGCCTACTCAGTTTGAGAAGAAGTTACAGTATGACCAGAAGCATGGTGCTAATTGTATTACTATCACTGTTGGCCAGGTGGTGTGTGTTAAAAGACCAGGCAAAGTCCCTAAGAGGGAGAGGTAATGAGCCCACTGAAGCCACTGAAGTTTTGAAGAATGTTATATGCTTGATGGGAGTGTGTGGAATTTGAGAAGAATTGCTGTGTGTTCGACACCAAGTGCGTCATTCTCTGGAGCACCACCGCCCCCTCGTTGCAGGCATGAGGCTTTTGATCATTTTGATTAGTGCGGCCCTTGTGATATTAAGCGTACTGTGACTTCTAATGATGCCAACTGTGTCAGTAATGCCTTTATCTCCCATGAAGTCTGTGATGAGAATAGAGATACTCTTATATACCAACCTCTGATTCTCACAGGGAAGGGGTGAGTGTACGAGTGGCGCGGGCGATGCAGCTTTGGCCAGTACAGTAACTTAAGGAGCAGATCCCATATCTTTACAACTTACAGTACTTGTGTGAAGTTTGTCATCAGAGGGATCCAAAGTACCAAAGAGTAATAGAAGACCATCTGGATGGTTAAAGGATTACCCTTATGAGGATGAACAGCTATAGCTGTCTGAACAGCGCTCTTCTAACATTTATCTTGATTTTGAATGTTTATATCTTTTAGTGATAACATGTATTTTTAGTTTTACATTTTGGTTGTACTTTTATTGATTTATTTTTCTTGAGTTTAGAGAAGAGGTAAATGTTGCGTTGCTTAGTTCTGGAGCTCGGCTGTTGTCTGCATGGTGTGCAGTTCTTTACGTAGTTGTCAGCGGCAGGATCTGGGTGCCAGGAGGAGGACTAGGTGTGTTGGGGTGCTACTCCTTCATTATTACAATCAATACTTGAAAACTTGCTTGGGACTTGAGCTTTGAGGCCTAGGGGGCTTGGATGATTTATAGGGTGGTCATGCTCAACTCCATTCCCCCAAGTAATAATTGAACAGTAGTTCCGTTGCCTCAAAATCAATTCTTGAAATGTGACAAGGGATTGGGAGAAGAGGAATATCATTAGGTTCAGGGAAGATTGGAAGCGCCGATATCTAGTGAAGCCTTTAGAATAAGAATTTGGAGCTTCTATCCTGTACTTTAAATCTTCAGATCCGCGCTTCTGGAGTGAATTCCCAATTATGATTCCAAATACCTCCTAAGATTTTAGTGCACGCGGGTGAGCATTCCAGCTATAAAACTTGCCCGGTGGCCAGCAGGAAATGTAACTCCAGATGTTGATGAACGTGAAAGTAACCCAATGACCATCGCTCCCCCAAAAAACCCAACTCGACGACTGACTGTCTATGAAGTACCCGGTATCTACAAACTGCTAATCTTCGTATTTGAGTCTGTAACAACATAGGTATCTCCAACATTAACCAGACGCACTCTGCCAGCTTGAGCATCCCCTAAAGATTGCGAGATGCAAACTCTTTCCTGTCATCCAGGACCACCCTGAAAACGCACAGGCTCTCCTCTTAATGTCTAAGCCTGTGAAGACCCCTCTCCTTCCCTCTACTTGCTCTTTAACGCTTCCCCTCCGCACCTGTATAGATGCACCTGATCACGTGCCCGCGAAGGCTTGCCCTCCCAGAATTTGACCATCTTGTCGTGCACATGTTCTTATTGTCCGGAATTCTACCTGTCTTTCAATTCCTCAGGGGATATTGCAATTGGCTTCCTGCTCCCAGGCATGTCTTTCAAGGTCCTATAACCTGCATTTTTATTTTTTGTAATTTACTTGTCCTTGTCAACAGCTTCCTAATCTCTTCTCCAGCCTCACAAATTGACATTGTTGCTTTTTATTTACAGTGTGGCCCTTGTTCGAAAGTGTGGTTCTTGTTAGAAAGACCCCTAAATCAAACAAACGTTGAACTAACTTGTCCTTGCTTTCCCTGTATTAGAACTGATTGAAAACGTTTTCCATGAGTAGTTGTGTTTTACTGCCGACGGGGTGCATTCTGTAGAACTTTGAGAGAGGAAAAAATGTCTGGTAATTACATTACAGACGTTTTTCACCACTCAGCACCACAAACAATTCTGTAAATCCGACAGTAATACATCACCTTTCTTGTTGATTTAAACACTGCCCGGTCCCTCTGATTCCCTTTAGCTGCCTTTTGAGGCAATTGATAATGGTCTGCGAAAGCAATGTTATCTCCTGCTATTCCCCAGAATGTACAGACTTCTTTAGAACAGAAGTGTCTGCTGGTACAATTAATAACGAACCTGATGCATTTGAGTGTGAAATAATCCTGAACCTCTCAGATTAAGGCACCGCTGTGTGCGGGGTGTAAATAGTCACTTTTAAATGTTCACCAATCCCTTTTTCATAACCCTTCTGACCCTCCTATAATGTATCTCAGATTTTCTGGATAGTGACATAATTTGTATTTGGCTACTGTGAATGTAAACGAGGTATTATCAATGATTGCATTGAAAACCGGGCTCCGATCCGACCCTCCTGGACCTTGGCTGGAGACCCCTGCACTATGTGGACGTAAACCGCATATTTTGTTTCTTTTCAATAGTCCGGATTCAACGTGTCCTTGGACGAACCGTGTCCATGTAGACCTACTGTAGACCCCAATCCACACCCAGCCCACATGCAGGCCTGTGTGTTGGACCAGGATGGCGGTGAGGAATAATAAGAGGCCTATTTCAGCTTCTTGTTTGGTTGAAAAGTTACATTTTTGCAGCCAGAAGTCGGGGAAAGTGGCCCAAACAAATGAAGCCTGTTAGCCTCTGTTTGTCGTCTGGTCTTTCTGGGCCTCTTTGTTTTCAAGTTGCCTTGTCCTTGCTCGACCTTTTGGTTTTTGCATTTTCCCTCTAAGGGGTGGACAGATAGGCCACTGTCACATTTCATTTGAAAATGAGTTATCTTCAATGGTTACCTGATTAAATGTTCGATAGAATGATGTTTTATTTTGTCTTTAACTTAAAGCAGTTGTTCATGCCTGCAACGTCGCTTGACCACTCTGCATTGTTGAGGTCACATATTGTATATTTGTGTAGGGGCAAAAGACCTCTAGATGTGCAGTCCCATAACCGCTGCCATAATCACAAAAACCGTGTGATCCTGGGCGAATCACTCAATTCCCTTTGCCCAAAACATTGTGAAAATGTGAATTACATTGTACGGTATAGTATTGTGACGTTGAAATAGCTCTTTTGGGGTCGTTGAAGCGCTACCCGCACGTGGTTGGAAGAGCGTTGTCTGTGGTTTGATCCTGTGTGGGAAGTGTTTCCACGTTGTGCGTGATGACCGTCGAGGCGCGTGTAAAGCCATAAACGATCGTGGATCATCCCCAAATCTCCTATAAAGTGCACCATGTTGTTGCTTAGCTACATTTTAAATTGGAAACGCGTGCATATTGTGACAATGCAACGGGCACCTTGGGAGGGCACTGAGTGCCTCCGCCATACAACAGTACTGAAACAAGGCATTAAAAGGGGAGGTACCAGCCAAGAAAAGAAGTGCCCACGATACAAATCCCCAGAATAACCTATTCATTTATTTTTTACATTATCTCTTCTGCCACTTTTTAAATCTTTAACAGCTGAAAGCTAAATCTTGACAGCCGCCATCTTGCTGCTTGCTGTTCTCTTATATCTGAGGCGAAGAGAGAGGCACGTGCTACTTCACCTGGAGCACAGGTGCTAATTAATCCGCAAAAGGAATCTAATTAGCATAGCCTCCTGTCATGTCTTTCGAGTGTGCAGAGCTCCATCTCTCATCTAGATTGGCAGAATTAGTTCGATAAATTGGCAGTTTTACGCCTTAAAGTTAAGGGCCCAGCTTCCATTTGTGTGCCAGGTGCCGTAGTGCCTGGAAGCAGAAGGGTCCACTGTTTTTTTTATTTTTTTTATTTGCGGTATTTCGTAATTCAAACAGGGGCCAATGGGCCTTTTATTTCCTTGCACTAGGTCCCAAGACACTGGCCACGTTAGTGCATAGTGTGTTGGTCTTTGCACAGTTGCCCCCCGCTCACCTGAGAATTCTGAGATTTGAGGGGTTCTGCGTTTGTGGAGACACTGAAGCTCTTCTCCCTCCCAGCATTCATGGGGACTACGGCCTCCTGTATACTGGGAGTGCAGCCCAACTGGGAAACGAATCACCCCGGGGAACTATGGAATTAACTTGGAAGGCCTTATAGGGCACAGGAAGCGCAGGTCATGCACTAAGGGTTTCGAAGGCTGCGTGGAAGGGTTTGCAATTGTCGGGTGAGTTTGTGATAGGGTTGTTGAAGTCTGTAGCTGTGTTAGATCAGTTTCAAAGTGCAAATGTTCCACACATCAATATTTACTTTTGGGCTGATAAAATGCTGAGGCAGGGAGAGTGCTGTCGGTGCTGAGCCTATCGGGCTCTCCGTTTTTGCCCTCACCCGGGGGTGAAAAAAAAAATTCTTAACTCGGTAGCAGCACCACCCTGCGCGGCCTTTGATGCATCTTCAAAGAAACTCCTTCTTTCACAGTCTTCATTTCAGAACTGAAGCATTTTCAATATTTTATACAAGGAAGCCATTGTCGTTGCTTATTTTATGCAGCTAACAACCATTGAGAAAGCCAATAGCCCTGGCTTGTTTTAGGTGTAATGTCAGTTGCATTATATCTGGATGCAATGACAGAAAGAAGCCGCAAAATACCCGTCGGTGGCACACTATGCTAAGCACAAATTTTTAGTTTGTGTTTTAAGCCACACCCTTAATTACACTGGCCAAGCCTCTTTCAGTGTTATCACCCCACTTAAAGCTCTGCCTGCCAGGTTTCAGGGAATACATATTGTACACACGACGAGTCTTCACTTTCTAGGCCCATTGTTAATATAGGAAAAGCAAAGCTGCAAGTCCCGGAAATCCAGAGGGGTGATGGACTAAAAGTCGGGCCCGGCTGATAGTGATCACCGGAAGTTGTATGTGGAAGGTTGGCCCCGGCTGGCAGATTCTAGCAGGCCTTTAGGGACATGGAGGGGATTCTGGGAAGCCAGGTGCACTCGGAAAGCTAATCACGGGGGGAGCAAATCAGTCGCAGGTCCACACAATTGGCACATTTTATAAACCGGTTGTTCGAATCGCTTTGATTCAGTTGTCGTCTTTTAGGCTGTTGGTTGTGCACAAGAGATATGTTGGTACCGCTTCTTTTTCTTCTTTTTCTCGTCCCCCCACCCCCCGGGAAGGAAGAATCAAGAATTTTCAAATCTATTAAGGACACAGACTTTGCTCTATAAGATCATCAATAAAGAATCAAGAGCTTTTCAACTTTACGGAACAACACAACAGGTGCGGAACGTTCACCTTCAAAACCCAGTCCTTGTAGATTTCTCAGGCAGTCTTATCTGAGAACAGAAATATAGTGCCATAATCTTCTGATTGATGAAACAGTATAATCATACATAAGTCTGGGTGGGATAATCAACAATAATACAGTGTCTTACAATAATTTCTAATAATTGTAAAATACGGGTGGGATAATCCTTGCCTCTGTGTCCTTACAAGTATTGAATATTCTTGTCACATAAGCTAGAAAAATTTGGATTTTTGTCAGGACTGGAGGCTTCTGATTATGCTTGTTTAAAGCTGATCTACGATTACAGAAGCCACATCCACAATAGGTTTATGATTTAAAAAAACAAAAAAAAAGTTTAAATGGGAAGACCAATCTGCGGCTTTCATGATATCCTCCAACCTAGATCCCACATAAAATGATTTGGAAGCCATAGCCCCTCTAACAGAACGGGCTCCAAAGACTGAAGTGTCAATGTCCGCTTGTTGAAGCAACCATCTGATCCACCTGGCCAGTGCTGCAGCGGAAACCGTCCCAAAGGGGGTTTTGAAGAGAAATCAACAATTGTCCATTCAAATCACTTCGAAACTCATGAGTGACATCTTTATATACTTTTAAACATTTAACTACACAGAGCTTAGCATTAGCTCTAAAACTAGGATAAGAAATGCACGTAGAATGAGATTTGGTATGTTTAGAGATTCTAAAAGCGACCCCGAAGGGGTAAATACTCTACTTGCAATGTCCAGGGCTTTAACATCTGACACTCTCCTGCAGGAAATAAGACAGAGCAACATAGCTAGTTTCGCCGAGAATTGTTTTCTGGTTAAACCCTCATTGGCTGGCCAAGCCACTAGAAATCTCAAAACAACATTAACATCCCATAAAACCGAATACTTAGGCTGAGGGAGCCGAACCAATCTGATGCCACGCAAAAGTTTACAAATAAGAGGATGGTCCCCAATTGGTTTACCATCTAAATGGCTGATCCAAAATTGTTAATTGTTGTATAAGCCAGGCCTTGTGAAGCTAGATGAGCGAAAAAATCTGCTATCATATGGACAGTGGCCCCCATGGGATCCACGTTCCCTTGACCGCACCAATCCAACCATCGCTTCCAGGCCAAAGCGTATCATTTGTGTGTGCTAGGTGCCAAGGATTGGGAGAGAAAGAATTTAGTGTTCTCAGATATTTGAGAGACTTGTTCTGATTCTACAAAATCCTCCAAGCCATGAGGGATAATTGTCACTCCAGAATGAGAGGATGTGGAAGGCCCATCGGATCTGACAAAAGATCCTCCAGTTTCTAGATTGGCACAGGAGATGCACAACAAAGATCTAGAACCACTGGGAACCAAAATTGAGCTTTCCAACAAGGTGTCACCAGAACCATCTCCACCTTCTAACGAAGGACCTGGGAAAGGACTTGGTGAATCATCGAGAATGGAAGCGCAAGTCAGCTCCTCCGCCCATATCTGTAGAAAAGCGTGTGAGCTGAGAGCTTGAGGGTCTGGTCTGCAGCTGTAAAAACGTGGAAAATGTGCATTCAGGCATGACGCAAACAGATCTATTGAAAAGGGACCCCACAACTGATTGAGGAAGTGAAATACCGGGAGTTCCAATCTGCCACTACATTCTCCGAGCCCGGAATATATTCCGCTGTGACAGATATCTGATGGGCTAGACAAAAGGGCCAGAAATCCTTCGCAATCTCTAACATTCTGGATCTTGTCGCCGCCCCCCCCCAGTTTGTTTATATACCTGAAAGCAGAGATGTTGTCCATCTTCAGGAGAATACAACATTGATTCTTGACAGGGGACAACGTCTTCACTGCAAAAGAGCCCGCCAGAAGCACTAGACAATTGATGTGCATTTGTAGTTCTTCCGGGTACCAGCGTCCTCCTGTCTCAGTTTGTCCACATCTGGCTCCCTAGCCCCATCTGCTGGCATCTGACTCTGACAATCTCTGGAATCGAAGCAAAGATTGCTCTGCCATTCCAGGCATCCATATGAGTCAACCACCATTGGATTTACATTCGGGCTTCCTGGGACAGCATCACTTGCTCAGAGTAAGAAAGACCCTTTCGAAGATGTAACATCTCCATTCTCTGCAGGGCTCGATAATGTAGAGGACCTGGAAAAATAGCTTGAATAGACAACACTAGGAGGCCCACCAATCTGGCAAGAACCCTCAAGGAAAACAAAGGAGCAGATAATGCTCTCCTCAACTCCTTCTTGATTGCCAGTCTCTTCGTCAAAGGAAGTTTCAATTGGGCTGAAATTGAATCTATCTGTTGGGCTGGAATTAGTTTGGATTTCTCTGTGTTTATAATAAACCCCAGGTCTTGGAGCAACTGAATGGTCCAGGAGAGATGGAGAAGTACCTGGCTTTTTTGGTGAGCCATGATGAGAATATCGTCCAGATAAATGATAAGTCGAACGCCTTTTTCTCAAAGCCATTGAACAACTGGGCGCATTACTTTAGTGAAACACCAGGGAGCTGAAGACAGCCCGAAGGGAAGGGCGGCAAACTCGTAACATTTTGTTTGCCAAAAGAACTGAAGGAAGTGTCGACGAGGGGCAAATATGGGGATGGTTAGATAAGCATTCTTGAGGTCCAGCCAGACCATCCGCTCCCCTTCTAACAAGAGATCTCGAAGGAGATGAATGCCCTCCATCTTGAAATGTCGATAGAGAATCCAAGAATTGAAATGTCGGAGTTTGAGAACTAATCGAGAACCCCCCCGTTTCTTTTGGACCAAAAAGATTGTGCTGATGAAGCCTCTGGGGTGGGGAAGAGAGTGAACAACCGCCCCTTTCTGAAGTAAGGTTTTGACCTCCATATCTGTTAAAGAACTCTCTTGTTGGGAGGAAAAAAGGAGAGGAGAGGGAATGGAAATTTGTTCTGGCTTTGAGTAGAACTCTAGGTGATAACCTTAAATGGTTACCAATACCCAAGCATCTTGAGTGATGCAAGACCAATTGTGTACAAATAGACTCACTCTGCCCTCCAGACCCACTTCCCGTGAAGGAAGAAAAATTACCTGCTTGGGAGGAGGTCTGACCATATTGTCCTCCTCCTATGTGGTCACGTCCTCTGTAACTACAACCTCTTGCTGGGTAGAAGTTGGTGTTGGTCTGATAACTTGAGGAACCTCTGCCCCTGTAGTAGGGTCTGGAAGCCTGCGTATTGAACTGGCCTGACGTTTGGCCCTGCGAAAAAGACCACTATTGAAGACTTTCTTGATGGCGGTCTGAGCTTTATCTAGTGCTGAGAAGGTAGTCAAATTTTTGGCTAAATCTTTGACAAACCTGTCGCCAAATAGGAGTCCATTAGCTGAAGGACCTGCATCAGCCGGAGCCAATTTGGTCAGTTTTGGATCAATGCGCAAAAGGAGGGATTTCCTGCGTTCCATAGAAATGTCGCAGTTGGCATTCCCTAATAGGCACATGGTTCGTTGGGCCCATTCTAGTAGAACTTCAGGATCAATAGTCTCCTGTGACTCTTTGGCGTGGACCGCCAAACCCAAAATTTTAGTAAGAGTGCCAGAGATATCTAACAGTTTGTCTTGGCAACCTCGCCAGGCCCTGTCAATACCCTTCTTGGGGTTTTTCGTGTACTTTTTTAAGAAAGTCACCATGTGTGGATCTAGTTCTGGCGTCTCTGCGACCTTGCCTGATAGTGCTAGACGGGGACATTCAGAGCAGAGGGTATTCCTGACATCCTTCTCAAAACTCTTTCGCAATCTAGATTGCACATACTCGCCACCTCCTGACAATGGAACCCATTCAGTGGAACGAGGATGAATGATGGAATCAGGATCAAATTGTACGTTCTTTCCCATAACTGGTGTCTCTGGATCGTCGGCATGATGTGCTTTGCGCTTGCGTTTACCTTGAATTTTATCCTGAACAGGGGTTCTGTCTGGAGTAGAAGAATCTGAGTCAGAATGTTGGCTAGTTTGGCCAGAGGGTGTTGAGAGAGACTGAAATGCCCCATATTCATGATCATTTAAGACCGAATTAACGGTCTGGTCAAGGAGGTCATCAGATGACCGGCCAGGCTCAGTAATATTGACCTCTACAGGGGGTGGGGTTCCCGAGCCCGCGCCTGAATCCAAAGTTAAAAATAGGTTGCGCAGAAGGATGTAAGGCTTTGACCAACGCCTTGTTAAGAGTCCTGCACATGGAAGTCAAGGGCTTCAACAAGGCGCTCCTCCATGTGCTGAACATATTGACCAGCATCATATTCCCAATATGGCCATCATTAAATTGGGCCATATTTCTGTGCTATATTATATCTGTGAGGTCCCACTGCACAGAAGTAGAGTTGGGGGTGGGGGGGGGCAAGTGCCTTGTAGTGTAGCAGGAGTGTGCTAGTTAATTGAGGAGGAAGGCACTGTGTTTAGGCAAAGTTTTCTCTGAAGCCAGGCTCTATAGTATTATTTCAGGCCCTCCGGGTGTAGCTGAAGCGATGCAGGCAATAAATTCCTATGTAATGACTTAAGTTTATGCTTTAGCAGCAAAGAAAGAGGACGGACTTTGGTGGAATATGTTATACATAGGGAGGGGTAGACCCTGATTGGGGGTGATGTTGAGGCTGTGACCTTATGGGTAATGTAGTTTTAATTTTAATTGGCTGTTATAATTTTTGACAGTAAAGAAAGAGAAGCATAATCCGAAGCCTCAGGTCCTGACATAAAATTCAGAATGTCCGAAATTGTTTTATTGAAAAAAATCCACAACCAGCCCCTCCATTTTCGTTTAAAAAAAAAAAAAAAAAGGTACTCGGTATTTGGGGACCTGCTGCTGCATTTCTCAAAGCTGAAACTGGCTGATGCCATAAGCCGCACTCTAAAAGGTCAGTAGGGCTGGGGGCAGAGTCTTTCATTTTTAAGTTAGCGCTTGGTGTGTAATTCTCGAGTTGTGGGATTCCCAGCCCTTCTTGGCAGCAGACTGCAATTTGTTAAATATATGTGTGTAAATATATAATTTGTCGAAATAAGGTCATGTAAGAAAACTTGTGTTCCTGGAGTCCAGTCAGACATTTGCATTAAATGATCTGTAAGACCTTCATCCTGTAAAGTATATTTGCATGATTTTACCATAACTTCACAAACCAGTGGAGTGAAGGCCCCTTGGGAGCCAGTGGCCTGTCTGTGAAACATGCCATTATAAATCTGCGTTTCAAGGGTTAACGAATGGTATTTGGTTTCCATATTATACTTGTCAATGACTCTCTCTTCCTCGACTATTAGCCGTCCAAATTTTTTTTTTCTTCATGACCTGGGCATGCTTCCAACTTAGCCCTTGCTTCCTGTCTGGGGAATGCATAAAAAGGGGGGGGGGAGGGCTGTAGGGGGTGTTTGAATTGAGTCCATGGCTTCTGAGCATAAATCCCTCCTCCGCCCCAAAAAGGAATCTGGGAGCTGTGAAAGGGCTCATGTGAGAGAATGCACAGATGGGCTCGGGGAAGGGGTTGTGTGCTGTCAGGGTGTTAAGTTAACCCTTCGAGTGGGTGCCAACAGGGCCTCCTTTGTCCCTAGTAGTGGCCTGTGTGATGCTGTCAGCGGCACAAAGGGGGATGTTTTCACACCCTAGGCCTGAACTCCCTTCCCCCTGCAACCTTCTGGCCTGGGGGATTTTCTGTCCGCTTTGGGTGCAAGATTTCTGTGCCCGTGTCCTCAGAAGTAAGGTGGAAGAAAAATTACTACTTATTTGGATAATTAGGATTCCGAGATTAAAATCCGTTTTGTTTACCAGGTCCGAGGCTTCCTTAAGTCAGCAGGGGCATTAATACCTGACAGCAGTGAGACGCCTCTCCACAGTGCGAGACTTAAGGCGCTTTCTTTGCGTTTCCAGAAGCTTCTCAAATAATGTGGTTCTTTTATTTTCACGAACTGACCCTTATTTTGACAGAGCCTCTACAATTGTCTAGAAAATGCACTGACGATTGACTAGCTGGTGTGCAGGCGAGCAGAGAGGAAGTTATTTCTCCTTCCGTTTACACTAACCCGTTTGATTTCAGAGTACTTACAAATAACTTTTCTTATCTATCTGTCAGAATAGGCAACATAGACACTCAATCATTGCCGCACAAAAAATAGAGGTTCGAGAGATTTCCAGATATCTCCTCAAAGTCCCCCAAAATGGTGTAAAGAGGATCTAAATAATCATTTGTATGTGTACATACGGCTGATTTGTACGTCCTTGAAGTAGCATCGCATTAGGAGCTGGTATTCTAGCAGCGACGTAACGCACGTGCCTGGTCCCACTCATTGGGCACCACTCCAGGAGGTGCCCTTACTGCACTTGTTTCATACAGAGCAGCCCCAGCTGCTGTGACGTCACGGTGGGCGCCGCCCTCGCTGTCAGTGTCGGTTTACCTGAATTAGCCCTCGTTAACGTAATCGCACTATGGGAAATGGCCTCAGTGTAATGACATCACAATGGCTGTTCGTCTTACTGTGTCACATCACACTGGGTATTAGTCTTACTGCGGTGACATCCCAATGGGTGTGGTTTTACCACAGTGACATCACACTGACTACTGTCTTGAGTGCAGTGACATCATAAAGGTCACTTACTTTGGTGACGTGTCACCTTGCCTAATTTTGCATACCCTGCAGGTTTCCATATCCCTGGCTTAATTCAGGGTGCCTCGTCTTCTGGCACCCTGGAGGGGGCCTGTGGCTTTGCTCTTGTGTTAAATCAGCTATTGTGATATGGGACGGTTTTTCTGGACCGGGCCTGCTGAGCTGTTTTGTCTGTTTATCTATTCATAGGAAAGACAGCAGTTCCTTTGAACAATACAACAGTCACACACCTGCGTCTGTGTCATCCATCAGTATTGTGCTAAGGGCCACTGCTGATGTTTTATATACTATTTCCGCTGGACAGGTTAAAGCCGATCCCGTAAATAAACCTTCCAGAACGACTTCGCGCCTATTGGGATACATTTGCAAAGGCATTTCAGAGAGGTCGGTTCACAGTTCTGATTGGTTAGTGTGGTGTTTTCGCGGATTTGATTGGCGAGTCTGGGGTCACAATATTTAAATACTCTTCATGGTAACCATATGCTCCACGTCAACAAAACACCAATTTTCCAGTTCTGCATGTTCACAAATCATTCGTCTGGTCTGAGTTATAACACTTACACTTTTCAGTCCAGCTAACCAGATGTTGCAAATCCAGAATGCGCCCTTGCGACTTAACGCTATAAAGCTTGTTCAGACAGCAGCAGAGCCCCCCTGCTGGGTGCAGCAGGCAGGGAAGCGGTGCAAGGGGGCTGTGAGATGGAGCTGTGCGACCCCAGTGGCCTCCGATCTTAGGCCGACTCACAAACGTCTACCAGGCCGATCTCTGAGGGAAACTTTCCTCTTTAGTGAGTATTGAGTCTAGAAGTGGGGTTGCCCTCTCCTTTACCCCACCCCTGTCCCAAATAAAATATAATTACCCCCAGGCCCACTAATTCATACCCCCCCCTAGTTGCAAGATGTGAAATTTCACAGCGTGTCATTTTTAGCAGAAGCAGAGGGAGTTGGCGGCTCCTGTACCCTGCCATTTCCTTATAGAGTCACTGTGTCGTATTTTGCAGGGTGGAATTGTGATTGGCCACAATGCAGGTAGACATTTTGTCATGGTATTGGCAATGTTTGAATATTATATGCCATATTTGTCTTCTATGTCCTATGTTTAACAAGTAAGGCCTAAAAATAGTTTTCTCAAGCCCAGTAAGGTTGACTTTTCTAACTCTTGGGGGAAGGGAGGTTTCCCTGTGTTGAGCCTTGCTCTAGGCCAGTGATACTCAAAGTAGGGCCGGGGGCCGCATGTGCCCCTCCTGACATTTACATGTGCCCCTGTTTATTCGCCTTGGCACCAGCACTAAAAAATTGTTAAACGGGCAATTATTTAATTGGAGGCTAATTGAAAAGGGAGTAACTAGGGTGTCCTGGAACTCAACTTTAGAAACACCTTTATTATTAAAGACATTGTGCAGTAAAAATTATGATCTGTTTGAAATTCAAGAAGTGCATTTCATTGACCTGCAGAACCCTTTCACCTTAGTACACACAATTATATCACTGCATCGAGAAGTAATTTTAGAGTGATGGGTTTCAACATAAATTTAGTAACTTTCATCCTCTTGCCCCCACACCCTGACAACAATGTGAACTGTGATCTAAGAGGCAAGCCAGTTGTTATGTGAACTCTTTGGGAGGGCTGGGTTTCTATTATACATGAACAACATTATATTTGATTAAATCAGACACAGAAGGTATTATGCAGCATCCACCCTGAAGACGCATTTCAAGGTTCTTCTATGTGATGATGAAAAAAAAGGAAAAAAGGAGGTAAAATGAAGTCCAACATTTGCCTAGGATCACACAATTTGGTTAAGTGGAGAAGCCGGGATTTATACCCAGGATTCTGGTTTCACATTGCGCAATTCAGACACTAGATGTATACGCTTCACTTACCCTGCAACCACTTTACCACTATCCCTCCCCACCCCCAGCCCTCCGACCGCTACCCTGCTGGCATCAATGCAGCACTCAGTCACATCACAGACCAAAAAGTGCAGCCCCTGGGAAAATGTTTGTTAGTACCCATACTCTAGGCCCTTCCCCACCCTCCCTGATGGGTTTCTCATCTGTTAGGCTCCATATTTCCCCATACAATCAGGGTCACGCTTTTGATGTCTGGACTGCCCCCCATTTATTATAATGGCCACCAGTTTGCTGCGCTGAGATAGATGTGAATGTACGGTCTAAAGCATCAACATGGTGCCTTCTATCACAAGACTATCCTGATGTCATGCTTACTTGTCCAGACTTTCACACTCCAGGCTCACCATAACTTCATAATAACGGTCCTAGGTAAGTATGTTAATATTTTGAACCTTATTAAACACGCTTGTCACATGCATACTATGCAGCTCATTTATGCCACATAGACAAGGTGACTGAAATTAGATGGCAGTGGAGGGCCAAGCAATGCAACCGGGTTAACTAAATTATGTGGCAAGAAAAGGCAAATTATGCAGCATAACTTGGCACATTTCTTTATAGTATTACTTCACTATTTTGTCATTTGTACACTTCTTAACACTGTCTGAACGTAGCTTTCACCTCATTGGTAACAGCTTTACACCCATCATGGCACTAAGCAACATAAAAGTGACCAATTAGCTTTTGTGAAGGGGCAGTCCACGAAGTCGCAAAGTTTGTTGCTGCATTTTTTTGGTAACTTTTCATCAGTTTGAGCAAGAAGGAAGTTTTTTTTTTTTTTGTTCAAAACCTGCAGCTGAATGATGATGTGGCAAATTTAATTATGCAGCAAACGCAGTGGCCTCAAAACTGCATAATTCCAGTGTCCCCGCTTATAACGGACTGTCACATGTCTCCCAACAGCACTTAACACTAAGAATCAACACATATAAAGTGTGGGTAGTCTATCTGTTCCACAAGACTTGTTGTCTTTTATATTTAGAAATGGGTAGGGCCTAATAGCACACCTGTAGTCCTTGTGTCAGGATGCCCTCAGGAAAACGTCACAAACTTCAAATATTAACCTCGCAATCTTCCAACAGAACCTTTTAGGCAGAACTCTCTTCATACAACCAGTGCTGTCAACGTATGCTGTATAGTGGATATCACACAGCTGAAAGCACGCATGCTTCGAACACATCAGATGTATGCTATGTAGTGGATATCACACAGCTGCAACACACAAGCTTCGAACACATCAGATGTATGCTATGTAGTGGATATCGCACAGCTGAAAACACGCAAACTTATGCTTACTAAGGGTTTTAAGCAACACTCACAAAAATGGGTAAAGGGAGGGAATAAAAAAATACAGGCAGTGGGGGAGTGGATGTTAAAGAAAAAGCAACTCAACCATAAGGAGGAAGGTAAAGAAAAATAGTACCTCAAACACCACACAAGCAGCACAAGAACAATAATACAAATTACCTCCCGTCCCTCCCTCGCCTTCCTTTAAACCAATGAGGCTTCCTGCCTCCCACTAGACCCTCCCCTCCCCTTTTAAACCCCCCCTCCCACCCCTACCCCCTCCTGTTCTTTTTGTCTAGCCCACGCTAGACTTTCCCTTTTCACTTACCTTCACGGCGGGGCCTGGAGGTCATCGTTGGATGCACTCCTTGGGAAGCGGAGCTCCGCGAGGTGTGCTTCGGCCGGGCGCGTCTTTTTTGAGCAGGCGGGGCTGCTCGTAAGACGTGTCCTGGGAGGCGGCTGATGGGGTCAGCCGGCTCTTGGTGGCTGGGGCGTTAAGTTCCGGTTTTTCTTCGCCGCGGAGGGATGCCGAAGAGTGTTTTTTGGTTTCTCTGCGGGTAAGACAGGCGTTCTGCCCGCATTTTGACTGAAATTCTTGTTTTTACCTTTATATGGATTGGTTCTGGGATATTGTTCCTGGGCCCTGTATATTTGAAGGTGTTTTTTAGGTTTGTGGCCTTGTGTTCTGTGGTTAAGGTCGTGCCTACAGATGCAGTTAATGGACGGAATCCAGGAGCTATAGCTCTATGGCGAGGTCAAGTACCTTTGGTGCAGCAGGATACCTGTGTGCAGTGGTTCGAATCCCGCCTACGCCCTTAAAATATCTTATAAGGATTATTTCTTCTTCCTCCTCAAGGGAGGGAGGTGCTGATGGCATTTCCACTCCTGGGAGCCCCCAGATTCAGGGTGGTGGTGCTGCGCCCATCATGTCCAGGGAGGAGGTGCAGGAGATGTTCGAGGGGGCTGTTTCCAGAGCTCTTCATGCGGGGATGGCCTGGCCTAGTGGGGCTAGGGCTACCCATTCTCCTGCAATTGCAGGGAAGTCCTCCTCTGAGAGTGAGGAAGGGGATGCTCCATCTACGTCCTCTGGGGGTGATTATGGCTCCAGGAAGGTGTTGTGATGGCACATGTACGGGACTATTTGGGGTTTCCTGTGTTCAGTCCTGCCAACTCTGGCTCTCACTTATTTCCACAATATCAGACGCTGTCTGAATTTTCCATGCCTTTTCGGGGACCTGTGAAGGATATGGTGTTTTGGGAGTGGAGGTTGTGGATATGGCTCAGGTTCCACGGTTCATTCAGATACGTTCTTTACTTGAGGGTGAGGAGGTATGGCCTCCCTCGGTCCTCCTGGATTCACATTTAGCTACCCTGATTGGCGAAACAGCTGTCAATCCGGAGGATTGTGTGCCTGTTGATGCCACGGCCCGTAGGGTGGACTCAGGGCTTAAGAGGGCTTTTGCGGCTGTGAATCTGGCTCTGAGGGCAGGTATTTCTTCTGCTTATGTGGCCCAGTCGTTGGTGCAGGACTTGGATGAACTGGCTGTGGCTGTTCAGGATGGGGCAGAGTGTTCGGAGCTCCTGGCTGGTATGGAGCAGCAGGCCAGGTTGTTGGCTGATGTCTTCAGATGTGGTCCGTGCTTTGGCTCTGGCGTCTGGTGCTTTGATTGGGGCCCGGAGGTCCCTCTGGTTCCGAGCCTGGAATGCCGTCCCGGGGGGATTGTCTGCCGGGCTGCGTCTACCTTTTGAGGGTCATAGCTGGTTTGGGGTTCATTTACCTTCCATGCTTTACAAAGCTTTTATGGAACGGAAGCTTGCTTTGCCTTATAGGCAAGGAGCAATAGCTCAGCGGCTGTGTCATCTGCCTCTGGTTCCGGATGCTCCCCAGGACAAGGGTTCGTATCCCGCCACGGCTGGTCAAAACACATGTTTGGAAGATGCATTCCCGTTCTTCTCCTAGGATGGAGGCCAAATCTTTTTCTTTTAGGAAACAGCGTTTTCTGCCGTGTTTTTCCCCTGAGCTGTCGGCGCCTTCGAACCGGGGTGGGTTCGAGGTGGGATCCTGACGATCACTGTGGGCCTGGCGTAGGGCTGGTTGGGGGAAGGCTGAGCCCCTTTCTTTCGTCTTGGAAGGAGTGTGTCAGCGAGCATTGGGTGCTGGCCATTGTGACCAATGGTTACGTCTTCGATTTTGTGGTGATACCTCCAGATTCGGGGTACGTCCCACTCCTCTGCCGGCTGGAGGGTAGTGGTGAAAGGCGTGGTTGGACGGTGCCCGGGACTTGATGGTCATGGGGCTGTTGCCCGCGCCCCGCTGGAAGTATGGGGTCTAGGCACTTATTCGGTCTTATCTCTAGTTCAGGAAGTATCTGGGGGGTTTCGACCTGTGCTAGATAGGAGGGTGGTGAATGCTTGGATCAGGATGGTGCATTTCCGCATGCTGTCTAATTTGACTGTTTTTCCCTTGGTCAGTCACGGGGACTTTCTTGTGTCGCTGGTTCTGCAGGATGCCTACCTGCACATGCCTGTGGCAAGGTCTTCGCGGTGGTTCTTGAGATTTGCTGTGGATTGGGTGCACTATCAGTTTTGTGTACTGCCGTTCGGCCTCAAGTCTTCTCCTCAGATTTTTACGACGATACTGGCCCCCCTGATGGCTTTGCTACATTCAGAAGGGGTGTTTACTCATCCGTATCTGGACGACGTTTGATCCATTCTACCTCGCAGGCCCTATTTCAGAGGCAGGTAGCCCAAGTTCTGGTGTCCAGCAGAACCAGGGGTTTTTTAATCTACGGGGGGGGCTATTGGTTCAGTCCCATCCCAGGATCTGGTTTTTCGAGGGTCTCAGTTTCGGACTCTTCTTGGCTTGGTGGCAGTGTCTGTGATGAAGTTTGTGGTGCTCCGGTCCGTGGTGTGGATGGTTGTGGTACAGACTGCCCTCCGTGCTTTTCTATGGTTGCGGCTGCAGGGTCATTTGGTGGTTCTGCTGTGCTTGTTCAGACAACTTAGTGGCCGGGGCTTATGTCATCCTTCAAGGGGGGACCTGGTCAAGGGCTTTGTTCAGTCTGGCCAGGAGGATTTTTGTGTGGGCTCAGGAGTGGGTTTCTGCTCTCAGGGCTGCATACATTCGGGCATTGTGCGGGCGGTTCTGCGGAGCGGGGTGTTACTTCCTCTCAACTTTTCTCCCTCCTGAGTTCACTGTTTCTTCATCTGGTTCGGCTCTGGGGTCTTCCAGTGCTAGATGTGTTCGCGTCCGAGAACAACGCGTAGCTCGGTCACTTCGGCTCCCGGTTTTCGGTGTCCCCGAGCCTGGGAGGTGGACGGGATGTCGTGTCCTTGGCCGCAGGACCTTTTGTATGCGTTCCCGCCGTTTTCAGCTACTCAGGCCTTTGCTGTTGAGGGTGCGGCTTCTGGGGGACAGGGTTATCCTGATTGCTCCCCATTGGCCTAGGGCGTATTGGTTCCCATTGCTGCGGCTGAGGGCGTCCGGTCGGATGTGGCCTCTTCCTCTGTGTCCGTCACCCCTGGAGTTTCCCTGCCTCTCGTTGAGGTCTTGGGGGAGGTTACACTTGACGGCCTGGGAATGGCCCGCCGAGGTTTGACGGGTCTGGGGGTGCCAGTGGCTTTGAGTTCTGCTTTACTGGGTTCCAGGCGGCGTTCCACTTTACTTTCTTTGGGTAGGCTGTGGAAGGTTTTTTTCTTCTTAATGCTTGAGGCATGTATTGGATCCTACCGGCACGTCTCTCTTTGATGTGATGCAGGTCTTGCAGGACGGTGCACAGTTGAGGTTGTCAGGGGCGTCTCTGCTGGTACAGTGGGCGGCTATTCAGGCATTTAGAGGTCCGTGGCGCAGCCTTCCGGATAAGGGTCGTTTGTTGCCGGGATTTTTTCAGGGGCTTCTTCATTTGTTTCCTCGCCCTGTACGTTCTTTTCCTTCAGGGGTTCTTTCTTTGGTATTGGAGGTTTTCACGGTTTAACCTTTTGAACCTCTGGGGGACTGTGTTTATGTCTTCTTTCCTTAGAGACGTTCTTTTTGGTGGCCATTGCTTCGGCTCGCCGTTTGGGAGAATTGGGGGCCTTGACCTGTTCCTTTCCTTTTTGGGAAGTTTTTCCGGATCAGGTGGTTCTGGTTCCGGTACCTTCTTTTATCCCGAAAGTCGATTCTTCTTTTCATGCTCACCAGGAGGTCATCCTTCCTTCCTTCCTTTTGTCCGAATCCCGCTTTGGTGGAGGTGGTTCGTTTGCATTCGTTGGATGTACGCACCGGCCCGTAGCTGCGATGCCTTCCATGACTTCCTTGAGTCGGTGGGTGAGATCATTGATTCTGTTTGTTTTTTTTCCTTGATAGGGGTTGTTCCTCATCAAGGGGTTCAGGATCGTTCTACCAGGGGTATGGCGGCTTGGGTGGCAGGGTCTCAGGGGACTTCAGTGGTGGAAATTTGCAGGGCCGCCACTTGGGCCTCGCCTTTGGCGTTTGTTCGGCATTCTGGCCGGTCGGACTTGGGTAGTTTGGAGTCGGTATTGGTTCACCGGGTCTTATCCTCTATGAAGTCTTAGGGGTGGGGTTTTGGTGGCCTTTGGGCATGATGTTGACCTTCTTGCAACTCAGTGTCCGTCTCCTGTGTGTTTCTTGCTATGTCTCATTGGTTTAAAGGAAGGCGAGGGAGGGACGGGAGGTAATGCGTCCATTTTCTTGCGATAATGGCATTACTCCTAGTCCTACTCCCTCGCCTTCCTTTCCGTTCCCTCCCGGTACGGACTGTCTGAGTTGCTGCTTGGGCTTGGTTTTTGTACAGGAGGGGGTAGGGGTGGGGGGGGGTTTAAAAGGGGAGGGGAGGGTCTAGTGGGAGGCAGGAAGCCTCATTGGTTTAAAGGAATGCGAGGGAGTAGGACTAGGAGTAATGCCATTATCGCAAGAAAATGGACGCATGAAGCACTTGGTCCGTATCCCACACAGGAGAAGAAGAAGTGAAACTGCCACAATCTGCCCAATTAGGAGGCAGCAAATAAGAGTGGCAACTAATCCAACGAATGGTAAATATTGGCCCTTTGTAGTAAGCAATATCTCTTGCAAGCGACATAAAACCACACATAAAATAAAATCAGTTATTGCTAAAACCAACTGGTCTGGCCTTGTCAAGCATGTAATTTTTTTATTTACTCCTAAATGATGTGATAACACGAGAGCACATTCTCTGATGGACATTCGACCAAGCACAACAGGTTTTTTGGGGCGGCATTTTTTTCATCCAATATTATTATTATTTTTTCCTATGTTATAGGGACATTTTAGGTATTTGAAAGGTTTTATCTTCTTTATTAGAGTTTGACAGATATGTTATTTTGCCTTTTGGAAAATGAGTTTATTAAACGTGCTGGTCTGTGCCCCTGCAAGGTTAGTTTTCTACTCAATAGAGTTAACGTGTTTTTTCTTATTTTTGTTCGCCGTATTGCGGTCCCACAGTGGTTTAACGTTTCTGCTCAAAGGCTTTTTGTGACCTCTCAATGACTCCTTAGCCCACCCATCATGCGTATGCACATTATTAAGGAATCTGCACTGCTAATATCAGGTGGCATTGTGCATGGTGCATTGGGTTTTGTCCAGCCAGCTGGGTATAGTATGCAGCCAGGTGGGTATCCCTTGAGGAATCGAAGAACACTGCTCAGGCTGTTCTGCGGTAGGTCAGGGAGTGGACCCATCTACCTGTGCCGGTTGCCAGCCAAGGTTTGACTACTCTCAGTAACAATGGGCCCATTCTGCCATTGTATGTGACCCATGAAGCCTGGCTGGCAGAAAACCATTGCAGAGCTGCCAGCCTGCCCACACCATTACAAGCACCTTTCTTGAGTTCAGGCTTTGTTTTGAATACCGCTTTGCAAGCTAAGACTTGTAGTGTAACTTTTTCTTGTATTTAAAAATGCCTTAACTTTCTTACCTGAAATGTGTTGTTGGCGTAAAAGCCGAGACTGGGTGATGGCAGTCCTGATGGCAACTTTGCAAATGCCTCGCCTTACTAGCAATACCAGTACTTGTAAAGATTTGAAAAACTTAGAAAGATCTGTTGGTTGAGCACCCACTGCAGAGACCGGTATAGTCAGTCTGCAGGTCTGACCTGACTTACTCCACCTTACATCCTCCTCAGGAGGGTACAGAGAGTATACGGAGTATGACACTTGCTGTGTAAACTCCAAGACACTTCAGTTTGTGCTTTTATGTGTTATTAGGAGCCCATAAGTCTAATCTCAAATCCCCTTTTGACGACATTGTGTGTGATTCAGACCAAACCACTTTGAAACCTGCCTGCAAAAATTGTTGGCAAACATAAATTTACTTCAGCCGCGGAATTATTTGCAAGGGCGACATCCCATTTCTGACTGGCAGAATCAGGAATGGTAGGCACAGCTCCTTGAAAATAGGACAAGTCGGAACGGTGGCACCACTTAATGACCAAATCTACCCTCGTAGGCTGTTTTTTAGGCATTGCTGCATTCGCCCAGCAGCAAAAAAAATGGTGAACACCCACACATGTAAAGGCTTGTGGACTTTCAGCAGCAATTTGTGGGTAGTTTTCGTACTGATTATTATTATTTTTTTCTCTCTTATCAAAGGAAGGAGGAAATCGGCAACCATGTGTGCCACCAAGACATAAAACCCACTGACATCCAGTTCAAGGAGACACTTTTGAATAGGCCAGTGAGGGGTGAAGTAAGGTGCTGGCTTACGGGAAGCGGTATTTAAGTTTTGTTTTTCTTCTAAGGACAGTGACCGTATTACACAGGCCAGCTAGTCTTGTTTCACAGTGGATGTGACAGCTGTGGGTCAGAAGTCCAGTGGATCGAACTAGTGTAAAGTGAAGACAGGAGGGAGTACAAGCGCTGGTCCTCGGGTGAGTAGGGATGTGAGCTTCCGGGGACTAGGGGACTTCTTGCCACCAAAGACGCCATGCTCCAGTTCAGGGCTCATATTTTCCAAACCATTTTGATCTGCTAGTTTAGGCAAATTGGTTCAATTGATGTGGATCAAAACTACAGCTACCAGAATGCATTAGACTGTTAACTGAAAGACCAGGACTGGAGCACTGCCGTATTGGTTACATGGAGTCCACTGCTACCCTTACTCAAAGGCTGAATGGAGAGATGGGAAGAAGGGAGGACAAGGTGTGTGGCTTCGAGCCAGCAATGACGGGCGGGGTTAGCCGAACTGATGTTTTAAATATTCATCAGCCTGTGTGGAGACCAACTTGGGATGGTCACATTTTCTGACACATCGAATTAAAGCATCTGTGCTTTGCCCAACCATCTAGGCTAGATAGGACTAACCAGCGACGCACTCAGATGGATGCAGTTCTTCATCACAGGATGCACCCAGAAAGTTTAGCCCTGCCCCCTCACATCGTACATTAAGCATAACATCTACAGCATCCCTCAGGGCTTGTCCCTTAGCCCCACACTCTTCAGCACCTACATGACGCCTCTCGCTGACATTGTCAGATCGCACGACATCAACATCATCTCCTACGCCGACGACACTCGTCTCGTCCTATCGCTCTCCACCGACCCAACTGCAACCAACAGAATTGCCACAGCTTCATGAAAAGCGTTGCAGCATAAACAACTGCCTAAAGTTGAACTCTGACAAGACGGAAGTTCTCATCTTCGTCAAACACACTGCCCTCTGGAAAATCCCGGCCCTACCCCCACGCCAAAAGACCCTACCCACAACCTCTGCATCATCCTAGACAGCGAGCTCTCCATGAGACGTCAGGTGAACTTGGTCACCTCAGTCTGCTTTCACATGCTCCGCATGCACAGAAAGATTTTCAAGTGGGTCCCCATCAACACAAGAAAGACAGTTGCTCATGTTCTCATCCCCAGCTGACTCGACTATGACAATGCACTCACTCTATGCTGGCACCTCCCCCAAAATCATTCAGAGGCTCCAAACAATACAGAATGCTGGTGGCAGACTGATTCTCGGCCTGCCCAAGAGAGCCCACATCTCGCAGCACCTGAAGGACCTCCACTGGCTCGTGGTCCAGAGCAATGTCACCTCAAGATCCTCACCCACGCCTTCGAAGCCCTCCGTGTCCAAGGACCTGCCAACCAGAACCAGCGTCTGCGCTTCTGCCTCCCCAGCAGGAACATCTGATCCGCACACCAGGCCCTCACACAAATCCCTCGCACCCGTCGCTGCCGCGCCGGAGGACCCTCCCTCTCCTTCCTTACCGCCAAGGCCTGGAACACCCTCCACATCGCCCCTTCACTCAGACTTCAAGAAAGGGCTCAAAACTTGGCTTTTCAAATGAGACCGTCCTTAGCGCCTGGATACCCTTGCGGGTGACAAGTCACGCTCTACAAATACTTCATTGATTGATTTTGATTCTGACCCACACCAGTTTCTAACTTTTTCATAATCTGTTAGCTGGGATATGTCGAGAAATGTATTTATTTGGGTGTGTAGGCTTCTGAATTAAACTTGTGCTTCTGGAATACCACAACTAAAGTGACAAGATATTTTTCAAAAAAATATTTGGTTTCACTTTTTTATAATAATTTAAATGGAGGTCTCTGTACCGACGTTATTTAATATATCTGTTTGTTCTTTTGTAGATACAGCTAATTTTGAAATTCTGGACATCCAAAGATATGTACTGATACTGCCTCTGCACTTAAAGACCAAACAGTGGCATACCTCATGATGTCACAGTGTGATGTCCCTCTGTCCTGATTGGCCAGACTGTGGCATACCTCATTGTGTCACTGTGATGTCAGTCTACACAGATTGGCCAGACTGTGGCGTACCTCGTGAGGCCGTTGTGCAATGTCTTTCTGCTATGAGTAGCTACACTATGAAGGTCCGTCGTGGGGTCCTCTACTCTGATTGGCCAGATTGTGAAATACCTCGTGATGTTACAGTGTGAGGTGTCTGCACTCCGTTGACAGAATCTGACACACCTCAGGTACCCTCTTCATTTTACTTTCGGTTAGTCAAACAAAATGCACTATATTCTGCAGAGTTTAACTTTCCCTATATTAATAAAACAATGACAAATGCGTCATTAAAGGAAAATAGAAAAATAGGCAAAGATATAAGGATAAGGAATTTTGTACACGGATCACGTGTGCTACCCACCGAGTGCACGAATACAAGTTCAAGAAATGTGTGTGTTCCTCGCCCAGTGCCTTATCTATGAGAGCAGAACCCGCTCCCTCCCACCCATGGTGCCCTGTCCCCTGACAAGAGGAGTGTTTTTGAAACCATCACCTTTCAGTGAGGGCACAGGGAGGGCATCTGATAATTGTTCCAACAGATGGTTTGTGTCTTGAAATCAAGCCTTTTTTAGCAGCTCATGTCATGCCATCTTCATACCCCCCAAGGGGCACTGACCTGAACCCAGCGCATGACCTGACCACAGGAACGCACCGAAGTATGGATTCTGATTGATAGACCGCCCACTGACTCCGGTGCCTGTTGGAAGACCTATGGCTTGAGACACACAAACTTATAAGGATTTCTCAGTATTTTGTGTTTGTTTCTTTAAGCTGATTCCCAGCTTCGTTTTCTTTATACCCATGGTGAAATGTCTATTATTTTCCCCAAAACATGATCTCTATATTATAATAAATACAGCATATAAGGTACCACAGTCCTAGTAAATCAACACTTTTCCCTGCCTACCGCAACAGTGCAGACTCCAAGTAAGTCTCCAGCTATGTCATTTCTCTTAAAATAGATTCTGTTTGTCTCTCTCTGTTTCTGATTGTTCCTCCACTCATGCTGGAAGGTAGTTTATGCGGCTATCACCTATTATGTTAATAATTTTCTTTTGTTGTGCCAATATGGCTTATCTAGGGCTCCTTGCTCTATATCACAGTATTTGCTGTAAAATATTCAACTCCTCAACTGTATTTAATCATTGTGGTATTTTTGTGCCTCCATAAACAGTGTTTGAAATAGAACAATAAAACTGTAGGTATTCATTATTTCTGTGTATCAGTTTGATACTAATAAGGGACTGATACTTCCCATTAAAAAATCATGCACCCCTGTTGAGAAGTACTGATACTCTCCCTTACAAATTAAAGGTGTGCAGGTACTCAGTCTGTACGAGTTCCTGTCAATTTAAAGCACTGTTCATTCCACTTTATTCTCCTCCTCCAGGTGACTCGGGTGTGCTTTGCAGTCCCTTTCCCATCTTGGTAGCCCCCGCCCACTCCCCCCATCTGCTCCTTAGTGATGAGTGCTGGACTTTTCCAGACATCCAACATAAGGGTTGCCATTTAGGTACATTCTTCCTCTGTGTTGCTACTTAGCAGCTCTGTTGGATTGTTTTGCAACTCTTGTTATTTAATCATTCTGACTGGAAGTTGTGTTTTTGAAGCAAGGCCTCCTTTAGTGTATTCTCTTTGTAGTAGATGGTAGTTTGTGGTAATTACAAATTACTGTTTATTAAGATTCTCCCCCATACACCCTGCACACACCACCGACCAGCTTTATGCAGTATGATGGTGCCCGAGTTCACTTTCCTGTGCAGGACACAGATTCATAAAGACCGCCGCGTTGTTGCTGATGTTATTCAGAATAACTTCTTGCTAGTTAATTCTTGGCGGTAGAGGCAGTGAAAGTTGCCTTTATTTCCGCTAGGGTATAAGTGAGTGCCGGTGGTAAATTCGTCCGGACAACAGGGGGTTATGAGAATAAAATGCGTGCACGCCTGAGCCACGTTCTGCAAAACAAATGCGAAAAACGGGGCACAGGTTTGACAGGGTACGTGACTTTGCGTTGATCACGTTCTCACCTTTAACCTCTCAGTCTACGGATGCTTGTGCTGCTAGGAGTAGAGAAGTATTCGCGTCCAGTCTGGGAGGCCATGGCCTTGCCCCTGCAGCTTTGTTACCACTTCTCTTCACACACCCCTTCTTCCCCCCTTCTCCCCCCCCCTTCTCCCCCCCCCCCCCACCCGCCCCACCGGCTGGTCTTGGTTCATCTCACAGTTGCACTGAAACACAAGCAGAGCGCTATCTGATTGCGGATTATGGCTAAGTATGTTGGGGTGGGGAGGGGAGCCAGGGTCGAGAGGGGGCATTCCATTGAAGCGGGGATTTTGGCATCGGCAAGGGCCTGGAATTTTGCAATTATTTGCGGGTAATTCTGCTGCATAATTCCCGAAGCCACATTTCTGAAACCAAGACAAATCAAGCAGATGCCTAATACAAAAAGAAGCGCCCTCTCCCACTGCTTTGATAATACGTGTAAATGCCCAAGTAGTATTAAGAACGCAGTCCTCACATAGATGTATCCTGCCACAGGAGAGGAAGGGGCACTTGGATGTGGCATCTGCTCCGGGGACCGCCATCTTGTCTCTAGCAGTCCCCGTACGCATAGCTTTGTGCGCTCTGAAATGGCAACCCGTTTATACAAGCTCCTCACCAGTGCGAAATGTATTGAACCGTACCCGTATTCATTGGAAGCGACAGACAGGCCTACTTAGAAATTACTTTTGGGTTGGGGCAGAGTCAGTAGCCTTGCATAGACTGTTATGCTATTTTAGCTTGGGGGTCTTATAAAACACTTGATTTGTGATTGGCTCTGCCATCACATCTCTGTTTTCACATAGGCCTGCCCGCTTCTGTGAGCATGCGCAGCACCAACTTGTGCCTTTTTATGTCGCATCCACTTTCAAAGTGTCTCCCCATCCTGAGCCCCGTGTATGGCATTCTTACGTCTCTGGATGGAGCCGGTCAACTGGACAAGTGGCCACAAAGTGGCAAAATAGCCCACGAATCTCTATATGTCTTCATCTGCCGTGTTTACTTTTTGCATCACAGAACTATACATCGCAGACCTTTTTTGTTTTTTCCACGCTGGATGGCTCGCTCGTGGCTGGATTACGTCATACACTAAAGAGTTCCAGTGAAGTGGAAATGCGTGCCCGTGGTCTTGCGTGTTCCACGTTGGCAGTAAAGTTGCGTTCCATTTACCCAAAGGCTTTATTCCGTAGCTGGCGTAACGGACGCATGCTTTTTTCCTTGGCTTGTGTTAATGAGATTTTATTGATCCGGTGTTTGAAGGGCCTTTCTAGTACAGTCTTCAACCATCCTGCATCCCTAACCATTGCCATTCTAGAATGTTGCAGTGTTTGACGTCAGCTTGAGTTTCGAATTGCATTGTATTGTCACGCATGTGATGGGTCCTTTACATACTTGGCCACGGTGCATGTCTCTGAGCTGCTCAAGTGAGGTATCTGTAGGCATATTATTTCCTTTCACTTGAGATGGGAGCTGCCAGCGCGCCTCTTTCAAGTAACCACGTGTAGGCACGCTGACCAGTCCACACGGCCCATGGGGTTGGGTATTTGCGAATCAGAAATGACTGCGACCTGTGGGGTTGGGTAACTTGAGAGTGGGAAGCGCTGCAACCCAATATCTGTGAAAATCCACACATTTAGGCCATATCTGATTTAGGAGCTGGACCGTGACCCCTCGTGGCTTCCTCATACCACTTCTTCCAAATCCATTGTCCCGGCACCGCTGCTGTTTCCTTCAAAGGTTATTGAGGGTCTGTGGGTACGAAAGGCCGGCCTTGATCCCATCCTGAAGGTAAACAAGCGCAGTTTCAGGAAGAGAGCCGGATCCTGACCTTAGGAACTGCCATAGCAGGCAGGGGGCACTGGCGTGTAGGGGAAATGGGAGATTGATGCTCCCCTGCTACAGACCGGCCCTCCCCTGGCAGCAGCGGTTTGAGGACGTGTCTGGGGGCCAGGCACAGCTGTCACACCGGAGTCCCTTGAGGAAATAACATTGCAGTATGGATGTCCATCATAGGCCCAGGAGGGACAGCTTCATCCAGATTTTTTAGGATAAGCATTGAATATGTAAATGAAGGGTGGTTTCTAGCAGCTATGCCCCTTTTAGTTGCAGAAATGTACCAAGCCCAGATTTTTACTGGTTGGCTGGGGTATGCACCTAAGCCAGGCAGGACCTACCACTCTAGTCAGGGCAAGCAAGATACAAGATAATGTATATAAAGAGAAAACCTTTGTACTTAGAAAAGCTCAACCCATCAACTTCGCAAAATGTAGCAACTGTTGAGGGGAAGAGAACGTACACCACATGCAAATGAAAAAAATACATTTTCAGGTAAAGACCATTATTTTAAGTTAAAAGACCTGGTTTTGGGCCTCCAACTAGTTGTTGTTTCATTGGAATGCACACGATGAAAACCACAGTGATAAAAGGCAGATTAGAGCTGCGGTTACTGGCCTATAGACATCTTTTGCAGTCCACCAGCCCATCTTTAGTTCCTGCCCATCGCAGTGTACGGCATTGAGCAATGAGTCGGATCACTTCAACTCTTTTACACTGTGAGTGATGGCAGCTGGCCTTATTAAAGGTGCACTCAAAAGGAGTGTACTTCAATTCCAGGGCTGGAATGCCTGAGCTGCTGAGCAGTTCCGCTTTATTTTTGACATACTGCATACAATTGCTAAAAAAATAAAATAAAAAAAACACAGAAAGCTTAGTAAGGCCCGACTATTGGCTTTGCTAATAGTTAAGTCTGGGAGCCACTATCTCTCCGTTTGGTGATAGGACCCACCCTGAATGTTTTCAGCTAAGTTACTGGCCATTTACATTTTCAGCTTCTGAAAGATGTGATTGCAATTAATTTTGCAAATCTCTTAAAATGCTGACCTGAAGAAAACGTTTGGCAGTTGAATTAATTCATGTTAAAGTATTCCGTTTACTGACGGCCCCAGCAAGGCCAGGTTCTGAAAACATTGGCACTGCAGATTTTTACTGGCGCAATCAGCAAAAAAAGAAAACGATAATCCAGAGTTTGGCCTAGACATGCATCACAAACTGGCCTGAGGTTCTGCGAGAGAGAGCACGCGCAAGCTGGTTGAACCAGTTCAAAAAACTGTATGACTACACAGGGTCAAGACCCTATTTTATGTCTGGCTTGATAGCGTCAACTATCTGCAATACCTACTGTTGACAATTCTTCAAGTTATATATACAGTGGACCTCTATCCCTGTAATAAACTTTTCTCACCTCATGCTATTGGCTGTTTGGTGAGCCATTCTGCCTCCTCTGAAGTGCTTGACTTGGAAAGCAGTGCAGACTACTTTACACCCCTGAAATACTCTGAATCATCAAATATTGATTTCATTAGCTCAGAGATGTGCTGTATTCAGAAATCAATCGTGTGTTTTTTTTTTTTGTTTTTATATTCCAACAGGCTTTGTATGCTTTACTGTTATCTTAAAGTGTAGCCTCTTGGTTTTTGCAAAATCTTTTTTATTTTAAATAGTCATATTTGAACGAAAAAAGATCTGCTTACTGATCTTTGAACCAGTTAACTGTATATTGAGGCCTGTAATCTCTTTAAACGTATCAAAATAGTACTTTCTAGGCAGCAGAAAAATATCAGTCCATATCCATTTCCTTTCAATGAATTATTTAGTACAAGGGTTGTTGTTTTGTGATTTGTTTTTTGTTTTTCTTTGTGCGCTTAACACAGAAATTTGAACTTTTATTGTATGTTTTTCATCGCCTGTGTATTTCTTTAGAGCAGGTGGTGTTGGCAGGGTATATAGAAGCTGCCAACCTCCGGCGCTACCTGTTCATGTTAAAACACACACAAGCACCTCCAGTTTATGTCAGAAAGGTGGCTGTGCCAAAACATCAACTGCTTCATGTTGCAACTTGCCTGTCGGTTGGCAGTTCTTTTTGCAAAATGCAATACATTTTTTAATTCCGAGTCTTTTTCATTTACAGGGTAACCCATTCAGTGGGATAGCTTAACCAAAAAGTTTTTAACGCAGTCATTTTTTCAGGGCCCAAGGTGACAAGGGTAACTTGGTTCTCTGGAAAGTCTTGGGCCATTGCACTCTGTAACATTCACGAACAGTGCAGCGGTGCGTGTCACCGGTTAAACACAGATCTCAGGAATAGCTGCATTAAACAAAAGCTCACCTCTGTGCAGAAAGTAAGATCGAGTTGGTAAATAACATGGCCCATGTTTTTACAGTCATAGGAAATAACCCTTTTCCAGTAAGCATTATTCAGAGCGCTATCCCGCAACATGAATGATGAACAGGTCCGAAGGGATTTGGTGAAAAAGCAGAGAATTCTCCACCTAGTGGGCTCAGGGCTCTCAACAAAAGGTCGATTGATTTTTGTTTCAAAAAGTCATTCTAGTCAATCTGTTCGTGTTTAGAAGCAGGTTTAGCTGAACACTTGATAATGTTAATTTGTTTACTTTAAAGAGGCAAATGGAAAGACTGGTACACCTTTCCCGTCTCATCAGTCTTACAGTCCAAACATCTCAAGTTATCTCACTTGAGCTTACCATATAATAAAAATACTCTTTCCATCCGCTACCAACAGCCTTTATAGGTAGAAATGAGGAAATGTTTTCACATATCTCAAAATTCACCCCCATGTGTCACCCCCTGTGTCACCCACTGTTTACTTGTCCTCACCTGCCTGACAGAGTGCCTCCATAGACCTTAATGAAGTCTCCCACTTTTCAAAAGTCTATCTCCCTCCCAAAAAATGTTCATCCTCATTGTCGTCAATGGGATCACCCACTTAAACGCCTGACTTAAACCTCGATTTTGAGTCATGACATGAATATTTTCGATGAAAACTGATTATAACAGAATTGGTGTTGGGCTGCTTAGGGACATTCTGGATGGTTGCTATTTAAAAATGATGCCGGTGTGGCCCACCTGCCCCTTCACTTTAAATAAAGTGAAGGGATCTGCAGGCCAGCAATCTCTGTGGTTCATAGTCCATTGTGCTATACCTCTTGTAGACCTTTCCCAGATGGAGACCAATCATATCAGGCATACAACATGGCAGCCACCTTCTGACCTTCCTTTCAGAACCGTCCTGGGTACACTGCAAGAGTAAGAACGTCCTGTATTTGAAACATCCACAGTGGAATGCCTTCCACTTTAATCTTATTGAATTGTGAGCTACTTTCCAAACACATTTATTTGTGGGGTGGCTCCTAACCGCCTCAGTGCCTTTCTTCCATTTCTATGCAAAGGAGGCGGTGCTTCCTGTCTCGGGTATCTAAGGATGCTTGCAACACAGAGCTGATGCTGGAAGGGCTAATTTACTATTCTAACACAGGCCGTAGGATAGTTGAGGAAAGTGCAAGTTGTTTCAAATAGGCTAGGAGGTCATTTTACCATTATTGGCCAATCCTACAGTATTATATTGTAAGGAAAAAGCGAGCAGTCACATTTAAATGAGTGTTCCTGGCAGTGGCTGCTCAGGAGGCTTGTCACAACATGTCAGGGAAGGAACGCCCTTCAAGGCTGCTAATTAGCTTGGCAAGAGGTACTGATTCTGGACCTATTGTGAGGTCCCGATAGTCAATAGCTAGTGCGCTATTTCATATCACTGTGCTGATCTAACCCCTTCTAGTCTTGTTTTTCAGTTTATTCAGCTACACTGTACTTAAGACTAGTAAAATGAGAATTGCACCTTCCGGTGTTTATTGTGTGTAGGTGGTAGTAACCGCACTGCTGTTGGAATAGGATTTACTGTACACCGTCAGACTTTGACCCAGAGCAGTAGAGAGTGGCACAAAAGGGAGAACAAAGGAGTTAGATAAACATATGAAACGGTGGCAGGGACGAAAAAGTGCCTGTAACAGTAAGCAAGCGGAAGTGTATGGTGGTGAAAGAAAGAAGCATGAGGTGGAAGAAAGACTACGTAGCCTTCCTTCACTTTTAAAAATAAAATTAAAAAAAATTAAGCTCTGTAGCCTTTTACACGTCAGATTTACTATCGGAAAGAGGAAAGATGATTAAAGCAAGGAATTACTTTTGGTTCTAATCCCTGTGTGGAGATCTCCTTGAAAACAAAAGTTGATATTTAAGGAGAAACGCGCCCTAAATCTGCGCCTAATCGTGTTGGGCGCATTAAGTGAAACTATGTTGAGCTGCACAAACAACCGTGCAATAGCTCCACATATTTCTCATATTTGTCATTCTTGAAAGTTCTTCTGAAGTATAAAAGTCTCGCTTAAAAGCTGAATGTGTTCTTTTTGTCTGGTGCTTTTGTCAAGGTCGTGTTTACCAGTGAGAGTCACAGCCGCTGTGGGCGCGAGGGTGGCACGCGGCAGTATCGCGCGCAGGAGCAGGGAGTCCGGGCAGAGCACGTCCTTCGGTTTGATACTGAAGGACCACACGTCACTGCGATTCCGTTACCCTGGTAACGAGCGTCAGGTCGTACAATGACACCTCTGGTGATGTCTAATATTGATCATGGTGGTGAGCGGAGAGATCACTTACTTTTCACGTCACGCATGTCCTATAATAAAAGGACAGAACAATTTGTTTTTGATGCTTATTCGCCGTTTTTCTGATCCCCAAAAAATCTTGGGTGGTTGCCACCTGGGGGTCGAGCTGGCCTATAGACAGGGCCACTGTAATAATGCTGCAGGAGAGGGCCAAATTATGCGGCTGCACGTTGAGTAAATTATACGGCAAGAAAAGCCACACTATGCGGCATATTCTGTGATAGTTTTACTTCATTATTTTGTCATTTTCAAACTTGTTATAATTGTCTGTGCATTGTTGGACCTCCTTAGTACAGGTTTAACACCCAAATATAGGAATATAACCACAAAAATGTTACTTTCCAAAAGGGCCTT
This sequence comes from Pleurodeles waltl, assembly GCF_031143425.1. Classification (NCBI taxonomy): domain Eukaryota; kingdom Metazoa; phylum Chordata; class Amphibia; order Caudata; family Salamandridae; genus Pleurodeles; species Pleurodeles waltl. The sequence goes on along the minus strand of NC_090445.1, from coordinate 160,853,198 downwards.
CCACTGAGAGGTAACACAAGTGCTGCATTTTTAGTAACTTTTGAACCGGTTTAGCTAGAAACATTTTTTTGGGGTAAAATCTGCAGATTATGTGGCAAATGGAGTGAATCTGTACTAACGTGAAAATCGCAGCGGCTGCACAATCACATAATTCCAGTGGCCCTGCTTATAGGGCAATCGGGCAGTGCCCAATGCACTGGTCTGAAAGGTCAGTGGATAGGCCTGTTTTTATGGTCTACTGAGCCGGATTTTTAGGTTGATCATAGCAGCGCACAAGCGCTGCTTTTCCGACGTCTTGGTTTGTATCTGGGCTTTAAACCACACCCATCACAACGCCCATCACTATCACTTGTTCACTGGCTCGTCTTTCAGAAATCCTTTGTTTTTGTTGGTAACTGCTTTACGTTTGTCCCTCCTTAGGGCAGTGTTGTTACTGCCTTGGCCATCGACCCGGTTACAGGGATAATTGCATGTTTGCTTATAACTTTGACTCAGAGCAAACTTCTTTTTCCTTTTCTCTATGCTTCGCACTCACGGCGGCACTTTGAATCAGCTCGCTTATGTCAACTGTTTTACTTTTTATTTTCAGTTTGTGTGGCAAGAAAGTTCCAGTTAGAAATTTACAACACTAATAGCTCTAATCCAAGCAAATGCGACACCTATTGCATTGCAAATGCTTGTTGCTATTGATTTCCCTGATACATTGTCTGCAGCAAGTTCAAATCCATGCAGTCTTCCTTACCTTGCAAAACACACGCACACAGTAAGTGCTTCCAAGTTCAAAACTGCCCCAATTTGTAAACCTGGGCCACTTTTTTCTCTTTCTATATCATTAGTGGGGTTACTTTTATCTTGATGCGTGCAATGCTTATTTTCTGTCCCAGTCTGACCCTGTTTCCTGCTTTGAAAATGTGAATAGGATCACATGGGCTACCGTTTGCTTAGATCTGCTCTCTTTTTTTTTTTTTTTTTTTTTTCCTTCTCACAAATCTGCCTAAAATGTCTCAAGGTTTCATTTTCATATCCGCCTCTCTCCACCTCTAAAATAAAAATGCACAATTGTAACTATAGGACCCAATGGTGGGAAATATTGTGGTCTATTCGGCACAGTGCCTCCCCCCCACCCTGCCTTTACCCTGACCGCGGCATCACTTCTCTTTCCAGCTAGTGATCCCTGGATGGATACACAGACTTGAGAAACTGGCGTGAGCGTGGAGTGTGCATCCCCGTAATGCCTTGCGGGCTCGCGCCGCACACCTAGCATTTGCTCGGTGGTGGGGAAATAATAACCTAAACATAAACAAATGCCTTAATCCCTGCTCTGATATGTGGACTTCATGGCCGAAACGCAGCTTGATATGGGGGTTGTCTGACAGGGCCACACATCTTGATAATAATTTGACAACAGGAGATTACCCCTTTGCTTCCCCAGTCTCTAAAGTCCACAGGGAAAAAAAAAAAAATACAAAATTGCATCTGATGGCCTTAATTAAGAAATTAAAGGGCCATTAGGTAGGATTAGGACTATTAGGGGGGACCTTAAAAATGGACCATAGAAGTGGACAGAAATGTAGATTTAATGTAAGGCAATTTAAAAATGGAAGACTGACGGTGCTTCAAACGAATCCCATGTACCTTCTGGCTCCTATGGCAAGTATAGGATGACAGTCAGTGGTCCCAGCCCTAGCAGCACCTGTGCTGAGTACTACATAGTTCAATAGAATTATACTTTTAGCTCCAGTTATTCAACCTCATGGGATTTCCACAGAACTTGAAACTTTAGCAAAATTTAGCCCAGCCTCAAATGATACAATCAGTAATATGTGACACTTTTCAACAATTTGCAGCTACACTTTTATGGACCGTCAGTCAGTCACAATGTCAGTGCCTGATGGGGAAGGAGGATTGCATGTTTGGTGCTGTCCTAGAGGTAGACCAAAATGGCCCATTTATAGGAGGGGAAGTGGTTAGCCATCCTGTGTCATTTTTGGTTGATGCAGGTGCTACTTGTTCCACACATCCAAGTTATACTCCTTGTGCAAGATGCTTGTTTTTAACTCCCTTGCAACAAAGTGGGGGTTCACTTCACTGTTACAATTTATGTTCCAAAGGTAGGACTAGACAAAGACTGTAAACATGGCTGTCCAAGTAACCGCCTAAGGATGAACGCCAAATGATTCTGCCTGGACTCTTACCACATGGGTTTGCTTGGTTGAACAGCACCAGTTCGCCCAGGTGCATTATGGGTGATGCCATCACCTTCATCTAAACAATGGGTGCATTGAAGCCCAATTGTTATGTTAAAAAGTCCCCTGTGATTCCCTAGTTTTACATATTGCCTATGGTACATACCAATCCATTTCAAGTCAACCAAACTGTGGCGTCATTTTGACGATGTCCTCCTGATCTGGGAAGGGGATATACAATCCGTTGACCAGTTTCTAGGATGGTGAAATAGTAGAAAACCTTGTCTATTCTTTACTTCTGCTATTACAAAGAGTCCCTCCCATTCCTTGTTTTGGAAATTAAATTAAAAGATTGTGGTTTATCACTGAAGTGTACCCCAAGGCCATGGATGGAAATATTCTTCTGTCCTTTGAGACATTTTCATCCAAAGGCCCTGAGGGAAAACTTCCATATGGGCAATTCCTGTGTCTCCGAAAGAATTGCTCAGCTGTAGAGGGTTTTGAGAGAGAAGCAGAGGCACTTGGTGACCAATTGAAAGAACGGCAGTTTCTGAGTAGGGTGATAAGAAGATCATACGTGGGCACGGAACACTCACCAGGCCCTCCTTGAAACAAACATAAGATCAAGCACAGATAGAAGTATTTGTGTGACTACCTTCAGTACAGCCTCTATTTATGTGAAGAGAATCATAAATAGGAATTGCCACATTCTAAATTTCAGCGGTTTGGGTTTGCTAAACCCAATGTTCACCTTCAAAAGGAGTGCACAGTGGACCAAGCCCTAACAGAATGGCAGCAGAATCCATTTGGTAAATGCAAAGCATGTCCCCTCACCCAGGCTGCGAAATCAGTCGATTTAGGAATGAAATACCCTTGGAATTTGACCATCCACACTACATGCAATTCAGAGAACATGATTTACGTGAGAGGTGGCTGTGCAATTTACTTTTTATAGGCATGACTACAAGGAAGGTGAAGACCAGAATATTTTTACATATGAGCAATGTGAAATGTGTAAAAAAAAAAAAAAAGGATGACCAAACTAACAACACATTTTTCAGAGAAGAAACACTCAGCGAGGGACTTGAAGTGGCTTCTGATTGACAAACCACACATACCTATCACCATACAGGATACTAAACAATTCCTGTTTAGACGGGAACAGCGTTGGATATATAGGTTGAGAAGTAATGAGACTGGATTGAATGACGATATCCCCTGGAACCAGATGAATAGAACTTAAACTACTAAGGATCGTACATAAACATAAGAGCATTTCTCTCGAGGTATTTCACATCAGAGTAACTGGAGTGGAAGCGGATCGACAGATGACTGGGGTCTAGCTCTTTTTCTTTGATATATCTCATTTTTAGATTGTGTATAGATCTGAAACACACATGAACCAGAAGAGAGCAGTGGGCTCCTTCTACTTTCGACTCTGAGCTAGCCATGCAGTTCAGAGCACAAATGAAATAATTGGGCCTTTTGGATCCAGTATTATTACCATATGCATCGATACTTGCCCACCCTCATGGGCCCATTAATATACAACTCCTGCAAGACAAGGGCAGTGATAAGGTTGATATTAGGGCCCCCCTAGGAGGCATTAGTAGATAACAGCCAGCGGAAACGTTGGCCTAATAATATAAATATTTATGCATCTCACAATGATATACTTTCAGAGTTCGTTTTTTTTTTTTTTTTTGGACAATATGGACATAAGGGTAGATTTCACAATGTATAACACTTTTTTGAGGATTTGTTGTAGTCCAAAATTGACATAGATCTGACTAGGAGGACAGAGAAGACCTGTTTTGGTAACTACAGCTGCACTCCAAGATTGAGGATAAGCGTCGGCACCAACCGATAACGTTAGAATCGACATTAGGTGATAGGAGTACAAGGTGATGTATGGGACGTAACCTCCTTAAGAATGGAGAAGCCGAAGACCGCCGGCAAACATCAGAGGAAAGCAAGTGACTGAGAAGGGGTGGCGTTGACTCCCTTGATAAAGTAAGTGGGATGCCATGAAGAGGTTGTCTGACAGCGAAAAATGGGCACTCCATACAGGTTATCCCCCCCGAGAGGTGGCCGGCTATAACTTGGGGGTTGCGGCCAACTCAGGAGACGCATCACAGAGATTAAAATTGTCAGCTTGACTCACAGTTGCAAAGGGCCATGCACGATCACAATTCAATGAACCACTGTAGATGATTGTTTGGCCCTGGATGCCTTGGGGGGGGAGGTGTCTGCTAGCTCAAACTGAGCACTGCATAAAGCCTATCCCCATGAGGAGACCAGCTATAACATAGGGGTCGCGGTCATCTCAGGAGACACATCATGGAGACTAAGAATTGTCAGCCTAATAGTTGCAACGGGCTATGCAAGATAACAATGAAATTAAGCACCCTAATTGATTGTGTGGATCTGGAGGGCGTTTTTCCGAGGAGATACATGGCCAATTATAATTAGTGATATTCAGAGGCTGAGAGTGGCAAGTGGACTGTTGATATGGAATGGCAAGTGGACTGTTGATATGGAATGGCAAGTGGACCGTTGATATGGAATGGCAAGTGGACCGTTGATATGGAATGGCAAGTGGACCGTTGATATGGAATGGCAAGTGGACCGTTGATATGGAATGGCAAGTGGACCGTTGATATGGAATGGCAAGTGGACCGTTGATATGGAATCGCAATTGGGTCATTGATATGGAATGGCAATTGGGTCATTGATATGGAATGGACTGGTCTGAGTGGGTGGCTTTGAGGGGGAGTACAGCCCCGAACAATTGAAAGGAGGCATGGCGGAGACCAACATTAATGGTATAAAGATGAGAATGTATGTACAGCCATCAGGTATAGATGAGCTCCGTCACCCTGGCTCCCTGAGATGATGGACACTGTCGAGTAGACGGTCTTTAAGGGCGCTGAGGCGTTAATGCATAAATTAAGGGGAGCCATACATGACCGCTTTACCAGGCTTGTAGGTTAGAATTGGGAAGTATTTACCTGACATGATCATTTATTTACACTTTATACTTCTTGTTGTTTATATGTAAATAGAGTGTGAATATAGGGGATTCTTCCACTTTGTCCCGGTTTTGGAAAAGGAGTGGTGAGACTCAGTAAAAAATTATGGGGGTCGTTACAACCCTGGCGGTCAAAGACCACCAGGGTTGTTTTGGCGATTTCACCGCCAACAGGCTGGCGGTGCAATTCAGGATATTTTGACTGCGGCGGAAGCGCCGCGGTCGCACCGCCGGGGCCGGTGGTTTCCCGACACATTTGCCCCGGCGGTGATAATCCGCCTGGGCAGCGCTGCCCAGGGGATTACGAGTCCCTGACCGCCAGCCTTTTCCTGGCAGTTTGAACCGCCAGGAAAAAGCTGGCGGTAAGGGGAGTCGCGGGGCCACTGGCATGGGCAATGTAGGGGCCCCCTGACAGGGCCCCATGTAGCTTTTCACTGTCTGCATAGCAGACAGTGAAAAGCGCGACGGGTGCAACTGCACCCGTCGCACGGCCGCAACACCGCCGGCTCCATTTGGAGCCGGCTCCTGTGTTGCGGCCCAGCGGGGATCTCATAATGACCGCGGCGGGAGTGCGGCTGCATTGACCGCCGCACGGCGGTCAGATCTTGGCGGGCAGCAGGAGCCGCCCGCCAAGATCATAATGAGGGCCAATATGATGGATTGAGTACTGGCCTGAGGGATGTATCTCACCCATGCCACTGTTTGAGCACTGTGATTGGAATGGAAAATATCACTCACTGTTTCAGAGGGATATGTGGGACTCACAGGACGATAGATTCTAAGATGGAACATGTAATAAATTTAGATGCATGTTTATTTTGTTTCCTCCAGAACTGCCGATGTGTTATGTTTGTATTTTCCAGCATAGCCAGAAGCACCCATACTGATAAATAATACTAGGTTATGGGGGATGCTTATAATTTAGAAGCAGTCTGATACCCTGGAGAAGGAAGCAAGCTGATACCCTGGAGAAGGCCTGCAGACCTGGATGGGCTGAAACATGTTGGTATAAGCAAAGCGGGGCACAGGACATTTAATATCCTAATTACTGCCCCTCGATATATTGAATTTTTAACCCTGCCAGGGGGACCTTAAAATAAAGACTGTAGTGGGAACCCACCAAGGCAGTTTTAATATTCAAACTGTTGTAGCACAATTCTGGGTTAGAGGAGATAGTACCCAAGAACAACAAAAAAAAACTGCTCTGCCCAGGCCTGAATCTGATCATACTAGCGTGCTCCATGATGCATGCCACTAACTAGTGGGTGAGGGAAATAATTTAGAACCCATAGGATCCCACATTATAATTGACAAGGGGATTTGCAGACAACTATATTACCTCTGTACCCTCTTTTTGTGTCTGTGTGTTGTATAGGAAGGGAAGTAGAGGGCAGAGAGATGCCTCTCATGCCCCTGGGTTTATTGTGTGAACACCTTCGTCTTTGGCAGACCTGGACATCAACACCCTAGTTTCAAGGAAGACTCAAAAGCACAATATTTTGGACCTTTCTGTTGCACCGGCTGCTTCACTAGTACTCTATCTACCTTCAAAGCGCTTGAGGAACCTACCAAGCGCGTATAGTTCTATCCAAATAACTATGTAAAAAAAAAGGTGCACATGGCATCAAAATTGTACATATTTGCCTCCTGTAGTGAAATGTAATGTTCTTATCCTGTCTGTCTTTACCTACAACAGTCAACCCTCCCCCAGTGATGTACATCATGCAGCGACTGAGCGCATGCGCTCTCCGCAGTCACTGGCAGCCATATTGGGATGGTATTTTCCTGATCTGGCTGATTAACGTGCCTCATTGCAGCCCAAGGTCAGTCTTGATATCCCAGGGCAATCCTGAAGCGCGTGACTTAGCAGCAGGTAACCCATGTGCCGCGTGGTAAGGCATAATTAGTTCATTATCCCACATAGTCCTTTTGCAAGGAATCTCTACATAGAGTAGCAGTACACACCTTCTGCTCCCAGGTAAGGATTCCCTCCTACTTGGTTCTGATGCCTACTGTTCTGCATACAGCCCAACCGGTCTCTCTGGGTAGTGCCTGTTACTTGTTAGCTGTGTTGCGAATACACTTTTAAACAACCGCAAAGTCCTACCCAGAAATGGAAAAACATGAATTGAAGAAAGTCCAAGGATATAAAAAACATATACAGTGGAAGAATGAGTCTCTCTAGGGGAAGCGTTCATCTATTCCATCTGGGTAGAGTAGTTTTAACAAAAACAATTGGAATGGAACCGAAGTGAGTCTCCCCCATTACGCAATCGAAGATGAGGTTGATGAAATTACTATTTTTGGATTGAGTAATAACTCCAGCTGTTACTGAAGCACTAGTGTGCGCTATAAGAAGGCCTGGCGAAAAATGGAGGTAAAACGGTGTCACAGAGCGGCGAGAAAGCCATTGTACAAATAGTGCTTGAGCGTGCATTTTAAATCTGATATCCTGGTATGTAGCTGGGCGCAGGTTTCTGGCACAGTTCTGAAGAGAAGTTTATGGAAAAACTTAACTTTAAGGGCTCCCATTGTCCTAAAGTGCATTATTCCTCTGCAACAGGACGTACATATGCCGGTCACTCAGAAAATTGTGTATTCATTACAAACGCAGCATGCCCAACAGAAATAGGTTTCTGCCACAAGAGAAACTTGGGCCTGCCAGTTCCTTGGTTATAACTGCAAGCCCATAGAGGCGCCAATAGGCGGTGAAAACTGAGGCAACCTGTGCTGTGTGTGGACAGAGGTAGTAGGGATCCACGAACGTTCACAATGTCGTAGAAAATTCCTCCTACTTTTATCTTTGGTGCTGGACCAAACATGGTCTTAATCCATGTAGAGATGATTTGAGTCACTCTGGAAGGCACCAGATACAATGGTACATCTTAGATATGCCTTTACCACTCCTTCACACAACCACAACAGCGCCAAAGGCCATACAGGTAGCCACAAATCCCTATCCAGCAACACACAAACTGCACGTGGCCCAGAGGAGGGAATTCCTCCATGCAAAAGACTGGAAAATGGCTACTGTGATCTAAATTACAATGGACATATCGTCTAGTTACACGCAACACTCATCAACACACTAGCTTTGCAAAGCATTGCTGCCCTGGCTGCTCATTCTTTACTCTCACTGCTTCCCCCTGCATCCACAACAGAAACACTAGTTATACCACCGCAAACCCTCGAAACACGACACCAAAGCTATTTATTGAGCAAAGCATTGTGACTTCAACTGCACTCCCTCCTCTCACAGCCGCATCCCAACTGGCCCATCAGAAGGGGCTTGGTAAAAATATACCTAAGATGCTCTTTACCAGCAGTACACCTCAGGCCACCAACGAGCAGCTGCTAACCGGTAAAGTACTACTGCACGCATGCCCATGCACGTGGTTTACTATTACTGAAAATGCATTAAACATAATGGTCTTCTCTTCACTGACAAACACAGTGGCTCTAGGCCACCCTAATTCCAGTGTGGAACCCTCATTACATTGTGGAAAGGGGATCAACTGCCTGAGGTAGTGTGTACGCAAAACCCCCGAAATGGCAGTACATACGTACCATATACATACACCATAAGCCGAAAGCACACATGCGTGCCCCGCCACGCTATTGCCTCCATCTATGCACTAGGTGACACATCTAATTTATGCTACACCAAAGGGAGGGGTGGGGGGGTACTGTACAGTTATTCTTATTCAATATGGTAAGCGCTGTTTCTCACCATTGATAGTCTACACCTTGGATAAGAGAAACGGATACTTTGTTGTTCCTAACGCATTGCATAGTCATGGCAACTCGCATATTTTTCTATGTGCTTGCTGAAAAAGAATAAAGTTTGTGTTTAAAAACAACAACAAAAAATAAACTGCCTGAGGGTAGATGGTTCGACTCCCCAAGGCCACCAATGATGGTGTCATTATAGAAAAAGTTTCCAAAAGTGCTACAAAGCCGTATAAATATGAAGTGCGCTATACACCTGTTGCTAGCATAAACTTACATATATGATACATATACTGTAGGAGAAAAGGTTGCAAAATTCCGTAGCACTACAACAGGCAGAGAAACGTTCGACTAGCTTATCCCCGTATCCTACTACTTTTTGATGTATGTGTCTATAGCGAGGTGGCGGAGACGACTGACTCCAGTGTGTGTCGGTTCTCGGGCGGGCCCCTGCCTTTTGACTCGTCATCGACAAATAATCACTTGACTTAAACCTTTTTTTTTTTTTTTTTTTTTTTTTTCAAATCTTCACTAATCTGTAAATCTTTCCTTTAAATCCTTTAAACGGCTTGTGTAAACCGCGCAGGGCTGTTGAGGAGAGCGCGGATTTAAGGTGTAGGGATCTCCGGTCAGGCAGAGGGAACAGAGACCAGCGCCCCCGGCAGGTGTGTGCGGGGCTGGCTGTCCCTGATTGCCTCTGTCAGGGGAAGCTGCTTGCTTAATGGTGATGTAGGGTAACTTGCGAGTTGATAACACTGCGTTGATTGTTCTACTCGCGAGTATGTGGGGGAACAGGGGGCAGTTGGGAGTCGGGAGATAAACCGAATATGTGGCTGGTTTGGCAGATGGTTGACTGGTGAGAAAGAAGGCCTGAAAGCAGGAGGCGGCACCGATTGGATAGCATCAAAGTGTTTTTTTCAAAAAAGGAAGTTTTCTGGTAGAATGGCTGGGTCAGAGACGAAGCTTCTCGAAGGGTACTACAGTACAGCTCGGGGAGAGGTACTCACATTAGGTCTCTAATGGTTCGTTAGTTACAATATGCCAGTCTAGTGTATCCAAAGCCCACCGTGGCCATAGCAGTGTCAGTCTGAAAGGCTGGTAGGGCCTGAACACAGTCAGTCAAGTATGCCTCACTTTTGTATTTTTTGTATAGATCTCTTGAACACTAAGTTATGGGTATCTCGTTATTTAAAGTCTAATTGGGGGCGCTATATTTATGCAAGCATGGGTCTTTTTTTTGTTTGTTTTTTTTTGTTCTCTTTCGGTGTGTCACCTGCAATTCCGACAGCCGCAGACTCTCGAAAATGTAATTTCCCATCAGAGCAGCTGGGCAAGTCATACCGGAAGCGCCGCTTCCGCGCGCTGGCTCGGAGATGCTCTGCGGCGGCGCGTTACGTGCCGGTGTCTGTCACAGGAACAGAGACCGCTCGCGTCAAGAGTGAGACACGCTGCAAAGAGTCCTTCTCACACTCCCCTCACTGGCGTCCGAACCGCACACTTTCTGGACGCTCACGGTGCTTGCACGTGGCTGCATCTTTGCCGGACGCATGCGCATGACATGCAAGAAAGATGCCATCAAAATGTAGAGTGCAGGCGACGAACCGAGTGCATCCTGTTATGGCCCACGAGAAGGACTCGCAGTTGGCTTATGTGATATAACCGAGGCTGTCGTCTGTATATACGCTCATTGTGACCTGTGAAAGACCACACTCTTACTCTATAAAACTGACAACTAAGTACACATTTAATTTATGAAACCACAAGGCATAATAAAATGCTATTTTCAAAATTACTGAAGGTAAATGTGACGTGATGGTAGTTAGGACGAAACAGTTTAATTTTGTTAAGCTTATGCAGGGAGCGAATGAAGGTTTAAAGGTATTAGCAGTTTTTTGTTTTTTTTTTAAGTTGGAGAAAACTCCAGTTTTTTTTTTGTTTTTTTTTGTTATTTTAAAATTAAAACACTTTTTTTACATTCCCCTGTCTGAAAGGATCGTAGCTTTTTTAATTTTGTTGTAAGGAACTGCGAAGGTGGAAGAGGCAGTAAAACTGTCAAAAAAGAAAACTGAAATAAGGAATTGACTTTACAGCTGTTGAAACACAAACCAAAGGATAGGTTTTACCTGTATTCAGCAGCTTCGCTAACGCAAGGAGTTGTGCTAGAGGAAATCACGATGGGAATACTTTTCTGGCACAGTTTCACCGCTTTTTCGTGTTTTGCCTTTTTAATTAGAGGTTCGCAGCAATTAGTCATGGTGTTATATAACCCTATAAGAGTGAATATTCGGTGCAGTTTCTATAATGTGGCATATTGAGCCTGGCCACCTCAAATCCTTCAGGAGAGATTACAGACTTTAGTGAACCAATTTCACTGGCGGAGCTAGATGGTTATATAGGTCAGTCTTCACCGTTTTGATGCATTTGCCACAGGGATACAGATATCAGAATTCAGAACAAGCACTGGCATAGCCAATAGGTCCTGCTTTTGGGACCATGTAAATATTTAGCTATACAGCACCTTTAACCTTTATCAGAAATAAGCTGTGTTTGTGCATTCCTTCATACGCTTGGCATTAGACTGTAATGGTCAGAACATCCCCTAGAGGACCCCACAATAAAAATGGCATTTGGAAGAAACATGGTCATGTATCTATATAGTAGGCCCCTAGCAGGCATAACCACATGAAAAGAGAAGGACATAAAGCATTGCTGTGTAACCATATATTCAGCCCCTAGAGGACATAGTGCATTACACATTTTCTGGTCTAGTGTGCCTGCTAGAAAATTATTACAAACGAGGCCCTTAGAACACACACTACTCCCAGCTGTAAAGCAAAAGCTCCAGCCACGCGAGAGCTTAAAAAGACATTGACTGGTGGGAGAGATTGTGATTTTGCCCCTCCCCCCAACTTAGTGTAGCAACCCAGCTGGGCAGAAAGAGCACTTTGTGCTGAATGTTTTGGTGGTGGTCCCATTGTCTTAGGACCTCCACAGGTTTAGTTATGGGCAAAAATATATTTTAAAAGGAATGCCCCGCAAAGCATTATGGGGAGAGTTTCCTAAGTGCAGTGAATTTTGTAGTATCTGCTCTCCTGCTGTTCTGGGGAGAGCGGCATTAAGGGTTTCCTTTGATTTGTTTTTTTTCTATTTAAAAGGCGCTAGTTAGTATATTTTTCAACTGCTAAACTTGGGAATTATTTAGGAATGGGGCTGCATATTTAACCAGTGCTCATGATAAGCGCTCCAATTTTTAGATCAAGTTCACGCTATATAAATAAAAAAGAATCTCCCTCCAGCTTGCAGCCTTTGTCAGGTGTGCAGACACCGCAAAGAAACAGCATGGTGCCAGAAGAAGAAACAACATACCACCACAAGTTCAAAGTGGAGAGGCAAAAGAAAAATGTAGTGCGCTCGCACTAAGGTATATGGCAGATTGTGCAATGATTCATGTAACAGTGAGTCTCCAAGGCGGTAACAAAACAGCCTCAAAGCAGGACAAACCTAAGACATTTACCTAACAAACCAAAGGAATTCTGAAAGGCAGGCCAAGAAATGAATGAAAGTGATGGGCGTGGTGAAAGCTCACAGAAGTAGATTACAGAATGTCGAGAGACTGGGCATGCGCACTGCCTAGGCTCAACCTAAAAAGAAATAATTCTTTCATGCTTCCTTAGCTTGACAAAGCAGCCGGGGGCACCTTTGGTCACCTGATTATCCATAGTGGGGCAAGAACCTAGGTAAATTTCCCCAACCCCCTTCTAAATTTCGTACATTTGTGGGTTTAGGTACCCCATGTTATCTACACACTTATTATGAAGGGTTCTTACACCTTCATAATAAGGTGCTGGAACTCTTAAAACAGTTTTGTAACATGCACAAATATACAAGTATTTTCACTTTGGGGAACATATCTAGTGTACAAGCTATGCTATGTTTACAGTTGACAGATATTGCGTAGTCCTTCTTATAGTGTACATACAGTGTTCCGTAGCCTTGGTCCAGTGAGATCTTGAAATCTTTTAGGGACACATAATGGCATTTCTGGTTGGAACTTGTGTTTAGTGTTATCATGCTTCATAAAGAGGTTCAAAACCTGTGTTTAGTATTACCATCATGGTTCATAGAGAATCTTCTTCGCAGCTTGCACACATGTAATATTTTCCCGAGACATGTACAAGGTCCTAACTGGCTATTTGACCTAGTGCCGCAACAGTGTAGCCTGTTGGCATCTCTCGTCATATCTTCTGAAGCTGCAACATGAACCCTATCTCAGTTCCCTCCACTGCTGATGTTGCAGAATTCCAGCAACCACTCAACTATCCACTAGCAAGTCCAGCTCTAACATGGAGTCTGCCAGTAGAGTAGAAATAAGACTGCGCCCTCTTGAAGATTAGACATGCTTCTGATGCCCATTTTGTTTTGTTTTTTTCTCAGAGGGAAGTTTGCCGTGGTGAAGAAATGTATAGACAAATCTACTGGCAAAGAGTATGCAGCCAAGTTTCTGCGGAAGCGGCGCAAGGGCGAGGACTGTCGACTCGACATTATCAATGAGATAGCCATCCTGGAGATCGCCAAGTTCAGCCCCCACGTTGTGGACCTACACGAAGTGTACGAGACGGCTAGCGAGATCATCCTGGTGTTGGAATAGTAAGTACTTGGCAATAATATTGTGGCTTTTTCTGCCGCATAAATTGAGCTTTGGACTGTTTGGAACAATATATAGCAGTAATGTAAGGGAGTCCGGTCTCATGTTCTGTAAGCATTGGTTCATCCCATTATGCACTAAGATATAGAGGTGAACCCTTCGTTGTTGGGCATGAGCACTGTGATTCTGAACATTGTACAAGTGAGTGCAAGAAAGATCGAAGATGGTTGCGCTTGAGTACTAGAAGTGGGATGTTGGGTAATTTTGATATTTCTTGAAAAGTCTGAGTTCGCAATGGATGGGGGGCTGAGATAGACACACTGCCGACCAGGATATGCAGCACAAAAGAACTAAGCATAAGGGTTTCTTTCACCTAAGTTCAGTTATTGCACTCCAGGCAATATGTGCAACCTGGGAGAGATTCAAGGTAACATAATGGGCTCGAGCAACGTTGGATAAACTGGGAAGGCTTGCTTGAATTCAGGGAGATTGGCAATGGCTGGGCAAGTATAGTGTGCATGTGCAACTGTCTCTTAGTGCAGTAACTATGAAACTCCAAATCAAGACCAAAAATATATACCACCCATATGTTTACAAGATTCTTGGACAAACTGATATTGGCAAATGCCGTCACTTTGGCATTTTATAGCATTATACATCTTGTGTCTGTATCTCTCTCTGTCTGCCTGTGCTGTAAGAACCACTGACACAGTAAAAGCAGTCACTGTAGGAATACGGAGGGGCAGTTGTAGTCTTGTACATGTGAGGTTATGCTGCAGCAGAGTTTTGCAGTTGTTGGTAGAAAGTTGTAGTTCACTTAAGCAGCAGTGGGGTCCCATTGTTCATCAATTTTTGTTGTAGAAGCCCAGTTGTAGACTTATACAGTTAAAGCTGTGAAGCATTGGGAGCTGTGGGGCACTGGAATGTGGCATTGAATGTGTAGTGTTGTAGAGTGGTGCTGTGGTGCACAGTTGTTATCTTTTGGTGTAATTGGGTAGTTGGATTCTTCTCGTTTTGCTGGAGAATTCCAATGTCGGCACATTAGACCTAGACACAAGTGAAGGAACCATCAGGAGCAGGTGTAGTGTTATAGTTTGAGTAGTTCCTTATGCATTTCAAAGCAAGTACTTGAGTGGAGGTGGAAGGATACACTCAAACAACCAATAGCTCTATGTGAGAGATTAATACACGACTGGCCTGAGTCAAGACATGATTGACAATGTCTCAAGCCTATGGTTAAAAGAGGCTTGTCGAAACAAGCCAGTGGCTGAAAGGGGCAGACTGAAAGGCCACTTTGTTTATGTTGTTAGCATTAGGTCTGTATGACAGCTGTTGTGTCAAAAGGCAGACCTAAAACTGACAAATAGAAATTAAGGGGTACTCGTTGTTGCTTTGTTTCATGGTGTGTGCTCGTATTCCATTGATCTGTAATCTTATTTGAGAAGACAGGGTAAATGGCTGGTCGTTATTCTTCATGCACTAACACTGCTGTAGATAGAACTAAAATGCCCCAATGTAATTGTGAGAAGTTAACAGCACCCCTCCCCCAATAAGGATTAATATCTGGAGAACACTCTTACAGTGCTGGCATAGTTTGAACATGAACAGCGATACTATGTATGTGGAAATTTGGATTATATACAACATGTTTCCTTCCCTTGTTACTTATGGTCACACAACTATAGTTTTTTTCTTTTTTAAATGATTGGTTCATAGCCAGGAAAAGCAAGAAGTGTCCTGCCGTGGACTATGAAAGACACCAGGCCAGAGTAAAATGATGTGCATGGGTTCACTGTGCAACTATTTTACTTTGTTTCAGAGTGGGGTCAGATTGGCCCTCAGCGAGTCCTGGTGCACTTGCATCATTCACCGGCAAAGATGCATTTGTTGGATCGTCAAGTTGTTCTCTATCTAGTACGTAGACTGATATTTTGCATCATTCAGGTTATTCACCCGCACTTTAGAAGTCTATTTTTTTTTAGTTCCTCTCAGATTGTGACCTGCCCAATTACTTTTGCAAACCTTCTTATAATTCAGGCCTCGCTCAGTCGTGCCAGGCTGTCACCTTAGAAACCTGTCTCGTCCTTGTTCACGTCAGTGGATAGTTTCATTTTGATGAAGGTGCACCAAGGGCTCTGCAGCTCTGAGGCTGTGTAGTATTCATTTCTAAAGCTCCAACACTGGCATGAGGGTGGGTCCAATAACTGACTATACTTTTTTTTTTTTTATTGCCGCATGCTCAACCAAAGGAGGCCTCAAAAGGCTATTTGCTGAAAGGATGGTGGTAAAATCCACAAATAAAGGCTAGTAATTTAATTCCTAGCAAAAGAGGGCGGTTTCCAAAGTCCACTTTATGAAATAGAGACCAAAAAGGGTGAAGTTTCATTTGTGGAGACCCACCCCACCTTACCACTTGCACCTTGGAGAGAACAGCGTGAGGGTATTGGGAATCTTAGACATCTGATCGAAGTGCAGTGTCCATAAATAAGACGTACATTTTGGGCCTGTATATTAATGGTCTTGCAGACCAGATCAAGACTTGTAATTGTTACCTTTTGTTTGATTGGTAGCCATCGGTGCATCTTGAACTCTTAGGTAATGAGGATGAGTCTGGAAGCAAAATATAGTATTTATGCAGTGTTTTAGCAGTGAGACAACCTGAACACCTTTAAAATTGCCATTGGAAAAAGGGCCTCTGCAAAGACCAGGGTGGTTGTCAGTCTGCAATAGGCTATGGAGCTGGAAGAAACCGTTATTCGCCACAGAATTTACCTGCGTTTCAAATTAATAATTATGAGTGATCACCCCAAGCTTACTAGAGGATGTGGGGCAAGTACCAGAGAGGAGGCCATAGATCAGAGGTCTCCAAACTTTTTAATGGCGCGCCCCCTAGCTGGAAAAAAAATCATTGGGCCCCCTCCTCAGAATTGTGCACAATTATTGTATTAAGATGACCATGTTTAAATATGTCTAGACCTATTTAAACATTGCAGTTAAGTACTGTTATCTTTTTAAAGATGCAATAACAGGCTTCTGCTTAAAACAAAGGCCTGTTATGTGTGTAATGCTTCTTTTGGCCAGAGTCTGGCGCCCCCCTGCGATCACTTGAGCCCCCCTCCCTATGGGGGCCCGCCCCCCAGTTTGAAGACCTCTGCCATAGATCAAGAAAATTATCCTATTTAAGCTCCTAGTACCTACCAATTTGAGGTGCATATTTTGCTAAAATAGTCCATCATTTGACTAATGTTGGTGTCCGTGCTTTTGCTTAGCTCAGATCTTCAGAATTTAAACCTGTCACATAACTCACCTCCGCGACTGCCTTTGTGCTATGAGCAAACTAGAAATAACTTAAGTTAACAAGACCCCCCCCATCCACCCCCCCCCCGCTGAAAGTTCGAAACATACCTGGTGGTTGTGCAATAAACTGCTCGTGAGAAACCAGGCCAGCTGTCTCATCAGGCACTTCCTGTGTTTCGTGAGCTCGTGACCACATCCTTCCAGGGCCTAGCCGCGTGGCACCCACAATGCACTGCGGGTAAGTCTCCGGTGATCTGAGGTCTGCGCTTGGCTGGCCTCAGCGTGCGACAGTGGCCTTGCATCTGTTGCCATAAATGGAGCTGCGAGAGATGCGGCGGCCAGGCACGCCGCAGGTAAGTCCTGAAAGCCAGAACGTATCTCGTCTTCCGAGAATAACTACTGCAGCATTGTTACACCACTTCCGCTTTTTGATATTTTATCTGGGGCGACAGCAGTAATGAAACTGATAATTATGTGCCTCACGGATAGTGCTTTTATCTAAATGTATTCAAATGAAGAATTTTTAATATTGAGTTTTTGTAACTTTTTGGAAAAGTACTAAAAACAAATATTTTCACCTATTGGGTTACCAGTTCCCCTTTAATTTCAGTGGGAGAGTACCCTTATTGGAATTAGCACAAGCACTGCTCTGTATTATTGCAGCTACCTGCACTTATCTGTCGCTGTGTCATGCGCTAAAAAGCATTTCTCGTTTTATTTACATTCTAAGAACGAACGACTTGGGTATGGACCTGTAATCGGAATATTACATTGTTTAACCCACTAAGGTATTTTACCAGGAATAATGTGGCTAACTCATGTAGTTATTCAAGATTAGTAGCTTGGTATCTGAAATGTTCAAAGGGTCTGGAAACACGTGATTATCCGAGAACGAGCAGCATGCTACGCAACAGAGAAATATTGTGAGGGCCCAAGAAGCCCTTGATGATTACCACAGTGCACCAGAAATGGCTGTCCCCTACTAGCACACACTGCATCTCCAGAGGACGCGAGCTGGTGCAGAAGGTGTGATTTGTGAAGCTGGGAACAGCCAGTCTCCCACCAGTGCATTGCAGGCCATGTTTCATTGCACAAGTATCCCAATTTTAATGAAAAGATTCAACAAGCTTTACAAAGCAAATAGGTCTGGCATTGTATTCTAGCCTTTTGACGTTGTTGATGCTTGTTGTGTTTTTGTCTTGGTTTTGCAAAACTTTGTTAGGTTAGCTGCTGGGCCTTTTCAGAAGTCTTAAACACACATTATTAGAGTAGTCCATGCCACTGAAGGGAACTGCTCTGTATGTGGATGTGTTTCTGGCGCGAGAGTAGAATCCCTGCACTCATATTGAAGTTAGCCAGTGGTTGAAGTGAGCTTTCCCGTTGCCTCATGCGGACTGCTGTAGTAGGCAGAAGAAAAATGTTAACAGCACAGTAACAGATACATGGAAGAAGAGGGCCGACTGGCTGAAAGCCTTTGGCTTTTTGAATGGAATCCTGGTATGGAATGTTTCATACAACACAAGGTTCCATGAGGATTGAGCTGCCCCCCCCCCCGGACAGATACATTTATGAAGATGAATAAATGACCTAAGATTTCCCATTTACTAAGCGTGCGGCAATATTACTCATTGAGGTGCTACAAAACCCCAATAGTGAGTATATTATAGGTAATATTAGTAAACCTGAAAGGTTTTGGCTAACGCCAGACCTATAAACCAGCAAAAACCCATTGAGGGCACACTGGCGCTGCTTTTATCTCTTCCATCCCATAATCCCCTTCATCAGAAAGAGAGATTACCCCTACGAATGTCCAGTACGACGCACATCACGCTGTGCACTGTTGAAGGCTGTTTCAGTTGGGTTCAGCAGTAGGCCTGGTCTTTGACATCAAGAATTCCATTGACATCTTTTTTTTTTTTTTTTTTTTTCTTCTTCTTTCAAGAGACTGTCACAGGTTCACCTGACCAAACCAACACACAGAGAAAGATGAGGAAACAAAACATGAAAACTTGTAACCTACCGGGGTGATTACTGGGCTTCCGCCTTTAGAGTGGTGGTGTTTACCAACAGCAGCCTGAGTGTGCTTTTAAGGCCCTTGAATCTGGAGTGTGCTCCATCTCACAGTTCTCTTTCCATGTGCTTTATTTGTATCAGATGGCTCTCATTTTTGCAACATGTGGAAGGGCATGTTCTAGTGTATGTGTGTGTATCTCTCTCTCTCTCTCTCTATATATATATATATATATATATATATATATATATATATATATATATATATATATAACTGATGTGGGATGGGGAGATATCATTGAGCCACTTGTATGTGGGTAACCCCAATGACACACTTTGTAGTTCCACAAACTATTCAAAGAATCTGATGGGAATATACACTTAGTTTTCCCACATTCATGAGATGTTCACTGGTGAACGAAGAGACTTTGGTGAAACGGAGAACAGAAAGTATGCTGACCGCATCCCACCTGCCTTTGCTTCCTCCATTCCACCCCATTGTAAGCAAACCATTGTCCATGTTCCCCACCTTTCCAGTCAGCACCTTTCACCAATGAGGCATTTGTCGGGAACAGTGCAGTAATGAAACTGAATCGCGCAGAAGTAATGAGGAACCGTGATTGACAGTGAAAGATTATGAAGATGGGTGAAAGATCCAGATCAAATGAAGTAATGTAGGCCTACAGCAGAGTCTGACTTATCAACCTCATTCTGATAAATGACTAACTCTAACGCAGACTCACTTGCCTTTCAGAAGTGCTTTCCTGTGCAACTGGCTAGAACCTGCTGCAAATAAAAACATATCATATATGCAGCCAACAAACCAAGGTCAAATAAGAAGCAATGGAAAATGCATAAAAAGCAAGGTTTTTACTAGAAACTAACCTCTGCCTGGTCTGCCCAGGAAGCAAAAAGGTCGGGTTATGGCAACACTGGTCTAAGCAGTTGAGAACCCATATTTAAAAGCCACATGATGACGCGTGTCCTCTCTAACCTAAAACCGTTGTGGCTTTGCTGATCAGACCTTGGACGTCTTTGTGTGGGAGGAGCCCCGCTGAAACTGGATATTTTTCTGCTGGGTGTGGTGCTTTGTGGGTACTCGAAGGCATCGCGTGGCTGCCAGTTCTGTCCTTTTCCAAGTAGCTATGTCCAGGCAGCCTCACGCCAGATCTGTGGTGGGCAAAATGTGCTCTCTAGCCCTGATCTGAAATACTAAACAGATGCAAAGATGCCACGTTCGCACAAGCATGCTCGTGGTTTTCTCTAGCTTGGCTAGGCATCTGACTTGGCAACGTGGTTAGTTTGTGTATACTTGAGAAAGGTCAGGGTGGCTAAATCCTGATGAAAGAGAAAAAAAAGTGCTGACCACTTCAAACTAAGACTGATGGCCCTGGATCCGCTCTCAGAAAGGATGCTATCCGCATCACCAGTGTCACTAGATGCAAAATGTTCTTCTGATAACAGACCAAGGAGAAGCATCTGGCTCCAGATTTATCCTTTGAATAAGCGTTTTGTACAGGATCCTTTTCAAATGTCCAATTAGGGAATTGAACTGTGGCCATCTTAAGTAGGGTACAGGAAACATAGCAGTCACTTTTGTTACGGATACAAAAAAATAAATTGTCTGTATCTAGAAAGTGTCACCCCATTTTTAGGTCGAGCACGCAAACACTTTGACCCTGTTGTAAGTATTGTGAGTTTTAACCACGCCCACCACACGCCCATCACTTTCACTTGTTCATGGGCTTGCCTTTCAAAATCCTTTATCATTGGTAAACGCTTTGCGTTTGTCCCTCCTTGGGGAGGTTTTGTTACTGCCTTGCAGACTGCCCCCGTTACATGGATAATTGCACGATTGCAGTTATGTTTACTGTGAGCAAACTTATTTTTCTTTTTGTCTCTCCTTCACGCACATGGCGGCCATGGTGCTTTGAATGGGCTCGCTTATATCAACTGTTTTACTTTTCATTTTCAATTTATGTGGCAAGAAAAGTTCAGTTCGGAGTTTACAAGGCTAATAGCTCTAACTCGAAGAAATGTGAGACCCATTGCATTGCAAGTGCTTGTTGTTTGTGTAAAAGTAGGCCCATTTTTGCTAACTGTATGCATTCACGCTGTAATTCATTTGTGAGCCTGTAAGTTGCCTGCTTTAATCAAATGACTACACGACTACTGTTCAAGAAAGCATAGTTCTAACAGCTTTGTCAACTCTTGACTAATTCAGAACAAAGAGCTAGCTGCTAACGGTGTCTGGGGGACAGAAAACTCTCTGAAATATGCAAATTGCACAGATCGCACGTGGGAAGTGTTATGGTTTCTTTAAGAGTCCCGCTCCCTAAAGAAGCCACAGATATTTCTGAAATTTCATAACATAAATTTGAGACATTTGCTTGATGTTCTGGAAGTATGTTTAATGTTTTCACCTTTGGATCAGAAATTTCTATATTGTAGCCAAAACTTTCTTTTTATTTGAAGCGTCTGGATTCTGTTAGCAGTTCTGGGCAATGGCCTTTATTTCACTTCATGTTCAAAGTCCTCGTTTCTTTAGAACTAGGGTAATTGGAAATTTGCAGTGTCCATGCAGCCAGTAAGATTTCCTACTCCTAGACTGTCCCTCACATTAAAGCAGAGGTCTTCAAACTTTTTAATGCTGCGCCCCCCCAGTTGAAAAATAAAAATCATTGGGCCCCCCCTCAGAATTTTTCACAATTATTTTATAAACATGGCAATGTTTAAATATGTCTAAACCTATTTAAACATTGCAGTTAAGTACTGTTACCTTTTTAAAACTGCAAAAACATACTTCTGCTTAAAATAAAGGCCTGTTATCTGTATAATATTTATTTTGGCCAGAGTCTGGGGCCCCCCTGGGATCACTTGAGGGCCCCCCTAGGGGGGCCCGCCCCCCAGTTTGAAGACCTCAGCATTAAAGGATGTCAGACAAACCCTTCTAGAAATTATCAGCTCTTTCCAGCAGTTTTGCTGTGGCTACCAAAAGTGTTGTGGAAAATAACTCCATATCTACACATGTAATATTTATCCCCATAAGGCAACCAGGTGTCAGCTTAATGGCAGCGTGGACTGTATTTCACACCTTAATGATGCAGTCTGTCACACATGGTTGTATTAAAGTCTTAGTATAAATACAGCTGTGAAAGGTAATTATACGCAGCGGTGCACTGCGCTGTGTTATGCCAGGTGTACATGCCCGGACAGAGCTGGTCTGAGGCATACTGTGGAGCGCACGCTACCTGGGCCTTAACAAACTGAGCCTTCATTTGATGATCGACTCATGTGGAAGGCCTGTTCATCTGGTGGTGTTCATGCCAACCTTGCAATCCCTCACCAGTTTCCATCTGTAAAAGCCTAACTCCTTCCACTGAGTCAGTCATGGTCCTCCACCGACACAAAGAAGGCTTGGTAGGTCTGTAATTTCAGCCCTGCCCTTAAGATATAAATTCACAGGTGGGCTCCAGAGCTTCCAGAGAAGCCGAACCGTGGATGATAGACTTTGTGGAGGGAACCTTGGCAGCTGCTAATTCTGAAGCGCTCTTTGCTGTGTGAGCGCATTGGTGGTGGTGGTGGTCAGGCAGCAGTTTTCAGAGTCCAGGCCGGGTCAACACTATACGTTTGTTGTTTGGGGTCAGTGAGGCCGGTTCCAAGATCTCTTCAGAAGTACAACCCAGTACTATACTTTGAGCCCTAGTTTGGTTTGTTCAAGGCCTTGCTTCACTGTCGCACCACATGTCTCCTTCAGTGTTATTTCCCTGCTGACAGACTTGTACCTCCTTGTTCCCGTCTCACGTGGTTCATTCACGTAATAGGCATTCCCTCATCACTAAAGTGTCCTCTGCAATGAAGCCTCACTCCTTCCATCATCACTACTGTCCTCTGCAGCAGTGCCTTGTTCATTCTCTAATCAGCAACGCCATAAAGTGCAGTGTTGCCTCGCTCATTCCCTCGTCACTAATCTCATGGACTGCAGTGGTGCCTCACTCATTTTATTATCGGTAGCCTCAATAACCGCAAAGATACCATACTCATTCCCTCTCATCTGCAATGGAGCCTCAGTCGCCACCGTCTTCATATGATTCCGTGTGGTTGCACTAGTACCCTAGCTTCCCTCTTTCGGTGATGTCTCGCCTGCTCACTATCCTGGTGAACATACATTCCAGCAGGGAGCCTCCCGTGCACTCGGTCCAGTCTGCAGTCAAGTCTGATCCAGGTCTGGTCCATAAACTCTACCCACCCACGTGTGAAAGCTGTGCAAATGATGTCTTTCCTGCGAGCAGATGGGATCGTTTATACAGCGCACACCACATAATAAAGAATGGCACTGATCTCCTTCCTACAAGCATGACCTAAGGTAGCACTGACAAGTTTCCCAGGGAAGGGTGTCTGGTTCCCAAGGGCCAGGATGGACAGACGCTCCTGGCCAAGCAGGTGGGCATGTTCCTCCATGAGCGCGTATGCAAGGGGAAGAAAACCTTAAATGTTACCAAGGAATTGACCAGTGATCTGACCTGGGCAACCAACCCCTCTCCAGCTGTAGCCCTCGTTCTGCTGATGCTAGCCCCTGACCACCTAGAACGATGGATGCAACGAGCGCAGAAACACGTGGCGAGTATTCAATGTGTCCCCGCATCAGGAGGACAGTCGTGTGCATCAGAGGTGCCCTGCACCATGATCCACATGGTAAGGATGGGGCCCGGGTCAGACACCATGGAAGGAATATTGGGGGCGAGTTTGAAGAATTCTTATTTAAATCTTTTCTAGAGTACTGACAAGGTCCTGGATAAGCAGGCCCTTTCCTGTACCCTCAGCGTCGGTTTTGGTAAGGGCAGCAGGAGAGAGTCCAGGGTGAAACCTGAACTAACCCTCTGCAGTCTATTTACGAGGTTGCTGAGAAGTGGGGACGAACCAGGGGTCTTTTAAAATGCCAATATTTAGACAGGGCCGTGTTCGCTCGGCTAATGCTTTGTGTATTTAACTATGTCAGATGGGAAAACAGAGGAGTTATTATTTCACGCCGAAGTCGCTCTCGCACATGCAGAAATGATTGACGAAGCATGGTCTCGGCAAGCGCCCGCAAGGGCGGCCAAAAAGTACAGCCTCTCACCTGAGCTGGGCGGACCGTTCTCGGGTTTTACATTTGACATGCCCAAGTGTGGAGCAGGATGGGTAGAAGCAGGCACAGAAGGAAAGTGTTGGGCCTGCTTTCAGCCTGTCCCGGTTTTCCAGTTAACATCAACATGCATATGTGCCGTCTTAGAACACTTCCAAGAGGGCTCCCAAAAATGGACGTCCATTCGTAAAGCTCGCGTCAAGGGTTCTTCTTAAGGTAGTATGCGAGTAATAAATGCTTGCAATCCATGCATATGCTTGCTTAGGACTTGGACCTGAAGCTGGTCCTTCAAGCACCCACCATGCTTTGTGCTAACTAGATTTTCAGTGCTCTGAACTGTCCTGACATATACTAGCAGCATTCCAGCTCTGATTCAGTTCTTTATCATTTACTTCAAGCACAAACCTGGTCTCAAATAGATCAGAACACTGCAAAGATGAAAAGTTACGTCAAAGAGGACAGGTACGCCAGTAATTATCCAACACTAATACCACACAATAATAAGATGAAACACCTAAAAAGACAACTTGAGTCAGACGTGTTGATTTTCTTCAGTCCTCACCTCCTCCAGGTGACATCCCCAGTGTCTTTTATTTATGTAATATTTACCTTAGAAAAAGCAACAAACCCTCCTCTTTCTGGGGTCATTCCTTTCTTACGAGTGCACCTTTAATCTAGAAGACTTCTCTGTGGTTTCACCTTGCAGATATGTCTTTCATGTCCTGAAGACATCTGCTGCTTTGAAAAAAGCAGAGCCTGCAGAACAAAACTTAAGCTGTGTTTCTTGTCAGTTTACTTTCATCAAGTTGGTGGATTATTACAGGCTTTGCTTCACACATGGCTGCATCAGCTGAGGTATGTCTGCCTTACCCAAAGTCTCCAGGTTGCTTATCGGTAATCTTCATTACTCCGAGCCAAGGTCTCCCTCGTGCACTGTTAATGCGAGTCCTCATCCTGGTGGTGGTCACTGGTTCTTGCCCCAATACATCGAAATATTTCCATTTTACGTTGTGTGAATGTGATGCCTGGAAGGAGGCAGGGCAGATGGAAGTCAAACCTTCACCCAGTGGTGGCAAGCGGTGAGAATGAACCAGGAGCCTGGTCTACTGATTCCGCATTCGAGTAATCATTTAGTCTCCTTTCCCCCCAACCCAAATGTGTTTTTGAGGAAGGAAAGAAAAGTGGTGCGATATCTATGCATCTCCCTCCGTCCAGTCTTTATTCGCTCCTCTGGAAGTGGTTTACACTATGCTATAACAAAGAAAGGGCGTGTAACTCTAGCTACAATGTCTTCTCAAAATGGGTAGCCAAATGAAGAATTTTATGTTACTTGCAAGAAGTACTTGCATCATGGCTTGTAATCCTCCCTCATTTTGCATAGCACTTTACTTACTGGCTGTGTTCTCGCTTTATACATCCCCCTATGTAGATACATGCCTCCATAATGTAACATTTATAAATTGTTTACCGAGGTATAGTTTTGAAGAGCCACTAAAATACTGCCATTTATATATTTTTCAACTTAACAGCACTAGCTGTAGTGATAAAGATGTTGGATGCACCAAGGAAAAAGCTCCGACAATAGGCATTTATTTAACCAATACCATGACGATGAGCTGCACATAAGAGTCTGAGAGGAGGCCTAGAATCGCCAATATCCTGGAATTGACTCCGACTTAATCACGCTCACTGGATTCTGTTGCCTTGATTTAGCAACATAGCAAAGCCATCAGGCATTTTCATTTATGCTTGTCGGCAAGCAAGTACCACTGATGCTTTGGCAACTCCTGTTATGATGTTTGCAATGTGTAACAAGGCCAACGTTTTTCACCCTATGGGCAACAGCATTCCTCCTGGTTTAGAGGAAGTGACCACGTGCGATGCAGCACACTGCAGATAAAATGAGCAACAAGTAAGCAACACATTAGCACTCCTTAATGAGCTGTAGTATTCTTTTAAGAAACTGTATCCTCTTAGGGGATTGTTAAGAGTAGAGAGAGGCAACAGCACATTCAGAGATACTGTATGTAGGAGGAGCCATGGCTGCTATCTACATGAAAATGCTTAGTATTACCTTTGGTGCATTCCTTTGGTGGTACTTGTGCACCCCTTAATATTTGTGGGTCAGTATGGAGTGATTATGGCATGAATGGGCCTAAGACTTTCGCTACTAAACGCTTTAACTCTAAAGATCTATGAAGACCTCAAGGGGACTTACGCTGACTTGCATCATACAGTGGGAATCCCCATTTCTGCATCCCACCAAGGCTGAGGGTGGCACCACGGGATTCTTAAGTGGCCTGATGTTAGCCAGAACCAACAAAATAAGAATGCAGGTTATCCATTCGCTGAAAGCTCACACCGTGTTTCCACCTTCGTTGTGCGTATCTTGGCCAAGGTCCATCTCATGCAGTACGTATTCTTGGAATGGCAGCCAAATCTGAGCTGGGAGTAAATATCCTGGCAGACAAATGGGCTCTGGGTAAATGAGCTCACTGTCGGCAAGCAGTGACCTGGCGCGGCACAGGTGGCAGGATCCCCTTTCGTGAATCGATGAAAGATTCCCCCAACGTACCCGCCATGCACTCACATGGAGCCACCACTTCTCGTTTTCAGTGGCTGGACACCTTCCTAACCGTTACCAGGTGAAAAGGAACTGTTAAACACAGTTGTGCTTCAGCAGGCGCTAGGTCGACCTGCCCTTAGAGTCCAACAAAAAACCCATTCTAAGCTCTGGGTCTGCGTCTTCTGGTCATAGCAGCAGGAGGTGATTCAAGGTAAGTGGTGATAAATCTCAGTGTACCGTAAGAGGCTGCCATTCTATAAATGTAAAGCAGTTTCTGTATTCATGTTTTTCGCCCACAATTCTAGCAAGGCTAGAAGTGGATTTGTGATAAGTAGGAGTAGGCAGTATCTTTTTTTCCTCATGTAGCAGCAGCCTAGTTTATTGAGATTAGGGTCATTGACAACAACAATTAAGTAAGGCGACTTACTGCATATCTTCCATCACAGAATACATTTGTGCAGTGGGCTAAATCAGTCTAGAAGAAATATGCAGATTCTACACTTTTTTCAAAATGTATATTGATTTTAGAAAAAACGTATATTTAATTTACGGAACTTGTCTAGGCGATCAGAGATGGCCACGTGGTCACATTATGAATGTATTTTTAAATGATGTGGAGCCCTTCCTAATGATATGTATTACTGCCTTCTACTAGTTGTTGCCTTTTTCCCGACCCAAGGTGAAGATGGCCCTTAACGGGCCCGGAAGCTGCCACTTTTAGGTTGTGCCTACAGGCCTCTTCAGCTATCTCTTTGGGTCAACCAATCCTCGAACCATTGGCTTTTTGTGTTCTTCCTCTTGTAGCCATTGATGTGAAACATTGTCCA
This sequence comes from Pleurodeles waltl, assembly GCF_031143425.1. Classification (NCBI taxonomy): domain Eukaryota; kingdom Metazoa; phylum Chordata; class Amphibia; order Caudata; family Salamandridae; genus Pleurodeles; species Pleurodeles waltl. The sequence continues at coordinate 160,825,782 of NC_090445.1, read as the reverse complement.
TCCCTTCTTAAATCAACCCAGTGTGCATGACATCAGGGCTTAGAAATTATCAATATATCTAAACCCAGTTGTCTCATGAGTTTTGATGAGTTGTGTGTGATCCTCAGTATGCCACTGGACTCACTTGTAAGGTCTCAATTGTCTTGTTTTTGTGCTTTAATTTGGATGGTACTGTTAAGAACTGAATATGTGCAAATATATAATTGCACAGGGAGAATAACAGAGGTGCAATAAATATTGTTAATTGGAGAATGCCAGCACTTCTTAGTAGCAGCAGGCCCTATTGATTAGTGTGTACCCGCGCTTCTATTACTTCCATTTATTGGCCTCGCTTTCTGGATTTGTTTTAAACATTTGCCTTTTCTTGAGGTGGATTTGCCAGAGGTGGTGCTGGGTTGGTTAAAAAACAAGGTTTAAAATTAATCTGATTACGATAATTGAAGCATTTCTCTGCATGTCTTGTGATCTTTCTCAGTGATCCCACCTCAGTGTAGGTCCCAGAGCTCACTAGGCCAAAATGGTTTGAAACTGCACTTCATGGATGAGGCCCGGCAAGTATGCACTTCATGGATGCTGGGACCAAGTTGAAATGGGAAGTGACCTGGCAGTTTGGCCGAGAGTGTTCATTTTTGGGACAGATAGAAGACTGAGTGCATACATGTGAACCCTCCCGATTCAGGCTGGAGACTACCAGTTTCAAGGCTAGTCTCCTGCCTCCTGGATGCTGCATCTAGAAACCTGATTCCCTGGCGGGCTTCTGGTGACAGGAACTGATCTTTTGTGACTGGGGGTGTGCACTGCCAGTAACCTGTTCCTTTGTCACACTCTTTGTTTATCATAGCACTTTACCTATGGTCCTGAGCGGTAAGGGGGGAAAAAAGTGTGTATTTCTATTTCTGATATCTGATCCTGCAGCAGCACACTTGCAAGTCCCATACATGACAACAGATCAGATTCCGGTCTCAATATAAGCCAATGGGAGAAATGCAGTCTCCCGATTACTTAATTTTTTGCATCTTCCACTTTCCTCTTCTAAAATGTATGCGATAGGCACAAGCGAACTCGGTGATTTCACTAGAAGTGATCTTTTTAGAGGTGGTACACAAAGGGCCAGAGAGAAAACTGGTGTGGCCACCTACAATGGGCAGTCAAGAAGATTGTGCTCATGTGTGCACTAAACAAATATATACATACAAGGAATTTACATTGTACGCTGATGGAGGAAGGAATAGTGATTTTCCGAGTGCCTCAGTCACTCCTGTTCTGTCCTTCACACTACTCTCTTCAGCAGTCTGTTGATCACACAACTTTTTTTTCTCCTCATATCTTTCTGAAACACTCAATCTGCACATCTCTCTCCTCTTCAGTGCCCTCTTTTATCGCTCTCTCCCACACGCACGCAGCTGTCTCCAAGCGTGCCTTTCACACTGAAAACCTAGAAGTGTAGCTCAGCATGACATTTACTCAAGATCCACTACTTGGCAGCAAGAATCCTGACTGTTCTCTCGTGCTGTAGTCCTTGGTGTTATTTTTAAATATACCACCTGGGCATTTCCTTTCAGGGGTTAGCTGTCTTGTATACCAAGAATCAGTATCTAACATTAGACCGACTATACCTAAGTTCCATCTTCTTTCAAAGTAATTGTTTGCCTAGGATTCTAAGCTCCCTGCTTCCATATAGGCTGGGCAAACTCTTTTGCTGTAAACTGATTGGTTGTTCATGGTTTTTATGCTGCATGGGAATAAGTAAGGCCTTGCCCCTCTGTTCATCTTCCATTAGCATCAAGCCTTCTGTTTGACATGCTCAGAGCAAACCAGAAACTGCAGGCCCGAGAGTTCTTCACCAGATGAAAGGACTCTGTGTGTAGGTGCACTACCTCCTGCGCGAGATGCCGCACGCACTATCATTTTCTGTCCAGAGCCTGCCTATAGCGTCTTGAGGCCTTCAGCACTGGCCATGGGTGCATTGAGATTCACACCACACTAGCTGAGTCTTTGCAATGTTTATCAAACACTTTTGTTTCTTCATCAAAGAAAGTGTCTTCCATTTAAAGTCATTGGGCCCACCCCCACATTCTGTCCATCGCTGCAAAGGCCGCCCACCTTGAAGACCGGAAAGAAAAAACACAACAAGTTCTTTGCCTTGCATTAAATAAGCCATACAGCAGAAAGATAAAACACCTTTCTTTACTCAGCCATGTATCTCTAGCAGTGACCAACAGTAGGCATTCCAGAAAGTTCCTTGCTTGGGTGATGTCTGCTTGGGTTTTGAGATCTATTTTGGCATGATGACCTGGATAGCCCACTTAAAGAAATGTGATGGATGGGTAAATTCATGTCTGGAGGACAGGTGGGTGAAATCGGACGGTTTGACGGCTGAATGTATGGGTGAATTAGTGATTGGAGGGATGGATGATTGAATGAATGTCTAGCTACATGTGCAGTGCAAAGCCCCATGAGTTTCCTGCATTGGTCCAAGAGCTCTGCCGCCATAACACATTTACATGGAAGTACTCAGAATGGGAATCGGAATTCAGAACCAACTGGCTCGGCCCCAGCATATCTGTGTACCAAAGAGGATAACTGGAAGCAGGACTGATGAGTGTTATTAATGCACATTTGCCCCTTTGCTAAGAACCCCATTTTAACCAGGCCTGTGCGAAATTTTAGTTACGCAATTTTGGCATTACTCTTTTGATGCAGAATTACAGAAAAGGACACGTGCTGGCCGCTGCTGTTCGTGTTCTGTTGCATTTTCCGCTAAGAAAATAGCTCTAAATGGTGAGTTATGCTCCTCGCGTAGTTCTACTAAATCGCCTATAACTTTGCTGCACTTTACTTAATTACAATATAGCAAATTGCGCAAGTTACGCGTACCCCTAATTTCAGCAAAGCCTTAACACTGTGGACCTCCACACTGGCTCTATTGCAGTTTATGCTGGCAAGCCTCTCTGTGGTGTGCAGCCATGCCCCTCTGCCCTTCAGACAAGGCAGCCTCTCAGCAAAGGCCATGTGGCCTCCCGGAGCAGCTGCCACGGCTGCTGCCTGCTACTTCTGTGGAACCAACAGAGCCGCCATTGTCTGGGGGTCTGTCTGTAGGAGCAAACCCTGACCACAAACTCCTGGCCCTGGCCCCGCCCTCTGGCCCCTTGTATTGCTGCTCAGGAGGCCTGGGCGATCCCAGCCTGGGCCAGGGCTAAACCCTAGGTCTGTGAGTTTGTAAACACGCGAGTTTTGCATGTTCCAAAAGCCCATTCTTCGCCTGTGTTTACTTTGTTAAGCAAATCAGACTTTCCTGTTAGGGCGTTGGGTGTGCTTCGGCGATTTACAGAAAAATGCAACTAGTGTTACTTTGTAATGCAAAAGCTGCAACTTGTAACACGGTTCAATTAAAACGTATGTACGGTATTATTCACTAAATGTATGGATCGGTGTAAGTGCAACTAAGTAACAATGGCACCTGGGCTTTTGAGCCAAGTTTGTATTGTTTGTACAATTGATTAGCTTTGAAACCTCAGTGGGTTGTGCTCCAGCTGGAGGCATGTGCACAACCTTCAGGTTACAAGCTTTAAAACCACTTGGGCAAAAATGTGTCTGTGGTTAGTAACAAGCATTGGCAAAGCCAGGAGATCTCGCTTTTGGGACCCATTGACTTTGCTAATACCTTTTTAGTGCTATGTATAGCATTGGCAAGATGCAATGCAGCAGAACCAAAAGTAAAAAAAAAAAAATGTTAGAAAAGGTGAAACAGTGCAAACGTGCACATCTTTGTGAAATTGTGTGTATGAAATGATGCAGACGCCAACCCGGCTTTAAGGCTACACAGGGAATCGAAAACACGTTGATCTTGTTTCTGGTGTGTAACCAATAAATATACATGTATGTGGGTGTAGATATAATATCTCAACAGCAATTTGCTGCCTCAACCTAAAAAAAAATGGAGGAAATAAAACTGGATTGGGTTGGTGCGGTGAAGTGGAGCGGGCAGGAGTGGAAAGCAACGTGCAGTGGGTTGGGGGGAAGGGACAGGTAAACACCACATAATAAGGTTGAAAGAGCGCAAGTGAGTTTGGCGAATGAAAGAAGCACTCAAGACCGAATGAGCAACACATGAGGGGGACCGCAGTGTGTGGGCAGTTGTGGGTATTTGGGTGCCAAAAGCACAAGAGAGAGACAGCTGGAAAAAAGATGCACTCTCATGCAGTGCTAAGCCAAAAAAAAGTAGTACTCTAAAAGTGAAGAGTGGAAGAATAGAAGCCAGGTTTGTGGCAAGTTCAGCATAGGTCTTTTTTGGCAAACCCACCATAAGTCTTGTAGGTTCTGGCTAAAAATAAGTTGTGCTGACTTGGGCAAGAGTACTATTTGTTCATTAAGCAGTAGACATTGTTTGCTTGTGGCTGTGCTTTCTAAGGCGAGTTTAAATTTTTATAGAAAATGATGTGAATCTTTATCGAGCTGAATGGGGCTGCTTGCTTCTCCAGCTTCCATAAGTGAGATAAGACATCGGACTTGGGGCACTAGATGGTGCCTGATAAAAAGGCAATCTCCAGAAACAGTCTTTTTCTTAGTGGTTTGGGAGCCATGTCAGACAGGATGCCATCTTGCCTGGACTGCCACGTATCCTTGCTCAGTTGTTCAGCTGAGATGCAGTTCTTTTTGACTACCTGTCAAAAGGTAGATCTTGGATCTCTGTGCATTCATCTGTCGAAATGTCTGCCATCAAGATGCTGTGTTTCATTGTGTAAATCATCCATGCAACATTCAGTGCAGTGTTGGACTGAGATGACTGCGAACATAGATTAACAATCATTGGCAAAACCAGTAGCTCTCGCCTATGGGATACTGTTGGCTCAGCATGGCTAAAAAATATTAGAAGAAAAGCCTATTGCATCATTTTGTAGACACATGCACCACGCATTCACGGATATATAAAAGGATAAGTCTGGGACATTTTTTGGTTTATTTAGCCGGTCCAGCACGTCTCGCAGCAGGCAGAGCATGCTCTCTCTCATAGGAAGATCTTTAAAAGGGCCTTGCACAGGGCATTTATCTGCGAGGGTCGTTCCCATGACAGAGTTTCAGGATATCCGCTAGGATGAATGTACACAAAACGCATCTAAATGGGAGCCGTTACCCAAGTCGGTGGCTATCCTGGCACCTGACTGAATTACTTAGACATCCGGTTCCAGCGCCACATAGAAAGGTTCGGCATTTTCAGTTAGGAAGCGCCAGGCTACACAATTTCGTATTATAAACAATATCGTGCCTTTTGCTGTCTCTCTATCTCCATGCTCACCTTCATGGATTCCCTTCACTTTAGAAAGCGGGAAACGCAGGGTGGAGGATGTCCATGCTTCCTTCCCTTGAGGCGAAGCATCTGTTCCCATGGTTTCTGCTACACGTCTAAAGCAGGTCTTTGAAGCTCGCGCAACTCATCCCACACCTCCTCGTGGGACGTAGTACCGCCATTAACCTTGCAACTGTACACACCTGGAGGGCGTGCTAAGAAGCTGATGCAAACAATAACGCCCTGTGTTCTCACTGCAGTTATGAAGGGCTATCTAAGTTGTGCAGTGCAAGACTTCCTGCCAGCAGGTTATGTTCGGTTGGACCTAGTAAAGTGCAGCATTTGCCAGCCATCTGGCTTCTTGGCACTGTTGAGTCTTAAGGTCGTGCCTCAATTCCATACGATTCCTGTGCAGCCTCGAAATGGACGAAGGTTTGCTCCACTTTATGGCTGCCCACACCGGGAAGGCTCCACCGTTAGAGCGCATCATTTCAGTCTTTGAGGACACCCAGGAGGCTCCAGATGGTGGTGTGTAGGCTAGAGATGGGTCATTGAGAAGTTTGTTGTCCATATTGACGTCAACACCCGGTGTCTTCAATTCAGATGTTACCAAATGGACGACATAGTAATCTTGCAAGCTGCGACACCCCGGATCTATCCATCTCAGTGCCCGCCACTATGTACTCTCTATAGCTTTCAAATACTGTGTGTGCTAAATGGAAATAGTGAAGGACAACTACTTACTATCCCGGAGTACATACTGTCTCCCATCGTACGTACACACTATTCCTATGTACCTGTTTGCGGCTGTGGACATGAGGTACTCTGCTAATAAAAGTATTGCTCCAATCCTCAGTTGTGCTGCTACTTTCATTTTCCAATTAAAAAGTTCAGGTACTCCGTACTTAACACACCTGCTCATTTAAGGCACTAAATTACAAATGGTGGAAGTTCCATGTATAAATTGTTGGTATGATGGAGTCGCAAGGCTATCAATACCATTGGCTCCGCAAATTGAGCAGGGTAGGAGTTATCAAGTATTATTTTGTGAAGATTGCTTAGATGAATGCAGTAGGTATGATTGTTTCACGTTTAGAGGTCAAATGTGAAATGAACACCAATTCAAAGTTTCCCAGAACAGATACTGGATTAGTCCTAGTGTTCATGGCCTCCGGATGCATCTTGTAAATCCACATAGAGCAGAGGGTGAGGCAGTAATACCTGTTTTTTGGGGAGTTACGTTCTAGTCCGTGAAGTGGTTAAAGATCGTGCATTAAAAGCAGGAGTGTGAGAGTTTAGGGCTCATCTGGAGTCTGGACCAGTGCACGGGGTGGGGTGTAAGAGGTAGTGCTGCAAAGGTATTAAAATGTACACCCCTGTGCCGAACCTGAATTAAATGCATGCAGCAACCAAGTAGTGTTAACTTCTGTTACTTAGACCAGGGCCCCCAGAAATAAGGCAACTAACAAATTTCAATAATAGAAATTCTAATCCATGTTCATTACCTTAACCACGGGAAGCCAACCTTACCCCTTAGATGAGCCCTCAACTGTGCAGCATCATATAGAAGATCACATAATGTGACATATGCATGCCTTCCTTCATACCCTTGTGCTTAGAACATGAAAAGCACCTTTGTCGAGACATTTCAAGCAACACTCTCAAAAGTCCTCCATCATCAGAAATTTTCTGAGATACCTTTTGGCTTTTTAAAAGAAGCCCACTTTGAAAGGTAGGTTAAGGTACATACAGTTCTCCTTTGGAACATCAATGATTTTGTTGTGCTTATTTAGTATGTATTTGTCAGGTCCAGGGTCCTGATTGGAGGCGGCAATGGTCTTCGGAGGCATTATTGTCAAATCTGGAATGTTGGATAGTGATGTTCTCTGCACATCGGTTCAAGGTGGTGTGGTGGCTTCATTTGTCTGCTTCTGCGAGCTGAAGCGTGCCTGAGGGCTGAGACAGCAGTAGTGGCATAGGATTGAAGTGAAATATTTGTCATTGACAGAACGTTTTCTATCCTGTTGTGCAGAGCCAAGGCCTTTGTCACGGAGCATGTATGTCAACAGATTCTAGGGTGAATGGCCATCATAATGGTGATGTTCGACACAAGAAGCAAGGCTCTATTCGCCAGCCTACGATCAAAGGACAAATTTGATGCACTAGATCTTTGAATGTCAGTATCTGGGTTGTGCCCGGGATACACAACCAAAGTGTTGTATTCCAATATCCCTTTGTCATCTGATATCCGTGCAAAAGATATTTTTGAGAAATAAATACCGTAGTGTGATCTGCACCAAAATGCTGATCTCTGTATTTTCATCTGAAAGAGCCTTTCTCTTTGTATATCTTCACCATCTTGCCTCAACTCCCGGAGAAACCTTACACTGTTATCCTTCCTGACTCCTCCTAGAAGGAAACTGTTCAGCTTAAGAGCCCATATCACGCCAAAGTCATCTTGCTCGACGCCAACACAAATACCTTTATTATAAGCCTATTTTATTCTCCATTCTTAGGACATTTTGAAGGTGGATATTTAGTTATATAGGATATCTACCATCCTCTCATTAGAAAATCGACTTCCAGTCACCCTTTCAGTCAATAGGATTTGTTTTTAAATCTTATTCTGCCTTCATTCAAATGCATTAGTCTCCCTTTTTTTCCTATTTTAATTTGGCAGGCACAGTAGTCGTTCACAAATGTGACGGAGCATCCTGTCCACCAAACTCTTGTCTGCCCATCTCATTTACAGATGGGCATACCTTAAGCTTTCTATCTATGAAACCCTTGTTGGCGCTGTTGAATGGGGGAGGGGGTGGAGAATGTCCTCCAGTGGCCCAGTGGAGTACGTGGCTGTTGGAGGAAGGATATTACACTGCCTTTCTTACTTATGGTGGATGGTGTGATGTCTTTATTTTTTTTATTTCCTATCCATTGTGATAAGGATAATCCTGATGGAGAGCTACTGGAAAAAGATAACACCCACACTGTGGAAGAAAACTCCCAGGGTGTGTGGGGGTCATTATTTATTTGTTTATTTTGTTTTTCGGAAACAAAATCTTGCTTGGGGAGTTTCATTCAGAAAAACAAAAATACATGGACACATTTGGTGGATAGTCATTCACCAAACGTTTTTTATATTGAAAGGAACTGCCCTGATGGTGGTTCCGGTCAGTGTAAAGAGTTGACCACTGGTCTGGTGGTCATCTCTAAATTTGACTCCGATCCCCTGCTGGTTTGACTGACTGACTACTCCATCTGACTAGCCTTAAATCAGTACCAATGTTTATTTATTTTGTTAATTAACACGCTTTTTCACATTGCAAGAAGCACAAGTACGAATATTGTATTCTGTAGTTCCATTTTATCATCAATACATTAAAAATTGGGCGACTGTTGTCTTCATTTGAGAGCTTTATTCTGGAAAAAAAAAAAAAAGACTTTTACGGACTCCTTTTTATGTTCTACATTTGGATGAACAGCCATCTTTGTTCCTTCGTTGTTATAACTTCTCCTTCTTAGCCGCTGGAATCACTTATTTTTGCGATGTTTTTAAATAACTGCAGTGGTGGTGCTGAATCGAACATTGTCACAACATTGTTGATCCGCCTCTCGTAAGAGTGTAAAAGACCCGACACCATGTATGCCCAGCCAACCCCTCCGCTAGCTAATTTATCAGGACCCTTTTTGTTGGGCCCAGTTGAGAGTGCACCCTTTTTAAAAAATATAATAATAATAAAAACAAAAAATAGAGGGTATGCTAAGGATAAAAACTATCATTGCTTTTTACTTTGAACTACTTTGGCGAAAGGCGCTACTACCAGTTTTAGGAGGTGGAACATCCCATTTTGACATGTAGCAACATATGACATGTTGATGCAAGTTCCACAGAATGGGTCTGACTCTCTTTTTGGCTGTTTTGTTGGAAGACTGAACCTACGCTTCCATATCCCAACAGGAAGTCTGCCTGCCTGAAAACCGGAAGTTCTGCTTTTTAAGTTGGTGTTCTCATTAAAAGATAGATTTTATTTCGTTATTATATATACGTTTGTCTTTCGTCGGCAATATTCCATTTAAAGTGCGTACAAACACACATTCTATATAACTGAAAGCACCTTAATGTTATGACATTGTTTTTTAAAACAATGGCGCTTGGAAATACTGTAGCGTGTGAAAGTTCTCCAAAGAGTGTTTGATATGAACTGTGTTTCTGTACCAGGTGTATAGAATGGCAGGTGGCAGCAGTTATTAGTGGTCATATCAGAGGGTAGGCTAGGCCCACCTTTTGGGGTAATACCTGAGAATGATATAGTGGTTAACACAATTCACTAGTTTGGTTTGTATACGTAGAACAAGGCAGAAGAAAAATGGTGTGCGTTCTTGCACCTGTGTTGATGGATTTCTACTAGACCTTCCCATCGGACTGTTTCAGTGCTCATAAACTGTTTCCCAAACTCTCCCTCATTCGAAGATGGTATATCCTAAAACATACCCCAAGTACCACTGGTTTTTAATATCTTCCCCCCCCCCCAAAAAAAAAACCCTAAATAGATGCCACCTTTCTTGAGATTATAGGCTCTTGCATCTGTCCTGTACTCTTTTTAGGTCTGGCTTGACCCATTATTTCCAACATAGAGAGAGAGGTAGGACTTTGGGTCAGCCCCATTCTGCTGTTCCTTTATTATTGTCTGCTGGGCATTCGGTGGGGAGTCACTGAAGCTTTGTTTTGGAGATGAATCTTAAGTTGGGTGACAGGATGCACTGGTGCAGCAGGTCACAACATTTTGACTTATGTGGACCCCTCCTGAATGACTACTGGCAACAGAGGACTCTCAAGCACGCGCTGCACTTTGAGCCTCAAAATAATTGCACGAAAACACAGACATAAGTATACCTTAAACCAGGAATTAAGTTTTGTATTTAATTTACAAGCAAAAAAAAATTTAAAAAAATATTTTCATTTCATTGTAAATGTTAGAACCTTTCATAATTTGGTTTTGTTTCCAAAAGGCAGTGATATGCCAGGCGTTTTTGCTCCCGATGCATGCTGTCTTGTCGACAGTGCATACCAGGCTTCTTTCGAGGTCACTAATCCCCACTCTAGATTCTGATTTCTATATTTGCACTGCTCCAGCGAATCTAGCTAAGGATACCTATTCCATTTTTAGCCACTATTTTTAAATCATTTCTCTATTACTGAGCATTTTAAAGTTGTACGTTTTTTTTGCATATATATATATATATATATATATATATATATATATATATATCTTTATTATTCTGCTAGCATTCATTTTTTAAACAGTAGCAGAACCCCTAAGTAGGCGTTGCATACCCCGGGTTAAGAGCTGCTGAACTAAAATGTTGGCTGTAGCCGACATTTTAGCCGATTGACGACTGAATGTCACCAGTCCAGGGCTGGTTTGCTTCATATCAGGAGAATGGCAGGTGAATATGAAAAAAAAAACAAGGAGCGATTGGTGAATGCTGAAACTGAACAATTGTATTATTAGCACTAATTAACATTATTGGAAACATGATAATGAATTGTTAGGATTTATTTCTGTTCCTAATGATTTCAACATTGATGGGTTCGGAGTGAAGTTAAGTTTATTTGGGCTGTGCTAAGATTGTGCCGAAGGTTGGGATTAGGAGTGATGAGGTTTTAACTATAGGTTTTGGGTTGCAACCGTATTAGGCTAATGTGTAAAGTTTTTGTTTAAGGCTGTGATTAGGTTGTATGTAGGGCTCTGTTGAAGGTTTGTGTTAGGATTAAAGAATTGGTTAGTGATGGGTAGAGGTAGTTTTTCTGATCGGTTTAATGTTAGAGTGGCAGTAGTTTGAGATGTTTCCATTGTAGTATATAATTCTTAAAAAGGGTACATCATTATCACTGCTTCATAAATACATTTCATTATTTTGGGATTCTTTGCTGATACATGGATCGCAGCAGAGCACCATATTTCCATTCTTGGGCTCTCACTTAACAGATTGGTGCATTCTGGGAATTGTAGCAGGTTTTGCTCAATTGAATCAATTCCCAAAAGGGCCCGGATAACAATGGGTTTTAAAAAGCAAGCCCAAGATTGGAAGCATGATGTCCTGCCAACACTTGGTCAGATCTGGAAATCTTAGTGCTTCGATTTAATCGCGCTGGCTCGGAGGCACTTGGGACCCCTCTTGGAGTGGCGGAACTACCGCTGTCCCATCGTGGCACTGAGACCTTATATTTAGCCGCCTCTCAAGTCTCAGGTTAGCCCCATGGTCTGCTAATGGCTGGACCATTGAATACAGAGCATTGTTATGTTTTGCACTCTCCCCTGCTCTTGTTCTGTTTTTTGAAAGACCTGATGCCATGCATTAGCTCTCCCAGGGAGTGTGGGCAAATAGTGCCTGTGCCAGTTGGAACTGTGACAGAAATACGCTATCGACAGACGCGGTTAATTTTTAAACCTTGGCAGACTCAAGGCTTTGATGAAAGAAAAATGAAAAGCACTTAAGAAGGGTGAACAATGGGACTGTGTAGCACCCGGTTCAGAAGAGCCCTCGCCCCACCTGGAACCAGACAACCTGCCCCGGCACAGCCCTGCGGGAGACGGCCTCAGGAGCAGGGCCAGCTTCGTGGCATAGAGGTTGCATCGACGATTGCCATGAAGGCCACCAGATTATTTACCCTCCGTCCATCGGGATTGGCGAGGCAATGAGTAATGTTTACCATGGGCTTTGGCTAGACGAACAGCTGGATGATGGACATAAGAGCTGAGTGGCAGGGGCATAACTTCAGGGGGTGCCTGGGGTGTCACATCCCCTTCCCCCCCCCCCACCCTTATAAATGTATATTCTGGATAATAGTTGGGTACAGGTACCCCCAATCTTACTGACCAAGCTACGCTCCTGTTGAGTGGTAATGGAAAACTCTTCGGGTTCTTTGTATGAAGTGCTAAATCCGTAGAACACACCTGTCGAATTTCACAAATCCATTTGCAGAGTGACCAAGCAGCAAATGATGACAATGATTAAACTGTAAAATTCTAAATTGGCAGGGACTATTCAGTGCTGATACAACAGTATCCATTTAGATTTAGTGAAATTAATAGATGAATCGAAAGAGTCCCGCAGCAATGAAAGGCGCCAGCTTTCTGAAGCTTTTGAGGTGTAATCGTCGTCGTTGCAGGAGACGGTGTAAACAGTAGAACATTGATATGAAGCCTTCACGTGAAATGGGGAGCCTTGGTCTCTACGAACATCTGGCTACTGGTTAGAGTTTTATAAATTGTGGGATTTTGCATGCATATTTCACTATTCTTTGAACAGTGTCCTCCCTACCCCTTCCTTTTTTCTACAATGAAAATAATTGTGAAGGATGGAAAAATCTGTAAAAATGGCTTCTGCGTGATAAAAATCCATGAACTGCATCATTGCTTTTTGGCTTTCTCCGAAAATAAGATGAACCTCTTCACAGATTTTTTCCACTTATTTTTCTGAGAAAGGAACAACATTTGGGGTGAGGTCGAAGGGCTGGTAGGTGATTAAGAATAGCAGACTTCTAGTGGGGATTTTTTACACGTTTGACAATTTTAGTCTCGGGAATAATAAGTGGTGTGCCCCAATAATGAAAGTTGACTAGTTGTACTGGTGCACCTAAAGTTTCATGCTTCCATGACTGGGATTGAGGAACTTGTCATCTCCCACTTATTGCACATTGTGCCATCAAATAAAAATAAATCCTTCATATGCTAATATTGTCAGGTTAGGTGATGTGCAAAACAAACTGGTTGATTTACTTGTGAACAATAACAGTTGTCATTGCACAGGCCTGTCAAATATTTTATTGATGGTTGAAATATTGAGTCAACCCTACTTGAACCTTGTGGTCTGAATTTTGTGTTCAGATTTCTAGAGCAGGGACATTGGGGCTCTGTTTTCCAAATGTTATTTGCCGAAACTTTTTTTTATTTTTTTTTTTATTTCAAATGGTCTTAGACATATCTCTGCAGCAGTGAAGGTAGTCGGATCCTACAGCATCTATGAAGCGTGGGAGGCTGGGCACATGTAGTACGCAATCAGTTACGTTAAAGGGTGTTGTGTTTGCATTACACTGCTTTCTTGGAGACGTTTTGGTCACTGTTATAACTTTGTAGATCCAGATTATATCATACCAATACATATGCTTTGAATTGTGCTAATTTTTACGAATGATTGAAAAGTGTTTGTGTGTGTATAATTTAGACACCAGCATAGCTGGCAAGGTTTAAATTGCATGTGTGACATTTTCATAGTTTAGTATACTCATGGGTGACATTCAACAACCAAATGTTTGACGCTTATAGTGGCATTTTCTCGCGAGAAAAATCTAGTAATTAAGTGTATTGAAAAACATAAATATTAGAAAATACACCCATTTGAGCAGTGAGACCCTAAGATCCTAAATCTGCTGCAAAGGAGCTGAAATGGCAGGGCGCTAAGGTCGTGCCCTTGTACCCTCATTGTACTGCAAAACAATCGTCTTTCCGTGATATTAAACAATAAACATGTCTTTTAGAGGCAGTCCATTATTAACGTTCCTTGCAGACCTGCACAGACACAGCGACCAGGCACAGGTGCTTCTTTGTGGCTGGAAAACACATGCCATTTCCTCTGTGCTCAAGAGCGTAGTGGTTGTAGATGGCGAGAAGTGGAACCCGCGCATTTCAGAGTCGTGGGGTCCCCGTCTGTTCAAGCTCCTCGCCCATACTGAAACGTATGCCTTCGTTTATACTCGCCCCATTTGCCACAAGTACTGCGCCGTTTGCAAACCCTTCCCAAGTATTTGACGACGGACGCTAGAATAGTAAACCCTCCTCTCTTCTATTACTTGGAGACTGAGAGTATGTGTGCGTTTCTCTTCTGCTTCAGGAGCAGCACAGATGTATGAAAGTGCCTCGTGCGGTGGGAGCAGCAGTCAGCCCGTGCATGAACAGGCGAAATGTATTCAACTGCATTTGTGCCCTCAGCAGGCTGTGGACGGCACCCGCACGTCATCTTCAAAGGACGCAGGGTCAGGGCGCGGGAAGCGCAGGAAGGAGGCCGCGGCCAAGAAACCTGTTTCCAGGAAACGCTCAAAGCCGATTAAATCCCCGCGCCCAACCGGAGGGCCGCGGTTTGGCGGCGGGAGCTGCCTAACGGGTCACCTTGTAAAATCATGGCCACCTGAGGACAGCCGGAGCGCAGGTCAGCGTCGCTGCTGAGCGTGTAATCCCAGGCAGGGGATTAGTGGAATATCATTGCCTCGGGGGTGGCTCCGATGCGCCGGGGCCCGCGGGGTCTGCGGAACGGCGCGTGCGCTGCCGGTGGCTCCTGGTGCATCCGCTCGTGGCCTCTGAATATTTCAGAATAAAAGGCGCGTTGGAAGTGGTCGTCGTCAGCTAACGGGTCCTTTTGCTCTCGTGGTTTCATTTAGGGGAGCCTCGGGACAGCTGCACGCAGACTGCTTCAGCTGTAGTCAAAGCAGCACTTTTTGTGACACAATTATTTCACCATTATGACATTTTAACACACATTAGCATAGCTTTGGCAGACGTTTCCCCTCATTAAAACTCGAATGCAGTAATGGGCAGCTACAAGGTGACCAGTTAACCTTTAAAAATAAACTGCCACTGGACTGTGTTGTTTGATAGGAACATTTTACGTTTGAATTAGAGAACAGTATTTGTTAAAACCTGAACACTATGCAGGGTGTTGGAATGCGTGAGAAATGCAATATATTCTTAATAATGCGCAAACTGCGATGGCTGCAGAATCGCGCAATTCCAGCGACCCCGACTACGCCAACTCTCCATTGTGCCGCACAATTTTCCGTTTCTTACCGCTTCATGCAGTAATGTATACTGCTTCATTTCGTCCTCTGTGCCGCAGGATTTCAGTGCCCCTCGGCATAGATCTAGGAAGCCGGACTAATGTCAGATTCTCAGGATGCCTATAAAAGATACATTAATAAAGGCCACCTCTCAAGTTAAGAATTCTTAGGTGTAAGTATTAATTACATTCTCGGTGACGTTATAAGACGATGTCCACAGCAACTTTGACATCCGTAATAACACGAGAAGTGAACACTTAAATAATAAATTATGCAGCTAGTTATCTGTAAAATGATTTTTTTTTATTTTTTTTTAAACACTAGAACTTCGCCAAAGTGGACTCGTGGCATTCAGTAGTAGTGGGGCAGCCCTGGGATGTGCCAAAGACGCTTCTACATTGCCCAAGGTGCTCTATAACCAGAGCATCTATCTGAAATAGCTGCAGAGTATTTTCAGCTCGCAGGAGCTGTTTTGCAAACAGAAGAGCTTTGAAAACAGTTTGCTAAACTTTCTTACCAGATGTGGTATGTACCCTGCTTTGAGTGTATCCTCGACCCAACCTCCAAGTGTGAGTTTTACTCGTAGTGAGTGACACTTTAAGTGTCTAGCATACAGTGATTTGAAATAAAGCTCATTTTTGGTCAATCTTGACAATCTGGATTGATTCAGCCACTCTTGGACCAGAATCAGACACCCCTGCTCAAGAGGTCTTCAGCCACAAACATTACTCCTGGTAGGGCATCTTCTAGGCACAAACTGATTCCTAAGGGTACATATAAAGCTGTGTCCACCCAGAATCCACCACTTAAAGCCTGGTCAATGTAAATGAGAAAAATTGTGTACTTGGCAGATAGATCATCGATGTTCCTGGAAAAATGGCTCTACTTCTTTCTAATCTTTGTGGGTTAAAGTGGTTGAAAAACCAATGATTCCGCACAGCATCTCTGCAAGAGGAGAACTGAGGACGCATGCTTTCACTCCAGCGCAGTGGAAAATAATCCGCCACCAGTCACTTGATGGAATCTCATTGCACGTTTTGAGTTACCCATGGTTTACCACATGTGCCAGGAACTGTTGCTCGAAAGTTCCCATAATGCCTCTGGCGAGGCCCCCAAGACAACTTGTTAGTTTAATCTCTGAAAGAAACTTTTGTTTCTAGGTGCATGTCCTGACAAAACAGGATCAGAGAGAGCAGCAATCCAGTACTCTGCTACTGTACACTACAAGCACGCGGCAAAACCTGAAACAGCAGACAAAAAAATATTCTGTTATGGCACGCAGCGTATGCTCAGGTTGTTCAAACAAAACTGAAATGAAGGGATAGGTTGCAGGTCCTGGGGTTTCAAGGTGTAGATCTTCACTCATGGCAGATGCTGTTAGACAGAACTATAGTGGTTCCCAACCTTTTGCTTCCTGAGGACCCCCTCTAAATCACTGCTGGAAACCGGGGACTCCCAAGCAATTTGTACCACTTAAATTTGAAACATTAAACATTAATTCGCCAAAAAAATACACAAACAAGTACATACCAAGCAAATACTCAAATTACTAAAGATATAATTATTTCATTTTGAAGAAATATGCAAAATCAAACATTTTAATGGGAAGGTTAAGCTGTATCTCGACTACTAACTTTTCAATGTTTGGTTTTATTTAGGAAAGCTGAATTCTAGGGTCAGATTCTACATTTCCCAAGCAATTTCTGTTTTTATTTTTTTACGAACATAGGATCTTGGAAAGCTTTTTCACATAAATATGTGGTAGGAAAAGAAAGTAAAGCCATAAGGGCCTCATCTCTCCAAAACCTCTGTCACATGTAATTTATTTGTTTTATAGCACCTCTCGTACCAGTGTAGGTTGTCGGAGCACTTTACAGGGGACCACAAGGTGTAGGATTCACATGTCATCCACACTGGCAGGCATTTTCTAAGAGTGCTTGGTCTGAAGAAGCACAATCTCAGGATTGAGAACTTAACACAGTGGTTAGCGTTGACTTTAATAATAAGAATGTATTTCTATACAAGCAAACCTTTTTTAGCAGCAAAAGGATAATGAAAGACTGGGGGGAAAACATAACTTTATAATTTGTGTCATGCAGTTTGCAGGTAGCTCTTTGATGGCAGTTCATAGCTCACTGTGCTAGATTACGACTTTAGCTTATGAACTGCACCGTAAGAAAATAATCTCTGTGACAAAAGCAGTAACCCACTGTGCTATGACCATGAAGTACTGTTTTTTTGCATGATACACGTTCTTTGCAGCGGCATATTAACCATCCTTGCTACCTTAGATTAGTCAAAACTTCCACTAGACAAAACTCCCACCTCGCTCCAGCAGGTACGTTAATCACCAGAGTTATCTTGATGCTTTTATTTTTCCCCGAAAACTGCAGGTCGTACAAGGCACTTTGCAGTTCTTTTAAATCTGCTGCACAAAGGAAGTAATAATCGGAAGTAATATTGAGAGGCCCCAGATGGAGAAATGCCTTCCTGCTGGCCCACACCTGCGGAATGTGTCCTGGACCCCTGGGAGGGGCGCAGACCACAGGTTGAGGACTGCTGCTATAGACAAATCTCTAGAAGGCTGTGGTATAATAGTGGTGTCCAATGTAGGTCCTGGTAAGCTAGATCCATGCAAATGAGATAAATTTAGATACAGTGAACCTAAATTGTGATTGTTGAGCATAATAATTTCTAGGACCTACATTGGCTAATTGTGGTTTCGACTGTCTTAAGTACTCAACTGGAAGTAGGTAGCCTGTATGGCTCACAGTTTCTATAGGGTGCGAATCGCATTGCATACATTCAAAAATCTCAGTCTACAACTCTAATTTTACATTGCGGCAGTAGGAAATCCTCACCCCATCTTTGCTTTCTAAAGAAGATGTGCTGTATAACTGTGACCTTTGCTTATATACAACCAGCTTCTATTGAAAGGAAATTAACTTGATTTCTGGTTAGTCGACAATGTTTTTCTCTTTTCTGAGGACGACAACAATAGAGTTGTGAGATGTTAGATGAACTAGTTAATGTTGATTAAACGGTCCGCTTTAAGGTACCCAAGCTTTTCACACTGCATCTCCATGAGACCTAAGCTCCCCACACTGCCTCTCCATAGGAGCCAAGCTCCCTGCACTGCCTCTCCATGAGACCTGAGCTCCCTGCACTGCCTCTCCATGCGACCCAAGCCCCCCACACTGCCTCTCTGTGAGACCCAAGCCCCCCACACTGCCTCTCTGTGAGACCCAAGCCCCCCACACTGCCTCTCCAGGGGTCCCACCCAGGCTCCCCACGCTGCCCCTCCAGGGGTCCCAGGCTCCCCACACTGCCCCTCCAGGGGTCCCAGGCTCCCCACACTGCCCCTCCAGGGGTCCCAGGTTCCCCACACTGATTCTCCATGGGACCCAATCTCCCCACATTGCCTCCGCATAGGATTTAAGTGCCTCACTCTACAGCTTTATGGGACCCACGGGTCTTCACACTACCTCTCCATGGGACCTATGCTCCCCACGCTGCCTCTCTACATGTTCCAAGCTGTACCTCTAAATTGTGCCTCTCCAGGTGTCTAATTCTACTACCTCTTGTGCTCCAAGCTCCTCTCACTGTTTTTACCTGGGCTCCAAGTTTCTCCCTCTATCTTTCCACATGCCACAAACTGCTTGCATTGCATCTCCTTGCGATTCAGGGTCTTACACTTGGTTATGTGTGGAACAAACTGATGTGCGACTGTGTATACCCAGTTGCCATACTGAGACCCAAACGACCTCATTTTCTGCTGTAAAGCTAACACTGCCTCTCCCAGAGCAGCAAGCACCTCAGTGTCTGTTCCTGCACCTCGCAGCCTGTTTATGCATCAGCTGTCTTCACGCTGCTTCTGCTTGAGCCTCAAGCACATCTTATTGTCTGTTATTTGTCCAAGCTGCTCATACTTCCATTGCAGAAGCCCCAAGCTCTTCAGATGTCCCCTAGGCTAGTACATTCTATCCCAGTGTCCCATTATCATTCACTCTGCCTGTGTACTCCACTTCTTCATACCTTTGGTCCAGGTGCCTCAAGCTCCCAACAGTGTCGGTCCGTCTGCCTCAAACGTGTGTGCCAGGGCCAGACTGGCCATTTACCACTCTGGCATTCCCATGTAGGCAGACTGTGCTTTTAGAGCTGTACGGACTGATATGAGCTAGCCATGCCCCCCAAAGACCCATTCTTATCGCTTTCCTGCAGTATGGAGCTGGTTCGAAGATTTTTACCAGAGTCGATTTTGGTTTCCAGTCTGGCACTGCTGTGTGCATGTATAAAAGGCCTGCTTCGTTGGGAGAAGGATTGTTGTAATGAGGCTGTGGCTCAGGGAAGAGTAAAGGACACCACCATGCCTTTTATTTAGTCCCCGAGTTCTAATGTTATTTGGGCACCATAGCTGGGCAGAACCCAGGACCTTCATCTTAAAAGCTCAGAGCCTTAGTCTGACACTTTCCTGTCCTAATTTCTGAATCTACTACTTCATATCGTCCCAAGCTTATAAGACGTTCTAAAATGTTATGCATAATAATGCGGACATGCTTTTAGAATATTGTGGTGGCTTGCCACACTTGTGTGCTGTGTAAGTGTTCTTGCTCATTAATTTTTTCTAATTCTTTTTGTCCTGTCATGGCTTTTATTAGGGTTGAGTGCAAAAAGCGTTCTGTCCCTGTTCTCTCTACGGGCTTGTAACCGCACCCATCACTTTGGTTGATTCGTGGGCTTGCCTTTTAAAATTCGCTTGATTTGATCAGTGAAAGGCATGCATACGTCATACCTTTTCCGGTGTTTAGTTCTCCTCGAGCGCACCGGCCAACTACTGAAAACATACGACGCTCTGTTTTCCGTATGGTTTCTGGACTACTTTTTCTCTTTGTTTCGTAGGTAGCGCAATCTCACTGGGCAGTAGTCGCGCGCTTTGCATGACATCGATCCTGTTAAATAGATAATTGCACTTTTGCCGGTAGCTTGGATAATTGCACTTTTGCCAATATGTTTCACTCCAAGCTAACTTCTGTTTCCTTTTGTGTGTGTGCTTCGCGGGCGTCAGCTCGCTTATATGAAACTATTTATCTTTTCATTTTCAGTTTTTGGCAAGAAAAGTCCGGTTAGGAGTTTACAATGCTAATGCCTCTAACTCGAGCAAATGCAAGGCCCATTGCATTGCAAATGCTTGTTTTTATTTTCTTAGCATTCTCGTACGTAGGTTTTTTTTTTTTTTCTTTTTCATTATAAGCTCAGGACTGTAAGTAAAAGAATAGAAAGCATGGCATGGGAATCAAGTTGAGGTCTCTAACTGTGGACTTGAAACAATATCCAGAAGTCCTTTCCAGACCCTGGGAGCCAACAGCCCCTTTGAAAGTATGGGAGACCAGGCCCTGCTATCACACAGCAGTGACCAAAAATACCATCTTACCTGTGTTTTAGCAATATTATTAGCAATTTTTTTGAGAATTTTTTTGAGAGATAACAAATTTAATCACTACAGTTTTGAAAGGTGTTTTTTTTTTTTGACCGGCCACTGGGATTTTTCAAAGTCTCAGTTTAAGTGCAGAGAGTAGATGCGGGAACTGACCCTCATCAGCTGGTGTACCTGAAAGTATGATCTTCAACACAGGGATTTTTTTCCCTTTTGTCAGGAATTCAAGTTTGGTTCCGATACGAACAACTACCTCTCATGAAAACCTCATTTCTGATAAGTAGTAGGTAACAAACTTGACAACATGTGCACAAGCGGTCCCTTTGACCTTTTCCCTGCACATGTTCAATACATTACATTAATTTACATTTACGTAATTCAACATAAAGTTCCACTGGGAGACAGTCACTTCTTGGTGTATTGCCTTTCTTGAAGGTTGTAGAGGCCTAGTGCAGCTCTTCCAGCGTGGTGTGAAGTGCACGTTCAGGCTCTATTTCTCTCTTCCTGGGTCCAGTGTCTTTGAGATGCCCTCCAGAAAACTGTCTGCTTGGGATCTCTCCGATGACTTCGGTGAGTAAAGCTTGCCACAAAAGACTCTTGTGACTTGCTCTTTCCCACTTTAAAAGTTTCCTTCCTGGTCCCAAAGCTCTACCAGCGTGATGTGGGTTGAGTAAAGTTTCATAAAATAGAACAAGTTGCAGTTCTCGTCCTTCTTGGTTCTGGTTCAGAAAATGATTTTCCCAGATTCCTCCCTGAAGTGCTCTGGGAGCCATTTTCGGCTTTCCTCCAGTTCATCGTCCACGTCTCATCCCCTGAGCTAGAGTTCGAAAAGTTGTTGCAGTCTACTTTACAGCCTCTTGAACTCACTCTTCTTTTCCTGTGCAGCAGCTCTTTTTGCATCCTGGAAGACGCTCTGGGACCTGACCTTCACCCATTCCCACCACTCGCCAGTCAAGTGAAAGAGGTCTCTCTCCCTCCACTCTACATACGTGACTCCCAGCAGTTCAGCTGGCACAATCGGAGGCCAGCTGGGAACTTCCCTGTAAATTCCTTCTTGAAACTGACTATTTTAAACACAACATAATATGTCAAAGTAATTGTTTTTTTATTCCTATTTTTTGGTGCAGTTTCTAAATTGTAATATTGCATGTTGCGCTGCTCACTGTTAAACATAGTGTAGGTAGTGTGATCTCTATTTTTTTGCAGCATTAATCTCTTCCCAATTCAGTCCAGTTGCAAAACTACTGATACGGGTAAGTAACTTGTTTCTTTCTTCCTTGCCACAATTTTGTCTTTGAAAGAGCAAAAGCTGAGCGTTTAGATGAGTTTCCCAGAGGCCTGTTCTGGCTAGAGTCGTTCCCCTTGCCCCACCCTGTTTTTCTGTGCTGCAGTAAGCGAACCCCTCCCCTGTATTCACCGTCAGGTGCTGGCCCTGTACAGTAGGGGGGTTCGGTGTGCGCCTCTCCATTACCTTTCTTGCCACTGCATGCTCCGGGCTAGTATTAAATCATTTTCTGCAGCCGAACTACGTTACTGAAGGCGCCTCGGGTACCTTGACAACTGCAGTAATGATGGGTTCAACTAGGATTTAATTTGAAAGCATGGGGTGGGCAAAAGGTGCAGATGATGAGAGTTGTATTGGAGCAGCTTCCCGATGGGAGTGATGGGATAGCCATTTAGCCCAGTGGTACTCGGAGAAGGGCCCCTGGGTCTCGTGCGGCCCTCCTGACCTTTACATAGGGCCGTGGGATGCTTTTTACTGGGCTCGGTACTAACATTAACACTGTGTTATATAAACAAGTTAGCATTTATTTACAACTGAATGGAAGTTAAAGGGTGTAACTAGGTTGTCTTGCACCACTTAACTTTAGGAACACTTTCATTTTCAAAGAGTCCTTGCAGCAAAAATGTAAAAATATGATACTCTTCTGAATTCTAACCTCCACCACCAGCCCGCCCACCACCTATATCTCTGCATGCAACGTATGCATTCAGTTCCGACTGGGACACATGTATTACGTGCAACATTTGTGCATACGGGAAGTTGGACTTAAAGCGGACGAGTCGGTCAGGGTCAGATAAGTTTCCAGACAAATGTAATAAAAATGTGGGCACCTCGTACAAAGTGATTTTTTTTTTGGCTTTAACAAACATTACGAAATGCACTTTGCATGCTTGTCTATTTACAAAAATGATCTTCTATACGTAATGTAGAAAGTGTGACAAAGTTCTCCAGTCTTCGTAGGTTGTGTTGAAAAGGGTGACGTATGTGGGGAAAAAAAGTGCACAATAGAGCACTTGTGCTACCTGAAAAATGCAGCTAAGAGTCTGACTACCTTTGCGTGTACATGTGATTCCCATGTACCCATTCACATATATAAATGCTGGTTTGGTGGTTCATTGACCTCATGCACACTCTGCGAAGTCCTGTGTGAAACTGCGCAGTCACGTGTTCAAATCCTGACAGTCCCACGAGGCCTTCACCTTTCCAAGGTCGAGAAGATGAGCAGTAATGAGCTGGAAAACAATAAACCAGTGTAATGTTCGCCAAGAAACACTTTGGATATGAGCAGTGCTTTACAAAATAGACGTGTAAACACCTGAAGAAAGTTTCGTGTGTGTACACCCACGCGGTTGTGTGTGTGCAAATGGGGTGCATTCCAAGTAGCACAGTTTAAACTTCTATGTCTGCCCTTGTAAATCTGTCTCTTTGAGTCGCAATGCGACAGCCTCTGTGACGCAGTAGTTGTGTTATGTACATATGCACCTAGGTGGAGAATGTCCATTGTCCATGTTGCATGCTTTGAATCTGTCATTCCCGGTGACCAGTGACTAACCTTTCAACCCTTTTCCCTCACAGTGCCGCAGGAGGAGAGATCTTTCACCAGTGCGTGGCCGACCATGACGAGGCCTTCACGGAGAAGGACGTCATCCGCCTCCTCAGGCAGATCCTGAATGGTGTGTCCTACCTCCATAAGAACAATGTAGTCCACCTGGATCTTAAGGTATGGATGGGCCCAGTTGCAGGTGTTCTTGTGCATGTTTTGCGACTGCCTTCCTCTGCAGATTGTTTTGTGATGGTCTTTCTTATATTGTTGACATATCTGCTTATGGCTACTTCAGGACGCCAGGTCACAATAGGCATCCTAACAAAATGGAGAATAACATGGCCTTGTGGCTACGACGGTTAGCCATGGGTTAGTATCTTGACCCATGGTCCCAACCTGATTCTCGACTGGGTGTCCTGACTCTTATCAGGGCACTAGCTGCACTGATAAGCCATCTTGTTGTGGAACATGCAGTGGTAGGTCATATCCTCTGCTTATCATTGGAGGCTGTTCCATGCTGCACCTGAGGTTAACCAACTGCGCCTTTGAACGTGAATGGAGCTGATAAAGCTGGTCATTCTAAGAAAGCCATATGTTGTCTATTGGCTGTGTGGTGACTGTGGAACCAGGACATTTGAGCTCTAATCCAGTAGGGAAGCCAGGATTTTTTATTTCTATGTGCATTTATAAAGGGCTATTGTCCCTCCCAAGGGAGCATCCTGGCACTAAAGTGAATCAAAAAAATCTTTAAAAGAGAAACATGCTGTTGAATACCAGCTATTCACAGAATGAGCGAATAACATAGTGTATCAGGGATCTCATAAATCCAAGTTTTAAGCTGTTTTCGGAATATAGCTTCCTCAGTTATAATCCATAAATGTCTAGTCAAGGAATACAAAGCTTTGGTGCCAGGAACCGAATAGGATTTACCACATCTAGTTTTCTAAAAACCAGAGGTTTAAGCAAGTTTGCTTGTGATTATCTCAATTCTCCTAGGAAAATAATGAATTAACCTAGCTTTAAGATGTCTCAGACCAGTAGCAATAAGGACTCAGAAAGTGATGAGAGGAACTTTAAAAATGATTCTCTTGTGAACTGGCAACCAAGATACAGTTTTTAAGGCAGCAGAGGCAGATGATCTGGTGGGTAATTGAAGAACTGTTCTAGCAGCTGCATGTTGGACCATCTGTAGGTTGTGTATAGTGTGCTTGGAAGAACCCACATACAAACTATTACAGTAGTCCAACCTAGAGCTAAGCACACAAACAACTTTTTTTTTCTTGCTGCTAGGGACAAGAGGTCAAACCATTTTTGAGAGATTTAATTAAATTGAAACAAGTCCCTGCTACTGACAAAGCCTGTGGTCGTAAGGACAAAGAAACATCAAATTTTACCCCTAGGTTTCTAAAAACTTCCACAGTAGCTGGGGTGGGTGGGGGGGGGGGGCATTCATTGAGAGGGCATACAATTCAGATGATTCTTATGCATCCACTGGATGGTAGCAGTTAGACATTTTTTTTAATTCTGCTCAGAACCCAGTGAGGATTTATCCAATAATATTATCAACTGGGTATCATTGGCATAGGATACAATATCTATAGCAAAAGAAGAAATTAGTGAAATTAAAGGAGCCATATAAATATTAAATAAAATAGGGCTCAAAGAGGAGCCTTGCGAGACGCCAAACGTGATGGTGGATTCTTCTGAAAAAATATGGGCCTAGCTTAACGATCTGTCTTCGGCTGCTGAGGAATGACTTTAGTCAGGAGAAGGCTGGTCCTATAATTCCACAATCTGATACGTTGAGAGATGGGATCTAATGTTGCAGATAGATCTAATAAGATCAGTAGAGCATTTTTACCAGCACCCAGTGTCCATTTTAATGTATCGGCTACTTCCACTAAGGCGGATTCCGTAGAGTGATTGGGACGGAATCCAGATTGTTGAGGGTGCAATACCTTAGCTCTTTCTATAGAGGTAATTAGTTGGGTGTTCACCAGTTTTTTGATTATCTTACCCAAAGCTGGTGACAGTGAGACAGGACGTAAACTGAATAACATAGTGGGATCTAAATGAGCCGCCTTCTTCAGGGGTTTGACCACAGCCAGTTTCCATTCCACTGGGATCTTTGCTGTTCTCAAAGAGTATAGTTATACAGCTGTTTTGCAAAATTGGGATCCTTTGAAAGTTTACCCCATCTAAAGGTAATAGAGGCATCAGATTGAGGGGACCCAAACCAAATAATAGACCTGTTCCTGCTTACTATTAAATGGAATGAGCGAGTAATCCAACCAACTAAGGGACTCTGCACATAGCTCAATATTTTTGGAGCAGATACATTCAAGGGTGTGACCTCCTGATGTGTGGCTCCTGATGTCATTTTGCAAAATCCAAGATGGCTTAAGGTATCAAAAAACTCATAACCTAGGGTTAATTTCATGCTCCAGATGTAGGTTAAAATGCCCCACAATGGTGAAGGTAGAATAACGAAGCACTGGGGGTGCTAGTGCTTTTCCCAGGGAAGATTAAAAAAAAAAAAAAAAAAAAAAAAAGCAGACCCTTGACCAGGAGAGGGTATATCAGCACCCCAGCAAAAGACTGAGAAGGGGTGACCCTAAAACAAAATCCTAGACTGTCTGCCCCTATCAAAGACTGAGGTTCAAAGTTTCAACCTGGAGAGAGCCTCTAAAGATAATTGCATGTATCCAACTGTGTGACCCTGTGCAAATCACTTTTAATGCCTCTTGTCTGAGTTCCTTTATCTACAACAACCCGTAGCACTAAGAAGAGGAGTAAAAGCTGATGTTAAGCTCTGTTTTAAAAATTGCACTGTATTGTATGGCAGCATTTATATAGCTCTTACTACCTCAATGTGGGAAGCTGAAGCGCTTGCCTACATGGGTAGCATGGTACACCATGTAGGGTGTGTGGTTGGAAGGATATCTTTGTTTTGATCCTATGTGGTAAGCGTTTCCATATTGTGTGTGATGACAACAGAGGTGCGGTTATCGTGCTATGGGACCCAGTACATAGTAGTGTGTTGGATGATAAAGTGTGAGAGACAGACGCACAGCTTTATGGTTTTCAGCATCCTGTTAACCTTGAACAGCTCTGCAGGTTCCTTTGTTATTTCATATCATACAGTATGCTTATTTGGTTGCTGCTCTGTGTTGTCCAGTCTGAGATTTTGTGTATAGTTGTCCTAAGCTAGCATGGTTGGAGGGGAACGAAGTAGAGAGATGAGTTGGGATGGGCCAGATTGGATATATAGTTGGGGCGGGCAATGGTGGACTAAATTAAAGTCCTCCACATTGTCCAGAAATGTGTGACAGACCTCTTCAGTTATTCCATGCCTGAACATTTGGTGATGTCTGTTCTTTTGGCTGTTCAGTTCTGGTGATGGACAACCCTCATAGCACATATGTCTTATGTTAATTTAAGAGGTATAATTTGCTGCTGACCACTGTGTATTATTGTTTTAGTATTATTGTGGTCCAACTCTGTTACATATGCAAGTACATAACTCCATAATGCCACAGCA
The DNA here is from genome assembly GCF_031143425.1 of Pleurodeles waltl. Lineage (NCBI taxonomy): Eukaryota > Metazoa > Chordata > Amphibia > Caudata > Salamandridae > Pleurodeles > Pleurodeles waltl. Next base: position 160,798,857 of record NC_090445.1, on the reverse strand, counting down.
AACCATAGGTCCGCCCTTCTTGGTGTACCTGCACATAAAGAGCAATTTTCAGGTTGAGATGTTTGCAACTCGTGGTTTGTAAGCAGAGGATTGTGTTGGTGTGTTTTATGGGCTCTGTTGCCGGGATGTGAGTGGTGCAGTTGTCTAGGAAATAGTCATGTTTTCAACTCTCTTCAGAAGTGTCTATACTCTTTAGTGTGTCTAATGTTGGTTAGTAGTGAGTTTCAGAGTTTGTCGACTTGTACTAAAAAAAAACAGTACCTCCTAAGGATTTCTTATGATGATGTGTCTAATATGTGGTGCAAGCCTGGAGTGTAGTGTTCGGTTTCATTTATATTGCATGAATTTAACTTGTAGTTATAGCGGTCCTTTTGCTTGGGAGGCTCTGTGGACAATGCAGAATGCCTTGAACATCGCTCTTCTAGCCATAGGTAGCCAGTGGGGCGTTTGCAGGACTGGAGTCATGCATTCCCTTGGGTGAAGGCAGAGAAGAATCCTTGCAGCAGCATTTTGATTGAGTTTTATTTTGCATATAATTAATGCAGGTACACCAAGGTATAGACTGTTGGCACAGTCCAGTTTGGAGATAGGAGAATGAGGATGTCTTGCAGTTTGTTGGTGTGCAAGATATAGGAAGATGCACCTTAGTGTTTGCATTGTGTAGAAGGCACTCTTTGTGACATTGTTAGCAAGGATTCGTCTGAATCCTTGGTTACTCCTAAATGTCTACCTTCTCTTGTTGTTTTTGGAGAGATTTGAAGTTCCTTAAGCCATGTGGCAGTAGGCTTGTACTTTTGACATGGTCCGCAGGTCATAACCTCTGTCTTTGTGGTATTCAGCTTTTGATGGTTATTCATCATCCATGTGTTTATGGCAAGAAGACAGTCATTGAGTTGTGAATTGTAGAGGTCTTCAGGCTATAATTGTAATAGATGAGTTTGTATGATTTTCTCAGATTTGGTAAAGGGGTTAGGTAGATGTTGAATAGTAGAGGGGATGTGATGAAACCCTGAGAAACACCACTATGTTGTGTGTGAGGAGGTGATGTGAAAGGTGGACTACACTTTGTACAATCCTCAAGTTTACTTCTTTCTTATCTTACAAACGGGGCATTTTGTGTATGGACTGCTACAAGGCCCCCCCCTCTCTGCTCACTTTCCCTGCCTTCCCAAAAGTAGGATTTTTTTGATATGTTGGTGATGCTGCTTTCCTCATTCTGCATTGTGAGCAGAATCAAGCCTACAAATCATGAATTTAAAATATTGTATCATACTCGGTGGGCCAAAGAATATATTTGAGACAACAAACACTTTGTTGCTTGAAGGAATTTTATAAAATTACCAGTGAACATGCCAATTAGTGTTTACTGATCTGTGACGGTGCTCTTGTCCTGCACGCTTCACAAGCGTAAGTGTGGCTGGTTGTATGCAGTCATATCCATTAATTATTTTTCATAATTCATGGGAATTAAATAATTGCCTTAAATTAGATCAACCAATCAGAAGCCTCAAGCACGTGTTCCTAAGGCTGACTAACTTCTCGCACAATTAGTCGGTCTTCCCTCCCCATGAAAGAACCTTTGAATAGTCCAAACAAACTCTGCAGCTCATTGGACTTATTAAAATAAACTAAAATTAAATATTCCGTGTAATTATTTGCTTCTTGTTGGATGAACTTTGCAGAGAGTAGCTGCCAAAATGATCTCTCCTGCAGAGAAAACGGGCAAAAAAAAAAACGTATTAAAAGCTCACATATTGTCTGCCAAACTCTCTTAAAATATGTTGCTGCTGGATAGCGTAGCATGCTGCTAGGAGATGAATGCAATGTCTCTCTATAAGATACTGGGACTGGTTATTTCACAAGTATTTAAATGCCCCCTAGTGCAGCGCAGCACCAAGCAAATGATGCAGGTTGCTTGTCGGACTTGAATGCTAATGTTGATCAGATAAATCCGACCGAGAAAATGTTAACCAAATTTGTACTTTTACATCACTTCCAAAGCACCCACAAAGACATGAAGTAAAGTTGTTTTGAGAAAAAACCTGTTAAAAAAGAGAACGTGTTTAACTAAGAACATCCGAAATCTCCCTAGCAGGAGCGGGGGTCCTGACTCTAGGGGTGGGCGCAGCCCAAATCTCCACAACGGAAGTGGCAGGCCTAATTCTAGGGATGGGTGAAAAATTCCACTCCGCCGGCAGAGCTTGCGCAGTACTTGCGGCCGAATTGCGCACTCTGCTGCACGGCGGAGTCGTTTCTCTCGCGTGGCTCGCCAACGGTGTTGGAAAGAAGCAATAAGAGGAGCAGAGGCCGCACACCCTACCTGACCACAAGGTCTGCGCACAGGGCCCAAGATCAGAATAACGTTGAGCCTGCATATCGGCCTAAATCTTGACAAATACGGAAGTCGTGGTGCAAGCTTGTGGAGGATCCTCCATTTGCCTTGGTTCTGCTGAGATGTAATGGTGGCCTTCTAGGGCCTTAAACCTCTGTTTGTACATGACAAGCCTCGGGTCTTTTTGCCATTTTGTCTGCACTCTTTTGTGAGGTTTTTTCACAGCTTTAACGTAGCTGCCAACTTTCCCAGGTCCATGCGTGATCTACTGCTTCAGTCCAGATTTGTTTCCTTTGAATTCAGTGACTTATACTCCCGTTTTATAATGGAATAAACAAGACTGCAAGTCCCAGAATTCAAAGAAAAAAGCGTGGACCAGAGCAGCATATCACGCATGGACCTGGGAAACTTAGCGGGGCTGCTTTACATGGTGACAGAATAAATGTTTTAAAGCGCTGCTAATCAAGCAGCTTTCAAGTGTCCAAGACAGCACAAATGTGGTTTAGGTTTACTTACAGGGCGCATTCTCTTGAAAAAACAGGTTGCGTCATCGGAAGTGGCATAATAGGGAGGGACCACGCAAATGTTGCTTTGCAAAATATCGGAGATGTACAAAAATGGGCCTCAGTTGATGGTGTTTGTGATGGGTAGTGGACAGAGCTTCATTCATGGCCACAGCTTCTGTGTAAATCAGTGTGGATGCGGGTGTTGAAGAATGCAGCCCTCTGGTTCCTGTATTTGGTTTGATTGGTGGGTACAATTAGCATCCGTCACTATTCAACAAGCTCATTTTGTCTTACTACAGCCATCCAAGTGCCTAATTTGTGCTGGTGGTTGCAGGTGATCGGCACTAGTGCTCATTTTTGTAGACCTGGACTTATTTTGCATCAGACTTTGACCCAGAGCTAAAGCGAGAAAGCAGAAAAGGGAGAAACAAGGAGGCAAAGTAAGATCAGACTATAGTAACGGAGGGCCGTGGCAGAAAATAACCTGCAAGAATGAGCTAAAGAGACAGGTAGTGTAGAACGGTGGATGGAAAAAGGGATATTGCGGAATTAAGACTACGCAACACCAGCGGAGGAGTCTGAAGAAAAACTCAAAGCTCTTGTACTTAATTTTAAGGGGAGAAAAAAAATAAGTTCTCTCCAGTGCTTATCTTTCAGTGCCTTCTCAGTGTCGATGATCAAACCGTGTTCTTCGGTCCTTCCTGAGCCAATGCTGATTTTGGCCATAGTTGGCCAGGTTGAGGCTGTTCCACATCATCTGCTTCAATGCATTGAGGGTAACACCTCCTTGTATTTCTTTTTTCTATTCAGTCTGGCCTTAGACAAGACCTTTTTTTATTTTACTAAACTTCAATGTAATATATACTTACAGGGGCTTTCAGAAAGCCCTCTTCTTCCATTGGTCTGTTATTATGTCAATTACATTTTTCTTCAGCCAGCTACATCAGTTAGCATGAGGCAGTGGGGCAGTCCCCTTCAACTATTGGCTAACTTCTCCATGAGTGACAACAGCCTGCTCTTTCATGAGGAGCACATCCTTATGTGAAGTAGTTCCCTTAAGTGTCAGTGACTTCTGTGGCAAAACGTGAGACCAAAAAAAAATGGCTTCAGCCAACTTTTTTGCTTTGTTTTTTTTTCTGCTTATAGCTTGATGAGAGCCTGCCACCTTCCCCAATAATGAAGTTTTGCAGAAACCATGACAAAACAAGCATTGACAAAGTCTAAAGGCTGGCAGTCGTAGATTTGTTGGCTTTTCCAGTGCTTGTTTAAGATTTTTGTGCCAGTAAAGAAGGATTTGCAGGAGGGCAATTGTCAAGAGGAGCAGAAGCTCAAATGAGCTTTGTGAGTTTGCATTTTTTGCCAAGTTAATAATTTTCATAATTTGGACTAGACAAGTCTTCCTAGCGTGTGCACAGTTCTAAAGAAGTTGGCGGAGTGAGGCATACACCAGGGAGATATTTATATATGTATATACTTAAAATGTATGTGTGTGTGTATATATATATATATATATATATATATATATATATATATATATATATATATACTAGGTCAATGAAGCTACCAGCCATTAAACGCTAATTATAATCGGTTCCTAGGTGTAACTGGATCTTTGCTAATTTGTTAGCAGGCCAGGACCAAACATAACTGCAAGCATTTGTATATGGTTGTTAATCGGGACAGGGAGGCTTGACCCAGAAGTGCAGTCAACCAAAATATAAGAACCGTTACCCAGTGAATAAAGTGTTTTAAAGCGAGTCCAGGAGACGGAAGGGGACGGGTGGGGGAGGTCTGCCTCTCTGAAGCCACGAGATGGTTAACAGATTAGGTGCTGTTTTGCTTGATGAATAATTGACGCGGCCTTGAGAACGGGTCACAGACAATGACCTGCCCTTAGAACAGCGGCCCCGGGAGCCTTGGAAAGAGCCGGCCTGTGCGTTCTGGTCACATGCCAGCGCGCGGATGGCTGGAGGCCGCGAGCGCGGGACGGTCACACCGTTAACTTTTAGGGTGGAAAGTGTATGCATGCGAGAGGAGGGAGGAAGGGAGCCGGCTGCAAGGGCGCCTGGCAGACTTGGCGTCTTTGTGGGTTTGGGGTGAGATGGGTGGGGGTCGGGGTTGCAAACAGGAGTGTAATTATCACTGGTGCAGCAGGCGTAGTCGCAGCTAGGCCCCGAATCCTGAACCCCGTTTTTTTTTTTTTTAATTATCCAACTAGTGGCGTGTGAGGCCCATTTCCTTGCTTGCACTATGGTCCGTAGCACTTACTACGTCACTGATGGCCTGCAAGAAAACTCACTAGCCCATACCCTTTCACTTTTCCAGATTTTTAGGGTGGCACCTACTAAAAGGTTGCCGCTGGGTTGTCTAGGCCAGACTAGAAGTACCAAGGTAGTCAAGTGGGGAAATCCTAATGCTTGTGAAATGTTGGTGGGAATGCCAGACTGACTCTGCCCCAGCACTGCCAAGCTTCTGAATCCCTGTTTTTTCAGGAAATCTAACAGAACCAAGTCGGCCTCCTAGAACAGTCACCTCAGACCTCGGACTCCAAAAAAGGCCTCGTGAAAGAGCAGCCTTTGACTGGAGTGGGAGACGTGGGACTCGATTTTTGGGGTGTATGTGGAACACTTACACAGAAGTGTAGTTCTTGACAGAAGACTTGGACCCGCCAAGGCAGTCCAGTGATTGGGCTCTGCAGCATGATGACCTGCACTGACAGGCATCTGCACAGCTTACAGTGCCAGTCTGTAATTTTCAGACCCACTTCAAAAGTTACCAAGCACCCTCTTGCCAGGACGCTTTAATTTCAGATTTAGAACATGAACTTTGTATTGAGGTACACGATTAGCTCAAAAGCCGCTGTCTCACATTGGGCTCTTTTCAGGTATTGCTCTTACCTACCCCCAGTAGCTTTGAAATCACCTGTTGGCCTGCATGCCACTCAAGAACCTATGCAATGCCAAGCCAACTCTTTGTAATGAGCATGCTGATGAATTGGGTGGTTGGCCGTTCCAGAAGTCCTCAATGATCCACCAACCTGAATCCAGTTCGTACAAAACTTAAACTACCTGAGGATACCCCTCAAAGCCCATCTTTTCCTTTATGTCCCTCAAAGAGCCTTTGTACGCCAAGCTTCACTAGCTCTGTGTTTACTGCCTGCCAGCTTCTAGAAATGACTGGATGGGCAATGTGTTTGTGTTACAAATACCCAACTTTGTATACTGTTCTTAGTATATATAGTCTGCGTACTCCTGGAAAACAAAGTTGTACTTACCTGGCCTCGTTTTCAGCCGCAGAACATTCTCCTGACGAGCAGCAGTCCACTGGGTGACATCCGAATCGTGGACTTTGGGCTCTCCCGGCAGGTCGATAGTGTGAAAGAAGTCCGCGAGATCCTGGGAACGCCAGAGTATGTTGGTAAGTTAATTTTACTTAACAGTTTTATCAAATGAGAGTACATTTCTGGAAGGCATCAGAAAGTCTTACAAACAACTAAAAAGTGTAGGCTGTTTGAGTGCAACACGCCCTTGCACCAGAACTTTTACATTAAGTCAAGTTCAGTGGTAGAAATTAAGATCCGGTGTGAGGGGTTCTTTTATTTTGTTCCCCTTTCTGGGAAAAAAAATTTATTTGGGGTGAGGGAAACGGATTAAATTAAACCACGTGCTTCTGTTATTCCTCAAGGTAACTTATCCTTTCAAAGCCTACTCCTGTGGTGTCCATTTTGTAAGAACTGCCTAGGTCCTATTGTCAGGCTTTGGAAAAATGTCAATATCTGAAGATCGGTTCATGCCGCTGAGCACATCTTACAACTCTTTCAAGATTGTGGCTCCATAGTTTTCCTACCCTTGTCCTGCTGTTCTCCCGGGGGGAGATGCTGCTGTGGAGTTCTTAGATTTGTTAGTGCTTGCACAAGGCCAAACTTCCTGTATAGTGAAGTGGGGTATCTCTGCCCCATAGAGTATACATTACATCTAGGGCCAGATGTAGCAAACAGTTTTGCCCATTCTGTGTCTATGGGAAAATGTGTTTGTACATATGGCCCCTATTGTTTTTTGTGTGCAGCTCTTGGCAGACTGGTCAATACAAGTGATTGTTACAGAGGAAGTGCCACTTTAAGCAAGATGTCCCTGTTAACCACCACAACCAGAGATTTTTAACTACCTTTCTCCTCCAAGGGGCCAAAAAAGAGAGCACCATGAAGGGGGGGGGGACCTTGTCCCGCAAGGAAACCGAAATAGCTGGAGTTTCAATCTGGCAGGGTAGAATAAAATTTGATTTACCAAAACGTTAAAGTAAATCTTGGGTCATGGCCTAATTAGAAGTTGAAAGCCTTGAGTAAGACCCTTCTGTCATAACAAGGAATGAGGCTTTGACGGATCTTAAGATGGTTCTGAGAAGGATGCGTTCATGCTGAAAAGATTCAAGAGGCAGCAGAACCAGACATGCCCAGTAGGTCCGATGTGACAGGCTTGACATGCCTCCGTAAAATGTGGTAAAATGCAGGTCACCAGCGTAAACCCTCAGATGTCAGATTAAATTTGATGGTGTTAGGTTCAACGAGTTTGGTTGTCGACCTGAAAGCCATTCCGTGGTCGTCACTCTACCTTGGTTATAAAACTGAATCCGAGGCTCTAACGGCTTAAGCAGCATGTTGACGACTAAAATATGAACCAGAGCGAGATCAGTGACCGGCCTAATGAGGCTGAAATGTCAAATGTGCCGACGAAGCAGGATAGTGGGTTAACGCTCGCCGCTGATCTCTGTCGAGACTGCCAGCTAAACATTCCATTCTTGCAAGCTCTTTAAATTGTGCACCAATAAAGTGGGAAATAGTAGCGCCTGCTTATAGTGCTTAGAAACTGCACAATTGCGATGGGTAGCGCTATATAAATCGCAGAAAAAGGCGACCTGGAGTGGGAGCTCCAATGTTAAATGCGGTGTCTGAGGCAGACTGTTGGTATATGTGTGTGCTGAAATGTGACCTGACAGTCCTAAAGGAGACGCGTGCATGCATGTTATTACAGTCACGAAGGAAGTTTGGTAGCCCCGGAGTATGTTTAGCAGTCAGAACAAGACTTGACAAGTCTGCATGAAATGAGTATCTTCAGTAGTGAGATGCCTGACTAAAACGAGAGCTAACTACCTCGATATTTAATCTGACCAGTTGTTGTTTCCTGTCTTTTTACTAGAAAAATACTTATATTTTTATATTGTTTCATTTTCAGCACCCGAAATTTTGAATTACGAACCCATCAGTACAGCAACAGATATGTGGTACGTTATTTTTCTTTGGTTGTTTTGTATTGCACAATATTACACGCATTTCCTACTGCTTGTAATTTACACAATTAAACCCCTTTTAGGGACCTGGTATTTGTTTTTCTTCGTTTGCCCACTGCTGTGGACTTCGGGTGGGAGTGATAGCAACACTCCAGTTAAGTTTTAGCATTAAGTTCCTAATCCATTACCCATGAACGGGTTAACTCTCCCTCGGGTTCTTTATTTTAAGACGTTTTCCTTATCAGTTGAAAAATGTCCAGTTATCGAGTCTCACTCCTCGCTGAACACAGTAATTGCAGAGAAACTCCACTGGTTTTGCGGAACGTGTCTCTGGGCAGCTCACTCCCCACTCCCTCGGACTCATTGAGGTGACACAATAGCTCAGTGGTCTGGTGGCAAGCCCCTGCTGCCGCGCACTCTCTCATAGGTTAGATTCCAGAAAGGGCTGGCTCTGCTTTCCATCAAACAAAGATAAAACGCTAGTGGGGGTAAAAACGACGATTTGAGGCAACGACGGCATAGTGATACCCGCCAGTATCTTGAAAGTATTACTTTCCAGGCATTTGGGGGCCGCCTTCCTTACATCAGAAGTTTAGTGCCAAGGGTGATGTCATCACTGTGTCGTGTGTTCTGCACTGTTTGAGATGTATGGCTTGGCTCTTTGGCGAGTTGTTCAAGGCCCTCGTTTTCTTGTGTAATCAAACGATTAACAGTTTTCCTCGGTCAGAGAGCATATGTGTAAATTTTTTATTGTTATTATTTTGTACAAAGGTATTTGAGAGGGAATCTTGATCACATGCGTCCTTTCAATATAATTATCATACAAAGTGAAAACGGAACTGAGAATTGATAATGTTCAAAAATGTAAAACACAAAGAATGCATTCGCCAGTGTGTTGCTTTGTACGGGGTTAGGGACGGATTTCCCCTTCCCCACCCAACACACACTTTTTTTTGTTGTTGTTGCTTTTGATGTTGTTCCTGGTCTTAAAATGAAAGCTTCGGACTCTGCTTTGCAAGCAGGGGTGGCTCGGCGTCCCGGGGCAATCGAATAATTTGTCCTGCTGAAGCCGCACATGCTCCGGATTCCTGCCGGAGGGGGAAGGCCGGCTGCCCCTATCCCAGAGGAATCTTGGTACATTCCAGGCATTCCAGTTACAGAGAAGAGGAGGAGCATTTGAACAAAGCTTTCCAGTACAGGAAGTGGCCAGTGGCACAGGACTCTGGCTCGCCACAGCCGGGCATCAGAGTGCGCGCCACGAGGCCCGGAAGGATCACCTGGGGGCAAATAGCTGGAGATACTTGCTTTTCGTGAATATTCGTTTGTCGTCACGACAGCAACGCATTGTCCTGCCCCATTGTCCTGTATGTACTGGGTCCGATGACTCAGTTTACTAATACATCCGCCCCAGTGATAGGGGTCATTCCTTAGGGTCATAGGGTCAAATCCCATCGGGCGGACTATGCTCCTCAGTGTTGCGAGGTTCGTTAAACTAGTACCAATACTTCAGTATCTGTCTCTATACCCAAAAGACGCCCCCCCTCCAAAAAAAATTGGCAGTCGTGTGCTCTACAGATGTGCCGTCTAGGGTGTGCATGCAGCACATATACCACCCAGAGGCTGATTCGAAGCACTATCAGTCTACTTTTCTCTCAGCTGCCCCGACGTCACGAGGTTGACGATTTTCAGCGAGTAGAAATGTGCGTTTTGAAACTTGTAGTTTAACTTTCCATTAGTACGGCCTACAAGTCCCAGCATGCTTAGCGTTGTTTCAAACTTAAGTTTGAATGAAAGCCATTCTTAGTACATGGAATTGGATGATAACAATGAATACCCCCCTCTCCCTCGCTTTTTGTTTACTCATTTGCTCACCCTCTTTACTACCCTCTCGCTTATTTAATACCATTGCGCCCCATTTTCTTTTCAGTATTTCAATGTATTTTCCTCTCTCGCTGACTAGGTTCAGTAACGTGTGCTGCCCTAGCTCTGTAGGTTCATAAGTACGTCAGCACTTTCCCACCTGTGTTTAACATTTGCTTGTTATATATTTTTTCTCTTTCACACCATTAAGTGCTATATCCTAAAAATAACCAAAAGCACTTTCTGGTGTAACCTGCCGGTCACTGCTACAGTTTAAGGTGACTGCATCGACGCATCAAACAGCTGTCATTATTTGTACTGTTGATTATTTTCCATATTGCTGTAGTTTAGCATTTCTTCCGCACTGGTCTGTTAGACAGACCGCCTCTGCTGGTCTTAGCTGAAGTTCTCATGCTTGTGTCCGTCTCTCTTCGTCCAGGAGTATCGGTGTCCTGACCTACGTCATGCTGACCGGCGAGTCTCCCTTCCTCGGCGGTGACAAGCAGGAGACCTTCTTGAACATTTCCCAGTTGAACGTCCACTATGGTCCGGACGTCTTCGAAGGCATCACTGACCTTGCAGTGGACTTCATCAAATCTCTGCTCATCAAGAACCCCAGGTGACCACTTGTCCTGCATCTTCCCTGTAGAAGTGGTGGTCTCGGGCTGGGCGGGAGAGAGTTTCAGCTGTTGAGGGACATCTGCTTGAGATCAGTGGTTGGTGGTTACATGCTATGGGTTAGAATCCTATAACCCAAATCTAAAATCCATATCGCGCAACACCCAATCCAGAAAACAGCTGAAAACCGAACTTCTCAAACTAGTCTGAAAACGAGATTCATGCAATAGAGGTGTCTCAGATGAACAACATCGGTCAAAGTTTTATCTGACTAACCAGACTCGAATGACCTACAAGAATGACTTTTAGTTTCAATTTTCTCATTACAGGTTGGCCTACTGGCCCTAGTGAACTTCGTATTGTTTACAAAATAATACCTACGTTTGAATGAAATCCACTCATGATTACATCTGTGACTGTCCGGTGGCTGATGAAGACTATTTAAGATTTTTGACATACAAGGAACTAACAATTGTAAATGCTCACAGCCATTGAGTCTTGCAGCGATTAACAGGGCAATTATTGAAAGTAATTTGTTTCCATTGATAGCTCTTATGAAATTGCATTGCTCTGAATATAAGGTTCCAGAAAAATTAACTTTGAGGAAGAATTTTAGAATAGCCGTGCTGTTACCCTTATGGAAATACAGCCATGTTCTTTGACATGCGGACTGTACTAATTGAGTGTGCAATAATATAATTCTCTGTTTCTGTCAAGTAATTAAAGGCATAACTGTCGTTTATTTGGCACTTTGGGGAAAGTTTGCGTAGGTATTTCTATGATATAAAGTTACTTTGCAAGGACTTGCAACTCTTTATTAACCTAATCACAACGATATACTTGCTTTTTTATTATTCAACATTCTTTCGTGAACACATAGAAAATAACATGATAGCGGATAGAATTTGGTTGGAGAGCTAAACTGTCAACACGTGAAAACACTGGTTATTATAAGAATTAAACATGCAAAAATACTATGAAATATGAGCGTCACTTGCTTGCCTTATGGAAAACGATGAGGATCCGTAGGCATGACACTCCCTTTCTAAGGTGCCTGCCCACCTAGAATTGCAGCTTGTAGCCAACCCAGTCGACTAAAGAGACTGTATGGACTCGAGGGGGCCAGCTCAGGTTTTCAGCCTGCCTAGTGTTAATTTGTCCGTAGGTGCTGTGCTAATATTCTCTACAGTTTTCTTCAGCAATGCTACATTATAACTGCAAAAATAATTTTATGTATTTTGTGTTCATGGGCGAATTAAACAAACACTACTGGTCAAAATCGAGCAAAATCGAACAATATGCAGTACAGTGCCAAAAAAGCACCACCCAGAAGTTTTATATGAAACTGGACCAGGATGTTTAAGTGGTTTCATATCTGCTATTGCAAAGGATATTAATAGTGATGTTTGGTGGCTTTGGGATTAGCGTGGTCTCTACAGTAGGTATCAATGACAAAGTTCCTCCACTTAAGATATTATTTCTTCCTCCACAGGAAAAGGGCGAAAGCAGAACAGTGCCTCCGGCATCCTTGGCTCTGCCCTTCCACGGATTTGGCCAAGCCACTGAAGGAAGCTGACCTGGAGGAGTCGGAGAGTGAACCGACTGACGCAGTGGCTTCTGACGAACTAGTCCTCATGGCGTCCTACACCGTGCACTGCCCTTGCAGACAGCTAGAGAGCCTGGACAACCGAGAGACTGACCTGAAAGTGGTGAGAAGTCTCCAGTTCCCAGCCTTGCAGGAGATCCAGCAAGAGCTCGTCTGCTGAGCACCTCGTCCTTTATGGTTTCTGTACCTCAGACTGAACCAAAGGTGGACCACACATCTGGCTGTGCTAGCACAGAGCACTGCGGGTGGAAGCCATGAGGGACAGACCACAAGTGCCTTCGCTGGCTTAGATGCTCTTGCTCGTGAGGATGCGGCCTAGTCTGCTTTTGTGGCATCTTGGAATACCCTAGTTTCAGGGTGGTCTGAATAGGTGGGTGGGAGGGTGCGCCAGGGCGGCCATTTTGCCACTGGATGAGGGATCACTCCAGCACGTTCATCTGACCTTGAGAAGGCTACAAAGGGAACAGCAGCGATTCAGTGTCGAACTGCATATGCCTGGACCACAAGGCCAGTGTTGTACCTGAATGATCAAAAGTGGTTAGTGGCTTGTTGCAAAGGCAGTTACGTCTTCAGGAATTAACATGGTTTTATTGACGGTGTTTTCAATCCACAAAGACGTTTGTTTGTGAAATTCAGTTAATAAGTGCAAATGTTGGTCCCATGAGGGGGTGAGGCCGACCAGCAGTTGCCCAAGGCATTCTCTGAGCAGTAATACTCTGTAAATTGCCAGTGATGACTGGTTTGGCTACATTAGCCCATTGTACCTCTTCAGAAGGCATGGCACCGAAGGCGCTTAGCTACAAGTACCGCAGTCTGTATTGTGCCAAAAGGGACAGGTCATCGTTCCATGGTCCCAAATGGCAACTGGATTTCTGTTACCAACTGTTTTTCATATTAACTCATTTTCAAAGTTCCAAACTGTAGGCCCCAAACACACGCTCTTTCGCCTTGTCCTGGGCGCCATCGATGTTATCACTCAAGTGTCCAGTTGTTTGCACAGAACATTCACCAATATTGTAACTAAAGCACTGTTGCACGCTTGCTGCGGTTGTATGCCTTTCACTGTGTGCCCACAACAGCTGTATGCCCACCATTGTGATATGTGCCCAATTAGCCTATGCTTACCAATGGCGTACATACATCATTGTGGTTGCGCAACATCACTGTACACTCCTTGTAGTTGAGGCCCACCATCGCTGTTGAAGGAACACACATAACTACTTTGTCAAAACAGTTACCTTCCTTACCAAGGAGGCTCTTCTAGTGTGAACACCCTGAGAATATTTTCTTGCTATGAAATGTCCCAGCGGCAAAAACGTAAAGAAGCGAGTTAAGCCTGGGGGTAGGAGTCCTTCCTTTGAATGCACATCCAGGCAGACAATCAATGTTTGTAATATCTCCAATATTGTTACAGCAGGGCTTCTTCCACAACCAGGTCAGAGTCCCAACAGTACGACAATGAGGGCTAAAAACAGGTCGCTTTCTCTGCTGCCATAAGTGGCTGCGAACAACATGCCCACATCCGTTGGTTTCCAGTGTTAAATCTTAGGAGACCAAAGAAGTAAGGTACCTTGGTGGGGTAGAGACGTCCTATCCAATTAAAATTCATGTAATTCACATTGGCTTGGGCGATTTTGGCTCTTCTCTAACTGGAAGAAGGAGCATTTTCTATATGTCACCCTGTGTTTAGTGCTCTTTTTCATATATGCGAGATGGACACATGTTGCATTCCTGCACATGGCGGGGCTCCGCGACATGGTGAGATTCAGTTCCAGCAATCTGGCATGAGATGTAGAGTGTAGGAGCCCTAAGGCAACCGCCCTCGTAGACTTAAGAGAACTGGGCATAGGAGCCTCGTAGAGGCATCAGGTGGCAACAGCCTGTGGTAGCTGCTTCTGTGTCTCGTGGGTCATCTGCCCTCTTGAGGACTATTTCATCCAACTACAGAAAATATTTTTTTTATTTAAGGAAATAACATTTGTAGAGTTCTTGGCTTTGCCTCTCGGCTCCTGCACAGGTGCCCACCTTAATTGTTAACATGCTGCAGTCACTTGCATTGTGCAGTAGTTGTCCTGAGCCGTCCCTCGTGCTTTTATCACTATGGTTTGTATGCTAAAGTAGTTTCTCAAACTTTGATGTGCTCCAGAGTCTTAACATGTATAGTCCTTTTCTTTAGAGAATTAAAACCAGAGTCCTGGATTAAAGCCTTGACCCTCGTTAGAAAATTGGGACCTTTTCTACGTTCGCGCTAAATTACAGGCCATTCAGTATTTTTAAGATTTGGAAACTTGAGATCTTGGAAGCTGGGCTGATTAGGCCATCCCTTACTTGTTTCTACCTTCTCTCAAGCGTACAACTTTGCAGACCTCTGCAGAAATCAAGAAAATACGAACACAAGCAAAAGTCACCAGGTTGTTTCAATTTTTTTGTTTTTGAAGATAATCATCCTTGTGTGCTCATAGCCTCACTACTCCCTTACAGGTCTGAACATCTGAAAGGGATCCAATCTTGAGCATTCCTGATAAGTAGGACCTAAAGAAGCCACTTACCTGTGAGGTCAGTGCTTTTATCTGCACTGCTGTGTCCTCAAGTCGCTGATACTAGTCATTGTGTGTTCAAGCAAGCGGTTGTGTGTGGTGCCTTACAGAACACCTTAAAATTGACGAACATCGATTGCTCTAGAATATGTGCGTGTACCTAAAATCATACCTTTTCTGTGTAACTATGTGAACCACTAGCTATTATGTTAATGTATAAAACAATGGCCAGCTTGAAATGTCTGTAGAGATGAACTCATTTTGCGAAAGGCAAGAGGCTATGGGTGCTGGACCAAATGCCACATTTTGGGCATGAACTCATTTCGTGGTGTAGGGACATTTAATACAAACAAGTAGACAATTTGCGAAAAAAGGAAAGATAGCTGTAATTGGATTCGCTTCCATCTTAGTGATGGTATTTCCATAAGGATTAAGTTATTTATTTTCACATGTATAAAAAAAAAAGTTGCTTTTGTTAATATTTTTTTATGTATTTTTCTCCTCCCCATGATGCTTGTTGGTCACCTAAGGAAGAATGAGAAACAGCTATATCAGCCCGTTTTCTCTGCCCACAGCTACTTTGTAATTCCTAATGTGTTTTTTCCTGTCTCGGGGCTCTTTCCTCAAAGCGAGCCTGTTTCCACAAAATAATCTTGTCACACTTCCCAGCTCCGATTTTGAATGGGTTCCTGTTTGTTTCCATTCTGCGAGCTGCTTGTGATGTCATCAAACACACCCATTTTGGTATTTTCTTTCTGCTGCTGGCCACTGATTACATCAATCCCACAGATAGTCGATAACATAACTGGCTGGTAGCAAAACATAAGTATAATATCAGTCTTGAGCAGTTTTATCTAAACCTTCAGATTTATCCAACAATTCAGCACTTTTAGATTGGCCTGCAGGCTGTTATGGGGATGTGCTGTGAAAGAAAGTCTCAGCACTATCTTGTGCTGCCTAAATGTGTGATTTCCAAAAGTGAGCACATTCGGCGTCCTAGTGCAAACCTGTGTTTATGTCCTAGTTATTAGCATGGAGGTTTGCCAGTTACTGTACCACGTTCTTTTCACAAACTTA
Source organism: Pleurodeles waltl (assembly GCF_031143425.1). NCBI lineage: Eukaryota > Metazoa > Chordata > Amphibia > Caudata > Salamandridae > Pleurodeles > Pleurodeles waltl. Next base: position 160,783,038 of record NC_090445.1, on the reverse strand, counting down.
TACCAGTTTCACTGGGAATAGACATGGGGCTGTTATGTTTCACAGCTCCATGATATTGCATCAAATTACAGTTCTTAATAAATTATTTAAAAAGTCAGAGTGCATAGTCTTATTTACGAGAGTACAAGCTTTGGGACGGCATCTCTCTTCATCAGGGCAAAACATCAGGTTCCTGATAGCTTATCTTCTGGGCAGATCAGTAGACATTTAGTGTTAGTTCTTCCCTGTAAATAGTGCAATAATACATAATGTTTTGAGGCAAAACAATGGAATGTGGTTATCCCATCTGTCGGGCATCAATAATGTGCTAGGTTGGCTGAATAGATTGTGGGTTTGAATTCTTTCAGTTGTACTCCTATATTGCATGTGTCACTTATAGGGCAAAAACTTTATATGTCCTTTACAACGCTCACTTATCAACTCAGTGGAAGTGTCTAAAATTCGGCATGTGTATAGTAGTGGATCTAATGTGGCAAACAGAAAAATCAAAGCCACAAAGCACAGCAATTCGGTCACTAAAAATGCACAACAATAATCAGCTCATCACTGATTTCCGGCCTCATGGAAAAACTCTTTTAAAGTGCTATAGTTTAATCAAAGCTCTGATAAGTGTCAAGTTTTACTGTCTGAGAAATTGCAGAGGCTCGAGTAAGGAAAACTCTCCCCAGTACCAGGTTTGAATCCCACTTCTGACACCAGGTGTCATTGTTGCTGTGATCCCACCTATTAAATATCCCACTGAATACTCTGAAATGCTTTGAAGTGTTTCCGATCAAGTTAGTATCAGCTATGGGGCTTTAATCCCTTCAGAACATTCATTGTCTATTTTGGGACCACAAATCACAAAAAATGGTTGGTTAAAATTAATGCCCTAAAACCATTAAAACTAGGCAGTACTTACTATATCGCATGGGGAAGGGGTGAGGACGGAAAGGGGTCCCATTATCATTATGTACCGGCATAAGCTTTCCTGATATATTCCGGTAAGGGTATACTTTCTAAAATAGGGGAAATAAACACTGCTTTATAAATATTGGGTCAGACCACAACACATTACGGGAAAAAAAATGTTGTGAACAAAAAAAAAAGCCACGCCAATATGTGTAACTTTACTCCAGGCAAGGCCTGAATCGTAAAGAAAAACATATTTAAAATACAATAAATAGTGTTAAGATGTTATAATGTCATTTTTGGTGGCGCAGTTTGTATAAATAGGTAAATGAATTGTTTTATCCCTGTGCAATTTTATTGTCAAATGTGTTTTTTTTTTTCTCTGAAAAAGTAGCTCCTGATTGTTAATCTGCTACTTCGAGTTTTGTTTTTTAATAATAAAATGTTATATATTTGCAAATGGTCCTCCTTCACTAAATCTAATGTTTTATGTCTTAAAAGTTGTGTTACAACATAAGTAATGAGTTATGTCCAGCCTGGTAAATGCTTTCTTTTTGCACAGAAAATAACGCTCATTACAACTTTAAAAGTGCACTGCCTGCTATACTCGGTGATGAGTTTTTTCATGTTTTTTTTCAGAGTGGAAATTATTTCAGATTTATTTCCCCCCCCCCAGAGAAACAAGTCCAGAGTAAGGCATTGAACTGCAAATGTTTTGCTACTATAAAATATTCTGTAGAATTGCAGTACCTCAAGAGGAAAGGAAGCATGACGAAGTCAAGGAGTGCCCCAATTTTTACTGAGTTCCTGGACTCCCTTTTTGTGTATGATTGATATTGTTGGTAAATAGTTTAGCCTATGTGGGAAAAGTTAGGTACGTTGTGTGAAATTTGAAGACCAAATAGAAAGGTGCGTGGGACTCCACAGAGCATAAACATGGGTGTTACATAAAGTAAGAATGGTTCAGCACCACTAATAACATACCCATGTACATTCAATACAATTACTAGTTCACAAAAGTTTAAGCCCTTAAGTGCCCAGGGCGAGTGTCAATCAGTGACACTTCGTCACAGAGTGGGGTGGGGTCAGCAGTCTCACTGACCCCATCCCACTCTGACGAGGCTGGGACTGCTGCCTTCCCTCACTGGCAGGGAAGGCAGCAGTCCCAACCCTCCTGGGACTTGGAGGCCGAAGGTAAGTGTGTGTGTGTGTGTTTGTGTGTGATGTTTCAAATTGAATGTTTGGTGCATGCGTGCATGTTTGAATGGTATGAATGTTGTTAATGGATGTGCATGCGTGCGTGTCTGTGTGTGAAAGAATGAGTGTGTGTGTGTGTGTGTGTGTGTGTGCCCCGCCTGCCTCCCTCCCTCCTAAAGCTGCCGGCCGCCACTGGGTGAGACTCAGCAGCACACCTCAGGCTCTTCTGGGTTGATAGTGCCACATCAGGGCTTCCAGAACTTTCTGCTCCCGGAAATCCGGAGTTTAAATCCAAACAAATTGTAGACAGTTATGGGCTTTGTTTGAGTACAATAGCACACTGTTATTAGTTGCTTTTCCACTTACTAGGAGAACTAATGACTTGGCTAGCCCTCTGCTCCAGGGGCCAGTGTGGTGGAGGTTCCACACTGGGAGCCTGGTTCTTTTGAGTCTCAGTGAGAGCTTTCGTTTCTATGTTGGTATCTGGATTAAGCAGGCGGGTGCTTTCACTTTGCCATCAGGTGGTCACCTTATGGGGGGGCGGGAGAGAAGATGTATGATCTTCTTGGTGAAAGGATTCATTGGAAAAGACCTACTATGAGGCTCTACCTGACTATTAAGAGGTAGATCAATGGCTTATTAGATGGGATGTTGAGAAAACACCACTGCAAATGAAGGCGCGAAAGACCAAAACATACAGTAATGGGGGTTTGAGGTGCAAGCTGGGAACAGGGTTTCTGTTGAGTGATGGACAAGTCAGGGGAATGGCCGGCATTGCCAGAGTTGTGGCTGGAATTTCTACATGATGCTCGTCTAATGTTCTGAGCGTGTGTAGTTTGGGTGTCTGGGAACAAATGCTGCAAACAGCTTATTTGTAAACCCAACTACAGCCCATTGTCAAGCATTCCCAATCTGCCTTAGGTGGTCAGCATCTCCTCCAAAACTATACGGCTCATCTAGTCTTTGACAGCCCCATGCAGTCATTGGGTTCATCGACTGGTCCTCAGACAACGTTCGGACATTCGAAGCTGGTCATTAGACACTACCAGATGCCCTTCGATCTTCCTTTAGGCGGCTTCAGCAGGCTCTCAGTGAGCATGCACTAGCCCTTCTGGGCCATCAGCCCTCAAGTACCCGGAGTCCACTCTCAAACACTTCGGCCAGCCCACAAAGACCCTCAGCAGACATTTCATACTTCTCCAGCCAACCATTGGAGTTTACCTCGAGATGCAACCAGCTGGCCTTATAAGAGCATTAACCAGCCTCCTTCAGACATCCCAGCTGGCCCCTAATGACCCTCCATCACTCTCTAAGTCCAGTGTATAGCTGGTATTTTGACATCTAAGTTGATCATCAAACACTCCCAAAGCCCTTGTAAGTTCAAGCGCTGATGCTATAGCTTTATTCCACTCTCCTTCTGTTAACTAGATTTGACAACTTACTCATTCTATGTTCTTTAGGTCCATTTCTTCACGTGTTCGCTGTTTGTGCACTGTACACAACTTGTGATACTCTTTAAAAAAAAAAAAAGCGAACAAGCATCAAAAAATGATGAACCAGAGCTTCACTCTTGATGAGTTGGAGCATGTAAAGCTATAATCCACATGCTTTACTGCTATGTTCATACACCTTTTCTCTACACAAGTGAATGGAAGCAAGAACGTGATAAAAGTGTAACTTGCAGATAGTTTCTAATGAGCGGGTGTCCAGATCACCTTCACGGGAAGCAATGTGAGAAGACCTTGCTAAGTTGCTAAAGCGATGCAGTTAACACTAACTTGCTGATTTTACTATTTGCTAAAATTTCTGCATCATTGTGGCAACTACAAATAAAGGCCACGTTTTACTAGCATAATTCAGTAGAAAGGTGAAGTGCACAACATAGAAGAACAAAACTATAGTTAATTTGAAATGCATTCAAGTGTGTAATGATAAAAAGGCTTTAGTGGTTTCAAACAGATCCTAAAAGCAAAATTGTAATTGTTAAATGGAAAACAGCGTGCAGTATTCATGGAGATTTGCATCGGCATATAGAAAACGTGAATATTTAAGGCAATATGCTTGTGGATTCACTTTCTGAGTGTCTACATTCTATCTGTTTTTCTCCCATCTACTGTCACTCACGTTGTGTCATTGACCTCGATGAGAGTGGGGTAGGAATGGAGGGGGTCCCGTCTCTGCAGTGCACTCTGGAATTCCCTCTGTCCTGGTGCACCACAGCAGTCATGGCTTTCTCCTCGCTTTCTATGTCAAACTGGTCCTGATCTAGCTTCCAGGACACGGGCCTCGCACAAACAGCCATACGAGCTGGCCTTGCTGTAGCCGAGTGTGTGCACACTGGTGCAGGCAAAGAGAGAAGAATGCATGTGCAGGTGTGATTAACCCAGGTTACGAACCCACCTTGAATCCTACAACCCCTTTCCACCTAACATTGGCTTGACTTTGACCAGCTTCACCACCATATCAGATGCAGATAAACTGAAGGTCACAAAAACATCTTCACGTAGAAATATAGAGTAGAACGACAGTGAGATATATACTGAGATATACAGAAGTATGGATAGATAAATAGTTTATATAAAGTGTATTTTACAGGTACATTTGCTCCTATGTCCTGGTTAGTTGCAGGTCGTAATTTTAGGTTTCATGAACATGAATTTTAAAGTTCTTGATGATACTTTCCATAAAGTATTTCTAATAGTTACTGGCACTTCAGAAGATGTCACAGGGTCAATATAGAGGAGGGCAGCAACAGGGACATCTGCTCACAAAATGCAGCTGTACCATGCCCTGAAGCCAATGGAAAAGATGTCAGATGGACCGCGTAATTCGGAGTAGTCGTTTCTCTGTTCTGTCGCTATTGAAACCCTTGCTGTTCTATACAGAAGTATTTTAAAATGTTCCCCATCTGTTGTGAGGAACCTCCTAGCTAAAGTTGTCCTCTGGTGCACCTTTCCCCTGAAGACTCATCCACCTAAGAGGTGGAAGCCACCTCGATAGCAAATTGTCTTCTGAAGTGGCAGCATCTCCCTGGGGAGCCGAAGGACCTCTAAGGGCTTCTCTGGGGATGTCAGAGCAGTCTTATAGTAGTTGAACTACGTGTCTCGGAAGGGCATCTTGTGTTGTCTAATGGCATGCTGGAAATCTCTGAAGGTAGGCCAAGGACTAGCTGAATTATTTAATGCTAGGCGTGTCATGGGATAATTAAGTCTTTAGGTCTTTGAGGGTTGTCTGGTGGACTCTGGATTCCTGAAGGCAGACCGGGTATCTCGGAGGGCTTGTGGGACATCTGGTGGCATGCCAAGAGTCTCTGAAAACCACCTGTGATTGTTAAATGACCCATTTGGTGTTTCATAGATAGTTGTGGGTCTCTCAGTGTGAAATTTTGGTCCATGGTGTTGAGCGGAGATAGCTGAATGCCTCTTGGGTGTCTCTGAACCTCTGACAAAATTGAGTGCTTGCTGACCAACGCCTATTCCGCACTTGCTAAAATGGGTGGGTCTCACCCCATACATGTACCCTAGAGACTGAAAGAATGATATGGAATTTTGTCTAGCAGTTGCATGCAAATGAATTGGGCTACTTCTTGGAGAGCGTGGCAGGCCGTTCATAGGTGTCTTCGACTCCGCTGAATTCAGTGCAAGCCTGGCCAGCTGTAAATTGCATTTTGTTGCCAAATATTTTGACTGTAGGACAATCTGCCGAGCCCTGTTAGTGGTGCCCTGCGAGGCTGCTTAGTTTTGCCTTGACTTAGACCCAGCACAATTAGTAACAAACCCAAACCATTTAAGACACAGACCTCCTGATATTTTCCCATTATCACCCTGTGAGGGGAAAAAAAACCTATAATTCAAGGTTTTGGTCATTTGTCTGCTCTGACAGATCTATAAACTGAGGTTAGGTTTTCTACAGTGATTTATGTTCGTCTTTGCACCAACACGCCTCTCTCATTGTCATCTCTTCCCTATTCCACTCTTTTCTTCTTTAGCCACATACCTGATACCTACTCCCACAAATGTACTCCAAAATTAAAGGAACGAGGGGTAGATCGCCTTCCTTTCCTGCAGAAAGGCGCACTGCGGTTGCAATCAATCCAGCCCAGAGCTCAAATAAACAGAACTACTATCACAACTATCAGCTGGGAGTGCAGACTGCTCACTGTAGGAAGATCAAAGGGCTATGTGGGAGTGCGGCCGAGATTCAGTAATGGTTTCATCAATTTCCAAGACTTGTGCAAATACACATCAGCCAGACATATTCACCGCAAACTAACGATGTGCCAACTTCACAACATTTGAAGACCAGATGTACGATTTCTTTTAGAAAACATCATGCTTCATATGATTGCAGTGTCTGGGACTGGTCTGGGGTGCTTGTGTTCCCGTTCAGTTGAGATGTAGCCTCGTACTTTGGGCTTAACGGTTTCTATTGGAGCAGGGCTGAGGCTCGTTTGTATATGATTGGTCCTAGTCTGTCGTGGTGTAGAATGATTGCCTGGAATGCGGCTCAGACTAAAGCAAGTACTTCTGATTCAAGCATTCTGTGAACCACTTCTTTTATTTGGGGAAGGGAGAACATACCAACCGACACTTGTTTGTGTGTGGAAAAGGCCGCTTTATTGGAAAACAGGTGCTCTCGCAATTCAACCTCGGCCTTTGCTTTACAAAACTAACTACCTCACTATACATTCAAATCTCCTACCAAAACCTCCCCCTCACCCTACCCTCCCCCACCCTTTCAGCTTGACTTTTGTGATCTAGTACTCGTTAACTGATCCAGCTGTTTATTCCCTGTTGAAACTGTTCTTATCCTTACCAGACTTGTGCTGCAACCTAACAACTGAACTTGCAACTAGCATAACTCGTAATGCAACGTTTTCCTTCCTGTCTTGTCGTGGCCGGCTGTTGCCACCCTTTTTGTTGTCAATGTGTAGTGTCAGGTTGGCTATTCGTCCGTATTTATGCCATGTGACACCCTGCCTCCGTATGCACCTGCTCCAAGCGACAATTTACAACCGTCTTTCCCCGTACACCCGTTTTCCAAAGAGTCGGCCCGTCTCCAGCATCACTCCCCTGTTACCCTGACCACATGCTATTCCCTAGGGAGGGAGGGAGGGAGGGACCCGTGGCCCGTGCCTGCTACTAACCGCCAGCCATTGGTCACGTTCCAAAATGGTGTCCGCACTTTAAAATGGCGGCTATATAAACTTTACAAGGTAGCCCACCAACGTAGCCCAAAGCATAGCCCAAGTCCGTTGGGCTGCACCACCTCCCCAAACCTACCGGGGGGGGGAGACCGCCCTCAGGTTGTGCAGTCCCACCCTCCCCCAAAGTCCCCTCTGGGGAAGAGGGAGCTTACCAACCCACACTTGTTTGCGTGTGGAAAAGGCCGCTTTATTGGAAAACAGGTGCACTCACAATTCAACCCTGGCCCCTTGCCTTACAAAACTTACTACCTCACAATACATTCAAATCGCATACCAAAACTCCACCCTCTCCTACCCTACCCCCACCACCCTTTCAGCTTGACCTTTGCAATCTAGTACTCATTAACTGATCCAGCTGTTTATTCCCTGTTGAAACTGTTCTTATGCTTACCAGCCTTGTGCTGCAACCTAACTGAACTTTCAACTAGCATAACTCCTCATGCAATGTTTTCCTTCCTGTCTTGTTGTGGCCTGCTCCTGCCCCCCCCCCCCCCCCTTTTTTTGTTGTCAATGTGTAGTGTCAGGTTTGCTATTTGTCCGTATTTACGCCATGCGACACCCTGCCTCCGCCACCAGAAAATGTTTCCAACATTTACTGTCCCCTGCCCCATTTTTATTTGAATAGGTCTTGCAGGACTTCCCACATGTGCAATAAGTAAAGTTTGATGCCCATAAAAGACAACTGGACCCCATCCTCTATATTAAAAAAAAAAAATCCAAGTCTTCATATCGCAAGTCCTTATGCTCTAAGCAAGTAATCCCTACTGTCTGACAAAACTCCTTCATCGCTTTAACTTTCCTCTGTGTACACTCAATTGCCCCCGGTTTTTTAGCCCCTCTCTAAAATCTCCTTGGAATAAACGCTGTCCATTTCACATAGCATCACCGCTCCTGCCTCAAAACTTCTAACAGGTCCTTTTTCATGGCTTTTAGCACATCCTTCCCTGTTTGCACCACAAGGTCATTCTCAACTAGATGTATTAGCAACAGGTCTGGGCTAAGATCCCCTGACTACGGTACCCTGCAATTGCAAAAGCAATTCCTGCCACCTCATACCTCCCTTTCCAATCCAATGCACATTGTATCGCTCCCACCCCAGATTCACGCCAATGAAGGTTCTGCGCGCCTGGCGCTGCGCCCATTTTATAAAAGTGTCCCACAATCCAAAGCGAGATGCCGCTTGCATCGGGACCTGGAACCACACCTGCAAGAACAGAAACACACACAGACGTCATTTCACACTCCCCCTTACATATAATCCCCTCACATACTTTTTGTAGCATTCAGGCCTCCAACCCCCAACCCTCATCAACTCAGACCAACTCCACCCTTGCCTGCTGGCCTCTCTAGCCATTCCCACCAGAAAGGAGTGCCTTCCAAATATGGATGCATCATACCCCAATGTTCCCAAGACCTTGCACATGACTGTGAGTAATTGGAAGGGGGTTACCCACTTTCCGACCAGATGCTTAAAAAAGGGGACTGCTTTGTTCGACTCATACCCCACAGCTGGTTACCCAGATGCTATGGGTATCTCTCTCTCACTGGGCACCTCTTCAGCGTTACTGCTGCTCCTGCGCCCACCTGATCTGTTTTTGAGCCGTGCAGGAAGACATTTACCCCATCCTTCCCCACACAGACATCCTTCCATGTCAATGCCTCAGATGCTCCTCTCCCCAACAACTCTGATACTCGGAACGCGCCAAGAGACATCCACAACATCAATGTTCCAAAAAGCAAACCTCCCATCCCCCACACAAAAACCTGGCGATCAATTCTTTCAATAATTTAACCGTAACAGGGCCTCTGTCTTGGCCCCTACCACCAACCTCCCTGGCCCAGCCTTCCAGCATTCTTCCTCCCAGCTCACCAGCCGACGGTGGGTATCCCCAAAGCAATTTACCCACAAACCCGATACCAGCTAATTTCCTCGTGACGGTGACCCTGGACTGTCCCCTGCCAATCATATCCAAAATGAACTGTACCACATCCTCCACTCTCTCCGCATTGCTCTTCTGCCACTGTGCCCCTGACTTCAGAAACTCTTGCAATGCCCACGCATATGCCCACTGCGTGGAAGGCGCTAAGGATTTCACCACCAGGATAAGCATCCTCCTCTGCCTATACTCCATAACTCCAGTAGCATCTCCATCCTGACCAGTTCCTCCTCTGTGACCAGCCCAAGGATCCTCACCCATTGCAAACTTTGCACTTGTATAGCGCACTACTCACCCGTTAGGGTCTCAAGGCGCTGTATGCATACCGCTGTGGAACCCCTCCTGGCTTTTCTCTGTGAAGCACCCACTCCTGGACAGCTCCAGGTTAAAGCCAGGCATCCAAGCGCTGTGAGGGTCGTTGTGGAGATTAAGCAAGCTATTGCCCAGAGTTACAGAGTGGGACCCATTAATTAGATTAGGCACCGAGGCGAGAATTAGCTGGTCTAAAGGCGTTGATCCCAAGACCCGCCAAGGCAGGAATTGAACCCTGGTCCCAGGCCAGATCTCTGCATCAGGGTCTGCCGCTCTAACCATTGTACCACACTTCTCCACTAAACGAGACAAGGCTTCCGCAATCTCATTAGTCACTCCAGGTACGTGCCTCACCCAAAATGCAATATCATGTTGCAGGCATCCTAAAACAAACACCTTCAAGAATTGCAGCACTTGAGGATCCCTTGCAAAACTGGCTGTCCACGTCGTGCACCACCACCAAATTGTCCATGCGAAAAACTACTTTCTTACGCTACAGGAGCTGTCCCCACACACACACACACCGCTACCACCAAAGGAAATAGTTCCAAGAAGGCAATGCTCTTCCCACCATGCATCCACTCTTCTGGCCACTGTGCCGCACACCATTTTCCCTGCCAGTAAATGCCAAAGCCTGCCACATCCGAAAATATTTGCGCATCCCACTCACGTTCCTTCCACGCCTGCAAAGAATTCCATTGAATTCCTGCAAAAATCTGCACCACATTCGCAAATCCTCCTTCGTTCCCACTGACAATCGTAACTGGTGGTGTGGCAACCTATGTCCTGAGAGCCCAACCCCAATTGCCTACAGAAAGTTCTCCCCGCTCTTACCACCCTGCATGCAAAGTTGAGATGGCCCAAGAGCAGCTGAATGTCTCCCACCGTCACCGTTTTCTTGCATTACATGTCCTCTACCATCGCCACCATGGTCAATTTTTTGTCCTACGGCAAAGGGGCCATCATAGCCTGAGTCAAATTCGATCACTAAAAATGACAACCGCATGGAGGGCCCCATCGTCACACCCAGGTCCCCCATGAGTGACGTAAATTGGCCCGGCATCTCTCCACAGTGCCCTGAGCCAGCGGGTGCCACAAAAAAGAAGTCACCTAAATAATGTCACTGCCTTGTGACCTGTAACTTGGGTAAATACCCATTGTAAAAATGAACTGAAACATTAAAACAAAGAACAAGAGATGGAGCAACCTATGGGCAAGGCCTTATCGACGTACCACTGTCCTTCAAATTGAATGCCCAAAAGTTCAAAATCCTGTGGATGCACTGGGAGAAGCCTGAAAGTGGAATTAACGTCCGTCTTTGCCACGAGAGCATGCGCCCCCAACGCTTCCACCATCACAATGGCTACGTCTACGGAGGCGTTGGACACTTTTGTCAATTCCTCTGGTATAAAGTCATTATTTGACGCACCTTCTCCCCACTATAAATGTTGAATGAGTGGAATTTCCCCTGCTTCTTTTTTAGACCATAATCCTATTGAGGAAACAATGAGATTGCCCAGGGGCCAGTCTCCGAACGGGCCCGCCATGCGCCCTTCCTGCACCTCCTTCCTCAACTTCTGCTTCACTACCGCCTCCCTTCTGCTAACTGACTTCAAGTTATCTGCCCACCGTCGTACCAGTGGTTTTGTGTACCCCAACTTAAACCCCCTGAGCAAACTCCTCCCTCAGCAACTCCACTTTCTCCCTCCTGTCATATTGATCCAACAAAATCCCCAGCCGCTCCAACTTAATTGGAGTACAAGCCCTTTCTCCCAATCCCTTGGCCCCCTTTCTCCTTCGCCGTCTGCCATCCTTGCTGTGGCCTCCCTCCCAAATCACCTTGTTCTTGCCCTGATCCGCTAGTGGAAGGGGCCACGTTTCCATAACAGTGCACCAATGCGTGCTTCCCTACACATTTGGAGCATTCATGTTCGAACTTGCAGCATTCCCTGGTGCACAACCCTTTATTAAAATCCCAGCAAGTTCCCAATTGGGTTGCACCTGACCCTGTCGATGTGCTTTGTCCTCTCCTTGCGGACCCCACCCCTTCCTGTTTGGGATGATCTAGAAAGGGGAGATATTTGATGGGAAGCCCGCTAGCCACAAAAATGGTCTTACCAAATTTCGTCGGCCCATCATGTGCTGCCATATGTCGGAGTCAATCTCACCCCATTGCACCTTCGGGTACGCCGCCATGAGTCCTCAAATCTCCTTGTCGTACTGAGCCCACACGTACCCTCCGTAATTCAGTTGCGCCTTTCTAATAACATCAATGTACTTAAAAAGCACCACGGATCTATGCGGATAACGCTCACAATAAAAGCTGGGAATTAAAAAAAAAAAAAAAAAAAAAAAAAGCCGCTGTCCAGTTCTCGATTGTAACCGGAACTTTGGTACGCTTAGCCAGCTCATACTCTTCTTCCTAGACCCTTCTTTTGCCCTGACCTCCCTGTGGAGCAGCTTTAGCATCTCCACGCACTCCCCTTTCCAAAAATTTTTTTCGTCGCTAGCAAGAGGTGAGCGCCTAATGGCTTGGCAGTACCCATATAAGGTAACTTCTTGCCCTTTTTGGACTTCCCCTGCTATCCTTCGCCATCACCCTCCTTATCGTTGCCCCCCTTTGTCTCACCCTGGCCTATGTCCCTGCCCTATGTCATGTCATCCGTACTCACTCCAACGTCAACCAAATACACACCTTTTTGTAAGCGGGCCTCCCCGCTGCCCCTTTCCTTGGCCTCAATGGCCACTGACACGATATCCGTTACCGCACCACCTCCCTCCTGTGCCTTCTGCCTAGCCAGTAGGAACTTTGCCCGTCCTTGCCATGACCTCATTGGTGCGCTCCTGCCTCATGCCTTAAACACATCATTAGGCTGACCCCCCCTTTTCCTGCCCCCCACCATGCCATCTCCTCATCCTCCCCGTCGTCCTCCCTAATCTCTCCTTCCTCCGCACTCTTCCTCATAGTCCTACCAGGTTGTGTCCTCATCACCACACTTACCGCGTGCAGACATCCCCTGCGCCTCCCCCTGCATTTTTGGTGTGTGGCATATCACTACTGCCTGTGGCTCGCACCAAGGGGCCACATACTGCCCTCTATGCCACTCTGATGTATTAGGACGTTGTCTCCTCAGGGTCATGACGTCGGTGGGTGCACACCCCTACCGTCCCACAATCCCGAAGAAACTTCCTTAGTCCGCCCTGGCTACGCCAATGCTCTAGATATGAAATCCGGCTAGCCGCTCGTGGCCCCGCCTTCACTTCTCCCCGGAGTCGCAGAGCCGCACTTGGCTCCCCCAGGTCCCACCACTTCACTCCCTTCTCCTGCTGCCAACAATGAGAAAGGTCTGATGTGCTGGTGCTATGTCTATTGCCCCCAGCCTCCAGGTCCCTCCACTGCCTGCGCACTGCCCTCCTGTTCCCCCCCCCCAACTCCCCTCCCATCTCCTTCTTCCCCTCCCAAAGCATCCCCCTCCCCTTCTGTCCTGCCCCCCCCTGTCGATCCTCCCATAAACCCTCGGGGGGGGCCTTGCTCTCAAATGCTCCCGCCCCTCTAAACCTGTACCCTCAATGTGGCCCCTTTCGTCACCCTCCCCTTCCTCTTCCCCATTGCTCCATACTGGTATTGTGCTGGGACTCAGGTATTTTGTTCTTTTTCCCATCCCCCCCTTCTCCTCCTGCTCTGTCCCCATCACTTCCCCCCCACCCCTCTCCCATTCCATCTCCTCCTCTGCACTCCACTCCTCCTCATCCCCGGGGAGAGCAAAGCCAGCGTGATTGCCTCGCTCTCCCCTGCTGTGCGGAACGCATCTCTACTGGTGCCACCTCTCCCCCTCCCGCTCCCTTCCCCTTCCCCCTCACTCTCCCCTCCCCTTCCCTTCCTGGCCTGAACAAGGGCCCTCTTCTGTGCCCCGCCCCCCTCCTGCTTGCTCGGGGCCTCCCCGATTCATGCCTGGGCCGCTGAGGGGAATCCCCGGGGGGGAGGGGGGGGCTTACCAACCCCTCACCGTGCCGTCGCTTTATCGAGCCCTGCTCCCTCCCTGCCCACCCCGCCTCCGAGGCTGAGGCATCCCACCCTTCCCCACTGCTTTCCTCCCTCCCAGAGGCCGCTCTTCGCCTCAGAGTGTGGCCCCCCTCTCACCTGCGGCCCAAGGCTCCTACTGCAGCGCAGCGGCGAACAGGCCCAGACGGCCAGTGCGCCCTCACACAGCACATCCATGCAGCCTACCTGCTGCAACAGCTGCACCGCTTCCTGGACCAATGCTTCGGACGACATCTTTCCTACGAAGTATTCCTGCTCCCCGCACATGGTGCGCTGTACCGCCTCCCTCGCTCCATGTCCTAATGGCACCGTCTACCGACCTCTCACTGTTATTGCTGCCTAATATTCTTTTAGTAATGTTGTTATAGATGATTGTTTTTTTTTTCTTCCACAAATCGCCCTACTGGAAAAGCTCCCTGCTACTAACCGCCAGCCACGGGTCACCTTCCAAAATGGTGCCCGGACCTTCAAATGGCAGCTATATTTACCTGATAAGGTCGCCCAAAGCATAGCCCAAGTCAGTTGGGCTGTACCACCTCCCCAAACATACCCAGGGGGTCGGGGGTGAGACCTCCCCCCGGTCGGCAGTCCCCCTGCCTCCCCTCCCCCAGTCCCCTTTTTCTTCTTAACAGTATACCTGGTGAAATATGCCCAAACTCAATAATAAGTCAAAAGATTGTTCTAAACCAGTGATTGAACTCTGGGTTATTTTAATGGTCTTCCCACTTTGCACACAGTCAAGATGCTGCTCACTTTGCCCATAGACAAAGATGACAAAAAGTGTATACGTTGCACGACATTTGAAACACATATTTGATCCTCTGTTAAGTCACCTATACACACACCATTCTGGCAACACAAAACTATAGACACAAGCAGCCACTCTCTTCACTCCTGTTTTTCACCACTACATCTGGCCATCGCGCTGTGGCTCAAGTTTCCAAGAGCACACAAGGAACACATTCCAGAACAATTAAACAATCAGCCCCCCCTGTTAACAAGCAACACCATCTAATCCACCAATGATTGTGGCTTCATGATTTCTGAAGAAGAGTTAAGAGTGCTTTGGGCTCTATAGCACCTTGTGCTGTATAAATGTAGGAACAATGTCAATTACAGTACTTCACTGTTGTGACGTCACATCGGTTGAGAATTACATCATACCAGAGTGAACAAGTTTTTTTGCATTGCTGCCTCTGTGGTAAATCAGTCGCTCATCCCTTTGACAAGTTTTGGTAGGATTCATAAGAGTTTTGTCCTACTACCAATGGAATGACACCTCTGACGTATTGCTTACGGCTCTGCAGCATCTCTACACAGACAATTCCCTGCCCATCTTTCAGGTTTGGATTTATTCCTAAAGTGCGCATGGGCTAGGAACCTCTATATCTTCATGATCCTCATTCGCCTGGTCTCTCGCAGCTATCAAGATAACCCCAGGTTCCCTTCCATGTCAAGTGACTTGAGCTCCTAAGTCAACTTATCACTGCAACCTTGTCCCATGGCATTGTTTTGCTTTTAGGGGACCTCAAGCTTTTAGCACTTGCACCCTTGCACAAGGTCTTTGCCTCTGTAACAGACGCAGGACTGCAGTAGACAGACAGCTAAGCACTTCTAAGTATGTCTTAATAGGACAACCGCCCATGTTTGAACCCTATATGTACATAATGAATGTGCTGTTCAACGCTGGTCACCTGCGCCTTATATAAATTCAATATAATACAACATGAATGATATTTTATCTTTTTTGCCAAATCATCTGTCAAATCAAATCAATCTTTATTGGTGTTCGGTTAGTTAAAAATCTTTCTAAAAGGGGCAATTAAAATTCATAAAAAGGAAGACCACGATATGAGACAAAAAACATAAATGCCTAGGAACACTGTCCAGATTACGGATTAGCTTTGGCTGGAGGCTTCCCCGAGCCGTGGTTTATAGTGCTGGCCTGCACTTCAGTGCCTCGAGGTTTGAAAGGACACGTAAATGTCTACGTGTCATACCGGAGCCCGTGTCTTGAAGGGTGCTGATATTTCAAAGCGATTCCCCGGCTGATTCTCTATTTCGCTTGTAACCACTTAATCAGGAATACCTGTGGGTACCAGAGGTGACATGAATTTCGGACGTGCAGCAGTTGATTAAAGTGCATGTGTGCTACCTAGAAATTGGCAGGCACTTAAGTTAACTAGTGCCCGCCCTGGATGGCTTAGGTGCATTGTGACCCACTTAAGCCGTTTACTGGGGAGTACCTGAAGGAGGTGACAGTGAATTAAAGTGCAAGTGTGCAACTGCTGTTTGACGTGCGTAGGTGCCCTCTGACTGTTGCCACGCATAGACCTTCATAAGCGACCCCCCGGGATCAAAGCTAAAGTGCAAGTGGGCAAAAAATTCTGAGTAAACATACAAAGAAACGTAATCACAGACTGTTTCAAATGCATTGAAACATCTCACATCTATTATCGAAACCCAGGGGGCAGTTTTGTCGTAAAGGCGCCAGGTCCTGGATAGCACAAGGTTTGGCTGAACTCTGACTAGCAACCTGGCCCGCAGAGTTTCACACTTTTGGTCAAATCACCTGTCAAAACATTTGTGAGGGCATCGGAGAACTACTTACTATCAAAGTCCTGATAAACGCACAGACTTTTTACTTTTAATAACGCACTGAGAGGGGTGTGGCCAAGCAAGATGGCCGGTGGGACGCGCTTCTAGTGAGCTCCCGCCTACCCAGATTGATCCTGCCTTAATCCTGGGGTGCTTGGGACGATTGGCACCCCCTCTCAGTGCGGGAAGGTGCCCTGACCCTGTCAGCACAGTGCAGCCCCATTTTGGAGCCCCGACTCCTGACATTCGGGACCGCGCAATCAGATTTCCCCGGGCCGCGTGGAGCGTGGCTGATCGGCACTGCGAGGAGGTAGTGGTCGGCTGCCTCCTTCGTACTCTCTACACTTTGCTGTTGGGGGGTCGCTCCCCCTGGGAGAAGTTACGGGCCTGCCTGCCCCTGGGGGGTGTGCGGCCTTTGTCCCCTGGCCTGGCGCAGTGTTAGACTTGTGGTGCCGCGCTGGGCCCCGAGCGGAAAGCAGAGTGTAAGCTGCTGCCCGCTTTTGGATGATCCAGGCCGGGATGCGAGCCAGCCATAGGAGACTGAGGAACGAGGGAGCCCAGGGGACGGGCAGAGGACTGGCAGGGAGCGGGCTGTGAGGCGTGGCCAAAGAGTGGCCGAACTAACAGAGGTACTGCCTGGTGGGGGAAGGCTGCGGGTTCCCACGTGGAGTTCTGGTGTGCTGGTGCTTGGCCTGGGGCCTAGTCACGGGCCCTCTGAGTTCAGAGGTGCTGGGCCTGTTGTGTGGAGCTTTCTGGGGGTGCCCGAATCCCCCAAGTCCAGGGCTACCTTGATCCCTCAAGTCCGGGGCTACCTGTTCGGTGACGGTGCACGGCTGCACCCTGCCGCTGAGGATGTAGCAGATCCCGGTGTCTGGTCTCGTGGTGCTGTGACCTCTGGGTACTTACCCTCTTCACCAGGTCAATTGAGACTGTGGCATAGTCTGGTTCCTGGTCGGCTGGGAGATGGGGCGACACCGACAGACGGTGACATCGCAGGGGACACCATGGAACAATACACCACGCCTGCACCTCCTGTTGCAGTGTCAGACTTGATGAGGGGGCCCCAGGCATGTCTTGAGCAGGCTGGTGACCGCCAAGGAGCCATCGCGAGCTGAGATTCTTGCGACTTTACAGGGGTCCGGGGTGGCCTTGAAGGGAAGATAGAAATGGTGGCAGTTGAGGTCAACCTCCTTCGGGCAGATCTCCAGAAGGTCTCTGACAAGGTCAAGGTAGCAGAGGGCTCTATTGTGGAACTGCAGACGGAGGTGGGGCCCTGCATAAACAGATGGTGCAGGTCAATTCCACAGTCGGCAGGCTGGAGGACGCAGAGGGACGGTCCCAGTGGATTAACGTCCATCTGCTTGTGTTCCCGGAGCGTGCGGAGGGGTCCACGGTTGAAAGCTTTGTGAAGAGTTGGATCAAGGATGTCTTGCAGCCGGTCAGGCTGTCCAGGGTGTTTGTGGTGGAGCGCGCCTATAGGGCTCTGGTGGCACCTCCCCGGCCCAGTGCTCTGCCGAGGGCTATCATTGCCGGTCTCTTGAATTATAAAAACAGAGACTGTGTCCTGTGGGCTGCCTGTGAATTGGACAGGGCGGTCTTTGAGAACTGTAAAATCTCCATTTATTCTGATTACACGAACAAGGTTCAGCGCTCCAGAAAGGGGTTCCTGGAGGTGAAAGGGAAGCTCCATGCCATGAACATCAGATATATGCTGTTGTATCCGGCACGCCTAAAGGTGCTATCCGGACGCAAGTCTCATTTTTTTTAAACGTCCAGAGGAGGTCTGGAGAGGTCTGGAGATGTGGGACAAAGTCACTCCTGGCAGACCGGTGGGGACTGGATAGGTGGCTCATCGGAGTTCTGGGGTGGGCAGCCCGGACTGGAGGACTCATGGGGACAGCCAAGTGGAGGGTACCTCTGCACAGGTGGCAGTCACTGATACTGATCAAAGAATTGAGATACAACAGGATGGGACAATAGTGGTGGTGACTCCTTGATCGGCGGTGGAATCGAGTGCAGAGGTCGGACAGGGGGCGGAGAGAATCCCTGCGTATGTGCAATTTTGTTGCTTGTATCTGGAGATTGCTGTTGCGCCTTCTTTTTGGGGGGGGGGGGGGCTTGTGTCTGAATGAGAGGCACTTGTACTTTGTGGTGGGCTGTATCCAGATGACTTAAGTATTTGATGTGGTTATATTTCAATTTAGACTTGTATTGTACATGGGAGGGGGGGTCAACAAGATCACTGAGCTATGTTGGGGTTGGCATCCAGGCTCAAGTATATTGAATCCAGGGTGGGGGGTAGTTACTCCACGGTTGTGGTAGGATTTCGTAACCGGGAAGTTGGGGATTAGGTTGTTGTCCTGGCAGCACCTATAACATGGATCTACAGTATGGTTTGATGTGTTTGTTTTACTGTTTATCCAGGGTGGGTGATGGGGGGTGTTGGGTTTCTTGGTTGGTAAGGTTGATCAATGTTTGAAGTTCATGGCAGCAGTAAGTGCATGTATGTGAGTGGGGAATTGGGGATTCGCCCTTTCTTCTCTCGCTTTGGGGGAAGTTAGGGGTGGAGGATTAGAGGGATTGATGATAGCTAGGTTTTAGCATGGACAGACAGATTAATGTGCTGACATGGAATGTCAGGGGGTTGAAGAGGTACACCACTCGTTACAGGGTGCACTCCTTTCTGAGGAGGCATAAGTTTCATATATCCTGTCCTTAGGAAACACACACGATTGAGGAAGAAACACAAAAACTATCCAAGAAATGGCGGGGTCAGATGTTCTCCTCTTTCTCCTCTTATGCAAGGGGCATGACAATATGGGTGGCCCGGGCATCCCATTTAACCACGTTTATAGTGAAGTGGATGTGGAGGGTAGATATGTTCTAGTACAGGGCACCTTGGATGGGTCACCTATCACTATTCTCAACACTTATGCACCCAATACAGGTGGTCACTCCTTCTATGCTAGCATACCTGAGATATTGGGGGATGGGGTGGATGCACCTATTGTGTGGGCCGGTGATTACAATTGCATTTTGGACGGTGAAAAGGATTGTCTCCTGCCCAAGATGGGGACTAAACTGTTAATGGTGATATCCCTTGCGGAAGTGATGAGTAACTTAGGGTTGTGGATGGGTGGAGGGAACTACACCCGGAGGGTAGGGAGTTTACCTGTCATTCTATGACACACAACACACACAGTCGGCTAGATCACTTTCTTCTGGGTCGATTGAGCTGCTCAGAGGTTCTGGATATCAAGCACCTGGGTAGGTTTTTATCTGATCATGCACCGGTGTTGATGCAGCTGCAATGGGGAGCCGATAATACTGGGTTGGCACGTAGATGGCGTATGCCTGCTGATTTTGTGACTGATGCGGGTAGTCGGGACAAGGTGGCGGTTGCCATTAAAGATTACATAGACTTGAATTGGAACTCTACGAAGTCCAGGAGCACAGAATGGGAGGCTTTGAAGGCTGTAGTGAGGGGGATCTGCATTGGCACCGCTTGTGGGGGTACGCAAACAAATTGAACAAGAACTCACAAGTTCGGCGGACAAATTGGTTGTTCTGCAACATCAGACACCGACCACAAGAGAGGTTGACAGGGAGCAACTCTGGTTTTATAAGTCAGTTGACAGCTGCTGGGACACACAGAGCAGGGTAACACTTGCAGCATACAGGCAGTGCTTGCACAGAGAAGGGGATAAATCTGGTAAAATATTGGCGTGGATACTAAAACAGGAGGTGGAGGTGCCCCCCCATCGTGCATATAAGGAATGCCTAGGGTGAGACGGTTACCAATCGAAGGATATCCTTCAGGCGTTTGTATAACATCTGCAGAGAGTATCAAAGCCCGGTGCTCCAATCCCAGAAGATGAGTTAGGGGAGTTTGTGCAACGTATGCGGCTCCCGCGGTTGGAACCGGAGAGTAGGCACGCACTAGAGGCTGAGATAACTGTGGAGGAAGTGAGTGAGGCAGTAGAGGCGTTGACAAAATCTAGGGCTCCGGGGGGGGATGATGGGTTCCCGGTTGAGCTGTGCCAGAGGTTCTCCCCCTTCCTGCGAGAGAGGTTGCTGGCTGTGTTTGAGGAGGCCCGGCTACGCGGCATGGTGCCGGAAACCATGCGCAAAGGCGTTGTGTGCTTGATGCTCAAGCCTGGAGTGGATCCTGGTGATCCTTCCTCCAATCGCCCGCTTACTATGCTGAATAGCGATGTAAAGATCCTGTGCAAGGTACTGGCTACTCTGCTTTGTGGGGTTATCCAGAGCTTGGTGCACGACGATCAATGCAGTTTTATCCCTGGTCGTAGCACGACCTACAGCTTGAGTCGCATGGAACATGTTCTGCATGAAGCCGAGGGTGAAGAGGATGAACTGGTGCTAGTGTCATTGGATCTGAAGAAGGCCTTTGACACAGTGGAGTGGGGCTTCTGGAGGTGCCGCGGGGCATGGGGTTTGGCTCACACTTTCGAGCATGGGTGACACTGTTGTATACTGTGCCCCCCGCATGTGTCCGGGTGCGAGGAGAGCTCTCGGAATCCTGGGAGATTGGCAAGGGAACCAGGCAGGGTTGCCCACTTTTACTGCTGGCGATCTGACTCTGACAGGAGATGAAGCCCTGGGGTATCCGGGTAGGGCAGATTACCCACATTGGTTCCCTATACGCAGATGATGCGTTGGTGTATCTCTGTGAGCCTCGTGTTTCGGTGCCTGTGTTGCTGCGGTTGTTGGAAGCCTTCGGAGTTGTGTCTGGTCTCCAGATGAACAGGAAAAAGTCAATTCTGTTTCCTTTGGGGTCACTGTGTAGTGTGCCTCAGGAGGATCCACCGAGGGCGGGGCTCAGGTGGGAGATTGAGGGCTTCCGGTATCTGGGTCACTCACACTGTGGTGGCGCACGAACAGTATCATGTAGAACGAGTGGTTACCGGTCTGGAACACTCGGTATCATTCTGGAATAGATTACCTCTTTCAGTGATGGGGAGGGCGGTTGTGGCTAAGATGGTGTTCCTGCCAGTGTTTTTACCTGGCTCACAACTCTCTGTTTCCGTTATGCGCTCGGCTCTTTAGCCGGCTAGATAGCTTACTGATTTCATTGGTGTGAGCTGGGCGGCGCAGTACGGTGGCATTGTCCGTGCTGCAGAGTGATATGGAAGAGTGAGGGCTGGCGATTCTTAATATTAGACATTATTATCACGCGACGCATCTACAACATGCGGCTAAGTGGATGACTGAATCGGACAACTGGTTTGCAGGAATGCTGGGTGGGAGGATGTTGGCGCACCTATTGATGTCGGGCGGTCAGTCCGAATCTGCCATCCCCTATTTCATCAGAACCACTGCTGGGATCTGGGAGCAGGCCATGAAGAATGTGTTGCGGCGGGCCCCGTTTGATAGAGAACTGAAGATTTGGGACTTAGCACCCTTCAGGGACATGGACAACCTAATGTCCATGGAGGGTTGGAGGCTTGGAGGATGTGATTTGGCAGGAGATTTATACCCCAATGGTGAGTTTATCTCCTTCACTGATGCCCAGGACACGTTCGGTCTAGGTCCCGGTCAGTTCTTGCAATAAGCCAAATTGGAGAGTGTGGCTTGCGAGATCTGGTGTCGTTTTCTGGTCGCTCCTCAGGCATCGGTGGTGTTGAATGGACTGATTAATTGGGGCGAGGGGACTCATTTGATCACTCGGTTCTATAAAGCCCTTCGGGATGATCAGCCGGGCGCGATAAGTGTGGCACGTAGGGCTTGGGAGCGTGAACTGGGACATCACATAGAAGATGCCTACTGGGCAATGGCATTCTCGTTTGTGCGCAGGGTGTCATGCAACAATAGGTTTAAACTGTTACACTTCAATTTTGTGCTTAGGACATACCTCACACCTAGTCATCTCAATAAGATTGATCCTGGACGAGGGGCAGGGTGTCCCAGGTGTGGCGCTTTCAATGCCTCCTTCCTACACTGAGCTTGGTCCTGCAGGATGATGCACAAATTTTGGCGGGAGGTGGCTGAGAGAGTAGAGGAGGTTACGGGAGTGGGGCTAGTCGCAGCACCATTGACATGCCTTTTAGGTGCAGTGTGGAGACCTCGGGGTAGGAGTGTCGCTTATAAGCTCACACAGCTGGCTCTGGTGTTGGCCAAGCGTCGGGTGGCTATTGGCTGGATGAGTGCCCGGAACCCTTCTATCCTTCGCTGGATTTGAGATTTAATGGAATGGGGTGCAGCTGAGGAACAATATATGCGGATAACACGCAGGGAGGAGGGGGCGCTGACAGACGTGATTGCCTGGGGAGCACTATTGGAACGATTCACGGGGCGCAGGATTTAAGCTCTGCAGGAAGTACAGATGATGAGGGCTGAATAAGTACATCGTACATCTACTTAGTAGGTGAAGACCAACTGTAGTAGACTAGGTCTCTGTTATTTACATTATGTGTAATGACTGGTTTCATGTGGATCCTCGAAGGGGGGGTGCTTCAGGGAAAATTTACACCGCAGTGGGTGCTGTTGACCCTTATCTTGGATTTTATGTTAACTTTGTCCTCTAGAAATGTGACAAAACAATATTGTAATATCTCGCATTGAAACGCACTGCACTGTAGTTTTGTTGGTCTGGTTTTTAAACTCAATAAAAGCAGAGTTAAAAAAAAATGCACTGAAAAATGTTGACTGTTGAAGGCGATTAAAATAGTATCGATGTGTAGCGCATTTACAGTTGAAGACAATTTCTCTTTGATCCCCTACACTATGTAAACATGCTTTCCTCCCAATTATTTCCTTGTTCTTTCTCCTCCTTTCACAGATGACTATAGATGGGACATAAATTAATTGGCCAGTAGGCTCTTTTAATCATCAGACTCAACCCAGGTAGGGTTGTGCAGTAGATGGACGATACACCTGCATTTTTATTTACTTTAACAAATTAGATTGTTGTTGAGCTGATGTAGTGCTTATATATATATATATACACATATGATTGATGCTGAACAGTAACAGATATAACTCCATACAGCAACCTGGGATAATGATAGGACTAATTGGAAGAGGTCCTAATCCATATGTGAGGGTGTGTGGTCTTGCTCTATGGTCTTGCAAGTAAATTTAGCGTATAAATATGTGCAACAGTATTTTCTAAAGTATTTGTTTCACTGGCGAGCCACAGTTCTTAACTTTATGATGAAGATCAGTGTGAATCATTGTACCATCTTGCCCTTGGTTAATTTTAAAATTGCATGAATCTATTTGTGTTAACCGCAAAGTCCTTGTCTGGGGAGAAAAGCGGGAAGTCTAAGTAAAAACCTCTTTATGTGGGATAGGCACTCTAAAGATATATCTCTATGAGCACCACCATCTGCCCCTGGCTCTTCCTGCCAAGGATCACCAATATATCCCACCTACCAGTGCTTCTTGCATGCTCCTGCTGCTCCCCAAAAGAAGCTGTTGGCAATCTTCGACCACATAACACACCACAGCAGAGCTTGCTCTGTGGGTCCTTTAGTTTATGGAACCAGAGTTCATGTTGCTGCACTTGGACAGAAGAATGCCCCGACACAGATGAGGAATTTGGCATTTTGAGAAAATTATGCTCATTCTTCATGAATCTTCTTTGCAGTGAACACTCTTCTGTCCATGGGTGGAGAACACATTAAGTGTGCACATTTCAGATGAAATAACTTTTTAGCTTTTTAGATCTGCCTCCCTCAGATCCTAGACTTTCATTCACCCAAACACCAATGGTAACAGAAGCATCAGAATATATAATTTGACCTCTGATGAGATCATAAGTTGACTCCCCTTGTCTCCAGCCTTCACCGTGGTCCCTAAGGATGGTGTTTTGTTGTTGCCCCCTTCCTTTCTTTGCTTATCCTTCTCTTGTTTTGCTTTCCCAAGAATGTTGAATGTTCTTGTGAACATTTTAACAGTTCCGCGTCAGATGCCGGATCTTTGAGATACAGAACTGTTTCCTGCTTGCCAGATTAAAGTTTAGTTTGGTAATTAGTGACTCAAGGCTGCATTCATTTCTCCTACTTAAAAGATGGGCCAGTGTGGCTTGTTATCCAATAACCTTTATCAGTCCTGGAATTGGAAAAACTTTACTCTGGGAACCCATAAATTGGGTTTTCAGGTGTGGCAATAAAAAGGAGGTGGAGTCGGAAGGGGCGAGGTCATGAATAGTAGAGTATGACTGTCAATTTATGCTTTCATTTCTTAAAGCTCTGCCACCCAGAAATTGGCAACAAGGAGAAAAGTAACAATAAACATTTTAGGGATTTATAGTCCCTGTTGAAGAGAGCTTTGTGTGCCCAGTAAATCCCAGGGATTACAAATATTGGTACTATAACTCTGTTGTTTAATCCACTTGCTGGAGAGATCTGTGTTTGTGTAGTCACAGTTATGACTTGTAAAGTAGCAAAAAGGGCGAATGTGTCTCCTGCAAAGCAAACTCTCTAACATGCAGATTACATATTTGTAATTTATATAGATAAGTAAGTTTGTTACTGCTTTTGACAGAGTCACTTTTATTACTTGCAGTTCATAAATTGCAATCCTTTTACATAGCAGAAAGAGCTAGTATGAACCTGCATTACGGACCTGCGTGCAAACTGCAAGGCATGGGTTTAAAACCTTATTGTTTTTTCTCAATCTGTTGTTCTTTAAGGCAGCTAAAATGTTTTTTTTGGGGGGAAGTGATAGAGTCCAAATATAAACAATTGATAAGTGCCAATCAAATTAGACTGATACATCTGACAGTCTTACAGTGTATGCATATCTCTTATATACAGGGATTGAACAAAGTCAAACGCTTGCCTTCAAATCGTAGTTTCTCTTAAGTACTTGTGAAGTGATAAGCTTTGATTCCCTCAATTGCCTTGATATCTAGGTTTTAGACTCCAGATAGCTCCCAGCCAGGAATATGTACTTGAACAAAAGGCAGGCTGAGGGCCCTTTAAGTTTGGCTTTTATTTTGAGCTCAGCTGGAATCTATAATAAGAAAGCCCCCTAGCCTGGCTGCATGTTGCTGCCCTGAACAGAAAACAAATAACGTGAGGGCGCTGCAAAATTGTGTTCCAGAGGTGGCAAATGACACTGACAAATTCAGCTTATTTCACTGAAGCCAAGGACATCCACAATCCAGTGATATTGTGTGAATGATAATGGTCTTGAACAACTAAAACTAACAAAAGCAAAATGCAGACATCATTTCAAATATCAGTTTTAGGGTTTTTCGATTGGTGTGCAGAGTTTATCACCATTATTTGCTGGTTTGTTGGCTCTTGAATATGCATAGATTGTGTTCATCATGGATTGACATGTGGTGTTTCATCAGGCGATGCTCAGCTTGTGTGATACAAGTAAGCAAGACCTCTCAAAGCCTGGCATACTGCAAAAGGCCAGGGTGCACCTGTTAAGATTAATGAGGCAAATAGCAGGATAGGGTCGAGTGTGCGGAATGTGGGAATGACAGTAAAATAATTGAAAGAGATGGAAATGCTTTTTGATGCTGCTCAGTTTCTTCTAGATTGGTCACATGTAGTGCTTAATTTGGAAGAAAAAAAAATGCCAGAGACCTGCTCAGGAGGTCACTACAACTTGCACCACACATTGCCCCTGCCAGCACTGCCAATGCCAGTACCACACAACTAACACCACATTCGTACAAGTGTGACTATTCAGACTTTTCTAGGCCACCCAAAGTTATTAAAATGGTCTGTGTGGCAGGTATTATTCATGTTTATTGTTAATTGAATTATTACACTCTATTGTTGTGCTCACCTCAATATTAGACAAACAGCGACACCAGGTGGTGTACTCTCATAAGTGCCGGTGTTGAGAATTAAGTGCCTGTGCTGAGCACCTGCAAACACTCGCTCAAATTAATCATTAGTCACCTGTGAATAGTGCAGATCGGGCTGGCAGCTATGGCATGCAGTGAGAGCTGATAGCGAAGGAGCAACTGCGAGTGCATCTGCTGAGGTGGGAAGTCTGGACAAGCCGGAGGGGGCCCTGCAGGCAGGTTCTAACAAGGGGCAAACAAGCTCCACCTGGAGTGCCAGGGGTGGTGTGCCAGTGGCACTAGAGTGACAGCACCCACTTATGTCAAAGAAGGAAGTGCGCCAGATCATTGGAAATGTAGTCCAAGTTGTGAGAGGCAGCAGTTTGTGCTTAAGAGTGGGCAAAAGTAGCTTTTATGATCAGAGGTTTTAATGGGGAGAAGGTGGCCGAGCAGGCTGGGCTGGTAAAAGAAGCAAGGACTTGTAAGAGTGAGAATCTTCAGATGCCATTGATGCGGATTTTAGGGGGCATATGATTGGGAAGGGATAACAGTGGATGCCCAAGCCAAAGTAGGGTAGGTACCAAGCAAAGTGTGTGATTTTCTGGAGAGTTTGAAGGAAGAAGGTGTATCAGGTGCAGGCAATGTTTTGGCTAGTGGATGATGGGTTTGCGTCCACCATGGAAAGTTAGATGGAGTCGGTTGAATGGAAGTGGGAGTGGTTTGTCAGGCCCACAGGTCTGAAGCCATTTCAGGCAGCAATGGCCTGCAAGTGATCTTGGCTCAGAAGGCCAATGAAAGTAACCAGGCACTACCAGAGATTACGCTCTTCTACGCCGTAAGAGTAACAGGTTCATGTAGCTCTTCTTATGGGAAGGGATACGAAGTTGGTGCTAGAGAACTGTCTGAACTGTTCTTTGTCTGAGTGGTTGCTGTACGATGTGGTGCTGACGATGGAGAGGGACTGGGTACAAGTGGTGTGGGTGCTTTGATCATGGGTGAAGATGGATATGTTGGATCTGTCTTATGAGGCAGATGGCTAGTTGAAGGAAGTTAAAATTGTGGAATGTGTGAGGTAATTTCTGAAGGTTTCTGGTGGATATTTGAAGGGGGTTCAGCTAGGGATGCCAAAGTGGTTGGATGAGCTTTGGTCCTTTTCAGGCCAGGGGTTTAGAAGAAGCTTGTCAAAAAGTGACAAAGAAGATGCCATAGGGAAGCAATTTCGAACACCGGTGTGAGAAAAACTGTTTTGAAATTAGCAGATAGTTCCAGCAAAGTGGAGTGAAATGTGGGTGAAGGCAACCAGGATTACAGGTATGTTAAGTCTATTGGGGGCTGGTGAGGTGAAGGGTGCTGTGGACAAAAGGCAGAAGGAAGTAGAAGTGGTGGATGCTAAGGAGGGAAGTGTAACCAAGGTTTTAGCAGGTGGGGGAAATATGGTGAAGAGAAGAGTGAGCAGGTAGAAACCTTGGGGGTGGTGGGAGGTAGGCAGTGAGTTGTGTTTGTAGTGGATGGCCAGTGCCACTGTTCCATTCAGCAAAATATTTGCCAATTCAGTACTTGCCCTTTCTTGGATGCTCCACCCAACTTGAAGTGGGAAGCTGCTATTACACATAAGTGGGCAATGCAGGGATTTGTCTGTGATAGGGTACTTTGTCATTTTAAGCATGAATGCTCCTGCTGTGGAGAAAAATACCCAGTCCTGCAGTACTCTGGATAGATCACAAACTGTGAACTGTGGCAGCCTACAAGGGGTCGGGTTCAACAGCAACAGTCTGTAACAAAGGGCACCATACACTAGTTCGATCCGAGTTGTTTGATTGGCTATTATTCTACCCAGGTCTGGAGATGGCCAGGATGCTGGAATGCGATTTTAAGAGGGTTTTAAGTTGGGTTTTAAAGGTCCAAGGGAAAGGAGGAGAACAGACAATTTCAAGTCAGCTAAGGATTTAAAACGGGTAGTAGCTACAAAATAGAAAAAGCATTGACAAAGCCAATAGGTTTTGCCCTTCTTTTTTTCTATGTAACTGGTTTACAAATATTAGAGAAATGTTATAATAATGTTTGTTTTATTAAATTAAAAACAAACATTATTATAGCATTTTTCTAATATTTGTAAGCCAGTTACATAGAAAAAAAAACAAAAGCAAAATGTATTGGCATGAATGTTAGAAGAAAGAAGATAGGAGACAGCAGAGGACAGAAGTCTAAAGAACGCAGAAGGTGGAAGAAGATGTGAGAAGACAGAAGATGGAAGAAGACGGGAGAAGAGAGAAGATAGAAGACAGCATGCGATAAAGAAGACAGCAAAATCACAAGACGGTATGCAGAAAGAAAATGGATGACAAATAAAGAAGACCGAGAAGAAGGCATCAAATAAAGAAAACATCAGGGAAGTAAGAAGATGGCATGCTGAAACATAATGAAGACAGCATCGAAGGAAGAAGTCAGAGAAGACGTCAGCGAAGAAAGAGGACTGCATGCAAGAAGAAAAAAGAAGTACCTTCAGTGTCGCAGCCAGAGGAAGGACACTGGCCAGTGTCCAATAGGAGGTGACCAGAAGGAGTGCTTGGTCCACAAGCAAGTCGGCAGCAAGATCGGCGAAGAAGACAACGACAGGAAGTGACGTGAAGACAACATGCTGGCCAATCTGAAGCAGGTAATTCAAAGCGACATCATAGTAAGCCAATGGTAGGTCCAAATCCCTTTTTTATATATATATATATATATATATATATATATATATATATATATATATATATATATATATATATATTTTTTTTTCTAACAAAAGATTTCGCTAGCATGCATGCAGGCAACACCTAAATAAGATTTGCAGGAGAGAAGGATAGTGTGCCATTTGACAGCTGACCATTACCTCAACATTTCGAATGGCCAGAAGGGAGTTTGGTCAATGATTTTATAGCATTATAGCAAAAAAAAGATAAATCAGTTCACTATACCATAGTTGATGGCAAAGTGTGACATTAAATTGGCTTGTCAGATTTTGCCAGTCCACCCAACTATATTTCACTTTCAACCATGCAGTTAAAGGGGGAGGGGTGCTATCTTTGTGGACTATGTGGTTCCAATTGGATTTCTATATACTCTTCTATACATAAAACTTTCAGCTGTTTTCTGCAGTGAGCTTTCATGGTCAGAGCTGTTAACATGTTGATGAAGCATTATCTGGATGACTTATTGTGTTGGTAGGAAGAATCCTGGTGGGTATCTTTGGGCTTTGTCTGCTTTCAAGAAACTGGTGAATGACTTGGGGTCCCCTTTGCTCCAGAAAAAACTGAAGGACCCAGTACAATGTTGGCCTTCTCAGGCATTGAATTGGATATTGCTGAGATTAATGTGCGTGAAGGAGTAAGAGATATTGTAGCTGCTGGAGGAAGCAGTGTCAGTGAGGAAGTTGGAATTGTACAAAGCGCAGAAGTTGTTGGGTTTTCTGAAAGTTTCGTGCAGTATAGTTAGGGCTGGTAGAACTCTCTGTAGAAGTTATGGTTATGCTGTTTCTGGAGTTGTTCTGCTGCATCACAGTCCGAGAATTACAGTGGCACTGAGGGCTGACCTGAGAGATTGGCACTACTTCTTTGACTGTTTCAACTGAGCGATGATGTATTTTTCTTATGATGAGGTATTTTGGCAGATTAAGATCTATTTGGACACAATTGGTGCCCAATGCTTTGGTTTGCTCTTGGATGGCCGGCCGGTGGTGTGTGGAACAATGGCTGCAATAATGGTTGAAGCAGGTCCAGAGCATAGATTTTCCATCTGGTAGTAGCATTGGGGAACAGGAAAGTTGCTTTTATTGTTGGCTTTTATTGTTGACAATAGGTCAGTGATCTGTTTGGTGAATAGCCAAAAGAGCTGGGGACATGAGTGCTAAAATGGTTGTGTAGCATTCTGCTAGGATGTTCGCATCTTACCATAATTTTTAGAGCCAGGCATGTGCCAGGTGTGAAAGATAGTATTGGTGATGCTTTATCTTGCTAACAGTGCAGATGTTTCATGAACAGGCTCTGGAAGAGGAAGAATTGAAGACCAGTTTCCCGTTGACTTTAGGGCATTGGGGGTGATTGAGATACGGAGAGAAGCCCATGGTGCTGTCTCTATGAAGACACCTGTGTCCCAGCATGGAGGGAACTTCAGGAGTGTGGAGCAGAAGTGGCGGGCTGGTGATAGGGAAAGATTGTTGTGTGGGACGGATGATTTGCTTCTTTACATATTGTGCTTGATTGCTCAGGACTGTTTGCTAGTGATTGGTAGTGATATATTTTTATGAAAATTTGATATGGGGCTTTGATCCAGCTGCAAGTGACCTGGTGAGGAAAGTGCTAGCATGTTGGGCCCAGAAGAAAGGTTTGGGCATTATGGTGAAACAATTTGTTAATTTCTGCCTCTTAGAATGGTTGGTGGATGCATTACTTAGGGGTTGTCGTGGATCCATTTTACTTTGCTCTGGGTACAGTTTAGCTTAGCTTCCGCTTGCAGGCCTGTGCCCTTTTACCTAGATAAACATGCTCTGTTTATTATTAATCTTTTATTAATTTTAACAGTACGTGCAGTTCCTCCATTTTGTAAGAAACGTTTTTAATGTTATAATCAGTTGCCATTCCGTGAAAGCGTCATCAGTAATGTACGTATTGAATTTTCATATGTCCCTCTGCTTCACAGAATATGAACAGGTCAGGAATTCTTATTGTGGTATTGACGATCCACGTTTGCGCACACAATCTCACGCTTAGGGACAAACCCACGTCAGAATGTCTGCACGAACAATAACATTCGCCTTATATAAACACTCTGACCAAGGTAATTAGAGTGGGTTCCACCCAGGATCTTCCATCTACACTGCACGTCATTGATTTGGGGACCGGAGGCCGACCTTGTTCCAAGGGGGTTGGGGCGCTTCTCATGGACATGGTTTGGGCAGATTAGGTTCATCATACCTTGCTCTCTTTAGGGTAGGCAATACGCTTTAGGAAGGAGTTTGTGTATTCATGTTTAATGCAAAAATGATAGGATTGTTCATATTCACATCGCTTATTTTTACAATCTTTATTTTGTATCATGTCATTATCCTAATCATTGCAGCTCATGTATTTTATAGTAGAATGCAGTCGTTTCAATAAATATATTGAAAACTTTCCTGCATCTTCTTCTTTGCCTGTGTGTGTAAGAGACTCATTTCTAACAAGAGAAAAGGGTAAGACTGTTGCACCGCAAATCCTTGAGAGGATTTTAGAGTCCATGTGCTAGGCTGCCAGAAATCACCTTTACTCTTCATGTTTTTGGTGAGATGCTGCTAGAGAGCTGGGAGGGTTGGACCGACAGTTGTCACTTGTTGTGGGAGTGACTCAGTTGCCTACAATCAGAGGTGCTACCACCCCTAATTCAGCAGTCTTGTAGAGATACAAGGGTCCTTACAACAGGTTTCAGACTTTGAAGTCCACCTTTTCACTTTGAGAATGTTTTGGATATTTTGTAAAGTATTCTGGTTGTCGGAACTGCTGGACTCTGTGGAAACTGAGGTGGCATTGTGTGCAAACTAACAATGGACTGGGGTGTGGCCCTCAGTAATTACCAGTGGCAGTGATTTATTCAAGCATTCCATCGATCACTTTTTTGTGTACTTTAGTTTTGCAATTTGAGTGGAGTGTGTCTTTTGCACACTGTGCCACTGGAACCAAGCTGTACCCGGCTGATAAGCTCTAATCAGGGCAAATCCAGTCATGAGTTGCTTTTGTTCCTGTACAGGGAACACTGGACTGGCAGTTCGGGCTGGACTGTCCCCATTGGAGCAGGGCCAAGACTGATTTAAATATGTCTGGGACTGATCTGTGGTGTCATGGTACGCCAAACGATGGACTTGGATGCGGACTGAGTAACTACCAGTGACTGAGATTAATTCAAGCATTCCATCCATCACTTTTGTATACTTGGGGTTAGGTGGAGAGAGCAGGGTTGCTGCAGTGGAAGAGTTTTGAAGGAAGGAAATGTATGAAGTAATGGTTGCAAAGGTCCAAGATGGATCAGAGGGGCAGAGAATGCTGCGTGGGTCTGAAAGAGCACAAACTTTTATGCTCATTTGTTGCACTAAGAAGTTACATGGAGTTATCTGTGTCAGACCCAGAGGAGTTGTTTTGCCACAGGGATGATTATGAAGTAAAGGCTTCACATTTGCTGTTGGGTTTGAGGAAACCCTTGATGTTTATTGGAGAGTAGGTGAATTGCTATGGTACGAACAAATGCAGGATTGTTGTGGCCCTGAAAGCAGCCAGGCTTGGTTTGTCTAGGGCCAATATTCAGAACTTTGAAAGTTGTTGTGTTGTCAGAGATACAGTAGGCACGTGAAGAACAGTTTTTGATGTTTGTGGTT
Organism: Pleurodeles waltl; assembly: GCF_031143425.1. Taxonomy (NCBI): domain Eukaryota; kingdom Metazoa; phylum Chordata; class Amphibia; order Caudata; family Salamandridae; genus Pleurodeles; species Pleurodeles waltl. The sequence goes on along the minus strand of NC_090445.1, from coordinate 160,750,698 downwards.
TGGATTATGAATAGTTTCTATACTTTTTTGTTGCAGGTTGTATTTGGGGTCTGTTTCTAGACAAAACAAGATCTTGGATTGTGGGGCATTCATTAGTGAGATGGGCACTAACACATGCAGACTTGTTCCTAAGTTTGCGCCCATGGACTGCACAGCAGCAGGTACATAGTAAGTTGAGGTGAAAGAAGTGGCACAAGAGGGGTCTGCCACCTTTTCTAGTGGAGCTTTTCATTGGTTGGCGGTGACTGGATCAGCTTGTTAAACCCTTGGGCGAAAATGATTTGGTGCAGTTGTCAAGGCTTATGCTGCATAAAAAAAGTTAAAATGGACTGGTTCGGTTTGAAGGAACTGTGGTCAGGGACATTTATTGCCTGGTCAAATATGAGCCGAGGAGACATGGATGTCATTTAGGGGTTACAGCTGCGACCCATGGCTTGCCCCTTGCAATCCCTGGCACTGTCTTTGCGACCTTTGGCCCCAAAGGTGACAAAATCAGTGCAAGAAACACAGTTTCACTTCATCGTAAATGTCTGTTGAGTGCATGCTTGTGGGTTAATGTGTGTTTACTAGAGTGTGTGTAAGTGCAAATTGAAGATCAAAGGGTGTGTAATGTATCTTCCGCTACCCTTGTCATTTTTGTGAATTTACATTCCAGGTGGAAGAGTTTGGAAGCGGCTCCGAAGCATGCAGCAATAAATATGGTCTTTGTTAGTTTGAACACTATGGTGGGAGTTATCACTCATGCGAACACCATGCAAGAGGATTTTTAGTTGTTCTAATCTGATGAGGGTTCACTTATCACTGTTGGGAATCAGCGCTATTTGTTGGAGTTGAGAGAGCACACATTGAGGGTGAGACGTGATTCTGAGAATGTTTTAGGAATATATGTTGGGGTAGGAGATTTAGGTGTGGGGAGGAAAACAGGAGTCTTCCTGGGTGGCAGAAGAGGAGCTGAAGAGTCAATTCACGGGAGGGTTTGACATTCACTGTGTGGGTGTGTCCACCCGATGTTTGTTGGGGGGCGGGGGTAGGGAAGGCTGACTCAGAGCTTAGAGAATATTGAGCAAGATAAAGCGGGATGAGGTAGAAAGTTAGGGATTTGGGTGAAAGACCTAGCAGAATAAAAAGATGGGTAAGAGGTCAGAAGAATGAGGACAGAATGAGGATGTCTGAGGAGACTTCGGGAAGGTTTAAGCATACATCTCAACAGATCTGACCCAGGCAGGAGATTTACGATTTTTTAAGCCATAAATGGCTTTATTTTAGCTGTCTCTCACCTGAAATTGCCTCTGCTTCAATACAAGTCAATTGGGAAAATGCATTCCCCCGGTTTTGTTTGTTCAAAATCTCCCACTTTCCTGTTCTGAAAAGTTGACGTATGTTTATGGGAGGGGAGAGTTAGGTATACTTCTAGCATTAGTGAGGCTGGATTTAATTCACCATTTGATGTAACATGGTAAATTGACTTTCTGACCTGGCTTAAAGTGACCGTTGCACTGTATTCATGGTGTCTTTTTGGCATTATGTGCTGTGGTGCATGAATGTCAATTCACTAATAAGATTGTCTATGTGTGGGTCCGCATCTCATCGCAGCTTTAACATTTTAGGCCTTTGAAGCTGGAGAAAGAGGCAGACATCGCGGCAGACATCTTGGAATGTTTCCAAAGATGACTACGATCCTTCACTGTCAGTAATTAGCTCTGGGTGCCGAGTACATCCATTACTTAGATGTATTTGCCAGTCAGACATTCTTTTCAATTGAGTGCAATTGTTAAAGCAGGAACCGGAAAAGGGTTGTAAATAACAGATTTTGTGCAAATGTTTAAGGGATGTGGTGCCATAAAAGTGCGCGTGATGAGGATAAATGTGTGGTTGATTTTCCATTTCAGGCTGTCCGAGGAGCAGGCGAATGCTATTTATCCAGCAAAGTATGCTTTGCTCCATGAAGGATTTGATTGTGAAGGAATGTGGCAATATCAAGACAGAGTGGCGCCCCCAAAGGGCCAGATTGATGGGGAAGAGTCAATATGTTATTATACTGGTGTCTTTGTTATGCTACCCTTTTCAGAACCACTACAGCTTTTAATCCTTTTTTCATAATTTTTTTTAATACTACACTATTCCTGCTAGATCTCAACGGTTAATCCCATGGTAAAATTCAATGGGGTTTCAGAGTGAGCATAGCGCACATGATGTATGAAATACATAAAAAATATTATGAGCTTAAGTGCAGAATTTATGCATATTTGAATTCATACCAAATCTCCTGATTTGGCATGCTGTAGATATTTTAGCAAATAATGCCTTTATTTTAGCATAAAATTGTCCTCAATGCATTGCCACATATTTCTTTGAAAAATGCCAAGGGTTTTTTTTTTTACGCCATGGAAAACTGTGATCTAATATTTAATTTTATAGCCCCATGACCAATAAACCTAACCATGTCTGTGTTGCGTGATCTAGGCTATCTATCATTTCTCAGTGAAAGTTAGCTCCCTGTGCAAAGTCGGTAAATCTAGTATAGGAGTGTCCGAAATAGGTCGAGCACAGCTAGACTCTTGCCAGAGTTTCAAGATACCCACTGACTTTGCAAACGATTAAATAATTCTCTTTTATATATATATTTTGTGTATGGAGCAATATACAAATGCTACAACACAGTAAAATACATAAAATAGGTAAACGTATTTTGCTGGGTTTTTGGGGAAATCTCAAGTGGGTCATAACTACCTGGACCTATGTTGGGCACTTCCTAGTAGAAAAGGGCTAAAAAATCAACATGGATACATGTATTTTAAAAGAAACTGGACATTTAGAAATATTAGATTCACATCCTAATATCTAATTACGTTGTTCTTCATATCAAACCCAAGGCAGCTTCCCAATGGGTTTCTACAGGTATTATTCCAAGTGCTAAAGACCAGTCTGTCCAGTGGAACCAGTTCTCCTAAAGAACTATTGTGTGCTGTGGTGCCCGGTGTTAATGCACCCATAGCAGGGCAATCAAACAGCAGGCAGGTGCCTCTTGCTGAACATGGAAACATATCATTCACTCGCCTCTATAAATAATAATTAACTTGGTTCGAATAGTCTCTCATGCTGGCTGTGCCCGAGGTGTAGGTTTTGGCTCCCACAGCATTCTGGGAAGAGTTTTTGATGTTGGCGGTTGGGCAGGGTGTATAAATAGGTGGCAATCGTTTAAAAAGATGCATTGCCTTTCATTGAAAAAATACTGCATAATATTTTCCCTTCGTAAAACATATATGGTTGTCCAGGAGGTTCTATGGATTGGACCAAGATTGAACTAGGCTAATTTGGCAGAAAAAACGCAATGGACATGATTGCAAGCTAAGGGCCTGGATGTGTTTGTTCATCCAGATTTTATCTCTTTGTCTTAAAAGCCTCCTACAGAGATTTCCACTCAAACATATTGTTTAAATAGTTTTCAACAATCTCCTATTTTTATGCTCCATTGTTCACATTCTGCATACATTTTATGTTGGCCATGGAGGCCTCCCCAATGCCGATGTGCTTCTTCCACAGCCTGGAACCCAATGCCAGGCTGCCCCTATAAACTGGCACCTTCATAATTGCTAGGGGCGACAGTAGTTAAGTGGTGGAAAAACCCCTTCCCTTTTAGTCCTGGCCCCTTGCTATACCTCAGTAAAAAAAAAATAGTTGTCTAAAAATGTTCATTTATGATGTGTGTTTTTGTATCATTAGAGAAGTAATTTAGCTTGGGTAAACATTGCTAATCCAGGTCAATTCTTTCTGGTCAACATTTTAAAAAATGCGGGCTGTGTTGCAGTGATGATGTAATATTTCTGGTACCATGAGACCTATAGACTTCATTTTGGTGTCGAAACATAGGTTTTGGGGGTTAAGCAGCCTTATAGAGACAAAAAAGAACTCCTCAGAGCAACCCTTTCAACATTTTCTAAAATGCAGCTCTATAATGATGTCTTTTATCCATAATAGTGGTGATTTATTTTAATATTGCTTTTGTTTCAGGTTCTCCATTGATTCAAATTCGTAAACATGAGCGAAGCAGGTGGCAGCAAAGGATCTTTACCTCCTGACAGAGTGTTGCTAACTACAAAATCTGAGGACTCCTTCAACAAAGAAAAATGTGTCATATGCCAAACTAATCCGAAAGAAAAGCGAACATCAACTGTGGCTGGACAGAAGAGAGTTTGAGATGCTGCAAAAATATGACAAGAGAAAGTTCACAAAATATTGAAACTGATGGGTGAAAAGGTTCAAATATTTTATCATCATAATAACAAGTGCTACAAGTCATATACAATGGAAAAAAGCCTGGAAAAAAATGTCAAAAGATAGCAGAAACCAGTGAATCACAACAAGAATCTGAGTCTTCTGAGAAAGCGACAACAGCCAAACCCAGTACCCATCCACTTAGAAGATCGATGGCTTCCCCTTGTCCACCTCCAACAACTGATCAGAAAGCAGAGGATCTTCAATGTGTTATCTGTCATTCAGCCAGAACAAGGGCCAAATGGATTGATGAAGGAACAAAGAACAGAGTATGTGACTCTCATAGGGCAAGCATATTTTTATCTGCAGCTAGTTGCTTCCAAGATGAAGTTTTCATCAGAGTAGCTGATTTAAACAGCGAGGTGAATGTATTTGCAGTGGATTTGTATGCCCACCCGAACTGCATTCGTGCATACATTCGAAACTATGAATGTAGAATGAGCTCTCAGCAGTAACGTAACCAGCAGGCTTCAGTTAAGTTTGCACTCTTTGAAAATGCAAATGAAGTTTTAAAGCCACTCTTGATGCTGGCTGGTTCACACTCAGTGAGATGAGAGAAATAATGATTAACATTGATGAAACTGTATTGATCCTTTATAATGAAATTAAGATTTTTCTGGTGAGAATGTACAATAACAGAATTCGTTTTTGTCAGTCTAACAAAAAGAATGAGCCACGTGTGGTGTTGTCAGCTGATTTGACCCCTGAAGCTCTTGCTGCCAAAATAAGATGCAGTAAAATTGGCAGGAGCCATTTTAAGAAATGTCCTGAAAGATTTAGATTTTGGACTTAATGACAAAGTTTGTAATGCCCCAGGGCTCCAAAAATCATAGCAGTCAACAAGAATGCCTGATGTTGTCTTAACATTTTTTACATCCTTGTTTAATATCATCAAAGCAAAACTAGAGTTATTGAGTTCGGAACAGAAGCCAACAACCTTGATGATGGGTTTGAAGATATAAGCCAAGAAGTGGAAGACAATCCCATGAACCGACAGGCTTATGCGGTGCAAATGTGTACTGTCTTCTCCAAATCATGTTTTATGAATTACATCATGGCAAAAAGAAAACTCCACTACATATGATGACTGCCTATGCCATCTATGACAAGTGGAAAAGTAGAGAGCTAAACACTTCAATGAATAGGATTGGTGTATCAACAAGTTATAATGACATAGTATGGAGCAAGAACTTGTTAGCAGCTCATGCTGTAAAATCTTATGAATCCGACAGAACATCGCTTCCAAGTCACTTTACCAGGAGAGGATTTACAATTTCCACTCTTGATAATTTTGATTTTGAAGACAGCTCTTCTTTGTCTGGAACATCCAGCACACATGAAACTGCCATAGTGCTTTTTCAAGACTGTACCAATGAAGTAGCTCCTGGAAAACAAGCTGTCTCAGCTGTAGGCATAAACAAACAAAGCTGCAAACGTGTAACCCAACTGCATTGCCAACGCAAGGAAAATCACTACAAGGCATCAACACGTCCCAGTCTACCAGAAAGTTTCAAAGCGGCTGAGAACATGGATCTTCTTCTACCTGATGCTGCGGTCCGCAAAGCTGATTTAACTGAGTTTATCATATCGCGTATTTGGTGCGGATTGAAGGATGTAGAAAAGCCAGTTCCTTCATGGGCTGGAATTCATGCTCTGATCGGCCAGAATACTGTCTCGTTGAACAAGGTTGGGTTTTTACTAGCAATACCATCTCCAGTCACAAACTACGCAACAGTATACACAGCTCTAAAATATTTCCAAAACATCAATGCTCAGCCTAAAGACCAGCCTATCCTGCCAATTTTCTGTGATAAGGGTGTATACCGTATTGTAGCTGACATTTTTATGAGCAATCCAGTAGAATTTGATTATCTTAATCCAATGTTGGGTGTTTTCCACACAACAAAAGTTGTGTTGCAGTGTGCAGGAAGTTCTCAGTGGATGTGGCATAGACAATGCACTTATTGAGGCTGAAAGCTTTGGAAGCAGACTGTCCAGTCATTATTGAATGGAACACATAATGTTTGTTAGTTACAAAGTATGCTCATCATATCTTAGGCTATAGAAACATTGCATTGGAAAGCTTTCTGGAACAAGAATGACAAATTAGGTTTTGCATATCTTATGTTAGAAGTGAACAAGGCAGGTGCATTTAATTCAAAAGACCTAATGGAAAGCCAGGCAATGTTCAATACACTCAGTTCAAAATCAGAAAAAGTTTGTCAAAGAATGTGAAGAAAAATCAGAACTTTGCAAGTACTGGGGAAATGTTTTACACATGATAGCTCTAGTGAAAAACGTATCACATGCTGTTCGGGAAGGTGATTGGGAGCTGCACGTGAAGACTGAGGGGTCACTGATTACCGCGTGTCACTAATTTGATTGCATAAACTACCTGGGATATAGCCGTGCTATTTGGAAAGAGTAAAGAATTTAGCAGGGAAAAACTATACCTCTACAGAAAATTCATCCAAAGTCATTTTGTGGTGAAAGACAGTGAGGGAAGGTTCAATGTCGTGGCTCCAGATATGAAACAGGAAGAGAAGATTCAGAGATCACAGAAAAGCTCCAAGGAAATTGTTGGTCGGACACATAATAGTGAATATGTTGCTCAATACAGCTAGTTTACCATTAAGTCCTTTCTATTTGCAATGTTTTCAAAGAGATGACAAATTAAAAATTAATGGACCATTATGAAACTGTTCTTCACCATGAACTTGTGGGAAAGAGAGGGGAACGTTTTAATAAACATGTTGACAGCCTTCTTTATTTCATGCAGCATCGATGAAACCCCTTTGAAATGACTGAGCCTGTACGACTACACAACATTGTGACCAAAAAATATGTGGATAATAATACAAAGACACGTCTCCTAGATGTCCTGGAACATGGATCAAAACTATTCGCAGAACTAAAGCAGGAACGATTTGTATTAAAAGAGGAAAAAGCTGTTTGACATAATCACTAAAGCTAAACTTCCACACTTAATTGCCGTAGTAAGAGTTTCGTTCAACCAGCCACTACAAAACAGATTACAAAAAACAACGTTCGCAAGCACATGAATGTAGCAAAAGAAAGGGGTGAATTTATCAAGGGCATTCGGTCGCATAATCTTCTTCCAACAAATGCATTATTTGATGGAGATACCGCAACCAAGCTAGTGAAGCACAAACAGGTACAACAGTTCGAAAAAAACTTTTGTCTGAAGAATTTCAATTCAAAAAGGTGTCTTCATTACAAACTGCTGTTGTTGTGGACTACATGTAATAATTGCGAATGGTCAATATTTCATCCATGCAAAACTTCAGAGAGGTCATTCAGACAGTTCTACAAATATCAAAGTCAGTGTGCACCTTGCGAGAACTGCACATTGTCTTTGACGGTTATCTTGAACTATCTGTCAAAGAATGTGAGAATCAGACGAATGTCTACAAGTGGAGTAATTGACCATGCCAGGATCAAACACTCAACACCTACACCTGTGCAACTTGATAAATTCTGGTCATCAACATCAAACAAGATGAACTTGGAGATGTTAACTTGCCAAAATATTGCGATGCTTCAGTGAACACTGAATTTCCAATCATTGCAAGTGGGATGATTGGTAATGAGGAGTTGGTGCCTGCAGAGATATGGTCAAACGGTACGGGTTATATTGTTCAAGAACTTAACAAAACAAATTGTAGGAAGCTGAGTGTGACAGGCCGGACTGGGCCAGCCCGCACAATGCCCCTGCTTGTGCTGGCACTTCCTCTGCTGACCCGGATGTGTCTCCGGGTTCTACCAATCGCGTTGTCCGGCGTCCGCACCAGTGGGAACCTGGACATTTAAATGGCCAGGCATTGGTTCTTGAGAGGAGGAAGGCGATCGAGAGGGAAGAGGACGAGAGCAAGACGACGGAGGAGACGGCAGAGTAGGACAAGGACGGGAGTGAAACCACAGACGGGAGCGGAAGACCCAGGGATCTTACGGAGCCAATCCCCCCACTCAAGTTCGGAAGACGAGAGAAAACCAGGAAGTCGGCGGTCCCAATCGGGGATGAAGAAAGCAGGCTCTGGGGAGCAGAACGCGACTACCCGCCACGCTTCAGGAGAAGCGTGGCAGAGTCAGGTACGTGGACGCGGCCTGAGCAGGGTTAGGTGGACAGGAGGGGGAATTTGTTTTATTGAATTAAGGGCTGGAAGGCACGTAATACTCAGGATTAGCACACAAGGGCTGGAGGGCACTAATTGTGGAAGATAAAGGCACGAGGGAGGGTGCGTGGGATTGAAGGAAAGGAAATGATAGTAGCGCAACAAGAACCATGTTTTTGAATAGAAAGAGATAACGAGGTGCAAGTACTACAGGAGACAGTACAACCAAGAACTGTAAGAGAAAACCCAGAGATAAGGAACAGAGGAAACACCCAGATAAGCCACCCCAGAACAGAAAGGGGAAGGAAAACAGTAGTTGACACAGAGAGAGAGAGAGAGAGAGAGAGAGAGAGAGAGAGAGAGAGAGAGGAAAAGATTAAACCCAAAGACCAGGAGGTAACAACAAGCGGAAAAGGGAAAGACAGAGGCAGGAAGAGAAAACAAAAACCACAGACACTTACCGAGACTATTCTTCTTCTTCCCACATGTGCTTCCCGAGAGACCTAAATGAACAAAGAGAGGAGAGGAAGAGACCATGAACCCTTGCCTGGAGTAGAGACTCGGAGAGTGGAAACAAAACAAGACATCTATCCATCACAATAGACTGCTATCCAAAATCAATAAAATACCCCTTATCTGTACATCCGACGAGTCCTGTGTGATTACTAGCGCCAATCCTGCAACAAGTGGTGTCAGAAGTGGGATCAGAGACGCGTCATAATGGAGGAGAAACCCACCATGGCGGACGTAATTGCACAGCTGGCGGAGGGACAGCGACACCTGCAGATAATGTGGGAGCAGCAAATGAAGGAAGCCAGAGAAGAACGAGAGGCCCTACAGACCGCTCTCAAGAGCCAAGCCACAATAATGGTGAACAATCAACTGGTACATGAAACGCCTTGGGAAAGCTTACCGACACCATAGCACACACAAAGGTGCATCCCAATGTACACAGCAGCGTATTGCAAAGGTGCCAGGAGCATGAAGACCCGGATTCCTTTTTCACCAACTTTGAGAGAGTAGCAAACACTGCTAGTTGGCCCGAGGAGAAATGGGGACAGTGTATCCCACCCCTACCGACGGGGCACCTACAAGCCACCTATCAAGCTATCAACCCCAGTGGTACTCTTCCCTATAAAGATATCAAGAAAACTATACTAGAACGGGTAGGGCTAGACAGCAAAAGCTACAGGTCCAGATTTCGCCAAACCAAGTGGCAACAACAGAAGAATCCCCGCACCCTCTACTATAGGGTTCAACATGCAGCAGGGAGATGGTTGCATCCAACAGAAAAAACCTGAGCAGAAATGTTCAACATCATAGTCTTGGAACAGTATTTGGATGCCTTACCCAGTACCACCCGTAACTGGGTGAGACAGCACCCAGGGTTGACCAATGAAACAGCCATCGATCTTGCTTGTGCGTATCACAGGGACCCTGATTTCAGAGCCAACCCTAGTAGATACCCAGCCCCTTCCCCTGTGCACCCGACTGTAGGAAGAGGAACAACACCAAGACCAATGGTAGCACAGGGACAAGAGCGTACCCTATCGAACAATCCCGCTCACCCCACCTATCCAAACACGGGTCCTCAGTGTTACAACTGCTCTGAGTGGGGTCATATAGCACGATATTGCCTGCATAAAAAGGAAATGGAGGAACCTATGGAGATAGGAGTCGCAAAAGGAAGAGTCTTCTGGGCTGGCGGAGACAAACCTACCTACACTCTCCCTATCGTTCTCAATGGCGTGAAGAGGACAGCACTAATCGCTTCCGGGTGTAGCCAGAGCATAATATGACAGGAGTTGGTAGAACACGGACAGGGACTACCCCAGACACAAGTTTTGATTGCATGTGTACATGGGGATTAAAGATATTACCCGGTAGCTCTTATCCAATTACAGTGGAGAGAAGAGAAAGAATCCCTCAAAGTAGGGGTGCTGCCTCACCTGGAAGAGGACATTATCATTGGAACCGACTATAAGGATTTTGCCATGTTGTTAACAAAAGAAGGTCAGGAGCACACTCTTAAAACCTGGTGGGAGGAAGTTGCCTTCGGAGCAGGCGAGGGAGTGAGTCGAAGCCCAAAGGTACCCCTCAGCAGATGACAAAAAAGGGTACAGCGACAACAGTATGTGCAAAACCCCAATACTGTAACCAGTCCTAGCCCGGAAGTAGCAAGCAAGGTATGTACCGTTTCAGGGGAGTTCCGACAGAGACAATGAGACAACCCCTCATTGAAAAATGCGTGGCAACAAGCCCTGAACCCAGAGGAACATGCAGTAGGTCCGAAATTCCTTATACACAATCATCTCTTATATAGAATCCCAAATACAGAGGAGGGGCGGCAGACACAATTGATAGTTCCCAGTAGTCACAGACAGCAGGTCTTGCATCTACCTCATGGGGACAATGGAGAGGGACATGTCGGAGGGGAAAAAACAGAGGAGGCAGTGCTCAGGCGTTTCTATTGGCCTGGAGTTTTCGGGGACATACTTAGGCACTGCTCTGACTGTCCGAAATGTCAATTGTTCAATCCATCTCCACACCCACCCGCTCCGCTCCAGCCCCTGCCAGTCATAGAGACCCCCTTTTCACGCGTAGGCATGGACATTATTGGTCCCCTCACCCCGTACAGTAGGGGACGGCAATATGTCTTAGTATTGGTGGACTATGCCACCCGTTATCCAGAAGCTATTCCCCTCCCTAGTATACACATTAAAGTGATTTCACAAGCAATGATTGATTTCTTTTCCAGGGTAGGTTTCCCCAAGGAAATACTAACCGACCAGGGGACCCTTTTATGTCTAGACTTATGGCCGAAGTAAGCAAAACACTAGGAGTGAACAGATCAGAACATCAGTGTACCACCCACAAACAGATGGTCTCGTGGAGAGGTATAATAGGACAATTAAATCCTTACTCAGGAAGAGTATTACCGAAGGTGGTAGAGATTGGGAAAAATAATTGCCCCTCGTACTTTACGCTATTCGCACACACGTTCAGTCCTCTCTAGGGCGCAGTCCCTTTGAATTATTGTTTGGGCGACCTCCTCGAACTCTTCTCGAAATGCTGGACGAGCAATGGGAAGAGTCCAACGACAAGGTAAAAGACCTCTTGACTTACACCTGGGAGTTGAGGGATACACTCCATACAGTGTGGAGAAAAGCCCACAACACCTTACGGGAATCACAAGAGAAACAAAAAAAATGGTATGATACTAAAAGTGTACTTCGTAGTTTAAACGTAGTCCACAAGGCCTTAATTCTCCTTCCCAGTTGTGAAACAAACTACTGGCCCGGTGGCAAGGACCCTACGAAGTTATTGAGCAAGTTAATCCCACTACATATAAACTGGCTCTTCCCCACGGCCAAGGTAGAGAACAAATATACCATAACAACCTCTTAAAGAAATGGCAAGAACCAACGGGCGTGCAACCCGTTCGAGTTATCACCAATGTGACCACGGATGAAACCCCATATCTATCCTTTCCCACGCAACATCCTACTGAGGAGTCTTTTCCTCAGACGAATTCCACCCTCACAGACGCCCCATCTTGAACAACTAATACACGTAATTGAGATGTACCGGGATGTCTTTTCCAAACATCCTGGACGAACACAGCAGAACACCCGATACGAACCAAGAATGGGGCTATCTCCCGACAACGCCCATATCGTATCCCAGAAGTATAAAAGACTGTTATAGAGCAAGAGGTCCAATCAATGTTGGAGGCTGGTATTATAGAACCCTCCCACAGTCCCTGGTGTTCCCCAGTAGTGTTGGTACCAAAACCGGATGGGAGTACTCGTTTCTGCGTAGACTATAGACGAGTCAATGAGTTAACGTACTTTGATGCGTATCCCATGCCACGCATCGTCGAGCTCCTTGAGAGATAGGTCCAAGCCTGATATATGTCCACTCTAGATCTTATAAAAGGGTATTGGCAAATCCTGTTGAGAATAGAGGACAGAGAAAAAACTGCATTTGCAGCCCCATCGGGTCTCTATCAGTTCACAGTCCTCCCTTTCGGTCTTCACAGGGCCCCTGCCATTTTCCAAAGACTTATGGATAGGGTTTTACGACTCCATCAACAATACGCAGCTACATATCTGGATGAGATAGTCATATACAGTAACAACTGGACTGAACACCTAGAACAGTTGAGGGAGGTCTTACAGGCATTATGGGAAGTCCATTTAACCGCGAACCCAGAAAAATGCAAGTTGGGTTATACTAATATCAGATATCTTAGTTATGTCTTAGGAGAAGGACTGGTTTGTCCTCAGGTTGAAAAATAGATGCCATCAACCAGATACCCATACCACGAACAAAGAAAGATGTAAGGGCCTTCCTCAGCTTAGTTGGGTACTACAGGCGGTTTATTCCTCAGTTTTCCACGGTAGCAGAACCACTCACCAATCTGCTCAAGAAGTCCTGTCCCAATACTCTAACCTCCCTCTCTGAAGCTGCACAACGCAGTTTTGAACATTTGAAAAGTGCCCTGACTACAAATCCTGTTTTATGCTGTCCGGATTTCCAAAAGCCTTTTCTTTTACAGACTGACACCTCCGATGTGGGGCTTGGGGCGGTCTTATCCCAACCTCAGGAGGATGGGTCCATACACCCAATACTGTATATTAGTCGAAAGCTCGTCCCGAGAGAGGCCCACTACCCCACAATTGAGAAAGAATGTTTGGCCCTTAAGTGGGCTGTGGAGTCACTGCATTATTTTCTCACTGGTCGGACATTTACCCTTCTCACGGATCATGCGCCCCTCACCTGGCTTGCTCGCAACAAGGACTCTAATTCTCGTGTCCTGAGATGGTTTCTTTCATTGCAACCCTTCTCCTTCCAGGTCATGCACTCACCTGGAAGCCACATACTGAATGCTGATTTCTTGTCCCGCTATCCGGCACCTGAGCGTCATCGGCGGACGCTTTCTAGGGGGAGTGTCTGTGACGGGCTGGACTGGGCCGGCCCGCACAATGCCCCTGCTTCTGCTGGCGCTTCCTCTGCTGACCCGGATGTGTCTCCGGGTTCTACCAATTGCGTTGTCCGGCGTCTGCACCAGCGGAGAACCTGGACATTTAAATGGTCAGGCATCGCGTCTTGAGAGGAGGAAGACGATCGAGAGGGGAGAGTAGGAGAGCAAGACGACGGAGGAGACGGCAGAGGAGGACAAGGACGGGAGTGAAACCACAGACGGGAGCGGAAGACCCAGGGATCTTAGGGAGCCATCCACTCCACTTGAGTTCGGAAGAAGAGAGAAGACCAGGAAGTCGGCGGTCCCAATCGGGGACGAAGAAAGCAGGCTCTGGGGAGCAGAACGCGACTACCCGCCACGCTTCAGGAGAAGCGTGGCAGAGTCAGGTACGTGGATGTGGCCTGAGCAGGGTTAGGGAGGACGGGAGGGGGAATTTGTTTTATTGAATTAAGGGCTGGAAGGTACGTAATACTCAGGATTAGCACAAAAGGGCTGGAGGGCACGAATTGTGGAAGATAAAGGGAGGGTGCGTGGGATTGAAGGAAAGGAAATGATAGCAGCGCAACAAGAACCATGTTTTTGAATAGAAAGAGATAACGAGGTGCAAGTACTACAGGGACAGTACAACCAAGAACTGTAAGAGAAAACCCAGAGATAAGGAACAGAGGAAAAACCCAGAAAAGCCACCCCAGAACAGAAAGGGGAAGGAAAACAGTAGTTGACAGAGAGAGAGAGAGAGGAAAAGATTAAACCCAAAGACCAGGAAGTAACAACAAGCGGAAAAGGGAAAGACAGAGGCAGGAAGAGAAAACAAAAACCACAAACAATTACCAAGACTATTCTTCTTCTTCCCACATGTGCTTCCCGAGAGACCTAAAGGAACAAAGAGAGGAGAGGAAGAGACCATGAACCCCTGCCTGGAGTAGAGACTTGGAGAGTGGAAACAAAACAAGACATCCATCCATCACAATAGACTGCTATCCAAAATCAATAAAATACCACTTACCTGTACATCCGACGAGTCCTGTGTGATTACTAGCGCCAATCCTGTACATAATATTTAGGACAATATTTCTGTCAGACAATATTTAGGCTACAATGCTCTTGCTGGTTTGGGTTGGCACTAGTAGAAGATGCAGGGGCAGAGCCACTCCAAGGAATGTCAGTAACCCTCCCACAGTTTCTTTAATTTGCTGATGCTGAGGGGGCTACAGCTGCAGAGCCTATGATGCATTCAGCCAATCAGAGATGACCATGCTTGTGGCTTACTCTAATCACCATTCTACATCAGAGCAGAAACTGGAAACCGTGTGCTGCTGCAACCAATGAAGATTGACAATATCTCCAAGTGCAGAATAATGCATTGCCCCACGCCTTGCAACAATAAATTAAAGCGTAAAGCAAAGGCTGAGCATGAAACAAAAAAAGAATGGTGACAGAGATGTCATCAAAGCCTTGCTGACTTCCATTGCATTAGAATGATGCAGAGCAATCATGTTTCCCAGAGTCATACATGATTAGTTTGTCCAGTACAGAATTTTAGGTCTCACCCACCACACATTTATTTGGTTGTCTATAGGTAAAAGCCTCCTGTCGATCATGCAAAAAACTTACAAGCCCATTGCTTACCATTGTTTGTATTTACTGTCCCTCTCACTTGCTCCTTATTTAATAGTTTGCCTTCCTCTTATTGTGTTCGTTACTCCCCTGGAGCATAGCCTCTGTAGGGTCCTTTTGATTGACTAACTTGTGTTCTTCCAGTGCTCACTTTTACGGAACTACTTTTTTCTTTTTCATTAAGCACTCTATGAGAGTAGATGTTTTTTCAGCTCTCTCATTTATTTGCTTCTCTCCCACCAAATACCCATCCTGCGCACCATGTTGTTTTTCCCATGTGCACTGTAGACTCTTGAGTGCTTCACCCCTGCCAAATCCCTCCATGTTCCAGAGAGCTCTCTCCCCTGTGTGTTGCTTTTCCCTTCTTTTATTCCTTTTCCCCCCATGGCTTTATATGTATTTATTCTGCCCACTCCTTGCTGCTTGTCCACCCTTCACAGTCCTTCTAATATATATATTTTTAATGTTTATATTTCTTGGTATGCATAGCAGCTCCTATTTGCTGTCAGGCTGCCGTGGTTGCATTAATGCAGAGAGGTGCTTTAGAGTAATTGAAAATATCTTATGTTTTTTAATGCTGTGGTAAGTGGCATCCACCATCGTGGATCTGTAAATAAATACAATGGTGTCTACTTGATTCAGTAGATCTACACGTCATAACACATGCATGTGCCTACTGAATGACGTGGACGCCGGTAACATAGCATTCTATTGTGCTCGAAGTGTAAAATGTTTCTTGGAAAAACTGCAGGAGTGTAGTGCCGGCTGCTAAAATCACAATTCCTGCATATGAGGTAACAAGCTATTGCAAATACAATAATGATCCGGACCACTTGTAATGAGAGCCCAAGAAACAATTAAAAAGAAAGAAATTAGGGGCTGCAGATAGAACATCATCTTCAAAAGAGGTGTTTGTTGATGAAGGGGTTACCTGCTCATTCACCACACACCAACCATATGCATGTTAACCCTGTGGTCTCTCAAAACAGTATTACAATTATTCTGGATAGATTTTATCTAGCACGCTGCAGTCTCCTCCATTCTGGTATGCAGGGGCTTTCATATTTCATTGCCAGCGAGACAAAGCCTCTTTTTAGTTATAAACAGGTGCTGAGGCAATCCATAAAATACTGGCCAAGGTGAACCCATTTTTAAACTTTTCAGCTGCATATTTAATAAGAGGTGAGAATTTCTCAGATTAAGTTGCATCTTGGGAGCAGTAGCTTGTCAGCTGTGCTGATGCATGCTTCAGTTTCTTCGTACTGGCGTGCTACTTTAAAAAAACAACATCTAAATTGTTCTATGACAGTATCAACATTAGCTAGTGTGCCGTCAGAGGCGTCTTCCTAGAACCTCCATCCAAGTTCCAGTGTATCAATAAACAACAATGTTGTTTTTAGATACTCTACAGAAGCAGCGTAATTTTGGCTCCACCCTTCCACGTCACAACTACGCACTATACATGTACACTTAGCACTACATACTTTGTGAGTTCTAACGTTATTAATATAAAGTGTTGCACTTTGACTCAATACTGGAGTGCATTCACTGAAGGATTAGAAAATCATGTACTCTGTGTGCCTTAACCTTATTAAATGAAATCTAGTTATTTGAAATGAATTAGAAGCCATCCTCACATTATTGAACTGTATTTACATTATAAATGAGAAGAATTCATGTAAACGTGTGCACTAATGTTTTCACGTTGGCATTTAAAATGTAGTTCACAGTTGCACTTATGCTTGTGTATTCAAATGTGCATTGCTTTTGTCTAAAACTGTAAAATGAGTTTAATTTGAATTCATATACTGACATTCTCATATATTTGTAGTTATATGTGCACAACTGACACATATTGAATGTGCACCATTGTATTATACATTTAAACTTGACAGGACTAGGCCTGAATTTCTTTTGACATGAAATTGTATTTTTCAGTTTCTGCTTGTATGTCTTTTTCTTTGCAGGAATGTCCATATGAACTGTTAGCCTGAGAATACATGTTACAATGTACTAGTGATAGAGAGCCTAAGAAAGAGACCTTGATGAGGAACATGGAGAAACCCAGTGTTAACTGACAGTCTCTATTCAGTAATGTATTGAAGAGCCACATATGATCAGGGCCAACATGGTTCTCAGGATTGGTCTGGGAGAATCCACAAATGTTGCAGTTTACAATGTGAGAATGGAAAGGACAATAGAATCCTCAATGGCGTGAACAAGGGTGTTGCTTAGAAGATTTTTATGGTATTAACTAGGGCTCTCACAGATTGCTGTAGAAGACTATACTTTTGGACTTTGAGAGATGCAGGCCTCCATGCTTTCCCTCTTTTTGCCTGTAAGCTAAACACGATCTTTCTCTAAAAGACTCTTGACAGAGCTTCTGAAATGCTGACACCTTCCCTGATATGCAAGCGTATATATTTGTATTTTTCATCACTTTTTCTGGCTTTTGAGATTTTTCCTGATTTACCTATTTAGATTAATTTAGGTCCTGAACTACATTTCTTTAGACATTACTCATGTTCAGACGAGAAGGTCAAAGACTTTTCTTTGAACACCAGATTTTATTGCTACTTTTCAGTATTGCTGTAACTGAACATCTGGCTTGGCTTCTGCTGATTCGCCTGAACTTCTTCAGGAGATTTGATTATCCTGTTATGATTCTGTATTTCTATAGCATGTTTTTGAGACTGATTTATATTAACCTGACTGGTAACTTGTAATAAAATTCCTTAACTTTATTCATGATTCCTGGTCCTCATTGTGTAGCCTAATGTGTTACATTGTTAACTTGAAATTGTTGTGATTAATGCTAACTCCCTCCACCTCTTGACCTAACAAGAAGATCCATCGGGTTACTGAAAATTGAGAGGGGGATAATGGCCCAGCGCTCCATCACTTCATTCATTATTGTTGTCTTGTGTTATGTTATGTGCATTTGTAGAGTGCACAACTCACCTGGGAGGGTATCCTGGCAGTGAAAAGCATGGGTCATGTGGGCCGAGCCAGGGTCAACATTTGGTGAAATGCCATGTCTTCTTTTTCTGGTGAATTTCAAGAACTGCGGGGGCATCTTTGATGTGCAGAGGTAGGTTGTTTCAGGCGTTAGGAGAGAGGTAGTTGAAGGCATGGACACCAGATCTGGTTCTGTGTATGTGGGGGATGTGTGGGAGTAGGAGTCTGGATAAGTATGTGGAAGTTAATGGAATATTCGAGTTAGATGAGACTGA
This sequence comes from Pleurodeles waltl, assembly GCF_031143425.1. NCBI lineage: Eukaryota > Metazoa > Chordata > Amphibia > Caudata > Salamandridae > Pleurodeles > Pleurodeles waltl. The sequence goes on along the minus strand of NC_090445.1, from coordinate 160,732,453 downwards.
TGTTGTGCAAGGCTTTGAATGTGTGTGTGTGAGGAGTTTGAAGACTGATGTTTGTGGATATGGAGCCAGCGGAGGTCTGTGAGGGGCAGGGTGATGTGGGCCAAAGTAGGGAAGTCTGAGTGGGAGTATTGCAGCTGAGTTCCATACAGTGTGGTGTCTTCTGGTCAGTTGTGCACTGGTTCCTTTGTAAAGTGCATTGCTCTAGTCCATGGGTACTCACAAACTTTTTCTCGGGGGCCAAAATTGCAGTATGGTTTGCGGCCGAGGGCCGCACTGAAGTGACAGCGGGGGGCGGGGCTTAGAGGGGGCGGGGCTTAGAGGGGGCAGGGCTTAGAGGGGGAACAACCACCCCACCCCCTTTTTCAAAACAATGCCCCTACCCCAGTAACACACACAGCGCGCACACATACAGCGCCATCTGCTCTCACCCCTACCCCAGTAACACACACACACAGCGCACACACACAGCGCCATCTGCTCTCACCCCTACCCCAGTAACACACACAGCGCGCACACACACAGCGCCATCTGCTCTCACCCCTACCCCAGTAACACACACAGCGCGCACACATACAGCGCCATCTGCTCTCACCCCTACCCCAGTAACACACACAGCGCGCACACACACAGCGCCATCTGCTCTCACCCCTACCCCAGTAACACACACAGCGCCATCTGCACACAGCGCCATCTGCTCTCACCCCTACCCCAGTAACACACACACACAGCGCACACACACAGCGCCATCTGCTCTCACGCCTACCCCAGTAACACACACACACAGCGCACACACACAGCGCCATCTGCTCTCACGCCTACCCCAGTAACACACACAGCGCGCACACACACAGCGCCATCTGCTCTCACGCCTACCCCAGTAACACACACACAGCGCACACACACAGCGCCATCTGCTCTCACCCCTACCCCAGTAACACACACAGCGCGCACACACACAGCGCCATCTGCTCTCACCCCTACCCCAGTAACACACACAGCGCGCACACACACAGCGCCATCTGCTCTCACCCCACCCCAGTAACACACACAGCGCGCACACACACAGCGCCATCTGCTCTCACCCCACCCCAGTAAAACACACACACAGCGCACACACACAGCGCAATCTGCTCTCACCCCACCCCAGTAACACACACAGCGCGCACACACACAGCGCCATCTGCTCTCACCCCACCCCAGTAAAACACACACACAGCGCACACACACAGCGCAATCTGCTCACACGCCTACCCCAGTAACACACACTACATTAAAAACAAATAAATAAATAACCAAAGAGCCTTACCTGACTCAAAGCACTGTAAAGATGCCACAAATCTGGAACAGCAGGCAGGCAGGCGGGCAGCAGACGTGGAGCCGGTGACAGCAGGCAGACGACCAAAGCCCCGTAAAAGTTAGCTGCAAGCGCTGACTTTTATGGGGCTTTGGCTTCCACAGATCGTCAGGGCAACGCAATAAACAATGGCCGCCGTATGTAAACATAGAGGAGGGCCGCGGGAGCATGCTCCTGCGGCCCTCCTCTATGTTTACATACGGCGGCCATTGTTTATTGCGTTTGGTGTGCGTCTCGCGGTCGCGGGCCGCCAAGTTAGGTCCGTGGGGCCGCTGGCGGCCCGCGGGCCGTACTTTGAGTACCGGTGCTCTAGTCCAACTTGTTGGTGATGAGGGCCTGGGTGACAGGTCTGAGTGTGCTGAAGGGAAGCCACTTGAAAATCTTCTTGAGCATCTTAAGTGTGTGGAAACCAGAGGCTGTGTTCACGTGGCTGGTTATAGCGAGCTGGTTATCGCCTTCTATTCTGAATAAGCATTCCCGGAAGAAAACAATGTGCTCAAGCACAAGCCTAACATAGGCATGTGAATGAGCACATGACTTTATTTTGTGAATGTCTATTTATGCTTAACAGAGGAGCAGCCATCTTTGGACAGACACAGCTACACATCTATGTAAAGTTTGCAACCAGGCAAAAGCGGCATTGAACAAAGGCTTGTGCATGGTTGGAACTAACTAGTGTGGTGTAAAACTATAACATGTGACTTTATCAGCCCTGTTAAGAGTGAAGGGTGGTCCTATTTGACCGAAACATAAAAGGATGCTTTCTGACAGCCTTGTGATTCACCACTCTCACTGTGTATCTCTACCCAGACCTGTCAAGCATCACTATCCCACTTCTGAGACATCTAGATTTCAGCTCTATTCTGCCCTGACTGGTACCCACACCATCCCAATAATTACATATTTAAAGACCATTTACAGTGCATGTCTATCCAGACCTGCAATATGAATTTGTATCATAGGGCTGAGACTCGCAGAGCTCTTGCAATGCACCTCTAGCACAGAGATTTGACAATGTCTTTCTGTTATCACTTGCAATGTGCACTGGCATCCCAGTAATTAGATATTTGTATCACTCTTAAGAATATATTTTGGTGAATGCATTTCAATGGAAATGTGAAGAATATATCTACTGGGAAACAGCTCAGGTGTCAATGCACCTGCTGCGTCCATCTTTACAACCTAAAATTCTAAATTCCTATGGGCTGACACGTCTTTTCTTCCTTCCAATCCTGATAAAATGATTACCCCCCCTCCCCGAAGTTGGGAAATAACAAAATATCTTGCTTACCATTGTGGTGGGATTCAATAAAAGTGTATTTTGTGTGCATGCTGAAAGTGCTAGTGTGAAGTACTGTATGTTGTGTCCTGTAAGGCGATCGTCAAGCTGTAGTGATGCATGGAGTGCTTGGTATCCTGTATGAAAAGATGCTTAATGCACTGTTTTGATAGGTGGAAGTGATGAGCTTGTTTTGCTGTGTTGTTAGTGTACGTAAAACCAACGGAGAGCACAAACTCATTAAGTGCACTCGGTCAGCCCTGTGGTCCTGCTCCAGAATAGCTTGTGTATAGAAAACCAACAGATCACATGTGCAGTCTCAGCAAATTGGCCCAGGCGGCTGAGGTCATGTAGCTGAGGACAGTGTGTGTGTGTGTGTGTGTAATGTCATAATTTTACTAGAAATATTGGAAGACACTGGAGAGATTCTCTACCCTATTCCGAGCTCTGATATTCTAAAAGCTGGGACTTTTAATGCTAACATTTCCTTCAAACATTTTACCTTGTATAAAGATGGTTATTTTAATTTGGTCTGGTCTGTTGTGGTGCTTCATCTAATAACCTTCAATGCCAATAAATGAGGAAGGCAACTTTCATCAAGGCACTCATGACCGAGGAAGCAAGTGTTCCACTGTGTGCCCACATGTGTCTCCATGACAGCCCATCTCCCAGAGGTGAGGGAACATCAGCTGGACTTGCACTTTCTGCTGGAGGAGCTTCTATGCTTTGGGCTAATGCCTAAAGCACAGAAGCCTGCCTGCAGAGACAGATAATAAGTGTGCCTAGCCCTCCAGGAGAAGAGGCTGCCCAGGTGGGAAGCCCAGCGTGTTCTGGGCTTGGGGAAAGGACAGAGAGAGCAAAAGACGGTCAGGAAGTGAAGCCAGAAGAAGGCCCCCTGGTCTCCCTATGCGGTTCTCATCTTGAACTGCATCAGGTTTCTTACTGATCCAAAGCACCAAGCATGACCCGCAACAGCAACAGTTTTTGATAAAGTTGTCAATTATTATTTTTCCATGGAGGTCATAAAATTGAGAATATCGACCTGTCCTTGCAATGCTAGCACTGAAAGGTATGAAATATGAATTGACAAGCCTAACTTTTATGTAAGAAGGCTTCTTTTGAAGAGGTATCGCACTAGGAACTTCGAAATGAAACCAAAAGATTGGTACTTGAGGGTGATGAAGACAAAAAGTCAGGCACTTATGTAAATAGTTTATCTATTCTTAGTGCTAACATTAGAAGTAATTAACAGTAGTAATTGTGATCATACTCAGAGAATAAATGTATGTCTCAAGAATATTATTCTATCAAAAAGAGTATCCGTAACAGGATTATCGCTTATTCCTGTTCAATAGTGTCTGATGAGAAGATAGGCTACAGGACAGAAGGACGGTAACTTCCCTTCTTGTTTATACGTTTGTGTTAGCCATAATGTTCGACCATACAAAAGTATAAAGAAATGACGGACCTTATCCATGAGGCTTACAATTAAGAAATACTTAGGGGCTGAGTTTAAAAAATATATATATATATTATTTATTGAGACTAGATAATGTAATAAAGCTACTTTTTGTTTACATTCTTGTTTTCTTTTTTATTTCAAGTATATACTATCATTGCTCTTATATGGTTGTAGATTGCCCTCAGGAAGCAATGGTACACTTTGCAAAACATGTTTTGGAAAAACATTATCTTTACGAAACAAAGCAGCATCTATATAATTGTAAGCACACGTTCTGACTTGTGATTTGAACTGAGCTTGAAGCAGTAAAATCCATCCAAAAAATAAAAGAAATCTGAACAGTGTTTTCTTAATCTTGCATTTTAAAATAAGTGAAATTGATGAAAGTACCAGCGTTTGGAGTAACACATTTTAAGAGGATGGACAAGGCTGGACAACGCCACACAAGCTGGTAAATAATACTTTTGTCCACTGTAAATTGTAAACATTTGCATAGTGTGCTACTTCGTATCAAAATGTGCTGTGCATTTTTTTACTATTTTTTGATCCGTTTCAGATAGAAACACTTTTTATTAGATCACTTAATTATGCAACAGATGGAGGATTATCTGCCAAGTGCAGTTAATCCATAATTATGCAGAAACGCCACTGATACAGAATCGCATTATTCACGTGGCCCTGACACATGAAATAAACACTAGGGCCCATATTTATACTTTTTGACGCAAAACTGCGCTAACGCAGTTTAGCGCCAAAAAAATTTGCGCCGGCTAACGCCATTCTGAAGCACCATGCGGGCGCCGTATTTATTGAATGGCGTTAGCCGACCGGCGCTGCCTGGTGTGCGTGAAAAAAAAACAAGTACACCAGGCAGCGCCGGCGTAGGGAAAAATGGCGTTTGGGCGTCCTAAAATGGGGCAAGTCAGGCTGAGGCAAAAAAAAACGTCTTAACCCGATTTGCACCATTTTTTGGGGGCGCCCAACCCCCATTACCATGACTCCTGTCTTAGCAAAGACAGGAGTCATGCCCCATTGCCCAATGGCCATGCCCAGGGGACTTCAGTCCCCTGGGCATGGTCATTGGGCATAGTGGCATGTAGGGGGGCACAAATCAGGCCCCCCTATGCCACAAAAATGTTTTTTTTTAAATAATTACCACAACTTACCTTTTCTTCCCTGGGGTGGGTCCCTCCATCCTTGGGTGTCCTCCTGGGGTGGGCAAGGGTGGCAGAGGGTGTCCCTGGGGGCTTGGGAGGGCAAAAACAACAAGTGATGGACGGAATGCTGAACATTGTCAAACACTCACCCCCAGTCATAGATCTGGGTTTAATCCATCGTTCTTTTGCTCACCATGCCACCCCAGTTTGGACCCAGCCATATGCAAATCAGTCTTGACCCTGTTCCTCATGGGAACAGTCCAGCCCGAACTGCCAAGCCAGGTCCTCACTGGACCGGAAACAAGCATCCTGGGACCGGTTTCGGGGTTTCACCCCTCATCAGCCAGGCTAGCTTGAATCCAGTGGCATGGGAAGCACGGGACCCACGTCTGGGCATACCCTTCCCACTTAGGGCGACAAAGCAAAAACAACAAGTGATGGACGGAATGCTGAACATTGTCCCATAAGCCCACAGGTCCCTTAACGCCTGCCCTGACCCAGGCGCTAAAATCCGGCGCAAATGCGGGTTTTTTAGTCCCGCCCATTCCCGGGCGTCATTTTTGCCCGGGAGTATAAATCCGACGCAATAGCATCACAGTCATTTTTTTAGACGGGAACGCCTACCTTGCATATCATTAACGCAAGGAAGGTGTTCACGCAAAAAAATGACGCTAACTCCATGAACTTTGGCGCTAGACGCGTCTAACACCAAAGTATAAATATGGAGTTAGTTTAGCGTCGAATTTGCGTCGAAAAAAATGACGCAAATTCAGCGCAAACGGAGTATAAATATGCCCCTAAATGACAGGATCTTGTGTCAGACGAAGGCTGTGCATCATGGCATGTATTGCGTGCAAGGACACTTAACACACAGGCAGCATGTGTGTCCCTGGACAGCACTCACATTTTACTTAGCACATCATTGCTATGGGGGCGTTCACTGGAGACTCCCAGGCCAGAAAGCAGTATTTGTTATGTACACTTGTAGGTATCTGTGTGTAAACCACGTGATCCTACATACATGGCTTGCTTTAGACTGGGACTTGCTAGTTTTTCCCAGGAGCAAAAAAGCTGTTAAGGTTTTCGTTTTTCTGAGTATTTAATCCTTCCTGTACAGTGTCACGACCCACTATCTGAATCTGACAAAATGGAGTTGAGGGAACTTTTTGCATGTGTCCTTTTGTTTTAAACACAGAGGACATTTTTAATCTCCCTTAGCATATGGTTGCCCGTAGGTTATCACGCCTCGGTGCAACTTCTATTGGTCCTGACTAGCACATACCATGCTGCTTATTATACAGATCAAGACAAATGAAGAGATGCTAGAGATTAAGTGGAACTAAAGTGGGTGCTTGAACCCACTGAGCTAGCTTATCAGCACTAGATAGGGAGCTGAAGCTCGTGCAAGACATCTGGTCATGTTTCTGGCATGTAATAGGAGACTACTTCCTGGTCCAAGGCTGTTGCATAACAGACCGAGCGTCTTACTGACGCAAAGCACATGGGAGGTTACTAGATAAATACATAAAACACACATCAGTACTGCTCCTGTCTGGCAAGCTTCTCAGGGGGAAGCGTGGCCTCCACGGTGGGACGCCCTGTGTGCTCGGCTCAACTCGAAGCGCCTCTTTGTCAGGGAATTGCTTCAACATTTCTGCTAAACACATTATGCAAGCACTCTATGCATTGGACACGACAAGAAATTCTGCTGCCTTGATATAATTAAGATACACGTAATCACTGGTCACAGGGCAGAGAGGGCTGGCAAGATTGAAGATAAGGGTTGTATTTATCTAGAGAACTTATTGACAGGACGACGGTGGCTGAATATTGCTTACAGGCCAGAAACTGGACCATTTAGAAAACATCAATGGCTTCAAGTGTGTTGATTGTGTTCCTGTTCTGCTAAGTTATGTGCTCGAATATATAGTTTTCCATATCATGCTGCCATAATATTGTAGCAAAAACATCAGTAACCAATAAGATAAAATATACAGATGCACTGCACATCTTTGCACCTTGATGACTTATAGATCACCAAGGTACGTAGGTGTGGAGTTTAGTAAATCAATACTTACTTTGTGCTAGGATACTTTGACGTTGTAATATTTAATGGGGATTTCCGGTGAGTGATGTCTCAATACTCTCAAAGCCCCAGCTGGCTTCATCTAACAAATCAACATTGTGGAGTGCCAATTACTGGTGACTATGAAAGATGCAGGACTGGGTAAAGAGGACTTTCTTTTTCATATCCACACTGGATGGATGCTTTCCAACTGGATCCTCCGCTGTGCTCCTCCGCGGGCCTGCCCTGTACCGCCAGCCGAAAGCAAGGGGCGATACCTGATGAGACTATGATCTTCCTGGGACTGTGGCAAAATAAGTGCCTCTGCAACTCCTTCAGCCGAGGAGGGCTGAAGCCAAACTGCTTCCCCGCTCGCCGCGTGCTCCTGTGCACGCTTCCTCGAATGTGACCGGCTTTAGGGCGGTCCGAGGAGTGGCCCGCACCGGGTGCTGACCTGGATTTGGGGGCGCTGTGTTTAGCAAAGACTTACGAAACTTCCAATTTAAAAGCACTTGCTCAAAAGTTCCTTGTGCGTCCAACATTCAGGAAACTATTAAAATGTAAAGGTACCTCTTGAGTTTCGACTTGCCATAGAGTAGAGGGTTAATGTGCCTGCTTCAAAGAACATAACTATATTTTAGGTGGATAGCTGAGTGAATTAGTAAAGCCAGGCTTTACAAGTGCTTTAAAATAAATGAATATATGTGAGAGTGGCTATGGAGAGATGAGGGCACATTTGACAGTGGAAGTGATGGAACCCACAACCACACTGACCTAGTCAGTGAACTGCTCTGCCACTTCGTAGTTCCACCGCAAGTAAGCTCTTCTCCTCCTCTGAACTCTGACCTCTGTCAAGAGTTAGAGGCCCTCCTCCACACAGGCTTCTGCCTGTGCCTCATCCCTGGTGTCTAGTGGGAGAGCTCTGCTCTTTTACTAGGCTGCCCTCTGCCTCTTTCTCCTTTTTTCCTCTTTTGCCTCTGTTTCACTCTTTGTGTGCTTTTCCTTCCATGTTCTGTCCCTTTTGTGTTTCTTTTGTCTTTCGCTTTCAGCGTTTCACTCTCTCCTCTCCGTTTTTCTCCCCTCATTCTGCTCTCTCTCACTCTCGCTCTCCCCCTCTCTCTCTTCCCTGCTGCCCCTGCAGCTCCACCCCCTCCTCTCTCTCGCGCTCTATATCCACTGCTGCTGCACCGCGGCCCGCCCCCTTTTTTGCACTGTTTTCCGCACCCAGCTGTCCTCTCCTCCCCTACTCCCAACTTAATGGTGGCCGCTACGCGGGCGCTCTGCTGGCACACCTAAGGCAAGCCCATATGTGCCTGTCCGCGACCTGAACGCGACCAGCACCAGGACCCCTGGCCCTTCCACCTGCCACCTCTACACAGCAGATTAACTCATCGCACTCAACCCAGGACGCAACAACTGCAAGCAAGCAGCTCCAGGCAACACACACGGTCCATTCAGCTGCCTCCGCTGCTGTTAATCCTGCACCACCACTAAGACCAGGGACCCAGCACAACCCACCCACAACAACTCCCTGAACCCGAAACCTCTGAAGTGCATCGTCCTCATCATCCACTCCCTCCATAAACACGCCACTGAAATCTGGGAGCTCCTCGACAGCATCACCCCGGATGTCGCATTCCTCACCGAGACCTGGACCAACAACACCTCAGGCCCAACATCGCCATCGCCATCCCCACGGGGAACAAGATTGCCCGGAAATATCGCCCCAGCCACCCTGGGGGGGGGGGGGGGGAATCGCCATTGTCCACAGGTCCAACCTCTGCCTGAACACACACTCTGAAGACTACAAAGAAGCCACTAACCTGATGGAACACCTCCACTTCAAGCTACACACCAGCCCGACATCCACCATCAGTGGAACCATCATCTACTGCCCTCCCAGACCCCGCACACCTTTCGCCAACTCCATTACGGACTTCATCTCTGCACATGCCATCGCAGCCACCAACTACACCTTGCTGGGAGACCTCAACTTCCACCTCGAGAAACCACAAGACCCCAACACCGCTTCCCTCCTAGACAACCTCCACAACATAGGACTTCAACAGATCGTGACAGAGCCAACACACTCAGCAGGATACACCCTCGATCTCATCTTCACTACAGCAGGAACTGCCACTACATTAAGCCACACCACAGAACTCCCATGGACAGATTAGTGATGCATCCACTTCACCTTCAACTCACCCACCATCACCAGAACCCCAACCCAGCCATCGCATAGAAACTGGACAAGAATAACCGACCATCAGCTCACTGCCGCCCTCTCCATCGCCGCACCCACCATCGCATGCAACGAGGACCCAAACACAGCAGCACGCACCTTCCACAAATGGATCGCCTTCTGCCCAACACCATACCCCCTCAAAACAAACAACAACACCCACGCAAATAGAGCCAGCTGGTTCACCCCCGAACTCCAGGAATCAAGATGCACCTGTCGCCGCCTTGAGAAAATCTAGAGAAACACTAAGGGGGTCATTACGACCCTGGCGGACGGCGGAGAAGCGGCAATAAGACCGCCAACAGGCTGGCGGTCCAATTTTTGGAATTATGACCATGGCGGTTACCGCCATGGTCATCCGCCGCTTCTCCGTTCTGCCCGCCAGGGCGGAGACAACCGCTGGGCTGGAGACCTGGGTCTCCAGCCCGGCGGTCGTCACTATACCGCCGGCGGTATTTGGACCCGGCTGACCGCCATGGATTTCATGCGGTTTGGAACCGCCATGAAATCCATGGCGGTAAGCACTATCAGTGCCAGGGAATTCCTTCCCTGGCACTGATAGGGGTCTCCCCCACCCCCCAACCCCACCCTGACTCCCTCCCCTACACCCCTACACCCCCCATACCCCTGCCACCCCCAAAGGTGGCAGGACCCCCCCTCCCCGACCCCCAACATCACATCACTCATTCACACACGACACGCACGCAGGCACCACCAACACACATACACGCACACACACCGACATACATGCCAACATCCACACACACAGTCAGACACACACACCCACATTCAAACATACACGCACATATCCATACAGACATACCTACAGACATAGACGCACCCATTCTCAAACACACAACACCCCCGCAAGCATACACGCACTCACACACCCCCTCTACATACACACACGCATACCCCCATGCACGCACACAACACACAACACCCCCCACCCCCCTCCCCTAACGGACGATCGACTTACCTGGTCCGTCGGTCCTCCGGGAGGGGACGGGATCCATGGGGGCTGCTCCGCCGACACCACACCGTTAACAGAACACCGCCACACCGAATCACAGGACGTGATTCGGAGGCGGTGTTCTGTTGACGTGGCGGTGGAGGTGGAGCAACCTCCACTTCCCCGCCTCCCGCCAGTATGGCTGTTGGCGGCTCTCCGTCCGAAAAAGGACGGAGAGCTGCCAACAGTCATAATACGCCGAGCGTAAAACCGCCAGCACTGGCGGTCTTCAGCACGGCGGTCCCTCGGCAGAAGACCACAGCAACTTCAAAGCGGAGACCACGCACACCACCAACTCATCAGAAACACCAGAAAGAAAGCTCTCCAAGACAGGATCTCCTCACAAGCACACAACAGCAAGGAACTCTTCAACATCATCAAGGAGTTCGCCCAACACAACAGCGAGACAAAAGACACCCCACCCTCACAGGAACAATGCAACAGAATCAACACCTACTTTCACCACAAAATCAAGACCATCTACGGCAGCTTCAACAAGGACAACCCACGCGCCGAACCCCCCTGTCCAACCACCGACACCAACAAATCCACAATCTCCACCTGGACACCCCTCTCCACCAAAGATACATTGAAAACCATGAAGTCCATACACTCCGGGGCCCCCACGGACCCATGCCCTCATCACATCTTCAAGAGAGCTGCAGACACCATCGTCCCCAGCTCTGCCTCACCATCAACTGCTCACTAGCTGCCGCCACCTTCCCCGATGACTGGAAACATGCCGAGATCAAACCCCTCCTCAAGAAACCACTGGCTAACCCCACTGACCTCAAAAGCTTCAGGCCCATCTCCCTTCTTCCATTTCCTGCGAAAGTCATAGAAAAACCAGTCAACAGTCAACTCACCACATTTTTAGAAACCCACAACATCTTTGACATCTCTCAATCCATATTCAGGTCAAACCACAACACTGAAACGGCCCTCCTGTCCATAACAGACGACATCCGCTCCCTACTGAACAAGTGAGAGACGGTGGCACTCATCCTATTTGACATTTCGACAGCATTCAACCCAGTCTCCCATCACACCCTGATAAGAAGACTCCACAAAGCCGGCATTAGAGACAAGGCCCTCGACTGGATCCAATCCTTCCTCTCTGGTGGAACGCAATGAGTGAGACTCGCCCCCTTCCTCGCAGAGCTCACAACCACCACCTGCGGAGTGCCCCAAGGATCCACCCTCAGCCCCACGCTGTTCAACGTCTACATGGCCCTACTAGCCGTCATCGTCAGAAGCTATGGAATAAACATTATCTCCTACGCTGATAACACCCAACTCATCCTCTCCCTCTCCAACGAACCAGACAAGGCCAGACACAACTTCCACGAGGGCATGAAGGCAGTCGCCAACTGGATGAGAGATAGCTGCCTTCAACTCAACACAAACAAGACCTAGGTACTCATCCTGGGCCCCCAACCCAACGCATGGAGTGACTTATGGTGGCACCCACCCTCAGAAAAACACTCACCCACCCCCGGCAGCCATGCCCACAACCTCGGAATCATCCTGGACCCCGACCTCAGCATGAACCATCAGATCAACGCAGTCACCTCCACCTGCTTCCGAACCCTCCGCCTCCTACGCAAGACCTTCAAATGGATCTCCCTTGAATATAGAAAGACCATCACACACGCTCTCATCGCCAGCAGACTGGACTACGGCAACACACTCTACGCCAGAATAAAAAAAAAATCAGCCGCAGATTGCAAAACATCCAGAATGCCACAGCCAGATTGATCCTCGACCTACCCCGACACTGCCACATCTCACAACACCTACGCACACTGCACTGGCTCCCCATTAAGAAAAGAATCACTTTCAAAATCCTCATCTATGTACACAAAGCCCTCCACAACAATGGACCTGCCTACCTTAACCAGCGACTCAACATCCCTAAGATACAAACTATCCCGTATGAGAAGGTGGTCACCAGAATTCCTAGAAATACTTTTGAGAGTGAGCATTATTTAGAGTGGCATTGCATTAAAGAAGCCCTGGTCATTCCATTCTATTTCTTCAACCACCCGGGGTGGTGCCTACTGTCCCACCTAATGGTCGATGTGGACACTTGGGGTTGTTAGCCTGCCATCTTTCCATATCTTCCCCTAATTCTTCAGTCTGTCACCTTTTTCAAGGTAAGGATCCAGACCACTGCCTGATCACTGGCAATGTTATGTTGCCACTCCCATTTCTCACCTGCCACTGCAGAAGCCTAAAGCCCTTCAAAAGGTCTTCCACCTACCTTGGCTTCATAAGAGCCCAAACTGGGTGCCAACAGACCAGACCCAGGGGGGAACATGTTATCCGGATAGCACTAGCAGGCTCTTCACAGTGCTTAATTTGTAAAAAAAAAAAAAAAAAGTTCCAAGGAGACCACTGTAGCTTACGCCACTTATTTTCCCTGTCAGGACTGTTAATGCCAGTACCAACACAACTACTAACCGTCATACTCTTACAAGTATGACCATTTGAACTATTCCAGGCCACCCACAGATGTAAGAATATCCTGGGTGGCAGGTAGTATTACTTTTTAATGTATTTTGAACTATTAAACACTGTTATGTTCACCTCAAAATTAGACCAACAGAGCCGTCATGTGGTGGACTGTCATAAGCACCAGTGTTAAAAATTAAATGCTGGTGCCAAGCACTGTGAAACACTGGCTCAAATTAAACACTGGCTCTTTGTTGATATCACACTTGTTTGCTTATTGCTTAACTGCTGTCCCCTGTTCACAGAAATAACGTAGTATTTGTCATACATGCCCTCCCTCCTAGTAAACATAAATATTGTGTATTAGCCAGATTGTGTCTAACTCTTCTGCTGCAGGTACCACACCCAGATCCCAAAACGACCCTTTTGTCCCACTAGGCCGGGTGCCCGAGGTGAGGCTGATGTATCCCAGCTCACTCAACACTAAGGAGAGCAACCCCTTGCTGACTCCCTGGGGAATTTGTTGGTGACTTTACTCTCTTTTTACACCTTAACCACACAAGTCACCCACCAATTACAGGATACATTTGCGCAGCAAAAACTGTCGACTGGAGCTCCTGTTACCAGTCAGCACCCCTGCCAAACGCCAATCCCCTGCACATCCCATTACATGTGTCTTCATAATTTGATATCATAGACTACACCATCCTACTGGACTGCTTGGCTGAGAAGTCTAGGCAAATGGCAGACTTGTAGGCCATTTCATTCCCTTTCAACACAGAGAGGTACCAGAGTGGTTCTGTGAAGCTTTCTGCAGCCCTCACCAGTTGTGCATAAGTGTGAGGTGCCCTAGGGTTCCTCTCCATTCTCTCTGCTACTTGACCTTTTTATGAATCCTTGCCTGGGCATGCAAGACCCTGCTATATGCAGATTTAGAGATTTGCAGAAAATATAATGATTTGTTTATTTAAGAGTAGTCCACTGGAGAAGTCTGTGGTGGTTTCTAAAGCACTGTAAGTGTCCTAGGGCCAGAAAGACTTTTGAAGTTATGAGTACATTTTTCCACCATCGTCTACATAATTGCATTTGCCTAAAAAGTTACAAATCTGAAAGTTGTGGGGGTGGATATGCAGAGAAGAACAGTTGTGGAGGAGATATTGTACTGTCAGCTCCTTCTACCAACTTAGACGGGTCCTTCTATTAAGCTCATCAAAATTGCACAAAGTGGTAGTGGACAGCAATACAAAACTTGACTATGGAAGTCCACTCGGCCAGACACAAAGAGAGGGCATTGCCAGCGTAATTTGTTGTAGTGTAGTTCCACAAAAATGCAGCAAAATTATGCTAGATTACTTAAAAATATTTGAGGAACATAACCCAGCATTTAGTGCTACTTTCTTAGTGCAAAATACACCCTTTCATCCAAAATGACCCAAGAGAGCTTTTTGTGCTAAGAAAATAAAATAGAGTTACATGCAGCAGAACACAAACAGCAGCAACTAGCAGCTGCTCATACATTTTAAGTTTGTTGCTCCTGTGCTTTTGTGGGAGGATTTTTGTGCTAAATTACTCAAAATTAGGCGAACAGGTGTAATCACGCCATTTTTGGTACCTCACATCAATATCGTAACTGAGAATCACCAATATTACTCTGATAACTCCAACGTAATCAAAAGCATGTCCAGGTCTACTGGTCGCTTCTAGAGTACCAATGCCAATGGATGCAAAGAATGTAAAATGTGACAGCATATCTGGTCCAGGGGCTAAGCAATCATGGCTTAGCATTCAATTCTTTCAAGTGGCTTCACGAGCTGCCAGTCAATAGTTGGTCCTTTGAGACATTAGGTCTTGCATTCATTGGAAGTAGTCCAAAATATCTAGATAACTAGGTCTACTCTTACCTGGTCAAGCCTTGACAATGAGCCTTTTCAGCTTTGTGGGAAGTTCCTAACTCTCATCTCAAGAGGAGAGAACTCAGACCTTGTGTAATTTTAGAAGGAAAACTCTGGTGTTAGCATTTAGGTGAAATGTATTCTACCTCCACCCTTGTTCATTTCATGACATTATTAAAACTCTTCCTTTTATTGTTCAGACAGATCTGGATTCTGACACCTTTCTAAGTTAACATGTTCTGGTATTGGTGCATCTGGTTCTGTTTTTCATTCCTGTCTTTGCATGATAGGTTTGCTTATTTGGAGTTGGGGCTAAGGTGTGATGTTATTCATAGCACTGTGCCTTGTAAAGAATATAATAATGGAATAGGATTGACTACTACTATTGGGAAATGGGACTACTAATAAAATATTAATTATGGCCTATATCAATGCCTACTCTACATGTCCTTTTTCCCCGGCAATGGCTTTATACATCACAAGTCCCCCGTGACTGATGTTCTGAACTCCCCTGTAACAAATTTTGGAACCGGCAAAATCTAGGGCAACTACGCATAAGTTGCAGGGAGTTCTTTGTTCATCTGGGTCAAAAATGGCCACTTATGTCAAGGAGGCCTGAATCCATGCCCGATTCCCAAGTTTAGAGCTCAGACCTTTGTTACATGTTCTGGGCTAAATTCCGATCCTTGTGCAAACAGGAGGTTACAGTTAACACACCCTCGCAATTTTACCCTGATGGATTACTAGACCCAAGAAAAAACAAACCATGTCAAATTTGGTGTGTTAAAAACAATTATGCCTGGTATGCCTCATTTTCATGTTGAAAACCTGGAAAAGGAGGCGTATGCCACAGCTGATAAGTACCTCAACCTGGGGAATGAGTCTACCTATGTAAATGAATTCCATTTATATTCATAGAGTATACATTTATCTTATGTGGCTACCCTGACAACTTAACATGGACCAAACCCTCTTTGGCCTATGTTGCTCAACCCTGATCTATGTGAAGTGAAATAGTGAGAGGTGGCACCTTTACGATGCTGGTTTATTAGTAAAGAGGGATCGTTCAGTTTGTCCAGGAAACACCCATTCATAAATTAAATTTAATTAAAATTCAAGCACCGCACACCTTTGAACAACATGACCTATTGGGAGGGAACTTTGAAGGACAAGACGGGTTCTGATTTGGCTGCTAACAGAGAGAGCATTGTTGAAGATATGGTAAAAAGTGTGCAATTTCTGATGACTAATAGTTTTTAAGGAAGCACACCTGATTTAGGCGGACTCAAGCAGAGTGATGGTTACAGGCAGAACGCCAAGGCCTAGCTAAATGTTTTGCAATCATAATTCTGTTATTAAAGTTAGTGAAACAAGGAGAGGAAGGTGGTGCACAGCTGTTTTTGAAATAAGAATGAGAAGTGGTTCTGCGAAAAAGTTGGCTGGTGTATCTCACTCAAAGGTGCCCTGTA
Organism: Pleurodeles waltl; assembly: GCF_031143425.1. Classification (NCBI taxonomy): domain Eukaryota; kingdom Metazoa; phylum Chordata; class Amphibia; order Caudata; family Salamandridae; genus Pleurodeles; species Pleurodeles waltl. The sequence continues at coordinate 160,716,064 of NC_090445.1, read as the reverse complement.
AGACCGGAAAGGGAGGGACGTGGGAGGGGCAGCCAATTCATGATGCTTTGAACTAAGTGTCCTTGAAATCACCCAGGCCACGCGCTCCACAGAAATGTTAGAAGTTACTACCGGTGATGAGCTACTAAGGTGATGGGCACTTGTTTCGGAAATGTTGAACTTCAGAGCTGAGCCCACCAGATCTGAACTGCATGCTGCAGTTGATGCGGCCTCCACAACTCTTTGTAAAGAGTAGACAGCTGCACTCAGTAGAAAAACGCACACGAAGCTTTAAAGGCAATAACTAAAACCGGTGAATTTCAGTGTGTTTTTCTAGTTTAAAAAGTTATGGTTTCACTGAAATTTTCACCTAACTATAACATCACTTTAATCTTTATTTTTTGTGAATTTCTAGAGTTGCTTTTTAACGTAAATTAATCATTTATTACACTATGTAAAGCCAACCTGCGCCGTGCAAAACTCCATCCTCTGGGGTCTTATGTTTTTCAATAAGGGGAGCCACTAGGGGCCCTTGAGACCCCACACCCTGGTGCCTTTTTCAAATTAAGGGGAGGCAGGCACACACCCCACCACCCCCACCTGCGCCCCTAAAGGAATTAGGACCCATCTCCTGGGGCCTTTGTTTATTTTTTTAAATAAGGAGAAGGGGGGAATGCAGACCAGCACCTGCGGGCATACCCGCACTCTCCCAGACAGGTAACTATAGTCTCATGGGGTGGGCTCCCCAGGACACTGTGCGTTGTTGTGCCCTGGCGGATGGGATCCCCAGGGCCAATATTGGCACAGAAAGAGAACGCTGCGCATCCCCTCCCCTTCTTTAAAACATTGGAGTAGGGGATGGGGTCTTCCGGGCCCATTGGTGGCACAGGGTAGGAGGGGCAGCATGCCCCCTTCCCATTAATAAACTATCGGCCCTGGGGGATGGGGCCTCACCCATGTACTTCCTCCCCCAAAAAAAAATTGTGGAGACCCTCAGGCCCTGACATTGCCTGGGCTAGGTTGGCAGGAAATCTCTGCCCACCCCTTATATTTGTTTTAATTAATCTCAGGACAGGGGACTAAGTCCTCGAGTCCTGAATGGCTGCCTGCAACATTTTTCTTTATATTTCAAGCAGTCAACTACGCTGCTCACTCCTGCAGGAACGTCACTCCCTTGAGAACAAATTGGCTTAAGGGAAAGATGTCCCTTTGGCCAATCAGAATGCTCTTATTTTTTTTTAATGGGTTAAAAGACTCTTTTAAGAGTCCCTCAAACCCAACCATCCAGTTATACAAATATTTTGATCCCTGATATCTTAAAAACTACTGAACACATTTACACCAAATCATAAAAAGCCTTCTTTCTGGACTATGATATACATTTCTGCTAAATTTGGTGTAGTTCCTTTCAACAGTTTTTGCAACATCACTTTCAAAAAAGCTTATGTAAAATGAATGGTGATTTTGTATTGTGGAACCCCCCCACCACCCATTTTTCTCGGATCACAGCAAAACTTTGCATGCACAAACTATGCAAAGCAGAATACTTTTTTTGGAAAGATTTTTGAAGATTCGGCAAAAGATGATAAAGTTATTAGAAAAACAAAAAAAGGATAGTTATTTGAAATAACTGTAACTATAACTGGTGAATTTCACTGATTTTTAGAGTTTAATACGTTACATTATTACTAAGCACTTCACCTAACTATAACATTACTTTAACCTTTGGGAGGAGTGTGTGTGCTCACATTGTGGCTTTTCAGGTGCTGCTCTTCAGGCAAATGAAACTAGTACTCTATGGTCACAGGGTCATCATCCATCTCACAAAAGGCATCCTCCTCTACCAGAAATGGCTCCCTACCATAATCGTGCTTCATTTTTACACAGGAGCTAAACAACTTGCCACCAAAATGTTCTTTATTTCATGTTAAGACCTTAGGTTACAGCATCAAGTAGGTCTTGTTAGGACTCCATTCTCCCTTAGCTTTTCCTTACCTCCTATTTTTCACTCCACACCACACACATTACATCATTCACTCACAGCATTACAGAGCCATTCCTCATGCGAAGCTATGGCATAAAATAACTGTTTCAGACATGACTAAGCATTACCCAGACACCCACATATTTCCTCTTATAGAGAAGGATTGCTCATTAATTCTAATTGAAAAATACAGATGAATTTCTCCAATTAATAAAGATGCCTATCTCTATCATCAATGTTAAGTGATTTAACCCCCTTTTACTGTGACGTAAACCTGTGTCCTCCTGCTATGTTTCAGTTTGAGCCCTTGGTCAGCAGGGTTTGCAGAACTAGTTAACTTGGAGATGGTACGCTCCATATTGAAATTACTCAGGCACACTACTCAGTAACTAAGTACAGCCACACACTCTCAGCCCCAGTGTGAAAAAACAGCTTCAGATCTGAGACTTCCTCACATCAACAAAGTTTAAAATGCACGTGTAACACACATTATAAAACGTAGAGAATTATGACTCAATATATGATAAAAGATGCATGACATGAACAGGATAGCAGAATCGGCCTGTCGTTTCCCCGCAGGGAATTCCAGCAATCACACAGCTTTGTTCTACCAGTAAACACACAAATACATACATTTTCATTTAATTCCCATAGATATGTTTAAAAGTATATGATGTAGCAAAAGCTATGTTTGTCTGAAACTAGGCAAGCTAGAAATTGTTTGAAAACAACTAAACATGACAAGCAATATGGACAGTACAGCATCTCATTCCACAGGTAGTCTCCACTAAAGATCTGAAGTGAAACTTGCAAAAGTGCTAAATGGTGCTGGTACATCTGAAATTCTTGCACAAAATCTAAAAAAATTTAAAAAACATATAGAAAGCAACTCTTTTTAATATTTAGAATAGAGTAGTGAAGAGACTATTCAATTGAATTTTGGAAAAAATAAAGGTGTTTTCAATGAAAGAAAAGCCTTGATGTGTACACATCCTGAGTTTAACGTATAATCGCCTTAATCTAAATCCAAAGCCGGGTCTACTGCTGAGCAGTATGGTGCTTCTTGTATGGTTATCAGCTGGTTCGAGAAAGCGAGGTGACTTACATCAATCCTGTTGGATCTGGATTACCACATTAGTGCAAATCTGGCAGACTCCCTAGCCAACATTATCAGTCCTTCCCCAGACCTGCCAGCTCACACGGTGCCACTGTGTGTCACACGATTTAAGCTCCCTTCACACGGTCACCCGGTGGGGAGTCGAAATTACACAGTGGAAGGGAAGACAAGCTGGAAAGAACTGCAAAGCGTGGCTTGCCAGCTTGTTTTTGGAGGTTCTAAGCTGTCAATGTACATTAAGGAGCGTGACAACAACCCTGCACATCAGTGATAGCCTCAACGACCCTTTGTTTTTTTTTTAATGTCTCGGCCCCAGGAGGCGCGCAATCGCTGTCTCGAGAGGAGACATGCTGTATCTACTTCTGGGCTTACATAGGCTTCCCATTTGCTGGCACCATCGTCGCTCCATTTTGTGATCATCCTATTTGTGAAGGACATGCATATGTCATGCCTTTTCTGGTGTTTACACCTTCCCGAGAGCACTGGCCAACTACGGGTAACATGCGCAGTGGCCATTTTTTCTGCATTATTTCAGGACCACTTTTTTATTTTTACAAATGGGTGACTAGTCCCACCACACGTTAGGAGTGCTGGTGTTTTCAAAAGCAACGAGTGCCTTTTGAGCATGCTCCTGAAGGTACTTATTTCTCTCTTTCTTTGTCTATCAATTACATCTAATTACTGGTCGCTGTCCGACCCACTTCCTGTTCTCCAACCTTCACTCACAAGTTATTTTTTCCCACTTGTAAGGATGGGTTCCGAGTTCGGAGCAGCCAGGCTTGAACCGGAGCTTGGAATCTGATGCGGGCACTAATGAGCCTGCGAGAAGCTTGTGAGAGTGAGCACAATCAGAATGTGGGAACAGAATATCAAGCAGGCCTAAGCCCTTGTCATGGAGCGGGCTCAAGCAGAACACATAGGCTGGGTAATCGTATCCCTGTCTTCTCCATGCACACTACGTCAGACTGTATACATGGGCCCATAGGCACAGCTAGGCTAGTCCTCAAACCTAGACTGCCTGATCCCCTGGAGATCCCCGTGTCCTCTCCTGGCCCACAGCCTCTCTGCACACTACGTCCACCTATACTCATGGGCCCATCGGCACAGCCTGTATAGTCTGCTCATCTATAGAGCCTGATCCACTGGTCTTCCCCAGGCCCATACGCCTGATCCCTGTTGCCCTCCATGCCATGTATAGTCATCAACAAGGCTAAAAACCATTAACGTTGACAACACCAATAGTTCTTGGAATGCCGAGATACATTGGCTTTGCCAATGCTTGTTTTGTAAGGGAGTGGGTGCATTAGTGGAAGGCAGAGAGCCTCTCAGGTAGCCCTCTGCACGAGGCTCCGCCCCCTCCAAGGCCATGCCCCTCCTCACACTGTGTACTTTGTTTATAGGTTGGCAGATATGCTACGCGAGTGACAGATTTTGAGATTATGTTGTCTTAAACCTTAGAGGTAGTGACTAAACTGCAACAGGATGGAGCTGTTTTCAGTGAAAAAAAAGTCCTGCTCTGCCATTCTGAGTTTAATGTATATTCAAACCTAAACCTCTTTAATATGAACCATACGAGATATGATGTGACTAATGCCAGAATAAAGTTCCTATTTCCTTAGTTAGAGAAGAAACAATTCAAAAATTGTATGAGTATGTATAAGGAATGTTTTCGTGTACATATTACATTTTGACTCATTTGGCTAAAAGGATTAAGCCACTTTTTTTTCACAAAACTTGACTTACTGAAGTGCACTGCAATAGTATTTCTGTACATATGCAATAAAAGCGTACATAATTATAGTTTCAGCTAAGTGTTTGTAAAACGCAGCAATGTTTGGATGAATTGTGTACAATGACAAAACACAAAGGGCATTACAGTGCACTAACATGATCGATATATTATATAATGTACCTATGGGTGTCAGAAGTTTATAGTATGAAATTGTAGAAGGAGGGGTCTACAGCATGGAGACAGTGTTGGTAGATGTAATATGCCTCATAGGGAAGGACCAATGAGAGTTTGCCAAGGAAATATAATGTGTGAAGGTGAGATGGGGAATGTGACTGAAGGTACTGTTGAGAAGTGCTGGATCACAGAGCCTTGTGGTCAGGCGGGCAAGAGGCAGGAGAGAGCTTCACACAAGGGGAAGCTAGGCCGTGAACTGAGGATTTGAATGTTGTACTGAGTCTTGCTGTAGTAGGAATCCAGCATACACGTGGTTAGGTTCATAGCATTGTTGAGAAGAGAGAATGACCATTTCACAAGTCCAACAAATTCATTCTTGCTGTTTTCCAGTCGTGAAATTGACATTTCGCTTCCGTGGCTGTGGCAGAGCTGAAAGTGTTGGTGTTTTGTAAAAGACAAGAAATGCACTAAAATGTGTGGTGGGCGAGAATGAGGGCATCGTGAGAAACAAGACTATTGACCTCATTGAGAGTGAGGATGCGTTTCATGGTTGATGTGAGTTGAACATGAGGCATTGCACGTCCAGAGAACGCGAGGGTGGGTGTTGCACAGAGAGGAGGGTGTGGAGATGAGGGGGGGAAGGGAGGGAGAGGGGACGGAGGCTATTTGACCAAGCACCGTCTTCAGTCTTAAGTCAGGGTTTCAGTGTGGTGTCTGTGCCTTCAGTGCAGATCAAAACACAGACTCAAGAGAAAGGCAAAGCGTTTGTGTCTGGTAAGTTGCAGCATTGAAGTGAGAAGTAAAAACCCTGCATTATTTTAAATGTTATGATGAGCAATTGGGAGGCCTTCAAAATCACTGCGAGAGAGCAAGAATAGAATACGATTTCAAAACAAATACACATCTAGAAAATGAAATAAAAGTGAAGGCACTGGATTTTCATAGACTTTAGCACTTCTGCTGATTCTGAGGAATGCAAATTCCCAATCTGGGTTTAATAAAACGAGTTTCTTATTTCGTTTACGAATTCCGTGGCAGGGTTTTTGCGCATTAGTTAAAGATCCAAATTAGTTACAGTGGTAGTGTGCAGGGTTAGCATCAGTATAATTGCTTTCTACCCTGCAAATGTGAACCTGATGTAGACAGAGGGCCCTTCAAAGGCGACAGTCTATCCCAATTCAAATCCACTGTAAGCGGGTGCCAGGCCTGTTTCAGTATTTGCGGAATGGGGGCATGTTGTCTGCTCCTTCTCTTTCTCGATTCTCCACCCCCATACTCCCTCTTGCCAGAAGTGATGGGTTTGGACCACTGTCGAGGCTGGCACCACAAAGAAGTGAAGATTTATTTTTTTCAGTAAAGTTAGTCATGCTGAGCTTTCAAACCCCACTTAAAGCGAAGGTCCCCATGTCAGAACTCTCAAGACTCCCATGTCCATGCATGATTATATCCCCAGTCCATATATATATATATATATATATATATACATATATATATATATATATATATATATATATATATGCATATATATATATATATATATATATATATATATATATATATATATATATATATATATATATATGTGTATTTTGCATTCTAATACTTGTACTTTTCTGTTTATTTTGGAACGAAGAGTACAATACATACCAGAATGCAAAGACAAAACTTGGACTGAATGAGCTACTTATCATACACGGACCTGGGATAAAATCCAAAATGTAACCGTGAACATTGCAAATGCTTAAAGATGTGCAGGGAGAGTTGGGAACACCCGAAGGAAAAAGTTAGACTAGGTGGGGTATATGGGAGACTTCAGATTGGCAGCGCATATGTCTGGGATGTGTGACTGTCTGAAAGAGAACACTTTACAGTGCAACAGCTTATATGGTCCTATTGACTAAGGGGTGAAAGTAAGACTTAGACCCATATTTATACTTTTTTAGCGCTGCATTTGAGTCCTTTTTTGACACAAAAGTGACGCAAACTTAAAAAATACATTTACATACATCCCCAAAAAACAAACTACCCTGACCCCCCATCCAGCCCCTAAAAACCTAACTACCCCAATCCCCCCACCCCATCCCAAAAACCAAACTACCCCAATCCACTCACTCCCAAAAACAAAAATACCCTGCCCCGCCACAAAAACAAAAGTACCCCAACCCCCCAACCCAAAAAACCTAACTACCCCGATCCCCCACCCCCAAAAACCAAACTACCCTGATCCCCCACCCAAAAAAACAAAAGTACCCCAACCCCCCTCCCCCAAAAAGCAAACTACCCGATCTCCCCACCCCCACCCCCACCCCCAAAACCAAACTACTCTGCCCCCACAACCAGAAACAAAAGTACCCTGAATCCCCAAAACAAAACTACCCCTACCCCTAATCCCACCCCTAAAAACAGAACTACGCCGATCCCCCACCCCACCCTTAAAAAACCAAAGCCCTTAATCCACCCCTTCAACCCTTAAAAACTATCCGAACCCTGATCCAGCCCCACTTATCTGAAGGGGTCCTCTCCAGATGCACTCTGCCTTTTTCTCTGCCTTAACCACGCATGTGGATCCGCTTGTGTTAACAGTGTTATCGTTCCGGAGTCGTTGTTCCAGATGTTTCGCAGTGCAGGTTGCTGCCTTGCGTTACTGAGCATGGTGGAGGCATTAATTGGGTGGAGCGTGGGTGTTCCCATGTATCCACCCATGTATTTTGAAGCATCCCCAGGTTTACCAACACTGCAAGACATGGAAATGCATCAGAATTGTACGCCTTCCCAAAGGAGGCGCAATGTGGAGAAATACAGTATCTTTATGCAAATTCCCAATCTGGGTTTAATCAAACGAGTTTCTTATTTTGTTTACGAATTCCGTGGCAGGACTTTTGCGCATTAGTTAAAGATCCAAATTAGTTACAGTGGTAGTGTGCAGGGTTAGCATCAGTATAATTGCTTTCTACCCTGCCAATTTGAACCTGATGTAGACAGAGGGCCCTTCAAAGGCGACAGTCTATCCCAATTCAAATCCACTGTAAGCGAGTGCCAGGCCTGCTTTAGTATTTGCGGAGTAGGGGCATGTTGTCTGCTCCTTCTCTTTCTCGATTCTCCACCCCATACTCCCTCTTGCCAGAAGTGATGGGTTTGGACCACTGTCGAGGCTGGCACCACAAAAAAGTGAAACTTTCTTTTTTTCAGTAAAGTTAGTCATGCTGAGCTTTCAAACCCCACTTAAAGCGAAGGTCCCCATGTCAGAACTCTCCCATGTCATACTCCCATGTCCATGCATGATTAAATCACCAGTCTCTGCATATATATATATATATATATATATATATATATATATATATATATATATATATATATATATATATAAATATATATATATACACATATATATATATGTATATATATATATATATGTATATATTTGCATTCTAATACTTGTACTTTTCTATTTATTTTGGAACGAAGAGTACAACACATACCAGAATGCAAAGACACAACTTGGACTGAATGAGCTATTTATCATACACGGACCTCGGATAAAATCCAATATGTAACCGTGAACATTGCAAATGCTTAAAGATGTGCTACAGGAAAGAATCACAGTTTCAGAAACCCTGGGACTCACAAAGTGCAGGGAGGGTTGGGAACACCTGAAGGAAAAAGTGAGACTAGGTAGGGTATATGGGAGACATCAGATGGGCAGCGCTTATGTCCTATTGACTAAGGGGTGAAAGTAAGATTTAGACCCATATTTATACTCTTTTAGTGCTGCATTTGCATCATTTTTTTACACAAAAGCGGCGCAAACTTAAAAAAGACATTTATATTTTGTAAGTTTGCGCCGCTTTTGCGTCAAAAAATGACACAAATGCAGCGCTAAAAAAGTATAAATATGGGCCTTAGTGCCAAGAAGCTATCTCAGAGATATGGATCGAAGGAGGCTAGCAGTGGTCTAGGGTTATGAAAGGAGACTCGGGGGCCTAGCAAAAGAAAAGACTAGTCATAAAAGTTGCCAGCTGGGTTCTTGCCATGAGGGTTATCTTCAATCAGGTCTATATTTTTAGTTAACTGCATTCTTTAAAGTGGAAATTATATACTGAGGCCCAGCTTCATGAAAGATTTGGGTCGTCCTTGCACCACACAAGAGGAGGCAAGGTGACAAAAAACCTAGAATAAGATTCACCAAGCCATGCAAGCCCACCTTATGTGGCCCTGCGTGGCTGAATAAATCTGTAAGTAATTCAAGGCAGCGCAGGTGAATGTATGATGGAACAACGAATGCTGGGACCACGCATGCCTAAACAATGCGGTCGGAACAACAACCGCGTTGCTACCACAAATTACTTTACAACGCATACCTTTACAATGATTTTTCATTGTAAAAGCTATGCCTAGTAAAGGCCTGTGTGGGAACGGCATGCATGGTTCTAGCATGCAACCACCCACCTGCCCTAAGGCCCAGAAGTACTCCACCCCTAATACTAAAACCACTCCGACCCACCACCCCTAAAACAAAACTACCCCGGATACTTCCCACCCACCCTGAGCCCTAAACCCTTCCCCAACCTCCCTCACCCACCCTAAAACAACCGACCCCCCCACCCCTAAAAACAAAACTACCCTGATCCCCCACCTGCAAAAACCTAACTACCCCGATCCTCACCCCTGCCCCTAAAAACCTAACTACCCCGATCCCCCAGCCCCCACCCCCAAAACCTAACTAACCCGATCTCCTAAGCCCCCACCCCTAAAAACCAAACTACCCTGATCCCCCATCCCCAAAAACCAAACTACCCCAACCCCCCATCCAGCCCCTAAAAACTTAACTACCCCGATCCCCCCCACCCCATCCCAAAAACCAAACTACCCCAATCCACCCACCCCCAAAAACAAAAATACCCTGCCCCCGCCACAAAAACAAAAGTACCCGACCCCCCACCCCAAAAACCTAACTACCCCAATCCCCCACCCCCAAAAGCCAAACTACCCTGATCCCCCACCCAAAAAAACAAAAGTACCCCAACCCCCCACCCCCAAAAACCAAACTACCCTAATCTCCCCACCCCCAAAAACCAAACTAATCCGCCCGACGACCAGAAACAAAAGTACCCCGAATCCCCAAAACAAAACTACCCCAACCCCTCACCCCACCCCTAAAAACAGAACTATGCCGATCCCCCACCCCTAAAAAACTAAAGCCCTTAATCCACCCCCCACCCCTAAAAACTTCCCCCACCCCTGCACCAGCCCCACTTATCTGACAGCGTCCTCTCCCGATGCACTCTGCCTTTTTCTCTGCCTTAACCACGCATGTGGATCCGCTTGTGTTCACAATGTAATCGTTCCGGAGTCGTTGTTCCAGATGTTTTGCAGCGCAGGCCGCTGCCTTGCGTTACTGAGCATGGTGGAGGCATTACTTGGGTGGAGCGTGGGTGTTCCCATGCATCCACCCATGTATTCTGAAGTATCCCCAGGTTTACCAACAATGCAATATCTTTATTTCTCCTCGTTGTTTAATATTTCTAAGTGTGCTGCATTATGCAGCACACTTAAAAAGAGGAAAATTCCTCTAAGGATTGTTTTTGTGCCAGAAGGTGTCCTTTCCTGCACAAAAACAATCCTGCCTGTAACACAGGCACACTTGCATCATGGCGCAAGGGTACCTGGGATGGCATAATACTGCAGATTGTGCACCAGCACAGGTAAAGGACAGGAATGCGCCAAATCTTGATACATATGGTGCATTCCTGCCCCTCCCTTTTATGCAGCACAACAAGTTGTCTTTGTTGCGTTGTGTGGGAAAATGATAACGATGACCACAAATTAGAATAGTGATACTACAAACCACAGAATCCAAAGAGCTTTAGTCTAAAACGTCAGCAGCAGGGTGAAGATAACAGACCTGCCAACTTGCAAACAAAATCGGCCGCATAAGGAGGGAGTGGGGCTTTGTGGGGCTTTATGACGATAATATCCCAAGAGGCCATCCCCTGACCACCTCTTTGCGCCAAAAATAATTAGAACAAAAGGTTGTTGATGCTGCTGGTGGTGTCCTGTGGTGTTTTCACACCCCTTAATGGACATCACCTGACTGCAACCTCAAAAGACAAGCTGGAAATCCACTCTCTGAAGTGGTTTCCAGCTCACCTTACCTGCCACCGTGTAATTTCGTCTCCTCATCGGGTGACTGTGTGAAGGGAGCCAAAATCGTGTGACTCACAGTGGCTCAGTGTGAGTGGGAAGGTCTGACATAGCCTTCATGAAATTAGACAATTTGGGAAGTTTTGGGGTTACCCTTGCACTGTAAAGAGAGAGAGAGAGAACACCTTATTAGTGCAAGGCTGACAGCTTCATGTGGGTGTCATCAGCCATGTTTGTGTTACATTATTACACTTCATATGTAGTCCTATTCCATTCTGGGGGTAGCTGCCTCGCAATCTGAAGTGGGTCACTTTAGGATTATCCTGTTTCTTTATAATATTGTTATGTGCAGCCTAGAGACCACTTTAGTTGTAAAAAAAAAAGAATCAGAAACACAATATACATACAAATATGCATTGATAGGACTTTGGTTGAGTCATTACTTTACTAATACTTTTGCCTTTCTATTCTCTACCCTTTTTCATTGTTTTAGTTATCCTCGTCTTTTAAACTATGGGGCCGATTTATGACTTTTCTTGCGCCCCTTAGCCTCCCCCTAGCGGCACCATGTGTGCGCCATATTTAAAATACAGCACACCATGGCGGAAGTAAGGGGTACTAGCGTCATCATTTTTTATCCTAATCCTGCAAAGCGCCCAGAGGCCCATTGAAAACAATAGGAGGCTCCCTTTAACACCTGCTTTTAGCATAACATAACGTTATTATCATTTTATTCTTTCTCCGGGGCAGGGTTAGTGTGGGGCGGGGCTAGGCTGGGCTGGAGGAGGGATATGTGCACATAAGTGCAGATGGCGCTTTGGCTGGCCATTTTGGGTGGCCAAACAGTCATGCGCACTTTGCATTTCTCCACCCGGCTGTATTTAACAGTCAGAAGGAGAAAGTGCACAGGGCCGTACTCCCTGTCTGAGCACTGAGGCAGAAACAGAACAGAAAAAGCTTTTTTTTTTTAAACAATGTTGAATATTTAGGAATGTGATTGGAGAGAGTGATGCCCAACCCAAACTATTATTGGTTTCAGCTATTTCAAAAGAACAGTCTCAAAGAGGAATTGGCATACTTCTTAAGAATGTGTGAATTTCACTCAAAATATATTAAATACTGTGCAGAAAAGGGGAAACCTATGGCACTTTGAATAAAAAAGAATGTAAAGCTTGTTTGGGGTGAGAAGGGTGAAGCAATCATGGATGGCTTGAAAAAGGAGTGGGGAATAGCACCATCATTGAAAACATTAAATGAACAAGCATTTGCAATGGGTCTCGCATTTGCTCAAGTTAGAACTATTAGCATTGCAAACTCCTAACCGGACTTTTCTTGCCACATAAAGTGAAAATGAAAAGTAATACACTTTCACATAAACGTGCCAATTCAAAACACCACAGCATCAGCTTGAAGCAGCACTCAAAAACACACGAAAAAGAAGTTTGCTTGCAGTCAAACGTATCGGCAAAATGCAATTAGCCATGTAATAGGGACGATGTCCAAGGCGGTAACTAAACCGCCACAAGGAGGGACAAAGGTAAAGCATTTACCAACAAAATAAAGAATTTTTAAAGGGAAGCCCATGAACAAGTGAGAGTGATGGGTGTGCAGCGGATGTGGTTAAAAGCCCAGATGCATACCAACACGTCGGAAAAGCACTGCTTTTGCGCTGCTATGTTCAACTTAAAAAATACAAATGTTAGCCAAATCATCTTAGCAAGTGCCTTGTTGCACCACCCTGTGCCACTGGGAAAGGGCAGAAATGTGCCATATCTATAAGATACAGCACATTTCTGTCCTCTCCCCCTGCACTGGGGCACAAATTGCTGCCTAGCGCCAATGCAGTCACCCTTGCACTATGGTGCAAGGATGCCTGCGTTGCGGGAATGATTGTTTTTGTGCAAGATGGAACACCTTCTTGCACAAAACAATCACAAGAGGTGTTTTCCTCTTTCTATGTGTGCTGCAGCACACATAGAAAGAGGAAAAACGGGAAGACATAGAGATTTTTTTCCCTGTTCCATTATTCTTACGCCACCCTGAGGTGGCATACGAATCCGGTGCATTACCATCTGGGAATATATTCAATTTCTTTGGGTTCCATGAGTGTTGCATGGGAACACCCCATGCAACATCCATAGAACGTCCCTTTCATGCAGTGTTGTGCGTTAAAGGGGTCCATATTGGCAAGGCCATGATAAGAGATGCAAGGTGGCATTGTGTGGCCTTGTAAATATGGACTGGCACACTGTGCCACCGGTGCATTAAAAAAATGATGCTTTGGTGGCGCAGTGTGCCGCTAGGGCCTCGTAAATGGGGACCAAGATATTTAGTTTTGAGTGTGAGTTATTTGCTTCTGTGTGGGCTGGTAACAAATTTAAAAGTTTCATTTGGGGCAGAGAATTTGTATTGCAAACTGTTCACAAACCATTAGTGGGCATTTTGGAAAATGAGGGCTCAGGAAAAGTCTCCCCTACAATTTCTAAACTCGCTTGCAAACTACAAGAGTATTACTTGAAGATGGTACCTATTTCAGGGCTACTCAATGTGTCTGCTGATTACCTGTCACATGCCCCACATGAGGATAAAAAGAGTGGAAATTAGTTAGAAGAGAATGATGATTTAATGGTTGCATCTCTATCTGACAACAATGAGTCCATTGAAGCAGTACTCAACAGGGACTGGACACAAGCTTCTAATGATAATGAGGTACATTTGGGGAGGAAGTTGGGATTTGAGGTGAAATATTGGTGCCAGCTAGTTCTTTAAAGGTAAACTGATTTTCATATCGCATACGGGACATGTGGGTATAACAGGCACAAAAAAAGTTTTAAATGGCCTACCGTTGGCCATCTATGGATAGGAACATACAAAATGTATGTAAACAAATGAGGTGCAGATGCGCTGACAAAACAGTAAAGTTATGTGAATAACACATGGCATCCTCGGAGTTACCAGAAGATCCATGGTTGAAAGTTGGCATGGGCATTATTGGACCCATTAGTGCCCTCCCACCAAAAAGGCGTGCTGCTGTTGTACACATAGACTATTACAGTACATGGGTGGAGGTCATGTTTGTGTCCCAGCTCAACACTATGGGAGTTCTAAGCTTCCTTAAGAAGAATTTTGTCATGAGGGTTTTCCCCACCATCTGCTTAGTGACAGTGGGGTTCAAATTAACTCCCAAAAAATGTTGAAGTTTCCTCATGGGCAATAGAGCATTGAGCATATTAAATCCTTATTATATCATCCTCATAGCAATGAACAAGTAGAAAGAGCAAATCCACTCATTAAGGAAGTCATTCAAATGGCATGCATATCTCATGTCCAGATTATGGTCATACCACACACCTCATACCACTGGTAAAAACAACATTTGAATTGCTCCATAGTGGATTAGCCATAGCTAGGTTACTACTTCATGGATTGTCCATTGCTAGGTTGCTAGCTTATTTGTCTAAGACATGGAAGAAATGGGAGACATGTCCTCAGGTCAGGGCTAAAGGTCAATTGCACAAAGATGTGGCTGAAAAGCAGTTCAAAATGAAATACAACTATGAGAACATAAATAGGGTTAATGACTCATCCACTCAAAGTGGTGGTGGAAATAAAATTTAGTCTACTGAAACAAAAACAGTGTTAGTAAATTCAGAGATCCTGTTAAGGTAATCAAAATATGGGGTACAGCTCTTCTTTTGGAAAACAGGCAGAGGTGGAACAGGTCAGTAGTTGTGCTGTGGTAGTTAGTTCCTCAGGTGCTGACAAAACTAAACATTTACCTCCAATAGAACTTCCTTCACTGAGCTTTGCAAATCCTCTCATGCCAGTACTTGCACCAATGCCACATGAGTTAAATTGCCAGTAGCAGCCTTACTGATGCAGAATCTGACATGATGGGATGCATTTCGAGTGTTGAACCAACTTCAATACTTAAAGACCATGTATTGTATTAAATTATTTGGAAAGAGGGTGAAGATGTAGGATCTGTATTTATATGGTTATACGTTGTTTCACATTAATCCTTTACCTCATTGCTTCCTTCCCCCCGTGTGTGTGTGTGTGCAAGAGCGAGCCACATTCGTTGTGACATGCCGAATGTGCTATGCTAGTTGGTCAGCATTTGTTGATGCTCTTTGGAAAAATAAACATTTTTTGATATTTACTTGCCTCTTTCTGTCAACCTTGTACTCTGATTTGTTTCTGTTGAAATTAAGAGCACCCAGGTGAGTTCAGGTACCTCTTTTCTTAAGCTGGGATTTTTTTGTTTTTTATTGAACTTGTTTGTGGAGATGGTAGAGTGTGTGTGAGTGGGGGAGTGGGTGGGGTATGTGGAAGGTGGTGAGCATAGGATGGATCCATGCAAGATTAGTTGGCCTTAAATTTCTTTGTGGATGACATTATGACACTGGTTCCCGGAAGACAGCAGTTTGCTAGTGGAGTATGGATATGCTACTGCTGCAGAGCTGCTTGTGGCACTGCTAAATGGGAGTCCTATGTTCTTTTCAGTTGATTGCTAAATATTGAAAGCATTGTCTGCTGTGACCAGGTCCTCAAGCCACAGTTGTACTACTTAGTGTGGTTTCAGGTGAGCTATGTGGCTGCAAAATATTTTCTCCTTAGGGCCCTGGTGGCGAGGTGTGTAGGGTGTTGGCGGTAAGAGCACAATAGAGCATCTTGTATTGAATCATAGCTGTGCTTCTAATGAGCTTAAATCCCAGACGAGGTGTCTACACTCATTAGTCGAGGGGTAGTACACTACACTGTGGAAGAGTGGTTGGTTATAAGAGTGTGGAACTTGAAAGGTGACCCATTGGTGAAACCTTTGAAGCCTTTTAGTGTCACATGATCATTCCCTGATCCCGTCTTAGGTCGCTGTGCATAGGCATGTAATAGGAGGAAGGCATTTGCAAGGGTGAGGACATCAACATATAGCCTAGGGATATAGTCACTTTTGGTGAGCCTCAGGCAATCCATGAGACGCCCTGGATAAGGAGGGGCTGTCAGAAGTCCCTGCAGTTCTTTTGGAACACACAGACAGAGAGATGCACTTGGTTATAGGCAGCCCAAGGAAATGTCTGTAGTGGACTCACAGGAATGAGAAGAGTCAGGGTCATGATCATGTACTTGTAGGCGGAAGTCATGATAAATGACCTATAGAGAGTATTCCTCAACCCACTTAGAAGAAGTGAGGCTAGCTTTGCTCGCTTACTGGAATTCAAGATAACTGTTATACCCTATTACTTTCAAAGATCACCGGCCTCCACAATTACTAGACACTTGTGATACTTTACAACAAACAGTGTATGAACTAGCAATTTTCACAGTCCTTACATTTTCTTTGCTCATACTTCAGTCACTCATCTGGTCTAGGGTCTGGAGTTAGTAAAATAGCTCTGTATGTTTGCTGCAGACATTGTTGCATGACCCCTACAGTTCACAGATTTTAATGCCTCCAAAGTCAACCGTGTATTTCGTCCTTTTGACATCAGTATAGTGTTAGAAATGTGGTCTCTAGTTGGCAGTGGTTTGCACCCTGTCCAAGTAGAGACCCTCATTCTAGTCAGGGTAAGGGAGTCACACAGCTAAAATCCCCCCTGCTCACTCCCTTGGTAGATTGGCACGAGCAGTCAGGCTTATCTCAGAGGCAATGTGTAAAGTATTTGTATACACACAAAGTAACATAGTGAAAACACTACAAACACACTCCACTCTAGCTTAGCAAAATAGCCAATGTTTATCTGAGTAATATAAGACCAAAATGACAAATATCCAACATACAGAAGTAAAGATATGAATTTTTAAAGATTAAATCTCAGTAAAGCGCTTAGAAACACAATAGCTCGATCTGA
The DNA here is from genome assembly GCF_031143425.1 of Pleurodeles waltl. NCBI lineage: Eukaryota > Metazoa > Chordata > Amphibia > Caudata > Salamandridae > Pleurodeles > Pleurodeles waltl. Next base: position 160,699,088 of record NC_090445.1, on the reverse strand, counting down.
GCCTATCATGGTGTCTTGACAGAGTCATTGCCAACAGTCCAACGCCACTTGCGAGGAAGTGCGTGAGGGTCACGGAGTCGCACGGACCGCTAGTTACAGTACCTTTGGACAACAAGAAAACAAGGATGTTGCACAGAGAAGGGGGTGAGGTGTCGCTGGAGCCGGTGCGGCGTCAGCTCCTTAATGCTATCAGGGAGGTGAGGTGTTAGGTCCTTAGTGCTAGGCACGGGAGGTGAGGCGTTGGTTCCTTACCGTTGCAGGGGAGGTGATGCAGCATCGGTGGCAAGGCGTCAGTTCCTTACGATCTGGTGGGGTCGATGAATCCAGCAGGTCAAGGTGCAAGGCATCGACTTTGCAGTGCCACGGGGCCACACGTGTTGTGGTGGAGTCAGAGCCTGGGTGTCACTGATATCGGTGACACAATACTTGGGACTCACGCTGTTGATGGACTTCAGAGACATCGGGACTGCAGTGTCAGTCGTTGCACTCAGCGGGGAGCACGGCTCCTGGTGCAGGCAGCGGCGTGGAGTCAGACAGCGGCGCCGGTTCCAAAGTCGCTCTGGAGTCAATGTCCTTCTTTCTTCTTAGTTACACCAGAAAACCCTCCCAAGGGCCCAGGAACTGGATTTGGCACCACTTGGTGAGTCAGGACTCTCAGCAAGAACGCCCAGATGTTGGCAGATGAAGTCTTTGATGTTCCTGAGACTTCTAACAGGAGGCAAGCTTAGTCCAAGCCCCTGGAAGCAGGTTGAAGAAAGCAAAGTCCAATTCTCTTACTCCCAGGACAGAAGCAGCAAGCAGCAGGCCAACACAGCAAAGCAACAGGCAGAGTGACAGTTCCTCCCACAGCATCTAGCTCTTCTTCCTAGAAGAATGTCCTCAATCCAGCAGGATTCTAACTTTGTGGCATCAGAGGTCTAGTTTTTATACCAATTTCTACCTTTGAAGTAGGCAAACTTCAAAGAAAAGTCTTTGTAGTGCACAAGACCCTGCATTTTCCTGCCCTGGCCCCAGACACACTTCAGGGAGTTGGAGACTGCTTTGTGTGAGGACAGGCACAGCCCTATTCAGGTGCAAGTGTCAGCTCCTCCCACCACTGTAGCTCAGGAAGACCCATCAGGATATGCAGGGCACACCTCAGCTCCCTTTGTGTGACTGTCTAGAGTGAATTCACAAACAGCCCAACTGTCATCCTAGCCAAGACGTGCATTCCACAGCCAGGCAGAATGGACACCAGAGCCATAGGGCGGAAAAAGTCCTGCCCATGGGCTGGAGGCCCTCTATACACCTGGCTGGTTTACTGCGCTAGGGAGACTAGCCATTCCACAACCATGGTATGGCTAGCTCCACTGTCCGTCAGAGCAGTGACTGGGACCCCATTCACTGTCACCTGGTGGAAGTGATGACCCCCACCATCAGGGATCACCAACTCACCCTTTGAGCCCACCTCCCAACTAAGAGAGCTAACAGCATGGTCTATGACCTGCCCCTGGGGACTACCTCTCCCGAAGGCCACATTGGCCACCCCTGTAGAGGGTCCACCAGTGTGTGTTTTCTGAGGACAGATAGAGTCCCCTTCCTTATGTCCTATCTGGGAACACTCAAAGCAACAGGTTGAAAATGGGGTGCCCTGGGCCAACGCCCACCAGACCTTCCCTCCTTCCTGTCAGAAGGGACATGGGAACCTTTTTCTACCCCCTTTTTCCTGGGACTTGTCTGTGTCTCCCTTGACCTCTCCCTCCTTCTTCTGTTTGGGACTCTACCCACCCTTGGCTGAGTCTCCCACATACTTCTTGTGGATCCTGGTACTCATCCAGTGGTCTGCCTCCTGAGCAAGCTTCCTGGGGTCAGTAAGCCTACTATCAATCAAGTGCTGGCGCAGCTCTAGAAAACACATACTAGACAAGTGCTACCATACAAACAATTTCTACAGCCCCCGATAATCTGTTTCCACACTGTCCTTCACCCAACCATCCAGTGCTCTGCAAAAGGAAGCCCCATACTCAAGCCAGGTCTGGGAATCAAGCTTCCTGCTCCCCCTGAACTTCCTTCTGTACATCTCTGATGTTAGGCCACACCTAGAGATGAGGGCACCCTTCATGGTAGTGTAGGTGAGCTCACTAGGTGCCTCTAGTGCCAATAAGGTGTCCCTCCCTTCCACTGTGAAGTAGTTCTACAGGCCCACCCCCAGTCTTTCTCACGGATCCCATCCATGTGGAGAGCTGCCTCATTGCCCTGAAACCACCTGTGTATGTCGTCCTCCTTAGTAAACTCTTTCCCTAGATTCCTGGGAAGGTGCACCCTTCTCTCAGACTGCATTGATGAAATGCTGCCACCATCTGTGCTAGCCTTGACTTTGAAGTCCAGCTCCTTTACGCACAGCTCGTGAGCTGAGATCATTTTTCTTTTCACTATGGCCAGTTTCTTTGCCTCCATTTCCAGCTGGAGCCTTTCAAGCTCCAAAGTGTCCTCCAGATCCTCTGGGGTTAGAACCTTTGAGGAAACACTGCTGCCTGCCCTGCAGGGTACCTTCCCACCAGACAAATCCTGGTTATCCACAAAATCACCATGCAGGCTTTGCTCCTCTCTATCCACAATAGCACTCTCCCCCTCTGTGAGCTCACCAGCCTCCTTTGCTGACAACCAGGCCCTCAACGCCTTTTGCAGCTCCTCCTTTTTGGTGAGGCCTCTAACAGGACATTTGAGCCCCTTGCAGAACTTTTTGAGCTGTGATGCTGAGTAGGTCTCCAACCTCTCGTGCTCAAACACCAACTCTGCAACAACTGCTGATGACTCTCCAGACTAAGACATAATTGTGGATGATTCCAAAGTTGCACTTTCAAGAAGGCAAAAAGAAGAGAATGCCAAAAAAGAAAAAAACTGTATGTGGTTGCGTAATGGTCTGCGATATGGAAGTAGTGTACACCAATCACTGTATGTCAAGTACAATTACAAGTCCTATCCTCACCGCTGATCACCAATATTAGAAATGGGGTCTCTAATTGGCAGTGGTTTGCACCCTGTCTAAGTAAGGACCCTCACTCTAGTCAGAGTAAGGGAGTCACACTGCTAAGATAAACCCTGCTCACCCCTTTGGTAGTTTGGCACAAGCAGTCAGGCTTATCTCAGAGGCAATGTATAAAGTATTTGTCCACACACAGTAACACAGTGAAAACACTACAAACAGACTCCACACCAGATTAGAAAAATAGCCAATATGTATCTGAGTAAAACAAGACAAAAACAACAAAAAATCCAATATACACAAGCAAAGACACAATTTTTTAAAGATTAAGGGAGTTATTACAACTTTGGAGGAGGTGTTAATCCGTCCCAAAAGTGACGGTAAAGTGACGGATATACCACCAGCCATATTACGAGTTCCATAGGATATAATGGACTCGTAATACGGCTGGTGGTATATCCGTCACTTTACCGTCACTTTTGGGACGGATTAACACCGCCTCCAAAGTTGTAATAACCCCCTAAATCTCCAACTGTCATCCTAACCCAGATGTGCATTCCACAGCCAGCCAGAGGCACAGGATGGTTAAGCAAGAAAATACCCACTTTCTAAAAGTGGCATTTTCAAATTTACAATTTAAAAATCAACTTCACCAAAAGATCTATTTTTAAATTGTGACTTCAGAGACCCCAAACTCTTTATGTCTATCTGCTCCCAATGGGAACTTACACTTAAAAGATGTTTCAAGGCAATCCCCATGTTACCCTATGGGAGAGATAGTCTTTGCAATAGTGAAAACCAAAATTATCAGTAGTTCACAATCAGGTAAAACACACCAGTACATGTCCTACCTTTTAAATGCACTGCACCCTGCCTATAGGGCTGTGCTGGGCCTACCTTAGGGGTGACTTAAATGTAGTAAAAGGGAAGCTTTGGACCTGAAAAGTGGGTGCACCTACCAGGTCAAAAAGGCAGTTTAAAACTGCACACACAGGCACTGCAATGGCAGGTCTGAGACATAGTTGCAGTGCTACTCATGTGGGTAGCACAATCAGCGCTTCAGGCCCACTAGTAGCATTTGATTTACAGGCCCTGGGCATACCTGGTGCACTATACTAGGGACTTACTGGTAAATTAAATATGCTAATCATGGCTAAACCAATCACCAATACAATTTAGACACTGGTCAGCTGTGGTAAAGTGCCCAGAGTCCTAAAGCCAGCAAAAATGAAATTCAGCACAGGATCAAAACAGGTCAGAAGCCAAAAAGGCAAGGAAAACAATGCGGAAAGGGCCTTTTCCAACATATAGCAAGTAATATAAATCAGGTAACCGTAAAGACTGGTATTTAAATTACTGTGAAAATACAAACCCAGAGGAGCAAGAGGTATAAAAACAAAAACATCTATTATTATACTAAACACACACAGTTAAATGCTAGGAAGTCCAATATGTTGGATACCTTTCAGAAAATAAACACCAGCAGCTAATGTGATGAATTTCATGTTTTTTTGTGGATAACATCATTGCATCATGGAAAGAGTTTGGAGGGCTGCTGTAGTTTTTGTTATCCTTTTATTTTAATAATATGTTATGGTTGGATCAGACAGTAGACCCCAGTCCCTGGAATCTTTCTAGCTGAATCCAGTTGGGAGTTGTGATGCATGAGACTCCTGTATTGAACTTTTCACCTAGCAATCATTGTTTTCATGTGTGTTAGTCTAGGTCATTGAATTAAAATACAATTAAGATTACAGTAACCAGGATGAATTTGATTATCACATGAAAGTCCAGGACTGGAAACAGTGTCTATAATGACTTGGAAAATATAATCACCCAACATAGACCACGATCCAAGGTGATGAGAGGTTATTTTAAGCGCAACGTGGAGGCATGGCTTTCAAACTAAATAATGCCTTACTGTGCCCAAGTCCTGTAGTAACAGATGCATCTCCACGAAGGCATGAAATCTATGGCTTTTGATTAGACACAGGTTTCTGCAGTAGCACATTGACTCATTGGGCTTTCCTATTAACAACTCAATTCACTCTAGAAGGTGTATCCCCAGTCAAACTCAATAGGATCAGTTCCCATCCGGTAGCACCCTTGAAACCAGAAAACTGGGAGCTTGTCTAAGCCAGGTTAAAGTATAAATTAGAACACTTTATACCACTGACTGTAAAATCTAATGTAAACATGTCTTAGAACCATACAAAAGCCCGCACGAAAAGGCCAGAACAGCTTAGTAACACAACAGCCCAATTAGTTCGATGGCTAACACCACCAAAGGGGTCTTAGCTGTTATTCAAGAGGCATCTAGGCCGACAGTTACCACATAGCTCTATCCTCCTTTAGTTAGCCTCTGTGTCATTTAAAGCAGATAGCATGGTGGTTCATCCCTTATCTCATGTCCTTCATTCATCTTATGAGGTTGTACCCACTGAGGGGCCAGCCATCATGTTTCATCCTACTAAAGGATCGCTGTTTGATCAGCTGGGTGGAAGCCTACTGCGGTGCAAGCTTCTGTAAGTATTCTGGGCCTCCATCCCATTATGCTTTAAGAATGCTGCAGATGACCTTGAATTTCATCGCGGAGTCAACTGGGAGCCAGCAAAGTGATTTGATGGTAGGCTTGGAGTGGGCTTTTTGGTGGAAGTTTGAGCAGTCTGGTTCTGTGGTCTTTGTAGTCTAGCAGGTATGACATTAAGAATAACCATGACAAAAACTACTGGAATTATTAAATGCCTTTTTTTCTTTTCTCGGGCTCCCATTTGTAATACCTGGTAAATCTCCCTCCTGCCCCAGAGTTACCGGTGACCCCTGTATCGGTAGCTTCACAGCGAGAAGTCAGTGAGTAATAAACTAGGCCACTTGTCATTAGGCTGTTAGTTGGGTAAAAACTAATATCTTTCATTTTTTGGCAAAAGACAATCTAGCCAGTGGTTGTTCTCTTTTGGGTACTCCACGTTATCATTATTATTACTGCTGCCTAGCAACAACTGCCTGTTCACAAAGTACTCCACAAGGCGTGGTCTCATCCTTATTTGTTCAAATATTTTTTTAAAGTTTACACTGCAAATAAAACAGGCCATTTACAAAAGCATTGCGGAGTATGTAAAGTAGAACTCCTGTAGTCCTCTTTCCCGTAATCAAATTTGTGATTTAGCCTCAAAACATATAAAATGTGAATGAAATGGGAATTTCAGGGGAATATTCATCAACAAGTAGTACAAACTGATAGGACTGTGTCCGCCATTAACTTTTACTAATCAGGAGTTTAATGTTTCAAGGTTGATTCATAGAGGGATGGAAGAGTACGAAAAAGAGTACTCGTGTTGTACTATTTCCCAAACTCAAAAATGCTTTGTGAATCAGCCCCAAAATGCAGATCTAAATTAATCAGGTGGAAATGGAGAGGACTGGGCGTTCAATAACAGTCGATTATTCATAACCTACTGACTAGCACTCCAAATCAGTTGTTTAACTTTAATACCACATACATTTATTTAATGATAAAATGACTGACTTTCTGCAAAAACAAAATGCTGATGCTTGGATGGATGAAACGACCATAAATGTTCTCACCAAACCTATAAAAAAACAAATACTCTTCTGGCTCCATTGTTGTGTGATTTGTATTTGTATAACTAAGAGGTCTTGCTTCCTGCCCTGACTTGTTTTCTGATATGATTTCCAGTAAACCATTTCTCGTCTGAGTGTTCCATCTGGCCAGTCTGAAGTGCTGTACTATCTGAGCCATGGACGTCATTTAAGGATCGCCAGGGGTCGCAGCTGCGACCTCTGGCCTGCCCTTTGCGACACCTGGCACTACCATTGTGACCGCTGGCCTCAGAAGTGGCAAATTTAGTGCCAGGAGCACAAGGGCAGCTGGTCGTAAGTTGGGGCTACACTCTCTTTGTTTTCTGCCAATTTATTTTTTACACTAACAGTGAATAATAAGATATTATTCACTGTTAGTGTAATAAAATGGTGTACAATTAGCTGGAATATGCCCTTTCGTGGCAGGTGAGGCACATAAAAATGCTTTTAAATTTATGTTGTGTGCGTGCTTGTGGGTGAGAGTGTGTTCATGTGAGAGAGTGTGTGCAAGTGTCAATTTGTGTGTATGTGTAAGCATGTGTGTGAGTGACTGTGGAGGTCAAAGGGCGTGCGATGTCACTGCCGCTACCCCTGGCATTTTGGTGAATTGACGTCCATGATCTGAGCTAAGTTATATTCTTCAGATCTTTAGTATGTTTTATTGTACTGTAATGTTATTGCATTTGATAGCACTCACTACCTCTGAGGAGGCACTGAAGCGCGTTATGCCGGATAGGTCATAATTCCTTTTTTTCTACTACTAAGGCACACCCACGAAAAAAGAGATTTTAACCCATTCTTGAACAGAACCAGATTTCATGTCCTTCATACACAAATTCTACTAACTCTAAATCTAGACTTGTAAATGAAATCCAGATTGTCCTTGATTCATTTAGACTGACAGGGCCAAATACATTTATTTTAATGCTTGACCTGATTCAATGTTCTTAGATATTCTGCAAATCGATTTTTATCATTGGACTGACCTAATTAGGAGTTTATGTGATTTTAATTGATTGCAAGATGGACAATCATTCTCCTTATAACGTCTTTGCCATTTGCATTCCTCTAATATGTTTTTTAATATCTACGTTTTTAAATGTGGCATAAACCTGAATTTATTTGTATGACTAGCAGTGTGGTTTTCTTGCATTAAAGGCAGGCATGCAAAACATCCCTGATGGCTCATTAAGCTGATTCATAATTGTATTGATGTGTGTAGGAAGTTGGCTCTGTATGCACTATTTCAAAGTAAGGAATAGTATGCACAGAGTCCAAGGGTTCCCCTTAGAGGTAAGATAGTGGCAAAAAGAGATAATACTAATGCTCTATTTTGTAGTAGTGTGGTCGAGCAGTAGGCTTATCAAAGGAGTAGTGTTAAGCATTTGTTGTACATACACCCAGGCAATAAATGAGGAACACACACTCAGAGACAATTCCAGGCCAATAGGTTTTGTTATAGAAAAATATATTTTCTTAGTTTATTTTAAGAACCACATGTTCAAATTCTACATGTAATATCTCATTTGAAAGGCATTGCAGGTAAGTACTTTAGGAACTTTGAATAATCACAATAGCATATATACTTTTTACATAAAACACATATAGCTATTTCAAAAGTGGACACTGCAATTTTCAACAGTTCCTGGGGGAGGTAAAGTAACATTAGTTCTTGCAGGTAAGTAAACCACCTACGGGGTTCAAATTGGGGTCCAAGGTAGCCCACCGTTGGGGGTTCAGAGCAACCCCAAAGTCACCACACCAGCAGCTCAGGGCCGGTCAGGTGCAGAGTTCAAAGTGGTGCCCAAAACGCATAGGCGTCAATGGAGAAGGGGGTGCCCCGGTTCCAGTCTGCCAGCAGGTAAGTACCCGCGTCTTCGGAGGGCAGACCAGGGGGGTTTTGTAGGGCACCAGGGGGGACACAAGTCCACACAGAAAGTACACCCTCAGCAGCGCGGGGGCGGCCGGGGGCAGTGTGCAAACAAGCGTCGGGTTTGTAATAGGTTTCAATGGGAGACCAAGGAGTCTCTTCAGCGGTGCAGGCAGGCAAGGGGGGGGGCTCCTCGGGGTAGCCACCACCTGGGCAAGGGAGAGGGCCTCCTGGGGGTCACTCCTGCACTGGAGTTCCGATCCTTCAGGTGCTGGGGGCTGCGGGTGCAGGGTCTTTTCCAGCCGTCGGGATTTTAGAGTCAGGCAGTCGTGGTCAGGGGGAGCCTCGGGATTCCCTCTGCAGGCGTCGCTGTGGAGGTTCAGGGGGGACAACTTTGGTTACTCACAGTCTTGGAGTCGCCTGGGGGTCCTCCCTGTAGTGTTGTTTCTTCACCAGTCGAGTCGGGGTCGCTGGGTGCAGTGTTGCAAGTCTAACGCTTCTTGCGGGGATTGCAGGGGTCTTTAAATCTGCTCCTCTGGAAACAAAGTGCAGTCTTTGTTGAACAGGGCCGCTGTCCTCTGGAGTTTCTTGGTCTTTTGGAAGCAGGGCAGTCCTCTGAGGATTCAGAGGTCGCTGGTCCTGGGGAAAGCGTCGCTGGAGCAGGTTTCTTCTGAAGGAGGGAGACAGGCCGGTAGGGCTGGGGCTAAAGCAGTTGGTGTCTTCTTCTCTGCAGGGGTTTTTCAGCTCAGCAGTCCTCTTCTTCGTAAGTTGCAGGAATCTAAATTCTTAGCTTCAGGGGAGCCCTTAAATACTACATTTAAGGGTGTGTTTAGGTCTGGGGGGTTAGTAGCCAATGTCTACTAGCCCTGAGGGTGGGTACACCCTCTTTGTGCCTCCTCCCAAGGGGAGGGGGTCACATTCCTATCCCTATTGGGGGAATCCTCCATCTGCAAGATGGAGGATTTCTAAAAGTCAGAGTCACCTCAGCTCAGGACACCTTAGGGGCTGTCCTGACTGGCCAGTGACTCCTCCTTGTTTTTCTCATTATCTCTCCTGGACTTGCCGCCAAAAGTGGGGGCTGTGTCCAGGGGGCGGGCATCTCCACTTGCTGGAGTGCCCTGGGGCATTGTAACACGAAGCTTGAGCCTTTGAAGCTCACCGCTAGGTGTTACAGTTCCTGCAGGGAGGAGGTGTGAAGCACCTCCACCCAGAGCAGGCTTTTGTTTCTGTCCTCAGAGAGCACAAAGGCCCTCACCACATGGGGTCAGAAACTCGTCTCTCAGCAGCAGGCTGGCACAGACCAGTCAGTCCTGCACTGAACAATTGGGTAAAATACAGGGGGCATCTCTAAGATGCTCTCTGTGTGCATTTGTTAACAAATCCAACACTGGCATCAGTGTGGGTTTATTATTCTGAGAAGTTTGATACTAAACTTCCTAGTATTCAGTGTAGCCATTATGGAGCTGTGGAGTTCGTTTTTGACAGACTCCCAGACCATATACACTTATGGCTACCCTGCACTTACAATGTCTAAGGTTTTGCTTAGACACTGTAGGGGCATAGTGCTCATGCACCTATGCACTCACCTGTGGTATAGTGCACCCTGCCTTAGGGCTGTAAGGCCTGTTAGAGGGGTGACTTACCTATGCCATAGGCAGTGTGAGGTTGGCATGGCACCCTGAGGGGAGTGCCATGTCGACTTGGTCATTTTCTCCCCACCAGCACACACAAGCTGGCAAGCAGTGTGTCTGTGCTGAGTGAGGGGTCACTAGGGTGGCATAAGACATGCTGCAGCCCTTAGAGACCTTCCCTGGCATCAGGGCCCTTGGTACCAGGGGTACCAGTTACAAGGGACTTACCTGGGTGCCAGGGTTGTGCCAATTGTGGAGACAATGGTACATTTTAGGTGAAAGAACACTGGTGCTGGGGCCTGGTTAGCAGAGTCCCAGCACACTTCTCAGTCAAGTCAGCATCAGTATCAGGCACAAAGTGGGGGGTAACTGCAACAGGGAGCCATTTCTTTACACAAGCCCTCCCAGCCCACAGGCCAGGAGACTCAGCCAAAGCTGGGAGAGTCTTCCTAGTCTGTCAGGCGAGGAAGAGTAGAGGAAATAGGCTTGTTTGTTGCAGGGCCTACTCTGCCTTACATCCTCCTGTTCAGGTCATTCCCTCTGGGGAACTGACCCACTTCCACAGTGATAGGACCTAATCTGAACTGCCTCTTGTCTGTGCTTTCAATGCTTCACCCATTCTCTCTATTTTGGGGTTAGAGGTATCCACCTCTGCTAATCTTATCTTAGCCAGGGTCACCCCTAGCTTACCCAAAGAGGTTACCCAGAGCTGGAGTAACCCCACCATGACCAACAGGGTCAGGGGGCCTAACTTGCTATTTGGCATGGGGTCTGACCACCATGCCAAGGATAGTGCAGCCATAAAGGCTAACACCCAGCAGAGGCCACTGACAGCTGTCAGTGCCCAGAACCACACCTTTAGCTCTTCACCTACAAGGGAAGGGGCTAAGTTACAGGCTTCTTTGGGTTCAGGGTGCCTGTCTGCTGTATTAGAGTGGGGGGTTACCACATCTTGTAGTAAACACCCTTCGTCCACTCTTTCTTCTGTTAGCTGAGGAGCCACCCACTCAGGCTTAACAGTTGCCTGACTAGCCAGGACTTCTTGTGGGTCAGGTTGGACTTTATCAGAGCCACTTTTGGAGTTCTCCCCTACTGGAGCAGAATCTCCTTGGCTTGCTGGAACCTTGGCTAAAGGTTGTCCACCCTTCCTATACTGTTTTCTTTTCTTTTTCTTCTGGGGCCTGCTTGCAGTTACTTCAGGGGTAGGACCTCCAGAATCCTTGGGAGAGGACTGGCACTGGACCAGTTCCTCTCTTGGGCTCTGACTAACCTCTGGGTAGTCATTTCCAAGGAGACAATCAAGGGGGAGGTCTGTACTGACTACCACCCATCTCCAGCTAAAAGTCCCACCCACTTCTATGGGCACAAAAGCCACAGGCCTATCAGTGACCCTGTCTGGGCTAACCCTTACTCTGGCAGTCTCACCTGGGATGTACTGGTTTGAGAACACCAGCCTGTCATGCACAATAGTGTGACGGCACAAGTGTCTCTCAGGGCAGTGGCTGGGATTCCATTCACCAGTAGGTGGTGGAAGTGTCTACTTCCCTCTGGAATCTCCAACTCACCTGTTGGGCCCTTTTTCCAGTTGAAGGCTATGAAGACCTCCTCATCTGAGGAGTCATCCCCAATGGCTACACTGGTCACCCCTGGGATTTTGCTAGGGGGTTTGTTTTTGGGACAAGAAGTGTCCTTGGTGTGGTGCCCTGTCTGTCTACAGTTATGGCACCATGCCTTAGTTGCATCCCAGTTCTTACCCTGGTACCCACCTTTGTTTTGGGTTGTGTCTTGGGGCCCACCCACCTGTTCTGGTTTTTGGGGGCCTACAGAGGACTCTTTTTCTTTGTTTCTAGTGTCACCCACTTTCTCCTGGGGAGTCTTTGTAACCCCTTTCTTTTGGTCACCCCCAGTGGAAGTTTTGGTTACCCTAGTCTTGACCCAATGGTCCGCCTTCTTTCCCAATTCTTGGGGAGAAATTGGTCCTAGGTCTACCAGATACTGATGCAACTTTTCATTGAAGCAGTTACTTAAAATGTGTTCTTTCATAAACAAATTATAAAGCCCAACATAGTCATGCACTTCATTTCCAGTTACCCAACCATCCAGTGTTTTCACTGAGTAGTCTACAAAATCAACCCAGGTCTGGCTCGAGGATTTTTGAGCCCCCCTGAATCTAATCCTATACTCCTCGGTGGAGAATCCAAAGCCCTCAATCAGGGTTCCCTTCATGAGGTCATAAGATTCTGCATCTTTTCCAGAGAGTGTGAGGAGTCTATCCCTACACTTTCCAGTGAACATTTCCCAAAGGAGAGCACCCCAGTGAGATTTCCTTACTTTTCTGGTTACACTAGCCCTCTCAAAAGCTGTGAACCATTTGGTGATGTCATCACCATCTTCATATTTAGTCACAATCCCTTTAGGGATTTTTAGCATGTCAGGAGAATCTCTGACCCTAGTTATGTTGCTGCCACCATTGATGGGTCCTGGCCCATCTCTTGTCTTTCCCTTTCTATGGCTAGGATCTGTCTTTCCAAAGCCAATCTTTTGGCCATCCTGGCTAACTGGATGTCCTCTTCACTGGAGTTATCCTCAGTGATTTCAGAGATGTTGGTCCCTCCTGTGAGGGAAACAGCATCTCTGACTAGTATATTTGGAGACAGGGCTGGAGTAGCCCTGGTCTCCCTAACTAGGACTGGAAGGGGGGAATTCTCTTCCAAGTCACTATCTTCATCCTCTGTGTTGCCATCCTCAGAGGGGTTGGCTCTTTCAAACTCTGCCAATAGCTCCTGGAGCTGTAGTTTGGAAGGCCTGGAGCCCATTGTAATTTTCTTTATTTTGTAGAGTGACCTTAGCTCCCTCATCTTAAGATGGAGGTAAGGTGTGAGGTCGAGTTCCTCCACATTCATCTCTACACTAGACATTATGCTTCTAAAAGTTGGAATACTTTTTAAGAATCTACAACTAGTTCTAGGTTCTAATTCAACTTTTACAAAAAAATTTAAACTCTAAAACAAATGCTAACCAGGGACTAACACAAGGCCCTAGCAGGACTTTTAAGAATTTAGAAAAATAGTTCAAATTGCAAAAATCTATTTCTAATGACAATCTTTGGAATTTGTTGCGTGATCAGGTATTGGCTGAGTAGTCCAGCAAATGCAAAGTCTTGTACCCCACCGCTGATCCACCAATGTAGGAAGTTGGCTCTGTATGCACTATTTCAAAGTAAGGAATAGTATGCACAGAGTCCAAGGTTTCCCCTTAGAGGTAAGATAGTGGCAACAAGAGATAATACTAATGCTCTATTTTGTGGTAGTGTGGTCGAGCAGTAGGCTTATCAAAGGAGTAGTGTTAAGCATTTGTTGTACATACACCCAGGCAATAAATGAGGAACACACACTCAGAGGCAATTCCAGGCCAATAGGTTTTGTTATAGAAAAATATATTTTCTTAGTTTATTTTAAGAACCACAGGTTCAAATTCTACATGTAATATCTCATTTGAAAGGTATTGCAGGTAAGTACTTTAGGAACTTTGAATAATCACAATAGCCTATATACTTTTTACATAAAACACATATAGCTATTTCAAAAGTGGACACTGCAATTTTCAACAGTTCCTGGGGGAGGTAAAGTAATGTTAGTTCTTGCAGGTAAGTAAACCACCTACGGGGTTCAAATTGGGGTCCAAGGTAGCCCACCGTTGGGGGTTCAGAGCAACCCCAAAGTCACCACACCAGCAGCTCAGGGCCTGTCAGATGCAGAGTTCAAAGTGGTGCCCAAAACGCATAGGCTTCAATGGAGAAGGGGGTGCCCCGGTTCCAGTCTGCCAGCAGGTAAGTACCCGTGTCTTCGGAGGGCAGACCAGGGGGGTTTTGTAGGGCACCGGGGGGGACACAAGTCCACACAGAAAGTACACCCTCAGCAGCGCGGGGGCGGCCGGGTGCAGTGTGCAAACAAGCGTCGGGTTTGTAATAGGTTTCAATGGGAGACCAAGGGGTCTCTTCAGCGGTGCAGGCAGGCAAGGGGGGGGCTCCTCGGGGTAGCCACCACCTGGGCAAGGGAGAGGGACTCCTGGGGGTCACTCCTGCACTGGAGTTCTGATCCTTCAGGTGCTGGGGGCTGCGGGTGCAGGGTCTTTTCCAGCCGTCGGGATTTTAGAGTCAGGCAGTCGCGGTCAGGGGGAGCCTCGGGATTCCCTCTGCAGGCGTCGCTGTGGGGGATCAGGGGGGACAACTTTGGTTACTCACAGTCTTGGAGTCGCCTGGGGGTCCTCCCTGTAGCGTTGTTTCTTCACCAGTCGAGTCGGGGTCGCCGAGTGCAGTGCTACAAGTCTCACGCTTCTTGCGGGGATTGCAGGGGTCTTTAAATCTGCTCCTCTGGAAACAAAGTTGCAGTCTTTGTTGAACAGGGCCGCTGTCCTCTGGAGTTTCTTGGTCTTTTGGAAGCAGGCCAGTCCTCTGAGGATTCAGAGGTCGCTGGTCCTGGGGAAAGCGTCACTGGAGCAGGTTTCTTCTGAAGGAGGGAGACAGGCCGGTAGGGCTGGGGCCAAAGCAGTTGGTGTCTTCTTCTTCTCTGCAGGGGTTTTTCAGCTCAGCAGTCCTCTTCTTCGTAAGTTGCAGGAATCTAAATTCTTAGCTTCAGGGGAGCCCTTAAATACTAAATTTAAGGGCGTGTTTAGGTCTGGGGGGTTAGTAGCCAATGGCTACTAGCCCTGAGGGTGGGTACACCCTCTTTGTGCCTCCTCCCAAGGGGAGGGGGGTCACATTCCTATCCCTATTGGGGGAATCCTCCATCTGCAAGATGGAGGATTTCTAAAAGTCAGAGTCACCTCAGCTCAGGACACCTTAGGGGCTGTCCTGACTGGCCAGTGATTCCTCCTTGTTTTTCTCATTATCTCTCTTGGACTTGCCGCCAAAAGTGGGGGCTGTGTCCAGGGGGCGGGCATCTCCACTTGCTGGAGTGCCCTGGAGCATTGTAACACAAAGCTTGAGCCTTTGAAGCTCACCGCTAGGTGTTACAGTTCCTGCAGGAGGGAGGTGTGAAGCACCTCCACCCAGAGCAGGCTTTTGTTTCTGTCCTCAGAGAGCACAAAGGCCCTCACCACATGGGGTCAGAAACTCGTCTCTCAGCAGCAGGCTGGCACAGACCAGTCAGTCCTGCACTGAACAATTGGGTAAAATACAGGGGGCATCTCTAAGATGCTCTCTGTGTGCATTTGTTAACAAATCCAACACTGGCATCAGTGTGGGTTTATTATTCTGAGAAGTTTGATACTAAACTTCCCAGTATTCAGTGTAGCCATTATGGAGCTGTGGAGTTCGTTTTTGACAGACTCCCAGACCATATACTCTTATGGCTACCCTGCACTTACAATGTCTAAGGTTTTGCTTAGACACTGTAGGGGCATAGTGCTCATGCACCTATGCCCTCACCTGTGGTATAGTGCACCCTGCCTTAGGGATGTAAGGCCTGTTAGAGGGGTGACTTACCTATGCCATAGGCAGTGTGAGGTTGGCATGGCACCCTGAGGAGAGTGCCATGTCGACTTAATCATTTTCTCCCCACCAGCACACACAAGCTGGCAAGCAGTGTGTCTGTGCTGAGTGAGGGGTCCCTAGGGTGGCATAAGACCTGCTGCAACCCTTAGAGACCTTCCCTGGCATCAGGGCCCTTGGTACCAGGGGTACCAGTTACAAGGGACTTACCTGGGTGCCAGGGTTGTGTCAATTGTGGAAACAATGGTACATTTTAGGTGAAAGAACACTGGTGCTGGGGCCTGGTTAGCAGAGTCCCAGCACACTTCTCAGTCAAGTCAGCATCAGTATAAGGCAAAAAGTGGGGGGTAACTGCAACAGGGAGCCATTTCTTTACAATGTGTATCCCTGATGAGGGACTAGTAGATTAGATATTTTTTCAACTGACTTCAAAACATTGAGCCTATGCAAACGAAGAGCCACATTCATTTAATGACTTATACCTACTTTTTAACATTTTGCAAAGATTAGGTAAGATTGAATTAGGTGGTCCTCAGACAGTATAATGGTGGCTTTCCTCGGTATTTGAAAATCCTCATTGAGGCGAGAGGCAAATGGGGTGATTCTAGAGGATCCGGACTTGCATGTGGAGCACTCAACCCACAAAACATTATCTCTTCGAGTGTACACAAAGCTTGTTTTGCAAATGTGCACATTTTTCCCCACAGAGAACCAATTGTTTGTAAAGAAACTTATTTCCATATATGCTTTGAGCAGCATCAGGATTGGCCGCAGAGCAGGCTGGGAGCCTGTGCCTCCTGACAGGAAGAAGGAGAGGCAAAGCAGCAAGGAAGCAAGGCAGGTAAGTTTTTATTTTGTTCTTTTTAATTTAATGTTTATCCCCCTGCCCGCCACCCAGCCCCTTCACTGCGCAGCGAGCTGCGACTGAGATTTAGAGCCAAAAATACCTTTCTGAACTGGCCGTTATTGTCTGAGAAACCTGAATAGAGTTTGTGACAGTGACTGACTCTGGAATCGAGGTGACACCTGCTAGAATAAGGGTGATCTTTTAAGGCAAGGTTAGCACAGCTAGAATTCTGTACAGGTGCACTTTTGGATATTTTCAAAAATGCACAAGGAATCTCACACTCCGATGCAGGTTGGTTGTTACTTTTTCCATGCACTGGAACGGTCCTTTAGTACTCACGTAGGAGCCATGATAGGTGTGGAGTTTGTGTGTTCCCGCAGGCAGGCTTCAGACTGCGTTTTCAGTTTGGAAGTGTTTTTTGTGTTTCAAATGACCAAATTGATGATACCTTCCCCTCTTTCTGTGACTCCGAAAAACATGTATATGCTCCTTATCAACTGTAGCTGATGATAACTATGAACATCTCCTTTCACGCAGTCCCAGTGCTTAATTTGAGATGGTGATTTCCAGTGCAGAGCACCAGCACTTATTTTTGAGGACCGGCACTTAGGGCCAGATTTACAATGCTCTAGCACCTCTTAGTGCCACACTAGCATCAGTTTTTATACGCTAATGTGGCGTTAAGGAGGCCATTCTCCTTCGCCATATTTATAAAGTGGCAGAATACATGAATTGCGCCACTTTGCGACTCCCTTGCACCACTATATGCTTACGTCAGGCATAATGTATGCAAGGGGGCGTTCCAGAAGTGTGAGGCCCGTAAAAATGGCTCACTAAAATTTACAATATTTCACTGCACTGTTTTTAGCATCATTTTTAATGCCTGCTCACAGCAGGCCTTAAAATGATGCACCCATTATTTTCAATGGGCCTCCCTTTACTTTGCAGGGTCAGCATGATTATTTTTGGCGCTAATCCTGCAAAGTATCACAATAGTGTCATGAATTATGACCCTGTTGTCCTGAGGTGCGCCATGGTGCACCGTACTGTAAATACGGCGCTACCATGGTGTCGTTAGGTGTCAGTAGGGGAGCGCAAGAAAAGTGGGACATCACATCTGATGCTCCACTTTCTTGTAAAGCTGGCCCTTAGTTTTTTGCATCAGGCATTTACTGCGAGCAAAATACATCTATAGGAAAGAAAGAAGAAGAGAAAAATGAAAATGTTTCATAAAGGAACAAAGCAGAAAGCTGCAAGGGTGAGCTGAAGGGGCAGGGAGTGGCTGTAAATGGATAATGGAGAAGATGGCTTTAGGATTATGCTGCCTCAGTATTCAGTGCTCACACATTTAATTGCAGCAGCCGAGTGTTTGGGAGGAGAGCTTTGAGCACCGGCACATTTTTAATTACAAATTAAGCACTGCGCAGTCCACAACCAGCACCTCACAGATTGTTTTATCCAAACAGGAGCCTCCTCAGCAGATTTCCTGTGGGTGGCAGTGCTTTTTGTAAACACTGTGGCTCTATGATACCCGCTACTACAATCACTACCAGATTACAGAAAACGCTTCTCACCCCACATAACTGTAGTAAGCACTATATTAAGTTTACAGTACCGTAACTTTAAAATGCTTTCTATTTCCGAATCATTTCCATATAAGTTTATGTCTGATTCTTTTCATCTCAAACACTGGCTGAAGTTCATTCATGAAGAAAACTTTCTGCTGGCAATTATGTGCTTAATTAAAATGGTAAATCATACATGTTATGTTATTGTGTTTTTCCGAATATCCAACTTTAATATTGAATCCAGAATATTATGTCACCAGAATATGGTCAACAAAATATCGAGGTCCAAAATATCATAAGGGTTCGTTTATATAGGTACTATAACGATATTTATATCATCACGGTACATATATGTGGAACTAAGAATAATAAGAATCTATACTACCTTACCTTGTCAATATTTTGGCCCTCGATATTTTGGTCACAATATTTTGGTAGCATGAGGCATCTGTTGTCAATATTTTGACATATCAATGTTTTTCTGTAGCACAATTCCCACTGTTCCCAAGGGTGCATTGGCACTGTTGAATGTTAGCAGCCTTGTGATGGGCTATCTCAAAATGGAGGCTGCCCCCCTGCAGAATATGGTCATTAGATCCTGTAGCCATGCATGTGTCATTGCACTCCTTACTAAGGGCCATATTTAGAGTTTGGCGGACAGGCTATTCCATCAAAATGTGATGGATGTCTTATCTGCTGTATTACAAGTGCCATAAGCTATGATGCACATGTAATACTTGAAGGGATATCTGCCACGTGCCCACGTTTGTTATAGAACATCTGAATAAGGCCCTAAGTATTATCTGACTTAGCGAGAGCGTGGCTTTTTTTTTGGTGTTGCACAGCTTTGGTGCAAGATTTTTTGGAACACTTGCAAAATTATGTTTTGTGTGAATTGCTCTCTTCTGCTCAGCAAAAAAATCCATTGTGTAGGCCATTTCTTGAAATCTAGCACCCTCTTTTGGAAATTTGTGGTGGCGTTGGAAGTCAGCTACCGACAATACTTAATGTGAGGCCCCCTCCCTTGATGTATTATTGATGAGGTTTCAGTTGCGATTGTTTGTCGTAACTCGAGCCCTACAAGTGCTGCCTGTGACCCCCAGAGTGCTAACTTCTGGTTCTGAATCCGGGGTTATCACCACGGAAGTACCCAGGCGGGCGCGGGGCCTGTGACGCAAAGCCAGGCTACGCTGCAGTGATGAAGGATGCACGGTTCTGCAGAAGTGTCAAGGAAGGGAGGAGGTGGGAGTAGGCGAGATGTAAGCCATTTCCGATAGGCGAAATCTCACCCCTTTCCCGAAGTCAATTACTGATTAGGATCAGCTCATTCAAATGTTCTACATAGAGAAAATGATTTAATGCAACCTTTTGTAAAATGAAACTGCCAGACAATGGTCTGGACTGTTTTCTTTGGACTTCTCGTGAGGAGGTGCCCAGCAGCTCCAGGAAGCAAGGGAGGGACCCTGGCACGGAACTCTCCTGGAACGCGTTCCTGCCGAGGTCTGCAGAAAAGAGGGCTCGGAGTTTCCTGAGGCTGGCGGACGGCTTGTGGAATGAAAGAAACCGGACTGCCTGCTCCTATGTTTGTCAGATGTTGGTGGAAGCAGAACGTTTCTTTAAAACGTTTCAGAGTATAATAACTTCAGAACGTCCTTCGGCATTGTAAAATGTATGTGGAGATTACCATGTGCCAGGAACTTGCAGGAGTAGAATAAAATGCGACACTGCGAGGAGTGACAGGTTTTGGCCAGAATGCAGGACTCAGGGTTGGCATGCACCTGGTGTATACAAGGTAATAGCACTCTGACACATAGGGCCAGGTTTACGAATAAGTGGCTGAGCTGCACTGTCACTTGGAAAGTGCAGGAATGTGCCCTATTTAAGGGATTTGGGGCCAGATGTACGAAGCCGTTTGCATGTCGCAAACTGCGCAAAAACGGTACCGACTCGCAATTTGGGAATGCGACTCGCAAATAGGAAGGGGTGTTCCCTTCCTATTAGCGGCTCGCATCGTAATTCAGAGTTGCTTTGTGACCGCGAATGCGGTCGCAAACCAACTCGCAGTTACCACCAGTGTCACCCTGGTGGTAACTCATTCGCAAAAGGGAAGGGGTCCCCATGGGACCCCTTCCCCTTTGTGAATGTCGACAAAAATATTTTTTCAGAGCAGGCAGTGGTCCTGTGGACCACTGCCTACTCTAAAAAAATATATTTTTACCAAATGGTTTCGTTTTTTTTTTCATTTTGCAACTCGTTTACCTTTAAGGAAAACGGGCTGCAAAATGAAAAAAAAACTGCTTTATTTAAAAAGCAGTCACAGACATGGAGGTCTGCTGACTACAGCAGGCCACCATGCCTGTGAGTGCAGGGACTCGCTATGGGGTCGCAAAATGCGACCCACCTCATGAATATTGATGAGGTGGGTCTTTGCGACCCCATAGCGAGTCGCAGAGGGTGTCTGAGACACCATTCTGCATCCGATTTTGCGACTTGCAAATTGCGAGTCGCTCAGACTCGCAATTTGCAAGTCGCAAAATCGGATTTTGCTACATCTGGCCCTTGGTGCATTCCTGTCCTTTCCTCCTGCGCTGGTGCACAATGGTCTTCTAGCGCCAGCACAGGCACCCTTGCACCATGTTGCGTGCAGGATTATTTATGTGCAGGAAGGGACACCTTCCTGCACAAAAACAATCCAGGGGGGTTCCTCTTTCTATGTGTGCTGCAGAATGCAACACACATAGAAAGAGGAAACAATGAGGAGGAAACAACTAGGGAGGAGTAAGGTTTTGGCACATCCTCAGGTTTACCAGGGTTGGTAAATATCGGGATGCATCAAAATGCATGGGTGTTGCGTAGAAACACCCACCATAATGCTCATGAAAGGCTTCCATTGCGCAGAGTAAGGTAACGCAGTGATTTGCACTGCTTTGCCTCACTCCATACCTATCAGGTCATTCAAAGCTACACAAAGCCGCTTTGCATGGCTTCATATATATAATTGCAAGGAATGCGCTGCCGGTGCATCACAAAAAGCGATGCAATGGTGGTACAAGGAGGTCATTGATATGCCCCATAGTTTGCATTTGAGGAAATTGTGCTAGACTGTTCAGACAGGACCACCGAGGTGCGTTTGTCGTGTTATCAGGTGCAGTTCTTAGCAGTGTGATGCATGAAATGGTGTGAGAGACTGGCACGCAGTTTATGGTTTTTAGTTAGTTGGCAGCTTTGAGCAGCACTGCGGGTCCCTTTTTGATATGTTCTGTACTAATAGTCCACTTAGCCAGTTATAGCACTGGGTTGTCCATTCTGAGATATTTTGTTTAAAGGTTAAGGTTCTAAGCAGGCATAGGTTAAAGGGCGAAGTGGTGGAGAGATTTGCTGTGGTGGGCTTTGCTAATACCATCCCAAATTTGATTGCCATTGTGAGATGCCAAGAGGTGGCCGTAGTATGACCTATTCAGGATCCGCTGTGGTGGACTAAATTAGAGTCCTCCATTAGCTAGTGGTGAGTGGCAGATCCCTTCAGTTATTCCACGCCTATTCTGATAGTAATGGGCGGTTTGTTGTTGTGGACTAGTACACTACTGGTGATGGATAGAGTCCTTAGCAGGTTTGTCTTATGTGAGTGTAAGAGAGTCAAGCACTAAAGGGAATTACTAGGCAGCCTGTATGAACTGCAATTGACTGACTGCTGAAGTTTATGATAGTTCTAGTGTACATTATATATTGTATTGTGATTACATTATATAGCACTTACTGCCCCTGATGAGGCATGGTTGTACTCTACGCTGGGCAGCACGCTGCTCCAGGTCCCAGGTTTAGTGTTTTTGTAGTTATTGTTAGTTATAGGGATTAGTCCTGTGATCTACCAGAGCCATTCAATGCCTTTCTATATGGTAGATTACACAAGTAGGAAATTAGGCTTGATATTTAGTGGGAGGGGGGTATCAGAATTTCATACATTGGTTGGTGATATTATTAAATTCACTACAGCAGATTAGATATTGTTAGGGTCCATGAGTATTATGACTTTTAAGGATGAGATTGTGATATCTGAAATAAGGTGTGGGTAATTTGGAGAGGTAAAGGCAATCACGCATGTGACCTTGACTAGGCTGTGCTCAGAAGGATGAGGCATGCAGAAAATGGAAAGGAAGGAGAGGGTAATTTGAAGGGAAAAGGAGAGCCGACAATCAGAAGATTTAAGTTAAGGTTGGTTTTTCATGAATGAGTTTAGGAATATTGTAGAGGCTTTCTGCGACAGCATGCAAAAACTATAAAAGGAAAGAACAGTATTTGCTTGTGCTACAATATCAGTGGATGCCACGAGGACCGCATTGTTCACACATACCACCTTCATCCATTGGGTAAATACGGTTGAAATAAATATATTTTAATTTCCCCATGTTGTTTCCCTTTCCAACTGGGGATCAGAATAGGATGGAGAACAACAGTGTGTTTTAGTGACTTTGTGTAAAACTAATGCCTCTCAGGGCAGGTAGCACTGGGTGGCCTCCAGTTGGAAGAACCCACAACATAGGCATAATGCAATGATGAATATTTACTGTAAAACTGCCCGTCAGTTCTAAGTTGGTGGCTATTTTAATAGAAATGTTCCTGTCTGTAAATGGCATGCACTAACGCACCATGCTTTAGTAACATATTTGCAAAAGTGTTCTCCAAGTGTACGACATGCTACATAGCACACCCTCTCCACCCTCCTGCCGAACTCGCTAAACTTGTTCTTTGTGTGACTCTTGGATTTTCCACAATCCCTATGACTTCAGTGATGTAACATTGTTGGCAGCACCTCCCCCTCGCTCTACAAATTGTTCCAGCGCCACTAAATACATGGTTTAATCGCACAGTGTATGGATAGAGATATAAAAACAAAACAACACAGAGTTTGTATAGGTGGGGGTGGCTAGAATGTACAGATGCATGACTGGGTCACAAAGGTACAGTGATAGGGGACACCAGTATGTGCTTAGATTACAAACTGTATTTACAGCCTTAAAATACAGTAATACCGGGTTTGAGTCTACGTGAGGGCTTCTAATATACAGATATAGGGTTTGGAGCAAATAAAACATGGTTAGATTGTATACCATCTGCGGAGAGCTATACATCAACACAGGTTTCACATGTGCAGAAGGGGAGTTACAGTATACAGACAGGGGGCCGTTCTCACTATTTTCTGGTCCATATGGACGCCCTGCCAGTTGACATGGAAACTACCCATCAACTTCTTCCAGTGAAAAAAGCTTTAAAACCCTGTACTGAGCTGGACGGCACCATTGCTGACGGTAGCGCTTACTTGCCTTTCCAAGTATTTAGCGCTTTATAAATAATGGTGGTTGTTTGAAACAGAGCTACAGGGCTAGGAGACAAAATATATGGTTAAGGAACAGGGATACCCTGATGTAGGGCTGGACCACACTGCTATAGGCACACAGATGCATCATCAGTATGTACTGATAAATTACTATGATGCACTGACACAGGGATGGAATGTATTACATTAAGTCAGGATGTACTGGTAAAGACTCAAAATCTACTGATGAATACTGATACAGGGTTTCAATATAAAACATAAGGCATGGAATTGGAAAGCATTGATTTAGAGGCATAATGACTGGCACCGGTTAACAATGTACTGCTAGGGAGTTCAACTGTACTGGTAAAGGTTTAGAATGTATTGCTACAAGGCTACAATGTATGAATATGTATCTGTAATGTACTGATACATTACCTTAATGGTAGCCAAAAATGTATTGCTGCTAAGCAATGTTGTTTTCATGCCATCCTAGAATGTATTAATACAAGACAAGAATATGTTACAGACCAAGAATATCCTGATACAGGGCAAGAATGTCTTTATACACCCCTTACACGTCACGATACATGGCTAGACTTTCTTAATATAATCCAAGTATGTTCCAATACAGGGCAAGAATGTCTTAATAGAAATCAAGGGCTGTATTTATAGGCCCCTAGCTCCACAGGAGCATCACTTTTAGCGATGCTCCTGTGGCGCTAAGCACAGCGCCGTATTTACAAGGTGGCCTTAAGCCACTTTTTGTGGCTTAACGGCACCTTATAAATACAGCCCCTTCCCACACAGCATAGTGCGTGGAAGGGGCGTGGAAGGTGCATGCAATGGGTGTTGCTGTGGGCGTGCCACAGGAACACCCATTGCATTTTGACGCTGCCTCAGATTTATGAAATCTCGTAAACCTGAGGCAGCGCCAAAATCTAACTCCACCCCCAGGAGTGGCATTAGCAGGGCGCAACGAGGAGGAATACTTTTATTCATCCTCGTTTTTTGCTTTTTCTTTGTGTGCGGCATTCTGCCGCACACATAGATAAAGCAAAATGCCAGAAATCATTGTTTATGTGCGGGAAGGTGTCCCTTTCTGCACATAAACAATCATTTGAAAATGACGCTTGTGCAGCACACCCAGAAGTGCCAAAGCACCATTAGTGATTGTTTATGTGCAGGAAGGGACACCTTCCCCACATAAACAATCACACCCCTCAACATAGACATCCTTGCACGATGGTGCAAGGATGCCTGCTTGGCGCTGGCAGCTAAATTTAGCGCCAGCGCAGGGGGAAACGCAGGGGTGCACCGTATTCCCTCAAATACGGCACATCCCTGCGTTTCTAAAGTGGCACAGCGCTGCCAACTTTGGCGCAGCGCCGCGCTGAGCCTCTTTTCTTTAAATCTGGCCCGTAGTATGTCTCAATACAAGTCTACCAGTGGCCCTAATAAGGGCCAGACCTGCAAGATCCGTTCTCGGAGGGAAAAGAGTGGAGGCGGAGTAAACACTGAATGTAGAAGGTACTGTTAGCAGTTAGAAGAAGACACATAGTGGTAACTGGGGAAACTGGAAAAAAGGTGCTGTAATTTAGGGCTGAAAGCTGTGGCTTGGAGCACGTGCACAGTTAAAACAAGAGCGTTGTACAGCGCTTGACTTGGAGCGTGAACACGATAAAGGCTGGAGCACTGTGTGTTACATGGGCGGATCATATGCACAGCAGACAATAATAAAACAAGAATCAGTAAAGCCAGTAGGTTTCTCCTATGTAAAATCTATTGGCTTTGTCAATGTTTTTTACATGTTGTACAGTTGCGGTGTAACATGCTTAAAAAAATCTGCTGTGCAGGTGAAACCTAATAAGCACATATAAATTCTACCATGCACAATATTCCCAAAAAACATCCTCACTGAAATACAAGCATCCATAATGCGCAGCGAGCTTAAGACACTAAGGCCATATTTACGTGGAACTTGCGCAGCGCGGTGCAGTGCCAAAATTGACATCCCTGCACTGCATCAGTTCTGAAGCGCATGGATGCGCCATATTTGCAAAAATACATCACACACCTGTGTTTACCCTAGCGCTGGCGCTAAATTTAGCTGCCAACGCATGCATCCTTGCACCAAAGTGCAAGGGTGTCTGTGTTGAAGGGAATAATGGTTTATGTGCAGGAAGGTGTTCCTTCCTAAACATAAACAATCTACAACGGCGATTTCATACTTCTATATGTGCTGCAGAATGCAGTACACATAGAAGTGGCGCATCATCATTGTTGAATGATTGTTTTATGTGCAGGAAGGGACACCTTCCAGCACATAAACAATCATTCATGGCCTTTTGCTCTTTCAATGTGTGCTGCAAAATGCAGCACACATAGAAAAAGGAAAAGCGAGGAGAAATAAAAGTATTTCTCCTCGTTGCACCATGCTAATGCCACCCCTGGGGTGGTGTTAGCTTCTGGCGCTGCCACAGATTTACAGATTTTTGTAAATCTGGGGCAGTGCCAAAATCAATGGGTGTTGCGGTGGAACGGCCACTGCAACACCCATTACACGCTCCTCTGCCACAGAAAACTGCATCGGAGGGGCCCACATTTACAAGGCGCACCTTGTAAATATGGCGCAGTGCACAGCACCACCAGAGCATCTCAAAAAGTGATGCTGAGGTGGTGCTAGGGGCTTGTAAATACTCCCTTAACGCTGCAGGACACATCTATAACTGGCTGTCACCCTCCTGCAAGGGATATGCAAAGCTGCGAAGATTTTTTGCTCATAGCCTTCATCAAGATCAATGGAAATCTTTACAACTTCCGAAAGAAGCAAACATTTATGTTTTCTTATAATTCTTTTAAGATTGTGACTTTTTCGGGAATTAATTTTGCATAAGCTAAACTTCCTAAGACAATTTCTGCATATATTTCGTGCACAGAAAAGCTCTACTAGGAAAAGTAACCGTACAGAGAAACATTGTGCATACATTTGCCACCATAACCGGGTCTGAGTTGGGTGAAATTATTCCACAATACAGTAAAACTCATCCTGCAAAGCACAAAAAAACAAATCTAGGGTGAAGGGAATATTAACTCGGAAAATCGCATATTTTGATGATGGTGACAATCAGAAACTTTGCAAAACTTTGCCAGCATGTAATGAAAATTTGTGCATACCTTCCTTAGGGATGGAGATATTGTGTGCAGTAATCAGCTCCATTGGCTCCATGTAAAGGTTGAAGAGAGGGAATGAAAAGAAAGCTAACTAAGGGCCAGATGTAGGTAGGTATTAGTTTGCGACTTGCAATTTGCGAGTCATAGCGACTAGCAAATTGAAAATCGCAATCCGAGATGCAGAAAGGTGTCTCAGACACCTTCTGCGACTCGCTATGGGGTCGCAAAGACCCACCTCATGAATATTAAGGAGGTGGGTCGCAGTTTGCGACCCCATAGCGAGTCTAGGCACTCACAGGGATGGTGGCTTGCTGGAGATAGCAGACCACCATGTCCGTGACTGCTTTTTTTAATAAAGCAGTTTTTTTTCCTTTTTGCAGCCCGTTTTCCTTAAAGGAAAACGAGTTGCAAAAAGAAAAAATACCGAAACCATGGACCACTGCCTGCTCTGAAAAAATATTTTTGTGGGCATTCACAAAGGTGAAGGGGTCCCATGGGGACCCCTTCCCTTTTGCGAATGAGTTACCATCCACTTCAAGTGGATGGTAACTGCGAGTTGGTTTGCGACTGCTTTCATGGTCTCAAAGCAACTCTGCATCGCGATGCGGTCGCAAATAGGAAGGGAACACCCCTTCCTATTTGCTAGTCGGAATCACATTTTGCGAGTCGGTACTGAATTGCAAAATGTGATTCTGCATCGCGTAAGGCCTTTTGCGCCTCGCAAACATCGTTTTTCGCTGTTTGCGAGGCGCAAAAGGCTTCCTACAACTGGCCCTAAGAAACTCTACCTCTCAGTCGAGAGTCGCAGACCTAGAAGTAGTAGAAACCTTACACATTCTGACCTTTCAGGGGAAAGAACAGAATCAACTCAGCAGTGCACCACTGAAACTCACATGCAAGGAAACTGTTCAAGGGCTCTGAGAGGTCACCGACAGGTAAACATCTCAATCTCCCTCATCCAGAATGTGCAGCGCCTCGCCCAGAAACAGTTTGAGTTTGTTTGAAAGTGTCTGTAAAGCAGGAAGTTAGATTATGGGCCTGAAATTAGGCAAAACAACTTACTCCGTTACTTTACCTAAAAAGAGATGCCTGGGTGCATGTTTTGAACGTTTGTGGGGTTCAGATTGTGTGTGTGTTTTTACTTGGCGATACTTTCACCAGGTTCCGTTTAGCTGGTTTGTGTGCACAGGCGCTGTAAGTAGGGGTGCTGGGGTGCTGCTGCACCACCAGACTAACCATGCTGGAGTTCAGAGACATGGGTCAGGTACAATGGCAGCCGGTAATTCAATCAGGATTGGAAGGGTGGGTGGCCACACATGCACAAGCATGCACTCACCCATCTACATGCACTCTCACTCACCCCATGCATTCAGAAGCGTGCATAAAAACAAGCATTAACAGTATGCACTAACACATACACATACATTCAGTCACGCATGCACGCACACACCAACCATTAAAAACATAACACCTACATTCTGCTGCATCTTGGGGAGGGGAACCTTGATGGTTAATGAAGGGATGGAACCGCCATCCCCCCTTACTGGGTGACCTTAACCCCTTAGCTGCTGGGCCTTTCCCCCCCCCCAGTGCTGAGCCCTTTTTTGGCTATTTGGGGTAGTTCGCGCTTAGGGCTTCATAACTTTTTGTCCACATAAGCTAACCACGCCAAATTTGCGTCCTTTTTTTCCAACATCCTAGGGATTCTAATGGTACCCAGAGTTTGTGGTTTCCCCTGGAGGAGACCAAGAAAATAGACAAAATACATTGAAAATTTCGTTTTTTCCAAAAAAATGGGGAAAAAGGGCTGCCGAAGAAGGCTTGTGGTTTTTTCCCTGAAAATGCCATCAACAAAGGATTTCTGGTGCTGAAATCACTATCTTCCCACCTTTCAGGAACGGGCAGACTTGAATCAGAAAAGCACATTTTCCAACACAAATTTGGCATTTTACTGGGACATACCCCATTTTTACTATTTTTGGTGCTTTCAACCTCCTTCCAGTTAGTGACAGGAATGGGTGTGAAACTAATGCTGGATCCCGGAAAGCTAAACATTTCTGAAAACTAGACAAAATTCTGAATTCAGCAAGGGGTCATTTGTGTAGATCCTACAAGGTTTTCCTACAGAAAATAACAGCTGAAATAAAAAAATATTGAAATTGAGCTGAAAACAACAGCCATTTTTCTTTATGTTTTACTCTGTAACTTTTTCCTGCGATGTCAGATTTCTGAAAGCAATATACCGTTTTGTCTGCTGGACTCTTCTGGTTGCGTACCCAGAGCCAATAAATGAGCTGCACCCTGCAGTTGGTTTTTATTCTATACTGGGTATACAGCAATTCATTTGCTGAAATATGAAGAGTGAAAAAGAGGTATCAAGAAAATCTTTGCATTTCCAAAATGGGATCAAGATAAGGTTTTGAGAAGCAGTGGTTATTTGCACATCTCTGAATTCCGAGGTGCCCATACTAGCATGTGAATTGCAGGGCATTTCTCAAATAGACGTCTTTTTTACACACTCTCATATATTTGGAAGGAAAAAATGTAGAGAAAGATAAGGGGCAATAACACTTGTTTTGCTATTCTATGTCCCCCAAGTCTCCCGATAAAAATGATACCTTACTTGTGTGGGTAGGCCTAGCGCCCGCGACAGGAAATGCCCCAAAACACAACGTGGATACATCCCATTTTTTGACAAAATACAGAGCTGTTTTTTGCAAAGTGCCTACCTGTAGATTTTGGCCTCTAGCTCAGCCGGCACATAGGGAAACCTACCAAACCTGTGCATTTTTGAAAACTAGAGACCTAGGGGAATCCAAGATGGGGTGATTCGTGGGGCTCTGACCAGGTTCTGTTACCCAGAATCCTTTGCAAACCTCAAAAAGTGGCTAAAAAAAACCAGTTTTCCTCACATTTCGGTGACAGAAAGTTCTGGAATCTGAGAGGAGCCACACATTTCCTTCCACCCAGCGTTCCCCCAAGTCTCCCGATAAAAATGATACCTCACTTGGGTGGGTAGGCCTAGCGCCCGTGACAGGAAATGCCCCAAAACACAACGTGGACACATCCCATTTTTTGACAAAATACAGAGCTGTTTTTTGCAAAGTACCTACCTGTAGATTTTGGCCTCTAGCTCAGCCGGCACATAGGGAAACCTACCAAACCTGTGCATTTTTGAAAACTAGAGACCTAGGGGAATCCAAGATGGGGTGACTCGTGGGGCTCTGACCAGGTTCTGTTACCCAGAATCCTTTGCAAACCTCAAAAAGTGGCAAAAAAAACAAGTTTTCCTCACATTTCGGTGACAGAAAGTTCTGGAATCTGAGAGGAGCCACACATTTCCTTCCACCCAGCGTTCCCCCAAGTCTCCCGATAAAAATGATACCTCACTTGTGTGGGTAGGCCTAGCGCCCGCGACAGGAAATGCCCCAAAACACAACGTGGACACATCCCATTTTTTGACAAAATACAGAGCTGTTTTGTGCAAAGTGCCTACCTGTAGATTTTGGCCTCTAGCTCAACCGGCACATAGGGAAACCTACCAAACCTGTGCATTTTTTAAAACTAGAGACCTAGGGGAATCCAAGATGGGGT
Source organism: Pleurodeles waltl (assembly GCF_031143425.1). Taxonomy (NCBI): domain Eukaryota; kingdom Metazoa; phylum Chordata; class Amphibia; order Caudata; family Salamandridae; genus Pleurodeles; species Pleurodeles waltl. Next base: position 160,669,034 of record NC_090445.1, on the reverse strand, counting down.
GACTCGTGGGGCTCTGACCAGGTTCTGTTACCCAAAATCCTTTGCAAACCTCAAAAAGTGGCTAAAAAACCAAGTTTTCCTCACATTTCGGTGACAGAAAGTTCTGGAATCTGAGAGGAGCCACAAATTTCCTTCCACCCAGCGTTCCCCCAAGTCTCCCGATAAAAATGATACCTCACTTGTGTGGGTAGGCCTAGCGCCCGCCACAGGAAATGCCCCAAAACACAACGTGGACACATCCCATTTTTTGACAAAATACAGAGCTGTTTTTTGCAAAGTGCCTACCTGTAGATTTTGGCCTCTAGCTCAGCCCGCACATAGGGAAACCTACCAAACCTGTGCATTTATGAAAACTAGAGACCTAGGGGAATCCAAGATGGGGTGACTTGTGGGGCTCTGACCAGGTTCTGTTACCCAGAATCCTTTGCAAACCTCAAAAAGTGGCTAAAAAAACAAGTTTTCCTCACATTTCGGTGACAGAAAGTTCTGGAATCTGAGAGGAGCCACAAATTTCCTTCCACCCAGCGTTCCCCCAAGTCTCCCGATAAATATGATACCTCACTTGTGTGGTTAGGCCTGGTGCCCGCGACAGGAATAGATCACACAACGGTCAATGATGGTCCTTACGTGAGGCAGCTGTTGACCCTGGGGTGATCCATTCCTGACACAAGCACTAGGTGTAGGCACTCAAGTGGGGTAGTGTTTTTATCAGGACAGGTGAGAAGTCACTGGGTGGTAGGAATGTTGTGGATCCCAGCATATTCCTGTAGTTTGTGTGACAGAAATGCAAGAAAAATTGAGTTTTTTTTCCAACATTTCAGCTTTGCAGGGTATTCTGGGTAAGAAAACTTTGGGGAATCCACACAAGTCACACCTCTGTGGACTCCCCCGAATGTCTAGTTTCCAGAAATGTTTGGGTTTAGTGTGTTTCTCTATATGGCCGCCAAATCCAGGACCAAAAACACAGGTGCCTGCCTTACAAAACCAGTTTTTTTGCCATAGATAATTTTGATGTCTCCACAATATGATTTGGGTGGTGGAATTTGGGGCTGAACTAAATTGGGGAGCTCCCAAGAGAGCACTCTCTCTCTCTCTCTCTGCTTGCCGCCGCATTCACCTGCTCTCTGGGTTGGCCTAACCCACTATTACCCAGTTGCACGAACAGCTTGCGAAGGGACAGCAGGACTGTCCTCATCACCTCCCTCATAATGTACTGGAAGAGGAGTTATCGAATGGGACTCCTCTGGCTGAAAAATCACTCCCAGAGTCTGCGCCATTGTCCTACCCCTCAGATGCTGTCTCAGTATCTGATGTCTCAGTCTCTGATCCTATGTCAGAGCGGTCCTCTATAACCCGAGTGCAGGCAGCAGTCATCCATCAAGATGCCATCTCTGCTATTGGCTAAACTGTTGCTCTAAAACACTAGCCTACGTAGACAGTCACAAAATCGATGGTGTGTGTGAGATACGTGCAACAGTAGAGGCCACCTTACCTGCGCTTCTTCCCTCAATCAGCACGTACTTTCAAGACACTCAAAAAACACCTTGTCACATACCATTCGTCACAGTCTTTAGCACCTCCTGCGCCCAGTCCAACAATCATTATTGGTGCTCCCACTCCCTCCTCCTCGGATTCCCTCATTACCACCCAGCAAAAGTGCCCTTCATCTCTCCATAGCCGCCCTCCACCCGCACATACATTTCATTGGTATTATAGCGCAGGTAATGGCTGACTTTACTAATGTACTCAGCTATTTACATAAAATACAGATTTGCTCTTTGCAGTAGGCATATAAACCTTCTGCGCTTCTTTATGACACTAAAACTGCCACTAGGCAAGTCGGACCCTTTTCCCCCCAGGGAAACCACACACATATTGACAAAAGTGATATATATATGACAGCCAACCACCTGAAACTCAACTCAAGCAAAACCGAAATAATCCTCTTTGGCCCACACAAAAACACCTGGGACCCCTCATGGTGGCCCACCACGCTAGGCCCTGCACCCACCCCCGCCAACCACGCACGCAACCTCGGCATCATCCTAGACTCCTCCCTCTCGATGACCCAACAAATCAACGCTCTCACCTCCTCATGCTTCAACACACTCCGTATACTGAAAAACATTCAAATGGATCCCCACATAGACCAGAAAAACTGTCACTCACGCACTCATCAGCAGCAGGCTTGATTACGCCGGCACCACTCTAAAACTCAAGCGCAAATTACGCGCATCCAGAACTCAGCAGCACGACTCATCCTCGACCTCCCCCGACACAAACACATCTCTCCACACCTCAAATCCCTCCACTGGCTCCCCACTGACAAAAGGATCACCTTCAAGATCCTCATCCTCGCACACAAATCACTCCTCAACACAGGCCCTGCCTACCTCAACGAGAGTCACCTTCCACACCCCCACACGAAACGTCCGCTCAGCTGACCTCTCTCTCGCCTCTGTCCCCCGCATCAAACACACCACCACCGGGGGCAGATCCTTCTCCTACCTTGCACCCAAAACCTGGAACGCCCTCATAACCCACCTTCACAAGACCGAAAACCTACTTCTTTTCAGGAAGGGCCTCAAAACCTGGCTTTTCGAACAGTGAACCTCCCAGCCCCTTTCCCTCCCCCCGTCCCCCCCTCCAGTGCCTTGAGACCCTCACGGGTGAGTAGCGCGCTTTATAAATCTTTGATATATATATAGATCTACCTCTATATATATATATATCTACCTACATAGATATATCTATAGATATATATCAATGTACATAGATATATCTATCTACATAGATATATATATATAGATCTATATATATATATATTTTTTTTTTAGTTGTTGTATGGTTTCCTTGGGGGCCAAAATGGCCCCCAGGGAAACCCTACAACATCTAAAAAAAAATATTGCCCCCACAGGGGGTCACCCTGCCCACGGGCGACCCCCTGTCATTTTTTTTAACATTTTTTTTGGGGGGGGGGAAAAATAAAAAATTCCCCTGGTGGGGCCGCCCCCCCAAAGTGAAATCCCTGGCGTCTAGTGGTGTTTCCTGGCCCCCGATCGCAGCTGAGCTGCGATCGGGGGCCAGGAAACACTTTCAGAAGGCCTTGTAAGAAAGGGGAGACTCTCCCCTTTCTTACAAGGCCTTCCCGAACGTGGGAAAGGCCGTTTTCCCCATCAAAGTAGGAAGCGGCCGCAAGGCTGCTTCCTGCTTTGATGGGGAAAACACCTTTGAAACGTCACAAGGGGCGGGTGGGGGGGGGGGAGACACGGAAGCTTCCGTGTCTCCCGGGGGAAGGTTTAAAAAAAAAAAAATCCTTTATTAATACCCTTCCTGGTGTCGGCCACTGGTCGTGACCCGCACCAGGGAGGGTGTGTGGGCGTCGGCCAGTGGCCGACGCCCGCATCCAACAGGTTAAGGTAGGGGGTGGCAGTCCCTACCTCATCACAGAGTGGAATGGGGTCAGTGAACCTGCTGTCCCATCAAGGTTAAAACTGAAGCACCCAGGTCTGAGGAGTGACGCTTCCCCCTTTTCACAAAGGGAGGGCATCAACGCGCTTTGCCAGGCTGAAGATGTCACACCCCAGTGCTGTGACATATTCAGCCCAGCAAAAGTTCAGCTCAGACAGCCAGGCGCATGCACATTTAGTGAATGTCTAGCTCCTGTCTGCCTGACCTGAACAAGAAAAATGTCTGTCAGGCTGACTTTTCACTATATCAGCCAATAGCTGTGGTTGTGTGCCCCTCCCCTCCCCCCCACCCTAAATATCAGCCTTTGTCTTCTGACAAATTTTTGCTTATTCTTTAAACATTGAGAATTATGTTTACTTTTCTGCCTCTCACTGCAAAATATTTTATATTTTGTAAAGTAAATTATATGAACTATGTGACAACCTTGCTGGTGTGCCAGGAGTGAGAAAGGAAGGATGCAGGATGACTTTTTTTCCAAACAGACAACATTTAAATTGATGAATTCTACAAATATTTCAGACTTTCTCAGCAGTTAGGAAAGCACAAATTAAGCACGTTGTTTTTATTCTGAAATGCGAAAAATAATGAAACAAAGGTTTAAATACAATCAAAACATATCAAGACAATTTTCTTGGTGATGGGCAAATGATTAATATTCGCTGAAACACCACACATTATCATTTGTGCTCTCAATAGTCTTCAGTGGAAAATGTGCTCTCTTTGAGTGATTGTATGCTACCACACCATGGTCTAGTAATACATTTGAGGCTGTGTGCTCCAAAATTCACCACCATCTACCTGCCATATGGGTACCACTCTCCTGAGGGGACGTGACTCATTTCATACACTTGCTCTTTCTGTGATGCTTGGATTTTTCACAATCGCTAAGCGTTCAGTAATTTAACATTGATGGCAGCACCCCTACTCTGAAAATTGTTCCAGCCCCACTGTTTGTGTGCCCTCAGTAGGAAAATCCACATGCCCTCCAGAATGTGTGTTTTCAGCTACTCTAGAAAGGGGTGAACTTTTTCACAGTGGCTTTTTTTATTCAGTATGGCTTTCATCTGTGCTACTTCATGGTCCCTCCAGTTCCGCGATCCCAGCACCTCACACTATCCATCTACGGTCCCGCCACTTCCTCGGTCTCCATGTCCATAGATCCCACCACCTCACACTCTCTGTCCACAGTCCCTCCAGCTCTTCTGTCTCTATGACACACGATGAGTCGGTTCCGAGATGCTGCAAGGCTCCTCAGTCTCTATGTCCATAGACCCCAGAATCTCACACTGTGAATGGTCCCTCCAGCTCCTCGGTCTCTATGACACACGATGAGTCAGTTCTGAGATGCTGCAAGACTCCTCAGTCTCTATGTCCCTAGACCCCAGCATCTCACACTGTGAACGGTTTCTCCAGCTCCTCGGTCTCTATGGTCACAGATCCCAACACCTCCCACTCTCTGTCCACGGTCCCTCCAGCTCCTCTGTCTCTATGACACACGATGAGTCAGTTCTGAGATGCTGCAAGGCTCCTCAGTCTCTATGTCCATAGACCCCAGCATCTCACACTGTGAACGGTCCCTCCAGCTCCTCTGTCTCTATGACACACGATGAGTCAGTTCCGAGATGCTGCAAGGCTCCTCAGTCTCTATGTCCATAGACCCCAGCATCTCACACTGTGAACGGTCCCTCCAGCTCCTCGGTCTCTATGACACTCGATGAGTCAGTTCCGAGATGCTGCAAGGCTCCTCAGTCTCTATGTCCATAGACCCCAGCATCTCACACTGTGAACGGTCCCTCCAGCTCCTCGGTCTCTATGACACGCGATGAGTCGGTTCCGAGATGCTGCAAGGCTCCTCAGTCTCTATGTCCATAGACCCCAGCATCTCACACTGTGAACGGTCCCTCCAGCTCCTCAGTCTCTATGACACGCGATGAGTCGGTTCCGAGATGCTGCAAGGCTCCTCAGTCTCTATGTCCATAGACCCCAGCATCTCACACTGTGAATGGTCCCTCCAGCTCCTCAGTCTCTATGCTCATAGACCCCAACACCTCCCACTTTCTGTCCACGGTCCCTCCAGCTCCTAATGTTGGAAGCTATGCCTGTCAATGCCCTCTGCTCCTAACACTGCACGTCCATGGCCCTTAGGTTCCTCACACTATGACCATAGCGTCTGTCTGTCTGCAGATGTTGCTGTGATTCTGTGAGAGTAAAGGACGGTGTATACGAACCCCCAACCCATACCTAAGATTAACACAGAGCATCACAAGTAACAGAAGCTGACAAACAATGAGGCAGCTGCTGGGGGTCGAAGGCTGTGTTCTCTAACCAGAAAAATACACATTCTTCACTCAATTTAAGCCAATATTGGTCTTTGAAGATTATCTGTCTACTTTAAAATTCCACCATTCGCAGTCTATTTTTGTAAGATTTTATCGACCCAGGCTAGGGGAAATTGAAAGAGCCTGAAAGCTGGTCTTGTTTTTATGGTGATTATATGATGTCTGCTGAAGGATGCTTGAACCCTATAACACATGTGGGGGGAATTACTCTTAGGCCGTTTTATGGAAATTTGGTTACGGATGACCCGTACAGGGAAGGTCCTTTGTAGGTCAACTGCAGACATATTGTGTTTCCTAATCTCTTATATTAGTCCAGCATTGTGCCAGTGCAACTGTGTACGTTTTAATCATAGACAAAAAAGCTTGGTTGTGTGCCTTTTTTGTTATACTGTGCTTGTTTCCAACAGACACCTGGCTTTCTTTTTCCAGTGTGATGATGGGCATCCATCAGTCAGCCCGCCCGAATCACAAAGGACTCAAACTTGTTCTCATACAGACCTTTGCAGCAGATGCATTAACATGCTGGGTTACCTTAGAAGCTTTACCACATCTGCTGTATCCCCCAAATTCCCCAACACCGTGCCTGAGTTAATAAAATATATGCATGATATAGGGTCTAGACGTACAATGTAATCTACTGTATTTGTTGACTGTAAGGTACCCCTTAAGTAGTCTATTATATTAGTTTTTATATAGTGCTTTCCTACCTCTTGTAGTGCCCGAAGCACGTTCGGAATTTTAAGTAGCTACTTTATTTGTATCTTTTATATAGTGCTTCATAGCTCAACTATATTAAGAAGCACTCTGATATGTAGGTTTGAGATGATCTCATAGGCAAAGTGAATCCCAAATCCCTGTTATTAGCATCCTGGACACTCATGTGGACATCGTGGGAAGTTGCCTACCCTTTTCACTAGCAGGGGGAGTCAGATGCTGGTACTTACCTGCTCCACATATGATTATTTCACCTTTATTTAGCAATAAAGAGCAGGTTTCTTAGACAAATAGTCATTGAAACATATAGCAAGTACAGAACAAACATTAGCCATGCCAACATGTCTAGCTCATAACCAAAAGTCTGAGTTTACGAACTCTGTAAGTCATCATGAGTGCATTTTTTCATACATCCTTCCGTTTATCTGCTAACAGACTCAGGCCCGTATTTATACTCCGTTTGCGCCGAATTAGCGTCGTTTTTTTCGACGCAAATTCGGCGCAAAACTAACGCCATATTTATACTTTGGCGTTAGACGCGTCTAGCGCCAAAGTATGGGCAAAGAGCGTCATTTTTTAGCGTGAACGCCTTCCTTGCGTTAATGAGATGCAAGGAAGGCGTTCCCGTCTAAAAAAATGACGGCGACGCAAATGCGTCGTATTTATACTCCCGGGCAAAAATCACGCCCGGGAGGTGGCGGGTCAAAAAACCCCGCATTTGCGCCACTTTTTAACACCTGGGTCAGGGTAGGCGTTAAGGGGCCTGTGGGCTCAAAATGAGCCCACAGGTGCCCTCCCCTGCCCCCAGGGACCCCCCCTGCCACCCCTGCCCACCCCAGGAGGACACCCAAGGATGGAGGGACCCACCCCAGGGACATTCAGGTAAGTTCACGTAAGTATAATTTTTTATATTTTTCAATTTTTTTTGGGTGGCATAGGGGGGCCTTATTTGTGCCCCCCTACATGCCACTATGCCCAATGACCATGCCCAGGGGACATAAGTCCCCTGGGCATGGCCATTGGGCAAGGGGGCATGACTCCTGTCTTTACTAAGACAGGAGTCATTTAAATGGCGTCTGGGCGTCGAAAAAATGGCGCAAATCGGGTTAGCGTCAACCCGACTTGCGCCATTTTAAGACGCCCTAGCGCCATTTTCCCCCTACGCCGGCGCTGCCTGGTCTACGTGGTTTTTTTCCACGCACACCAGGCAGCGCCAGTCTGCTTGCGCCGGCTAACGCCATTCCATAAATACGGCGCCCGCATGGCGCTTCGGAATGGCGTTAGACGGCGCTAAATTTTTTGACGCTAAACTGCGTTAGCGCAGTTTAGCGTCAAAAAGTATAAATATGGGCCTCAATCTTTCATTCACCTACTTGATTATTCACAGTAAAACACACACAAACTCAACAAGCATACGAAAGATAAATAAAAAGAATGACTGGGAAACAGGAAGGAAACATGCCACTGCCTGAACTTTGCAAACTTATGTTTGAACTGGGGCAGTTCCTTCTCTGGGGAAAAAGGGTGTTGCCCCTCCACTAAAAGCCGCCACAATTGTCTAATTGAAAAACTCCCCAAGTCTCACTTCCGACTTTTCAAAGGACTGGGCTCAGCCTGGCCCTTGTGCTTGTTCTGTTCCTCAGGGGTGGAGGCAGGACGGGGCCAACCTTCTTGTTTAGCAGTGGCATGCAGGTGAAGTCCAGTTGCGCATTTCGAGTTGGACAGGTTTCTGACTGTGTTTAACCCGTTATGCGCACCTTGGATCTCTCAAACCCATGCTGCGTTCGGCAGCCAGGGGAAAGACAACACAATTCTGTGTCCTGACCAGAGGCTTCGGATTATGCTTTCTCTTTCATTTACTGACAACACAGCAGCCAATGAAACATTACAAAACTTTAAACTACGAATCCCATGAACACTGAGTCATCCAATCATGGCTCTTCACTGCTAATATAAATAGCATAAACACTACATTCCTTCCTCTTTCTTTGCTGCTCTAGCAGCTAGTTAAGTGATGTGCTTATATTGAGAATTTATTGAATGTTAACTTTCAGTGTGTTTATCTATGTATTTTTCTATTTGCACCCGCGCGCTCGCTCTGTAAGCTTTGCGCTTTCGCATCTGTTTTTATCTTAATAGGGATCTATGATCCCTCTGTTCTTTTCGGCCGGTGTGAAGCGGGAGCAGGGCCGAAGGAGAGGCACTCTCCGTCTCTCTTCAGAGGGCGTAGTCCTCTTTTTATTTAGCACGCAGAGCACACGCATTGAGCCGGATAGGAGTTTTCTTTCCGATCGGCTTAACGCGTGTGTGTCAAGTGTGACACAGGTTGCTCTTCAATTAATCAGCCCAAATATCGTCCAACGGGCTGCAACAGTACACAGTAGGCCTGGTCCTGATTGATTAATTATCAATCTCGAATGATAGATTCAATTAAGTGTATTTTTTTAAGAGCAGGTGGCTGCCTCCACAAACAATTCTTGCTGGCCAAGCAGCTTATAGCTGTTTTTTCTCTACAACTTGTTCACCTGCTTCAGGGTTTCCCCCCTGCTATCTTCTCCATACTTCCCAACCAATACTATGGCGTACTATGCCGATGAGGAGGAGCAGTATCAAGAACTGCAAGAAGTGCCAGTAGAGCACCAAATGGAGGAAAGACTGGTGGAGACACTCGGACATCATGTGCAGGACTCTGATTCAGGCCTTAAAACCTTTCACCCAACCTTTGGCCAATTTTGGCAGGAGACAGCTTTTGGGCAAAGTTAGTCAGAAACCTCACTTGCAAGCTGGAGAGTCCGGGGGGGGGGGGTCTGGCCTCCCTCTGCAATGTTCTGGGGGTTCTTCCTCAGCAGAAATACTGGCACAGATGGCAGCTTCAGTGCTGCGTGATCACAAATATGGGGGTTTCCTCCCTCAAGAAGCACCAAATTTATTTCCCAAGTCCTCATTCCCACAATCAAGCTTGCATGAGCAATCATCTTCTAAGTCAGAGTCGGATGACTCGCAGACAGATTCGGTTCCACGCAAAAAGAAACGCAAGTCATGTCATGTTATTCCTGAAGCTCCAGCTCCGGCTGGTAAGAATCTCTTATTTTCTCCTGAAGATATAGTCCATCCACGCTCCACCGAGTGGGTTCCCGCGGCTGAGGTGGCTCATTACGTGCAGGATAGGCTGCGCAAAAGCTTTGAAAAGGAAGTACGCAACACTCTCAGATCTGAATGCCCACGGCCTTCCTTAGTCGGCAAAGTAGCGGATACTCCTGAGTCGGATCCCAGTATGGCAACGTTTCTGAGAAAATTTGCAAAGGATCCCAAAAAAAGGTCTGGATCGCGCTTGGCATGGTTGCCAGGACAAGCTAGTAGATTTTTCAGGTCCATTGACAAAAATCCTGGATCTAGCTATCCAGTCTAAAGAAACCAACACCTCTTTGGATCCAGAAGTCGTACTGGAATGGGCGCAGCGAGCTATCTGTCTTTTGGGCAACGCCAACTGCGCCATGTCGAAGGAACACAGGCACTCTTTCTTAATACGCCTAGATCCCAAATTGGCAGAACTAGCAACTAACAAGGCTGGTTCTTTAGCCAATGGTATGCTGTTTGGCGACAAGTTTGTTAAGGTTTAGGCAAATATGTTGCGACTTTCACAGCTTTGGATAAAACTCAATCCAATATAAAGAAAGTATTCAACAATGCTCTTTTTGCCCGGGCAGGGCGCTTCAGAGGCTGAGCATCAGGCTATAGATTCCAGGCTTCCAGATTTGCTTCTCAATGGAGCAGAGGTGGTTCCTCAGATTATCAGACCTTCTACCCCAATCGTTATAGAGGGCGTGATCGTTCCTCCAGAGGGTATCGTGGAGGTGGTTCCACTCAAGACACCAGTACCCCAGGTAAGGATTATTCCTTTCTCTGAAGTAATTCTGGGGGGCAGATTGCAACAGTTTCTTCTGGCATGGCAAAGTGTTTTTCAAGATCCAAGGGTTTTACAAACAGTCCAAGGTTTCCACCTAGAGTTTTACGCTTCCTCGGTTCAGAGGGTTCTTCCTCCTCCACTTCTTTTTTCCCTCGCAGACTGCGCAATTATCAAAGAGGAGATTTTTGCACTCATACAGAAGGGGGCAGTGGTACAGACTACGTCGCACCCTCACAGATTCGTCAGCACGATTTTGTTAGTGCAAAAGAAGGGAGGCGGTTCCTGATTAGTTCTAAATCTCTAACATTTCAATTCTTGGGTGGCATACTGCCATTTCAAGATGGGAGGAATACACCTTCTCCAAGATATGTTAAGAGATGGAGATTGGATGGTACGATTGGATCTCAAAGATGCGTATCTTTCAATTCCGATTTTCGCTCCCCACAGATGTTTTCTTCGATTCTAATGGGGCTCCCATTTGTTTGAATTCAACGCTCTTCCCTTTGGGCTGCCCTCAGCTCCTTGGTGTTTCACCAAACGTCTTCAACTTGTGGTCCAATTCTTGAGGGAGCAAGGAGTGAGACTGATTATATATCTCAACGCCATTATTATTATGGCTCAGGACAAAGACACAATTCTTTGTCACCTCAATTGGACAATCCAATTGTTTCAAGATCTCGGGTTTGTCATCAATTCCGAGAAATCCAGTATGGTGCCAGCACAGACTTTCACGTTTTTCGGTTTTTAGATAGATTCTGTCAAAGCCCTGTTACTAATCCCTTCAAGCAAAAGGAATTAGATCAAGAAGGAGTTCAGGAGAGCCTTTGCCTCTCCGACTATATCATTGAGGACGTTGGCACGCCTAGTTGGCCTTCTTGCATCGTCAATTCAAGCAATTTTCCTGGGGCCGCTGCTTTACAGGACCCTTCAGAGTCTTCAGTATTCAGAGCTGATTCCGCTCTCAGAGGAAGCCAAGATCGAAATATCTTGGTGGCTCTCCCACATGGATGCCTGGAATGGCAGAGCGATTTTTACCTCCAGTCCAGACGTGATAAAAGAGTCGGATGCCAGCCGGTGGGGCTGGAGAGCTCATTGCGGCTCAGTGAAAACAGGGGGTCATTGGTCCCCGGGGCAACTGAACTATCACATAAATTGTCTGGAACTCTTAACGGGAGCATTTGCAATAAGATCCCTTTCCCCTCGCAAAGCCCACTGATGCATCCTCCTTCGGATGGACAATGTGTCCGCAGTCAGGTACATCAATTGCCTAAGAGGGCCAAGATCTCATCTATTAGCGGAGATCGCAAAGGATTTTTGGTATTATTGCCTGCATCACCAGATTACGGTGATAGCAGAGTACATTCCGGGTTGTTCCAATATGACGGTGGACTGGAATTCACACATTCTGCGGGATGGCAGCGACTGGAAGCTCAAACCGCAGATTTTCCATGCTCTTCAACTGCGGTGGGGGATTTGTCAGTTAGATTTGTCTGCTTCCCAGTTGAACAACCAAGTTCTGTGTTACTTCAGCTGGAGGCTACATCCTCAGTCAATGGGGATGGATGCTTTCCTTCAACCATGGCTAGGGGATCTGCTTTATGTGTTTCCTCCCTTCGCTAGGATTCCACGTGTCCTGGCCCAAGTTCGGCGATACCAAGTGGAGGTTATCTTGGTGACTCCGTTTTGGAGGGCACAGCCTTGGTTCCCATCTGCGATGACCCTCTCATGCAACTTTCCAGTGATGTTACCAGTGTGCAAGGATCTTCTCAAGGATCCTACAGGCAGCTTGCATCCTCTGATTCTGCAGGGATTGTTGTCCCTGATGGGTTGGAGACTTTCAGGAGACAATGCCAAGTGCCTGGAGTTTTGGAATCTGCACTGTTTTTCTTATCCCAATCTTGGGCTCCCTCCATTCATAAAAGATATGAGCAAGCATGAAGGAAGTGGTTGTGTTGGTGCAGTACAAGGAGTTTGGATCCCGTGGGGTCAGATATTCATGTCATAGACAATTATCTGTCCGACTTGGCTTCACAAGGTTTGGCTTATATGACAATCAATAATTGCCGTTACACTCTCTCGGGTGGTCATCCTCATATTCAGGGTAGACCGGTGAGGGAACAACCTTTGATTTGTAAAATTCTTAGGGGCATTCGTATGGTAAAGCCCCCTCAGCCAAAATATACATCTTTATGGGATGTTAATATTGTCCTGTGTTTCGAAATTGGCCTGATAATGAGGGAGTATCTCGTAAGCAATTGTCAGCAAAACTGACAATCTTGTTATGTTTACTCTCTTGTAGAAGAGTCTCGGATGGACTTATCAGGTAGAGTATTTACTCCTGAAGGAGTATCTTTTTCCATTACCAGACGTACTAAGACTTCATCAAAATGTATTTCTTATCCGTCATTTCCACATAACAAAATACTTTGTGTTGTTCATTGTATAAAAGCTTATGAAGATTGTACATGTGAATTTAGACAGGCAGAAGCTTTTTCGTCCAGTCACTGCAGCAGCTTTGGCTTGTTGGGTCAAATGGTTATTGGCAGAAGCAGGTATATATGTAAACATATTTGGAGCTCATTCTGTTAGAGGAGCTATGGCTTCTAAAGCTTTTTCAACAGGAGCTAGATTAGAAGATATTATGGCAGCAGCGGACTGGTCAAATGAGTCTACTTTCAAAGTATTTTATCACAAACCTATTGTTGATGTTGTATCTGATGTAGTGAATAGACTTTAAACTAGCATAATCCAAAGCCTCCGGTCCTGACATAGAATAAAAAATGTTCTAGCTATCGCGTAAAGAATTTTAGATTCTATTAAGGACACGGAGGCGAGGATTATCCCACCCGTTGTAAATATATGCTATACATGCTTTGTATAATATGTCTGTTATTTGTAGAATATGAATGTTAATAATAATTAATGAAAGACCCACCCGATGTTTATGTGTAGATATTAGTTTTTGCTTGTCTTCTTCTGCAGGGGGGAATAACACTGCTTCTTGAATCTTCGGTTATGTTCATGGATCAAGTGGACAATCTGTTCTTGGTTGAAGTAACTGGAAGGAGTTGTTGGGACGGTGTTCCACGTTTCAGGAGAGACTTCAGAAGACCAGTGTTCTGCAAGTTCTTTATTGACTCTTAATGTTATTGGTTTTCGCAAAGAAAGAGGAAGGACTGTAGTGTTGTTTCTATTTATATTAGCAGTGAAGAGCCATGATTGGATTACTCAGTGTTCATGGGATTTGTAGTTTAAAGTTTTGTAATGTTTAATTGGCTGCTGTGTTGTTAGTAAATGAAAGAGAAAGCATAATTCTCGCCTCCGTGTCCTTAATGGAATCTAAAATTCTTGACGCGATAGCTCGAAATTGTTTAATTCCCCAGTCTCCTTTGGAGTGCTGGGCTCACCTACTCACACCAATCCTGACGTTGCTCACATGCAGCTTCAAGTACAAAATGCATAAGAGCAAAGTCTGGATTGGCTGTGGTTTGCTTAGCCTGTCACCGAGGCCCCGTACTGGGGGACAGTGTAGGGGCCGGACCATTAAAGAACATGACCAATCACTGTGTGGCTTTATGATAAAGCCATACAGTGATTGGTTATGTTTTCATAAGGATGACACGCATACTTTTCCCATGATCCATGGCAGTTGCATTTTGTGACAATGAAGGCAGGGAGACAAACCACTTACATGCAATAAACAAATGGTGAATGAACAGCATGAGAGACACGCCAAGAACAAGAAGGAACAGTTCTCTGTGAACGAGGGGTCTCATGGATGTTCATCTGTCTCTCTTTGTTACACTGGAGGGCTCTCAGCAGCTGTGTGTCTTGCTCCTGTCACTCCGCTGAGGCCCGGCTCTGGCGGGTAGGTGGCCCTCCGTGCATAATGTTTGTGATCCAACGTGTATTTCCAGCTGATGTGATTTTAAAAGCAGTGAAAGTGTTGTTTTCACACAGTGTCATAAAGTGCAGGAATATCCCGTTTACCCTTTAAAGTGGTCTACATGCTCCTGTCACTAACTGCATAAATAATAGTTATCTTTCCAAGGCATTAATGAACATTTTGAATGCTCTCATTGGCTTCGATATTGAACTGCTGTTTCATTCATATGGGGCCAGATGTAGCAAACGTTTGCGACTCGCAAACGGGCCGATTCGCAATTTGCGACAGTGCAAAATCGGAAATGGGATGCAAAAAGCCCATTTCCGACTCGCAAAAAGCGATGGGACCCGTTTGCGAGTCGCATCCGTTGCGACCCCATTTTGCGACCCGCAAATTGCAAGTCGCAATTTGCGAGTCGCAAACCTTATGCAATTGCAACTCGCAAATTGCGACTAGTCGCAAAAAGCCCAGTTTGCAAGTCGCATTTACCACTAACTCAGAGCAGGTGGTAACCATTACCAAAGTATAAAAGGAGACCCAGAAGGCATCTGGGTCACTCAAGATGGCGGACATATACCTGATAGCAGTGAGGAGGAGAGTCTACGCAGCCCAGCAGAGGAGGAGGAGGGGCCACAGACAGGAGAAGATATATAGAACAAGGCAGACCCTTTTCCAGCAAACTGAAGGGGAGATCTATGATAAATACCGCCTTAGCAGCGCTGCCATTCTAGAATTAATAGATTTACTAAAACCACAGCTAGAACACAAGACTCTGCGTGGCTGCGCCATCCCTACGCATGTGCAAGTACTATGCGCACTGCACCTCTTGGCCTCAGGGAGCTATCAGGGGGTCATTGCCGTGGCAGGTGGGGTATCCCAAAGTGCAGTGTCAAGGTTCCTCAGGGCATTCCTAGATGCCTTAGTAGCGCACAGGTCTCAGTTCATATACTTACCAAGGAATGAGGCAGAAATTAACAGCACTAAGCTGGACTTTTACCGCATTGCCCACTTCCCCCATGTCATTGGATGTGTAGATGGGACACACATTCAAATATGCCCCCGCTAATCTGGAACATATTTTCCGCAACAGAAAGTGTACCCACTCACTCAACATACAGGTTGTTTGTGATGCCCATTACGTCATCACGGACATCGTAGCTAAGTTTCCAGGCAGTACCCATGACTCATACATTTTTAGACATAGTGGGATACATCAACGCCTGGAACGGTGGGAGTTTGGAGACGGATACCTCCTAGGTAGAGCTGCATACACCTTGCAGACATACACACAGGTCACTGTGAACGACTATCTGGACTTACTAACAGTGTACTTTTGTGCCCAACAGGTGACAGTGCATATGCTCTAAGGCCATGGATCATGACTCCAGTTTTAACACCCAGCAATGATTCAGAGAGGCAATACAACAGTGCGCATAAGAGGACCAGGAACCTCATAGAGCGCACCTTCGGACTCCTGAAGGCAAGATTCCGATGCCTCCACCGCAGCGGAGGCGCCCTCCAATACACCCCCATTACCGCTTTCAAAATTGTGGTCGCATGCGCCATCCTCCACAACATAGCCACCCGACGTGGGCTACCTCTCACCCCTGCAGACCCAGATCCTGATGATGAAGAGCAAGAACAACCACATCGCCATCATGGGGATAGGAGTCTAGCTAATCAAGGCAGACTGAGACGGGACCACATTGCAACGCAATATTCTGGACGGTACGTGTCAACTCCCACCATACTCACCTATTAACCATTTGTTAAGTGGAACAAAAATAACTGTTTTATTAATGTCATGAAGAAACTATATACAAGTTGAAATTGTCCATGGGCAGGAAAATGCCAACCAGTCATGTGGCACATTAACGCCATGTGCCACATGAATCTGTCCTGGCTGTTATCTATGATCTCCTGCCCCTCCTGCCAGCCTGGCTGGTCCCTGCTGCGTCCATGGTGCTGTGCCTACCACTCCTCAGCACCCTACTGTGAGTGGCAGAGACACTGCTCACTGTTGAGCCCTCCTCCCAGGTGTATTTGTTAACTTCCTGGCTGTGATGTCATCATCATGTGCCAGGAAGTGTTTCCAGGGTGTTCTGGTATGCTTTCTGGAGTGTTCTGCTGCATCTGCAAGCAATTTTGAAGGTATTCGCAATTTGCGACACCCACTCGCTAATTGCGAGTTCGTTTTTGCACACTCGCAAACAGCGACCTCGCAAACTGCGGACTCGCACACAGTGTTGCGAGTCCGGCTGCGAGTCGCAAAATCGGATTGTTTTTTTTTCTGGCATTCCAATTTGCGACTCGCATTTTGCGAGTCGCATCAACTCGCAAAATGCGAGTCGCAATTTTTATTTTTGCTACATCTGGCCCTTGATCCCTTCGATGTGTGTTTAAAATGCGAACTTCACAGAGTGCATACGCTTTTCTTGAAATGTTAACAGTGCTCTTTGATACACTTTTTTTTATCTTGCTGTGCCTAATGATGTCCATTAGCATTTCAATTAGCACTTCAGCGAGCTTTTCCAAGTAAGTTTCACAGAACACTTGTTGACATTTTTCAAGCCAACACAAATACCGAGTCACATTCTCTGCAGGATTCTAACCAGAGCTCTATGGTGTGTGTTGTTTCATCTATGTGGTACACCAGATTATTTGTTAAGTCAGTTTTTGCAAACTCTTATAATGTAAACCGACATTTCAGCTAGTTTTAAATGTTAACCGGTGGTATGGGTGTCAGATTGCTATGTTAGTTGTGTTGCGGGTTGATTAACACAGTCAGCATTAATACAGTGGTGAGTCAACAACACAACTTGGCGATATTAAGTAACATATTAATGCGCCTTGCTTGGCAAACCAGAAATTGGAACTGCGTTTTGGTTCATTTATCACATGGAAATCATGCCAATATACACCAATTTTAATCCCATCCCGGCCCCTAGCCGACCCCCACTGAGCAACATTGAGCATTTGGTGTCATGCCCCACCACTTTTAAACTCGAACAGCTTCCACTGTGCTTGAAATAAAAAATAAAATTAAATATAGCAGTAGGTGGTCATCTTGGAATGGTATTGAGCAAACTCCGTTGTTGTTTTAAATTTCCAACATGGACACTACATTTAGAAGCAATGTGTTTGTCATTGTGGAGCAGTAAAACAATGATGCACTATACATGATGCAATTCCAAGATGGCCACTCAGTAAACATTACACTGGGCAGCATCTTGGCATGGTATTGTACATGGGTTCTCAATGTTGTACCAATCCAAAATGGCTAACATAATGCTTCTTAATGTGGTGCCCTCTTTGGAACAGTTATGCTAATAATACACTAACCAGTACCATCCAAAGAGGGCCACATGGTTTTAAATTGTGGCCATGCAGAATATGGTGCAGAACAGATGAAATGACCAGCAGGTGAGCAGCTCAGAAGTATCATATGGAGAGCTGCAGGAGGCTCTAACAATCCAATGGCCCTGACACTGAAGTCCCACTCATTTTTAGGCAAATATGCACATGCGATCAGGAAAAAGTCTGTCACTCTCAGCCCAATAGAGCCACTGGTGGAAGTGGGCACATCCCTTGTGGAAGCAGAATGTAAGTGACATTTGAACAGAAGGGGCCTGACTTGAATCCCTCTGTATGCATATATATTCAAATGTATGTTCATATGCATTGTTTTTATTACAAGAACCTAGCAGACAAGTAAACCTGCAAGGCTTTCCCTAGAGCATCTAACAATGTTTATCACAGTGCAAATCTTCTACCCTCGTGGTATCCCAAAGGGGCTAGCAATATCAAAACCCTTGTTTACTAATTCTACCTATTCTAAAAACATCTATGTAACAAAATAGCTGCCTACCACAGTGAAAAATCAATCTGTAAGAAACTGGGTTCCTGGTTCACTGAGGTGGGAGCCCTGGTCAAGCAGCAAGCACAATCCTTGTCAGGATGATATACAAGCCAACCATAAATTAACATGTGCTCAGGACTCTGGTAGCTTGGCACAGAGCAGTCAAGCTTAGCTTAGAGGCAATGTAAAGTATTGATGCAGCACGTCAAACAGTAATAAAGTGAAAACACAATATAGAAAGGATAATACACCATATTAGAAAGATAGAGTAGTTTTTAATAAATAAAACAAGACTAAAATGACAAAAATGCAATTAGTAGAACCGGAAATATGCAAGTTTAAATATTTCAGTGAAAATAGTGCCAAAAAGCACTAAGTGGCAACTGAGGATATCTGGTCGTGCTGGACCGGGACAAAGTCACAAGTTCAGGCTGACCTCGATGGAGCATGGGCTGGCTACACGGACTAAACTGGGCCCGCTGACCAAGTACCTTAAATGCTGGTTTGTGGAGCATTGCGAGGGTACGCTTCAAAGATGTGTCGGGCAGCAAAAGCAATGAGTCGGTTCCGAAATGCTACAAGGCTACCAAGGGTCATTGTGGATTCCGTCGACAAGGACTTGCTATGTGAAGTCCAACGTTGAGGATACATCATGCTGTCAAGGCGATGCATTGGTTCTGAAGAGATGCGAGGCTGCGATGCAGAGCCCTGCATTATCGTCAAGGATGCCATTGACGAGGGATGTGTTTTATGTGAGGGCCTGCACAGAGGCGGTTCAGATGAAGTGGCAGGCTGCAATGAAATGCTTGTCGATGCAACTGGGAAGATCCACACAGTGGCAAGCATGCATCGGTTCTGCTCGAGGTTGCACCGGTTTTGCTGTGGCATTTTCAAAATTGTATTTTAAAATCCAACTTCACCGTAAGTTAGTATATTTCACTACAACTCCAAAGACACCAAACATGAATGAGTTGCCTGTTCTTAATGGTAACTTCAGTGGTAGGCCTTGCAGTGGTGAAAATGTATTTTAAGAGTTTTACATTGCCAGGACATGCAAAATTTAAGAGTACATGTTCTACTTTTTAAATACATTGTTCTCTGCCCTTTGGCCATCAAGGGCCTACCCTAGGGGTGACTTATATGTATTCAAAAGGGATGTTTGGGCCTAGGTTTATTTTGCAAAGTCAAAATGGCAGTATAAAACTGCAAATACAGCCTGCACTGGCAGGCCTGAGACATGCTCAAAGTGCTACTTCGGTGGGTGACACAATCGATGCTGTGGGCCGATTAGTAACATTTAATTTACAGGCTCTTGGGACAGGGAGTGCCATTTTACTAGGGGTTTACAAGTAAATTAAATATTCCAGTTAGGCATAAGCCAGTTCTACCATGTGTTAAGGAGAGAGCACATGCACTTTAGCACTGGTTAATAGTGGTAAAGTCCAGCAAAAACGAAGGGCCAGATTTACAAGAAAGTGGCGCATCAGCTGTGATGAACCACTTTTCTTGTGCTTCCCTCTACCAGCACCTAACGACACCATGGTAGCGCCTTATTTACAATATGGTGCACCATGGCATACGTTAGGAAAATAGTGTCATAATTTATTACGTTATTGTGGTACTTTGCAGGATTAGCACCATAAATAATGGGCTAATCCTGCAAAGTAAAGTGAGGCCCTTTGAAAGGAATGGGTGTGTCATTTTAACGCCTGCTCTGAACAGGTGTTAAAAATTATGCTAAAAATGGCTCAGTGAAATGTTGTAAATTTCACTAAAGGCTTCCCACCGCTGGAACGCCCTCTTGCACACATTATGTCTAGCACATGCATAATCTGGCAAAAGGGGTCGCAAAGTGGGGCAATATATGGCGAAGGAGAATGGCCTCCTTAACTCCACATAAGCGTAAAAAAATTACACTATTGTGGCGCAAAGAGGCGCTAGGGCCTTGTGAAGCTGGCCCTGAGTCAGCAACTAGGAGAATTGAAGGCAAAAAGTTAGGGGGAAAACCACACCAAGGATGCCAGGTCTAACACAATCCATTTTAGATATCGTTCGGGTTTAATATACTTTTGTTAACATGTTCTTTTTATTTTAACCATTCTTATATGTTTGGCACTCACTCAAAAATACCTTATATTCCAATAGCAATACATGTCAAAGTTTCAAAAAGAGCACACTTTTTGCTACAATCCAATTTAGCGCGCGTTGCTATCCAATGATCTGCACAACTCAACATATTCAGATTCAACATCAGTATAATTACAATACTACAAAAAGGGTATGCTTCATAATTATATAACCATAAAAAAGGAGCAAAATGCCCAATCAACAGCACCGGAGAGACAGTGGAAAAAAGGATTATGGCCTTTCGAGAGGCCCTCACATGGCATCATATGCTGTCACAAATGGCAGAATATTTAGAATGTTTGCTCTTGTGGATGCCTGGTGGTCCGACAGGTATCAAATTACATTGACAACATGCACATTACCCCATTACTCAGTGTCATCCCTTTCCACAGGTTGGATGATGTGCCCCAAGTTGTGTAGTACAGGGAAGGATTGCTTTGCCAGCCCCAGGCCACAGTCCAAACATTCTTCGTCAGCCACGTGTTTACTTCTCGCTCCAGTGATGCTCCCTCATCGCTTGCCCATGTAATATGTTTTGTATTCCAGTCATATTCCAACCACATAAACCAGGCTCTCCAGCGAAGGATTTAACATATGTTTTCACAATAAATAATTTATACCAATTGCCTTTCTCTGTAACGTTTCAGAAATAAAGTTCAGACCTATGGCATGTGACATAACATTTCCCAATAAACCAACCACAGGCCTTTAAATTTACCTTGTGACCATAATCAACTCAAGGCTACTACATTGGACATAGTGAAGCCATCCCACAAGGCAACCATCATGCATGCAATCATAAAATTACATATATTTTTAATAAATACATACACATTTACACTTAGCAAAGAATATACAATCCCTCCAAAAAGGGATTAACAGGAATAGCAAAAGTACAAATCTTCTAGCCTCAGGGTTTGTCAGAGAGTTGATTACCATCACCAAAATCCATACCTGTATCGGTAATTGGTGGGATTCCTTCTGAAATGCTAATCTAAAGCCTTTAACACAGTTTAATAGCAATCCACACATCAGCCTAGTGGTTTTACCAACAAATAATCCAGATCTGGTGTCTTTGTCATAACTGTTCTTAGTAAACCCATCTGATCTATTACATATTACATAGCATTTACCAAGGAGCAATTGTACATACAGCCTTTTTCATTACTTTGGGCCTGATTTAGATTTTGGCGGATGAATTACTCTGTCACAACAGTGACGGATATCCCATCCACTGAAATCTAAATCCCAGAGGATATAATGGGATTTGGATTTCAGCAGACGGGATATCCGTCACCATCGCGATGGAGTAACTCATCCGATAATATCTAAAACAGGCCCTTTGTCACAATCCAGCTCAGGACTACTGTACTGAGCACAAGTTTTCCACAAGGCATCCTTCAGGCATATAGACAAAACATTATAAATATATTCAAAACTCCACTTGGCAAAATAATATGCAACCTCTTCTGGGAGGGTGCAGCAAGAATTATCAAAGTACAGTGTTGATTACCCAGGTGTGTCACGCTGGGTAATCAACATTAAAAGTGTAGCCTACCACTGTAACTTGTGAGAGCCTGTTGAATTTACCATATGTTTCGCACAATAAATGCATCAAGTCTGCTGCCTTTGCTGTAACTTCTCATAATAAACAGATCAGTTCTACAGCATAAGACAAAGCATTTCCCATAGAACCAATAACTTTTTTCTTGGCTTGTCACCATAACCAGCTCATGCCTAATGTAGCTAGAGTAAGCTTTCTCACAAGACAACCATCACTCAAACACATGTGGCTACAGACCAATTCCAATGGCCATCGTGGTCCAATTGTCAAAATTGAAGACATTATGGAGGAACAGGTGCAGGTGCTGATGAGATTGGAAAAGACTGAGGATGTAATTTCCAGGTTAGGCAAGGTAAATGGAGCTGGTAAGAAGGTGATGGTGGTTGGAAGAGAGAAACAGCGGAAGGACGTGATGACAGGGCCGGGGCAGATGGAAGAACATTCAGTGGGAAGTTCAGAAAAGGACTGAGTAGGACAGGACATGGTGCAAGGAAGCCCGAGATGCTGAGCCTAAGTAGAAGTAGAAGCAGAGAGAGGCAGAGGAATTTGAATGCATGATGAGAGTAAAACAGAAACAGCAGTTTACACCCCTGGAACAGAGCTGCGCGAGTGAGAGAGGAGCTGTGTTCCCCGACACCAAGGTACATGGTAGGGGCTGTGGCCAGAGGAAGGCGCTCCAGTCTTTTATATTTAATTTACACAATTGATAGCATCCAAAGGGGGAATCATAATAAGGAACTGGTCACTTTTAGAATTACAAAAGTGTATTAGGCTAGGTGAGAGTCTACGTCTCCAGTGTTTGGCTTACTCATAGGTGTTTGCTAACTCTGCTTAGTCAACTTGTCACGAAATCGATATATTTCTGGATTTCTTTTGAGGAGGTCCAAATGTAAATCTCAATATCTGATCTTCAGGGGGGGCCTGGGTAAAAAGAATAAGATGACAATGTCAGGAATCTTGAGAGCCCATATTGAAAGACTTAACTGAAGGGCCAATTACCAGAAAGTACATCTGACTGTGTACATCTGACTGTGGATAACTGTATAACTGAGCCAATCATTGAAAAATAAACTGCTTTGAACCCCTAATTTCTTATTGTTTCACAATATGTATCCCGACACAAAACCGTTGTAAAAGTGGTTAATAAAGATTGTCGGCGTGCAAATCTATTACCCCCAAGGTTTATCAATAAGGCTGACCAATACCAAATGTCTTGACGAGCATAGGAATTTGTAAGATCACCATGAACATCGATTCACCAAAATGCCAGGACTAGCAGCAGTGACATCATATTCCCTTTGACCCTCCGATGATGTCACAGGAAGTAACATTGCATGACCTTTGACCTGGAGACAACGCAGTAAGTGACATCTTATGACATTTGGGCCCATATGTATACTTCTTTAGCGCCGCATTTGTGTAGTTTTTTGACACAAAAGCGGTGCAAACTTACAAAATACAGTTGTATTTTGTAAGTTTGCGCCGATTTTGCATAAAAAAACGACGCAAGTGCGGCGCTAAAAAAGTATAAATATGGGCCTTGGACTCTCATGACATCATAGGAAGTGGCATTGCACAACCTTTTGGGCTAGTACTATCGCTGAAAGTGATACATCTCTGGGTAATTACATCAGAGAGAGAGAGGCTGGATCATCCCTGGCAGATACAAATAAAATACTCTATGAACAAATACTTTATCCTATTCCTATTGGAAATGCTCTCACAAACGTTGTCAGTATCAGACACGCTTGGGGAAACGCAGGGGTGTACCGTATTCTGTTAAAAACGGCGCATCCCTGAATTTCTAAAGTGACGTAGCACGGCGCTGTCAATTTCGTTGCAGCACCGCGTTGCGCCACTTTTCAATAAATCTGCCCCTCTACTTTGTAAGTTTGCAACGCTTTTGCGTCAAAAAATTATGCAAATGCGGTGCAAAAAAAAGTATAAATATGGCCCTTACTCCCTGATTTATGAAAAGTTAGCGCCGCCCTTACATCATTTTTTTACGTAAAAGCAGTGCAAGCTTACAAAATATCATTAGGGCCTGATATGGACGTAAAGCCACGCAAGAAGGGACTAGGGCCCATATTTATACTCTGTTTGCGCCGAATGTGCGCCAAAAATTTTGACACACATTCCTGCCAAACTGTGCACCATATTTAAACTTTGACACCGGAGCCCGCGGACATCAAAATTCCTCCTTGTGCGTCATTTTTTGGATGCAGGAAACTGCCTTGCGTTAATGACATGCAAGGTAGGCGTTCCAGCCCAAAAAATGACTTTAAGGCCTTTGCGCCTTATTTATACTCCAGCGTCATTTTGACACACAGGAGGGGGCGGGCCTTAAAAAACAGCGCACAGCCTGATGTGTGCTGTTTTTTAACGCCTAGGTAAGGGCAGGCGTTATGGGACCTGTGGGCTCACTTCCATGGTCTCTGACCATGGAAGGAGTCCAGAGGTGCTCTTCCCTGCCCCCAGGGACACACCCTGACACCCTCGCCCACCCCTGGAGGACACCCATGGATGGGAGGACCCATCCCAGATAAGTACAGGTAAGTTTAGGCAAGTATTTTTAAAAAAAAAAATGTAAGTGGCATAGGGGGGCCTAATTTGGCTCTACATACATGCCACTGGCCCAATGACCATGCCCAGGGGACAGAGGTCCCCTGGGCATGGCCATTGGGCAAGGGGGCATGACTCCTGTCTTTGCTAAGACAGGAGTCATTTCAATGGGGGTTGTGCGTCAAAAAATGGCACAAGTCCGGTTTGAGGCATGATTTTTGCCTCAAACCTGACTTGCACCATTTTTTGACGCACAACCCCCATTTTCCCTTACGCCAGCGCTGCCTGGTTTGAGCCATTTTTTTTTACTCTGACCAGTCCGCAGCGCCGGCTAACGTCATTCCTTAAATAAGGCGCCCGCATGGCACGTAGGAATGACGTTAGCCGGCGGTAACATTTTTGACGCAAACCAGCGCCGGCGCTGGTTTGCGTAAAAAAGTATAAATATCGGCCTAGATTTAAAAGCAGCACGGCCACAGAGCCTGGTTATGGCAGGGGCACACACCCCACTTACTTCGATGTCATCGCCACCGCCCATACTACCTCAAGAGAAAGAGGTACTGGTGATGCAAATCACTGATGCAGGGCCTGGTGCGAATTCACCAGGCCCTGTGCGGCACGCTCACCGTCTGCCGTTACGTAAAATAAGATGGCACACCACTGCCCGTGCCCAACGTGGACGTGCCCATACCAGCTCATGCACGCAACAGTAAGTGCACGCTGCTGCTACGTACGCAGTGGTGCTGCTGTCCTCGAAGCCATCTCACATGGCGCAACCATTCATTTGAAGGCAGTGCCAGCCTGTACAGGTACATAATTATTTTTATTGCAACGAGTCGAGGCAAGGCCGCTAAATTTCCCAGGGTATGCTAGTCTGACAAACAGGGGTCGCAAGCAAAACACAAGGGTTGCCTGGCTGCGACTCCTGTTGACCCCTAATTAGTGCCCTTGTGTATTATGTTGCATTTATTTATCGCTTACCATACCCTTTGGGTATTCTAAAGTGCTTTGTTGAGTGAGAATTGGAGGCAAAGAGGAGATATTGTGTAGCTCCCGTTCATATACTTACCATCTGTATATGTTGTGGTTGTTTCATATGTGGTTGAACTGGTGACGGTGTCTGTATAATCCATCATTGGAAACACTTTGGGGCATATTTATAAGCTCCTAGCACCTGCCTGCGTCACATTAGCTTCATTTTTTTTACACTAATGTGGCGTTAGGAAGGCTTTTTTGCTGAGCCAAATTTACAAAGTGGTGCAATGCTCGTATTGCACCACTGTACACCTCCTTGCTCCACATTATGCTTGCGCCAGGCAAAATGTATGCAAGGGGGGCGTTCCAGTGCAAGGAGGCCTGCAAAAATGGCGCAGTGAAATCTATAAGATCTCACTGCACCATTTTAGGGGTCATTTTTAACACCTGTTTTGAGCAGGCGTTAAAATGACACACCCATAGAAACCTATGGGCCTCCTTGCACTTTGCTGCACTAGCGTCAAAACTTTTGACGCTAGTGCAGCAAAGCACCACAATAGCGTGAAAAAGTTGACGCTATTGGCCTAACGATCGCAACGGAGCGCTGTATTGTAAATAAGGCGCACCCATGGTGTCGTTAGGTGGAGCAGGGGCGACGCAAGAAAACTGGTGCGTCAGCACTGATGCACCAGTTTCTTGTAAATATGCCCCTTTATTTGGCTGCACACTGCTGTGGTAAAGAAATCAGGAGCCTTCCCGAAGCTGTCTTCTCCATTCCGCTGCACTGTCGGCTTAACACTTAACTCACTACTGCCTAGGAATGAATGATCACTGCAACATGTTAATCCATTTGATGGATCTTCATCCACTTGACAAGGATATGTAGTCTTTCAAAGGTTGAGTCATGTTTTGGGAAAAGCCTTGTTTTTATTTATTTTCTAAATTCTAAGTAGATGCTAATCGCCCTTATTTTCTTGGACAGGGTTGTCAGAATTCCGTTTGGAACGAGATCACCAAAGCTATAGCTGACAGTCCCAATTGTTCACCTCTTCCAAGTGAAGCACGGCATAATAATACCTCGGTTAGGAACCCGATAAAAAATGGGGGAAGGGACAAGACACCAGCGACACTGGTTCAGAATGGTGTCAAAAGCATCCTTGGATCACCTGAGAACCATCAGTCAGTAATTTTTATAGAACACAGAGACGAACAAAAACTATCAGAATTTTGTGAGCAATCAAATATTCACATAAAGAACAAGAAACAGTGCATTATCCGCTTACTTGTCGCTTGGCTGGGAAGTGCTGTGACTAGCTATGGTTCTACCAAAACATAGGCCCAGAGTCAAAGATGCAGAGCAGAAAAGTCAAGTACTGCTGAGGTGGAACCGGCAGCAAACTTACAGCAGTTCAATGAGAGCAATTACGAATACAAATAAGGACAGACACATTTAATAAGATACTGAGGAAGAAAGTGAGGAAACCAAAGGAAGAATGGATAAGTGTGTCAGGGGAAATACGCAACCAAGAAGTGAAAAGTGTGAGGACCCGGTGACAAACAGCTATAAGGGGAGTAAGCCAAAACAACTTTAATATTTTACCTGGTGCTTTCCTTGTGACTGTGAGCATGTTTAGCAGCTCTACCTCTGTTGCCCTGAAAATCTTTTCAGCCCCTAACACAGAATTGAGGATCACATAGTTCCGCTATAGTTCCCATACTAGTTTCCAGGCCCTTGTTTTACACATCTTCTGTGCCTGACCACCTATGTTCCTAAATGAAGGTCTCAACCCTGGATATCAGACTGTACATAACTACAGTCTCTCAGTCTTACGTCCTGTCCATGTCAAGATTGTTCCATAGTTTGCAAGTTTGTAGATCTTCCACCTCTACTTTTCGCAAGTACGTACTTGTGAAAGGATTAGTGCCAGTTCGATCTACAAGGTTTCTCCTTTAGGCGTAGAGTGTGAATTTAGAGTTGAGAAAACTTGGGCCAGTTCTGTGGGTCGCATTGTGGCCAATGGAGACCGGTTGGAGGGGTATTATTCGTGCCACATGTAACCAGTGAAGCCTTCGTGGAGCCGGGGTGATGTTTAGTCTGTTTAGACTTAGAACTTGTATGAGGGCAGCATTCATTGCTGAAGTTTTTTGATTAGGTCCTTGTAAGCCCCATTGCCATCATCTAGATGTGAGAGCATAGGGCCGCTGAGGCTTGGATCCTATGAGAGTATCTTCCTGGCTATGACAACATCTATTGATGTTCTCGTGGTGTTCAAAGGGCTTTTGTCACAATATTGTCCTGTCTTTCTAGTATGTGTTTAAAGTGCATGAATACCCCCATGTCTTCACTTCTGCCACCCTGCTAGGAAGAGAACCAATCTGAATAGGCCAGACTGTAAAAGGATGATATATTTTTTCATATTCCACAAGTTAAGATCTCCGTTTTGAAGCTTCAGCTGGTTTTGTAGCCTCCACTTGTTAACAACTTATAGGTTTTTGGTAAGGCCTGATGTCTTGTGGTCTGAGGATCTCTCCAGTTTAGCAGTATTCTTGATGTCATCAGAGTAGCTGTAACATGTGAGTTTAAAAGAGTTTGTAAGCACATAGAGTGTGGCCAAGTATATGTTGAATAAGAGAGGTGCAATTGTTGAGCCTTGGTGAACACCTACAGTTTAATGGAAGGAAGCCGAGATGTAGCTTGGACTGGACAGAATTTGAGTTGTGTCTCTGAGAATCAATCAAAGAAAGAAGGAAAGGAAGAAAGAAAAAGGCCAACGAAAGAAAAAAAGAATGCTAAATAAAAGAAGAAAGGAGGAAAGATTGAAAAAAGAAATTAAGATAATTAAAAATGAAAGAGAATTGACAGAATGGAGTAAAGTAAAAAGGAAGGTGCAAAGGTGTCAGGAGCAGTGAGAGGGAGGCAGATGAACAGAAGTGTGCACGCTCAGACGTTCAAATGTATAAAAGTTAGGTGAGTGGATAGTATACCTGTTTAAGCGATCAGGATTAGTTATGGCTTTGGGACCCATGAAGCTTCGGAATCATATGGAACATACCACTCGGTGGCGTTTTATATTCAATTTGGAAATGTGATTTCGTTTTGTAGAAGAACCTAAGAACCGTGAGAGCACAGGGAACACTGAGCAGAGCACGTGAAACGTACTAGCGGCCACACTCATCAACAAGCTGACTGTATTGCAGAAAATTGGCCTGTGGGTGGCAGCGAAAGATTATATTTGGGCGCTCCGGGAATTTTGTGGTTTTGGAAGGTGAGAAGGGAGCGGACACGCCGGCTCCAATTGCTGTGGCCGCGCGGAGCTTGAAGGGGACTAGTGAAGTCTTAGCACATGCCCTTGGCTCATAAAAACACAGCAGCGGCTTTCTCTTGTTCCTTAAAGTCAAAATCATGCGCAGAGAACTCTGGGATATGTGGACAGTATCCTAGAGGCTCTTAGGTGTGTCGATGCTGCAGTTTTTTCCCTCACTCGGTAGTCGGTGCAATTTGCTTTGGCTCCCTGAGGTAAAAAGGCCGCTGTCCAATATTTACCTGCCTGTCTCTGTCACTGGCCTAGGCAGAGCTCTGGCCCATTTACTTTTGCAGTTAGCTTTTCACCGTGCTGTTCTTCTGTGAGCTGAACAAGCAACACTCTGGAGGGAGTTGCCCGTGGTCTCATGGCATGGTGAATTTTTGGTGGGACAATTCATTTCTTGGAGCCAGAAATAGGCAGGAAGTACATTCAAGAGGCATACCTGCCAACACACCTGACGCCAGATTTACAAGGCCCTAGCTCCTCCTTGCGCCACACTAAAATATTTTTTTTTACACTAATGTGGCTCATGGAGGCAATTTTCACAGCGCCATATTTACAAAGTGCATGCATGCATTGTGCCACTTTGCGACCCCTTGCTCCACATTATGCCTGTGTCACGTATTATGTATGCTGGGGGGGCATTCCGGCATTCCAAGGCCTGCAAATATGGCACAGTGAAATCTACAAAATTTCACTGCGCCATTTTTGGCGTAATTTTTAACGCCTGCTCAAAGTAGGTGTTAAAGTGACATACCCATTTTAATCGATGGACCTCCTTGCACTTTGCTGCACTAGCGTCAACATTTTTGACGCTAGTGCAGTAAAGCGCCACAATAGCGTAAAAAATATTGACGCTATTGGCCTAACGTACGCCATGGTGCGCCGTATTGTAAATACGGCACTCCGATGGTGTCGCTAGGTGAGGCAGGGCTGATGCAAGAAAACTGGCACATCAGCACTGATGCACCAGTTTCTTGTAAATATGTCCCCTGTTTCAGAAGGGTGACTTTCAATTTTTATTATTAAAAATGGCTTTATTTTACTTTTCAAACACACACAGGGCGACAAAATGGATGTTTGCAAATAGTCTAAACCACGGACAATCCCTCTGAGTAGTATTCCAATCCATACTTTTTCACCCACTGTTCCACTATAGATGGAGGTCTGGCTTACCCAAACATCCTGCATGGTCAGGAAAGTCATGTCAGAATGAGGAAGATGATGGATAAATTGGCCATCCAGCTCCCCTAGATTACATCATGTCCTTTTTCCCATCTAGAGCAGATATTTGCGGAGTCTGTTACTCGACAAACTTCACATACTATGTCATTTGCAGTGTATTTTAAGAATCACAGTTTAAAAACCAGTTCCTGTGATAATTCTGAGGATACTACTCAGTGTTTCATGACTCTGACAAACCACTTAGGTTCTCATTTGCAACAAACAGGTGCATCGATCACAATGTGCCACTTTGTTTGCGTCGCCCATTACCCCTCTAACGACACCATGCCGCTCGTTAGCACAGTTGCGTTTGAATTTCTGACGCACTTGTGGCGCTTTGCTGGATTAGCGTCAAAAAGTTTGATGGTAGTCCAGCAAAGCTCGGGAAACCCATTTAAAACAGCCTAACATCACTTTAACGCCTACCCTTGAGCAGGCTTTAAAAAATGATGCTAGAAAAACACAGTGAAACCTTGTAGATTTCACTGAGCCATTCCTGCGGACTTCCTAGCAGGGTAACCCCTCCCCTGCATACATTATACCTGCCGCAGGTATAATGTGGGGCAAGGGTTTACAAACAGGTGCAATGGTCCCATTGCACCAGTTTGTAAAGGCTGCGCTGTGTGGAGGACTGTTTGTACTGCCATATCATTAAAAAATGACACTACGGCGGCACCAGGGGCTAGTAAATGAGCCCCTTTGTCTACTTAAAGTAGATGATGTTCACCGTCACCATAGGATCACCTTCCTTTGGAAGGAGTTTAAAGAATTGTCATCACTTAGGCCCATATTTATACTTTTTTTGACCGCATTTGCGCGGCTTTTTGATGCAAAAACGGCGCAAACGTACAAAATACAATTGTATTTTGCAAGTTTGTGCCGCTTTTGCGTCAAAAAATGATGCAAATGCGGTGCTAAAAAAGTATAAATATGGGCCTTAGTTTACACTTTGAATCACTGCCTCTTTGGAGACAAGAGTTCAATTTCACCAATCAAAACACTGAAATTATGTAGGTGACACCACTTCTGAGCAAGTCACCAGTCAGCCCACCCCACCTTACAAAGATCCAATGAATATGTTTGTGTTTCTCAAGGAAGTTACTCAGCCCAGCAACCACTGCATAATTAGCACAATCCTCAGAAGACAGAAACTTGTTCAGCATAGTTTAGCTGGCTGCAGTACCCAGTCATTATGTATGTCCATCCTGGAAAACATTGTAGAGAGACAAACAGCAGCATTGTCAGTGCAGTGATGAAGATAGCAGCTACACTTCACACAGTTGACCACATCCCTTTATAGGAAAGTCTTAAGCAAACAAGCATCAGAGTCGATTTTGCCCCCTTCATTTATGTTTGACTGTTTTCAGTCAGTAGGAGGGTCCCAAAAGGTCCTTACATTCCCAAGCTTCAGTATCTATATACATTCTTTTCTTGATGTGTTGTTGCTTACTGCAGCTTACTTAGGGCCTGATTTAGAGCATGACGGATGGGGTTACTCCGATCAGACTCCAGGGTGTGAAGGATATGAGATGGAGGGTCCCTTTCTTGTGTAAGGAAACTTCTTTCTCCTTCCCTCTTTGTTCTTTTGTTTGTCTCTTAAAGTGTTACACACAATAAGTTAATTGGAGGTTCAGTGGGGAGCCTTTTCCTCTTTTGTGCCTTTTTTCGGTCTCCCCTGCCTGCAGCCTGCCATGTCCACCCCACCTTCCTGTTGACAGTGTAAAACAGACTATGTCTGTGGAGGTGAGAGAGGAATACAAGCCAGGTCAGGAACAATCTGAAACTGATCCCAGGGTTGAGTCTCTTAGAGTACACAATTTCTCTTTGGAAAGTTGGTGTAAGTATGGGCAGAAACTACTGGCCAGTGTGCCGATATGTGCGCCGATGTTTCTCCACCAGAATCCAGGATCCCACAACAGTGGAGACTGAGAAACTCTTTAGTGCTCCCGGTTTGAGGTTGCTGACTGCTCCCTCCCCTTTGCCAGGTTTTGGTAAAAAGTGACCCTGAAGTTCTTCAACCTGGAGTCTGCCAGGAGAAGAGCGGTATGGAGCCTGCTTTAAAGGAGGGATCCGATGCACTGCTAAGGAGGGGTGCTGGTGGTATCTCAGCATGAAGATGATGTTGCCTAGACAAAGAGGGCTGCGAAGAGCTGAGGCAGGAAGAACTGGAAGCTGCTAACTGCACCCAGGGAAATATTCTCACTGTAAGGTATTGTGGTGAGGAATTAAACCCCTGGTGCACCCGTTGAGTGGCCTGAAACCGGAGCTCCTGTTTTGGCAAAGCAGTCCTAAACATTTTTCCTCAAGAAACACCTAGCTCCTGCAGTTTGGCACTTAAAAAGCCACAGAGACCAAAGCCTCACAAGAAGTAACTCAGTCACTCAAGGACTAGATCCAGATTGCTCACTATAGCCTGCATTGACTCTGGCCCTCATTTGGATCACTACTGCAGTCAGTGCGGGCTCTTCACTTTGGGCCTGATTTAGATCTCAGCCGATGGAATACTCTGTCACAAATGTGACAGATATCCCATTTGCTGAATTATGATCTCCGTAGGGGATAATGGGATCATAATTTGGCAGACAGGCTATCTGTCAAATTTGTGACGGGGTATTCCCGTCCTCCAAGATCTATATCAGGCCCTTTGTTTGGGCAGTGAGTCCTGTTTGGCCCTGAGGAACGTCTCCTAACAACGATTCACCGGATCACAACCAGATCCATGGGAGAACGAATAATAATGTCTTGCAATAGTTGTTCCTCCAGTGCCCTGTCTTCACAGTGTTCTTTGCTTTCTGTCCTTTTATTCTGTGCACATTGAGGTCTAAAGTTGTCAGGAGGGGGCCTCAGCATCTGCAGAAAACTTTTCAGGGTTGGGGGGCATAATTTTAATGTCATCCATCCTGAGGCAGCATAACACTACGGGGGCTGTAGTGTAATGCTGCACTGTGAGCCTGCACACCAGGCTGTACCTAAATCCAGCCCCCCTCCAGCGGACGCCCATCGACTTATGTGCCATGGTGCAATGGTGCATTGTGGTTAGGATTATTTCTGTGCAGGAAGGGGCATCTGCCTGCACAAAAAAATATGTAAGAGGCACTTTCCTCTATCTAAGTGTACTGCAGAATGCAGCACATTTAGAAAGAGAAATCAAAGAATAGAACTAAAGATATTTCTCCTCGTTGCTCTTCTCCTGGGAAGGTGTAGCAATTTGATGCATTTCCAGGTTTATCAGTCTTGGCAATGTGTCAAAATCCATGGGCGGATCCATGGAAACACCCACACTCCAACCATGGAATGCCTTCCCGGGGCAGAATAACACAAGGTAGCATCTTGCGCTGCTTTGCTTTACTCCAGATTTACCAAGCCACGCAGGGCCACACAAGGTGGCCTTCAGTGGCTTGGAAAATCTCATTCCCCGTTTTACATCACCCATCACCTTGTGTGGGCCGGCGGCGACACAAAACCTTGATAAATTTGGGCCTTAGAATCATAAAACTCATTCTGACCATCAAAGTTAGGCTTGGGGCAAAAACTATTCTGAGTCAGGCCTAAATGTATTGTTTTAGACTTAAAACATTACACTGTGACGTCTTTCCTTCTCAAAAGTATAAGTCCTTTGTCGACCTGCAGAATAGTTTTGTTGCAAAGATTTCTTTCTCAAAACCTTTGGGAAAAAACTGCTGAGTTTATGGTCCTCCAGGGTCCCTACAGCACCACAAAAAGATCTTGTTTGCATTAATAGTGCTACCAGACGAGCAAGGCAGTGTATGTTTCATCACCGGCTCCTGTTTTTCTAATTCTGTGAATTAGACTCTCAGTGTTCTGTTTTATATTCCATTTCTTTTTGTATCACATGGCCTCACTCAACCCCCTGAGGGTCTGTGAAGAGTCTGCGGTTTTTTACTTTGTTCTCTCATGGATACAGGAGGTGGACCGGCATTTAGGGAAACCTGTGTGTTTGCTGATAGGACTGTTCTTCTGAAAGTCCAATAGGGCTGTGGCAGAACCACTCACATGCTTATGTACCTTACTGACAGTTTGGTAACTCGCGTAGGGCCGCGATTTCTTCACATTACATAGTGGAAATTGCTAGAAAACTGTGAAAAAGATGATGATCTGTGAAAAAGATGATGATAATACGGCTGTAAGGGCCACATTGAAAATGAACACTGGATGCCCGGTTAACCCATCAGGCGTTACCATACCAGGGAGTTACAGTAACTCACAGGGAGTGGAGTTAACACTGGACTACCAATGGGACTCTTAGGTTACCTTGAAATATGAGGATTACACTATGAATTTGTAATTCCTCATTTCCATCCCTGCTGACCCATTTTTCCTTCCAGCCAATTACAAAATAGAGCTGTCCAAGCCTTTCAGAGTGTTTTTGTAGGCTATGTTATGTTCAAGTACTTTAGCCTGAATTACTTACCAACTCTGGGCTTGTGGGCATGTAGATTTTTCAAAGACTATGGTATATGTGGCTGCTGATTGCCCTGAGAGTACAGCAGTGAGTGCGGAAGAACTTCATCTTAAACCAGATGCAGTGAGATTTTTGTTAGACATTTGGGGCATCCTTTAGAAGAATCTTACTCATCGGCTCTGGTGCGTCAGATTCCTTGCGCTGCCCTACGATCCCCTAACAACACCATGGATGCACTGTATTTACAATACAGAGCTCCATGGCACACGTTTTCACAGATGCGTCAGAAATTCGGATGCATCTGTGGCGCTAAAGTCCTGCATTGCTGGACTAGCATTAAAAAAAATGATGCTACCCCAGCAATGCCAGGTGGACACCCCATTGAGAAAAGCACTACATCAGTTTTACGCCTGCTCTGTGCAGGCAGTAAAATTCTAATGTAGTGAAGTCGCAGAATGACGCAGTGAAATATGAATTTCACTCTGTCAGTTCTGCGTGGCATTTCCTGTGGGAACGCCTACCTTGCATACATTATACCTGGTGCAGGTATAATGTGATGCTAAGCTTCACAAACTGACGCATTGGGCCCTATGTAGTTTGTAAATGTGGAGCAGTGTACAGCACTGCTTGCACCACTGTTGTGTAAAAAAAAAAAAGACGCAACCGTGGCGCAAACACCTTGTAAATGAGGCCCCTTATGTGGTGTGGACTCAACTCCAAGAGTCAGCAGTATTCTTTTAAAAGAACATTTAACGTAGTATGTTTATGACGAACCTGAGGTAGTGTGTATGCAACAGTGTGATGTGTGGGGTCTAATTACAACCACACTCTAAAAACCAAAGTGTTGTAGAGAGATATCATAGCCTCAGGGCTCCATTTCCCCTCACACTCAGGCCTGTTTGAGGTCTTTTTTTTATATAAAAAAAAAAAATCTGTCTCCTTGTTCTTGACATTGTGATAGTGTTGTAAGGCCTACAGTGGGTTTGCCCACATAATCTCACATTCTTATTGCTTTAACATCAATGTACCCTGTCCCTTGAATATCATGATGTGCACTGATATTTTTATAATTAAGTATCGATGTTGTTTTCTTATTGATTTGAAATATCTTTAAGCCTCAATATATTTGTCAAGGTATATGAGTCCAGTAAGCCTAGAAGCTATTTTATTCGTAGTAGTACATTAGCACATTTCTTGCATCCCGTAGTAAAGCACAGCCTCATTGTCGATATTCACAACCAGAAGTCTGATTTTAAGAAACTAGTGTAGCAGGACCTTCATGTTTTGTATCTTGGTTTTAAGGACGGTTCACAATTTCTCCTTGAGAAGATCCTGCTACCTGCTCATTGCTGTTGCTGAACGGTGTGTGTTTGTGCTCCTTAGCTTCCTAGTGAGAGGATAATGCATATCAACCATTCAGATTCCCATGCATTTTAGCATTACATGCTCCAACTGGCCGTTTGGGCGAGAGCGCTGGTCGGTTTCAAAAACAATTACATTTTGTTTCTTTGCTGGGCCGATTCCAATATTGGGCATTAAACTTGTGTTAGACTTTTGGTTTCCAGACGTGTTTTATTTGAACACCCACATTCACTCCATTTTTTTGTCAAAGGCCAAGATTTTGAGATGAGGCTTTTTTTTCACGGTCACTATTCATGCCTGGACCACACACACCCACTGACGCGATGGCCTCAGTGGACACCAGAGCCAGAAGGAGCACCATACTTGTGTGGCAGCAGCCACAGTGTGCCGCTGCGCCATATCTTCGTCAGTCCTCTGCAGTGCTCAGGAGAGAAGGCTTGGGCAGCAGGAATGTCTTAAACTCTATGGTTCCAAGATAGGATGCTCCATTTTGATGTCACAGTATGAGTAACGCCACATTTTGCTGCTCGGACCTTTTTGGCATACACGCTAGCAGGAGAAGGTCCTCTGTTAGGGCGGAGGATCGTCAACCCCCCCCCCCCCCACCACCCCCACCAGCAGCAGCAACTGCAAACCTCTTAATACAAAATGATAATTATCTATGTTTATTATCGTTTTATATTGAAAGGGATGGGGCCACGGTCGTAACAGGGATGGAGGGGGAGTGCACAGCAGTGTATGTTTGGCCAGCCGTCTCGGGCCAGCCAAACACACATGCACAGTGTGCTCTCTCCAGCCCGGCACTGTGTTGCCGGGCTGGAGAGAGCCTGCACAGGCTCCCAGTCTGCCTGGGAGCGCCCTGGCTGGGAGCTCCCAGCCAAAACTGACGCTGCTCTGAGCAGCGTCAGGATTGGCCGCAGGGCACGCTGGGAGCCTGTGCCTGCAGCGAGGACAGAGGTGCGGAGCAGCGTGCATTAAGGTACGTTTTTTTATTTTAAAAAAAAATCTTTTATTTCTCCCCTCCCTCCCCCTGCCACACGCCGAGCCACCCCGCCCCTTTTCCCTCTCACAAGCCGCCACTGCATGCTAGCTTAAACATGGCCAGGCACTTCTTGATTAAATATAGCACAAAAGTTACTAGCTGACTGCACTGTCATAAACGGCGCACTGATCCAGTTATAGGCCTTTCTATTACAAATCATTGTTTTCAGCTGACTTAGTTCGAATAGATCAATTGAAATGAGCAAGGACCACAATTCCCACAATGCACAGGGTAATTAAAAGAAAACCCAGATCGGGGCAATAGTGTCTTTGCTGACTTGGAGTAATCTGGTTAACTTATTCAGTGCTAAATATTCAGCTGTCTATTTCGAGCCCTGTGGTTTAAGGAGATGCGAGAAAGCCAGACATTTCTATTATTCCACATCTGGAACTTGTTGCAGGTATCTCTCACGAGCAGGCCAGGCCAGTGATGGACGAGGTTACCTGTCATACATCCGGAGGTGCTGTCAGAAATCGACTAGGAAATCTGCTCGGAATTCGAGGAAACCGATGTTGTGTTTGTAGAAGGAAAATTCCTTAATCAGAGCCAGCCCTGCTGTCTAGGAACGAGAAATCCACTGAGGTTTGGAAGGTTTTAATCTTTTCCACTGTACCATGGTAGCCTATAAGACCAAAGATGCAGATACATCATTTTTGAAGGAGACACTGAAGGTCATTCCCAGGTCCAGTGTGCATAGGGAGCAAGAAAAAAATTCCCAAAAACTAACTGGCAGGTAAGGAAGGGAAGGGATTTGCTGACCGCCCGCCCAGTACCTCTAAATATTTAGTACAAGTTTCATAAAGCTGCGGAGTGTACAACAAAAACGTATTTTAGAAAATGAAGGTAATTTGCATTTTATGACTTGCAATGAATATAAAAGCTGGGGTGAAAGTGACATTGGTCAGGTTCATACCCTCAGATAGGTTTCCTTTTGGTGATACATATAGACTCATTTGACCTCCTTATGAGTTGCCCAGAGTTTGAGAAGGCCGGAATTACCAGTCAGTTGCAGCCGGTATCTCCCCAAAACTAAGGAGAAAAGGGGTAAGAGTAATGGAAAGTGTAGGGAGAAAAGATTTGTTGTATAGGTAGGAGTCGAGGCACTGGGTCATAGGTGGGCGTAAAGGTGCAGGAGTATAGCTAAATATAGAAATGCCAGTGCTTAGGGAGGGTGTAGGCGCTAGGGTTAGGCAGTGTGAGCAGTAAAAGGGAATATATAGGGGTAAAGGGGTTTAGTGACTGTAGTATAGGTATGGTAGGTATATAGTATAGGTTTGCGTATAGATCCTAGAGTAGAGTAGGGATACAGGTACCAGGGTATAGGCAGGCTCAGAAGTCCAAGAATGTAGGTGGGGACTGAGGCACTGGGCATTGGTAGGGGTCGAGGTCTTAGGCTTAGGAAGGGGCAGAGGTACCAGGGTACAGGCAGGAGTGCAGATGATAGGGTACTGGTATGGGGAGTAGTAATGCAGTGTGGGTAGGCATAATGGAGTATAGAAAGGGGGGAGGTACTTGCACAGGTGAGAAGGTTTTATGTACAGTGGGCTGGAGGTACTGGGGTAAAGGCAGATGCTGAGAGAGAAGGATATTGGTATGGGTAGATCTGCTAGGGTATAGGCAGTGGTCCATGTTCAAGCCTGTAGGTAGGGTGAAATAAAGGAAGCTTGCAGGTAGATAACAGGAGGCCGCCAGTCAAGGGTCTGTGCCTGGAAGGTCTCGGCTGTGCAGTGTTGGCCATCTGGAGATGAGTCACCCATGGAAAGGAAGGAAATATATGAACAGAAAAAGCCTTGTGTGCTGGGGTGAAGAACTGCACATCAGAACTGCTGCTACGTCACGCAGGCGTGGGTTCCCATATTCTGCGCCTTTGCTGGACACATTGATCCAAATACAGGGAGGGAAAGATAGCGTCTAGAGGCTGTCCAGAGCTGGGGGAAATCTGCAGGGGTTGTTTTTCAGTTTCGGTGAAAAAAAAGGCAAAACCTATGGGAAAATACATTAAAATCTGCGAAATCATAGTGAACATGGGTATTAATATTTCATACTTTAGTGCTGAATATTTGGAAGGCTAGTTATTTGAAATATTTCGTGTCTCTGTGCCCTCAGAGGCATCTCTCATCAGTCCCTGTTAGTAAGTAGCATCCCTGCCACACCCACACACATTACTCCTCTCTCCTCCTCTGTCCTGGTGCCAAGGGCTTCCACCAGACCCCACATGCCTACGTCTGCAAACTGAGTTCCTGAAGCAGGAAACTTTATATTGTGAGGACGACTATGATTACTTTTTTTATACATTCTTTTTATAAAGCGCTGTGTGCCACTTTCAGCATTTTTAAACCACTTTGGTATGTGGAAGTGTGTGCGTTTTAGACAGAGTGAAAGAGGATGGGGAGGGAGGGAGAGAGAAAGAGAAATACAGAGAGAGAGAGAAAGAGAGAGAGAGAGAGAGAGAGAAACCCTCGGTGCCTGGAGGGCCTTGCCACAAGTTGTGAAACTAACAGCAGTCAGCAGATAGCATTCCACAGCCTATGACATGTCCTCCACTGGGACACCGAGTCCCACTGACCCCCGAAAGTAACACTGTTAAGGTTCCTTGCTACACACCCCGTTCAGCGACCCAGCAGCAAATATAATAAAACCAGGGCCTGTAGCACATCACATATGGAAGGACAGTGTAGGCAACTGCCTTGTGGCGTTACCACAAATACCCATAGGAGGGCACCAGATTGGAAAAAAATGCCTAGAAATGCTTTATTGCTACGATAGAAGCAGTAATGTTATGTAATATGTTTTTAGATAGCATATATTCACCAATCGCTTTGTCTGATAGCGCTTTGATGCAGGCCGTGTCTGCCCATGAGCCAGGACTCTGGGTGAAGATGCCCCTGCACATTCCCTGCTGCAATGAGTAAGTGAGGTGTGGAGTGAGTGTGGAGTTTCCCCTGCAAAGGGGTTACAAGGTGAGGGTCCAGGTGGGTCTTGTGATCTGCCATCCAAACTGTGTTGAGTTGACATATATTTGGCCTGTCTCTGTGGGGTGTACCGCAGTAGGGGTGTGAATCTTCGGTCCTCCCCTTACCCAGAGCATGCCGTGGAAGTGTAGACCTCCACCTGGGCTCTCACGGACCCGCTGCTGCACGGTTCGCCACTGCCCTTTCTATGTGTTTCTGCTGCTTGTTATGGTCACAGAGGAGCGATGTGAGTTTCTAATAGTCCTTGTGAAACAGTCGTCTGGCTGATTCTAGAGGTGAACTCTTAGTAGAAGGACGTGACCTTTTCTTTAAGTGTAGAGTTAGGTGCACTACCTTTCTCATTTATATTACTGAAATTATTTCTGGGGTCTGAACAGTATTCGGCCTGGTCCTGTATTCCCACTTCCCATGTTTTACTCTATGTATGTTACCGATTTCTTTCCTAAAAGCCCACTCCCCATTCGCCCATCACTGTTGCAATGCGCTTGGTTGGATGTGGTTAATCTTCATATTTCTCCCTCTTGCATCCTCTGTTATCAATCTTTTTATTTTCTGTGCCCACACTCCTGGTCCTCTGTGATGGACAGACCAGGGAGAAGCAAACACTGGCAAAGCCAGTAGTTCTCGTCTTCGAGAGCTATTGGTTTTGGCAATGTTTTGTAGCCATGTTGCACAGCAGCCTAAAACTAATAATAAAAAACACGATGACATGGCCAGTGCTACTGCTTTTTTTTATTTGTAGCATTGTGGTCCCCGAGGTAACATGAGGGAGGGATGGTAGAAGAATAAGATGTGTGTGGGGGGAGAAGAATGACAAGAGGAGATGGGGAGCACATGGGAAACAGAGGGTGGGTGGAAGAAGCTGGAAGCACAGAGATAACAGAAGGTGGGCTGGAGGCGCTGAGGCAAGCAGATGGACAAAAGAGGTAGGGGTAGGAGGAGCTAAGGCAATCACACAGACAACAGAGGGTGGGCAGGAGGGGCAAGCAGAATGACAACTGAGGGTGGGCGGGAGGAGCTTGAGGCAAGCACACAGACAATGGAGGGGGAGCAGAAGGGGCGGGGCAACCACATGGATAGCGGAAGATGAGGGAAGGGTTGGGGCAAGCAGACAGGCAATTGAGGGTGTATGGGTGAAGGTAGAGGCAAGCACATGGACAGCCGATGGTGGGCTGCAGAGGCTGTAGCAAGCTCACAAACAACAGAAGGCAGGGAGGCTGAGGCAAGAACACAGACAACTTAGGGAGGGTGGCGATTCGGGACTAGGGGAGGAACACAGAGAATGGAGAAGTACACGAAGGAGACAGCTGAAAACACATGTACTCTCATAGAGTGCTTAAACAAAAAAGAAAAAAGTAACTCCTGAAAAATGGGCAGTGGAAGGACACAAGTAATTCATCTATGCTCCAGGAGAGGAAAAAAGGGATGAATAGGGAGAGAATGTGAAGAGGATGAAGCGTAACACCCAGACCTGCCAACTTTGGAACTGCAGAATCAGGTTTGAGTCTTGACAACAGCTCAACTTCCTTGATTCTGGGCAAATCAATTAATCTTCCTGTGCCTAAAAAAAATAATGTGTTCTTGTGTAATGCAATTGTTGCTCATGTACAGCGCTCCAATACCTTCAGGTTGAGTTTGCGCTGTATAAAACACCAAAAGAAAAAAAAGAGGAAGGAAACCTATAGAAGCTAATGAATAAGAAGCAAGTCAATGAGAGTGCCAATGAGGCCAACCAGTGGTAAGTAATGTGCGGCATCTAA
Source organism: Pleurodeles waltl (assembly GCF_031143425.1). Classification (NCBI taxonomy): domain Eukaryota; kingdom Metazoa; phylum Chordata; class Amphibia; order Caudata; family Salamandridae; genus Pleurodeles; species Pleurodeles waltl. Next base: position 160,627,542 of record NC_090445.1, on the reverse strand, counting down.
GCCCCTTGTAAAGTAACAAAATGTCTCCTTTGGCCAGACTTAAAAAACACTAACATTTTCCTCAGTAAGATCTGCACAAAGGGCAGAAGGTGTCAGATCAAATCTCAAAATGAACCCCTTTACAAAGATGGCCTGCGACTTCCAAGGCTCAAGAGGAGAAGCATCAGCACTAGCTTACTTACTACAGCAGAGGGCACTGTTGGACAATTAATGTGCAAAATAACTATCATTACCCACAGGCATTAAAAAAAGAAGCATTACCTATTGCACACTTACTGCAGCAGAGGGCGATCTTTAGTAAGAAATATGCACATTGACTGGCAGACTACTCAAACTTTTTAGAAATAACACACCTGTGTGTGTGTCCTTTCGGCAACTACCACCCACGTTACAATAATGATAAAGACGGATTTGGGACAGGTTTGAGTTAACCATCAGTGTTCAGGGTTTACACCCACAAGTATAAGGAATTGAAATAAATATAACGTAAAATAAATAGGGGCAGGAGAGAGGTGGAACCGACACGTACTTGACTCTGCACATCCACTTCATGACCTGAAATGTTATAAAAAAGTCCCTTTTTCCTGCAAGCCAATGTTGATCTGGCCAAAATCGCATTTACAGCCACTATTATGTGCAGAAAATGGGGACACTGCAATGCTCCCCACGTGTTGCTGTGCCAACACTCCTGTGCCTTCGGCCCCTTTACATGCAGACCATGTTTTTCTACTCCGTGAGCTGATTCTATTTATAATAAACTGCATTTAATTACACTGAGGTTGGGCAATTAGCTAGTATTAAAAGGTAAAACTGTGTCTGGACCTATTCCATCTCTTGCTTCTACAGGAATGAATGTCTAAACATTAAGGGCCTCATTCAGACTCAGTCGAGCCTTAGGATACACAGCACACAATTCCGGAAATTGCGCCATCCTAACCAGTAACCGTAAAATTACCACAAAAGTAGACTAAAATGAGGAATATTTTTTTAAAAAGCAGTGTTTCCTCCTGTTTATCCACATTCCAAGGGGTGAAGCTAATGCCCGCTCTTGGGTGGTGCAGCTGGACGTGGATTTCCAATACCGAGGATAGAAATGTTTAATTTTTTTTTACTCAAGCTAAAAAAAATCCCAAAACAAAAAAACACTTGCTAGCTGCAGAGAAAACTCCATTCCACGTATTTTGCACCGTTTTGCCATTTCCCAGTAGTCGCTAAATCAGGGCTTGAGAAGGATAGATCTGATTTTCGAAGGGTGCACGGGGAGTGAACTGACCAGGCCACACCCACACGGCACCTCCTCCGAGGAGGGTGAGAAATGTGACATGATGCTCATCGCCTCCGCATGAGATGGAGGGCCTCATTTACAATGAAAAGGCACAGCGCCGCAAGCAATTTTGCTGCTCCAAGCTGCGTCATTTCCAGAACGCAGCGATGCGTGTATTTACAAGAATACGGCGCATCCCTGTGTTGTCCCTGCGCTGGCGCTAAATCAGCTGCCTAGTGCCAACGCAGGCACTCTCGCACCATGGTGCTGTGTTGCAGCGATGATTGTTTTTGTGCAGGATGGGACACCTTCCTGCACAAAAACATTCATTAATGCCGTTTTGCTCCTTCTATGTGTGGTGCAAAATGCAGCACACATAGAGCAAAAAACAAGGGAAAATAAAAGTATTCCCCCTTGTTGTGCCTTTCTAATGCCACCCAAGGGTGGCGTTAGTTTTTGTCACTGCCTCAGATTTACGTTTCCTTGTAAATCTGGGGCAGTGTCAACAAGCAATGGGTGTTGTGTGGAAACGGCCACAGCAACACACATTGCACGTCCCTTTGCTGCAGAAAACTGCGTCGGGCCGCCCATATTTACAAGGCTGCGTTCAGCCATGCAAAGTGGCTTAGCACCACCTAGTAAATATGGTGCAGGGCACAGCGCCATTGGTGTGTCACATAAAGTGACGCTCCGGTGGCGCCAGGGGCTTGTAAATGACCACCTGAGAGAGGTATCTCAACAAGCCATGGAGCACTTCCTTGTGGGATGAGGAGTCTCACCGGGTCTTACACCTTCTAATGCTCAGAACATAGGCCTCTTTTTACACACCTACTAGACAACTTAGGTCTTCCACAGCATTTCTAGCCGGGGTTCCCAGAGTAAAGAAGTATAGATGGGGTGGAAGTTCTCTGGCATACCAAGGGGCCAAGTTATGGAACTCATTACCACCTAGCCTTCGACTCCAAGTGTCCAGCTGTTAGCGCTGGGAGGCCTTTGGGTAGCCATGCGCTTTACAAAACTGCATAAAATAACATAACCTTCTCAATAGGATCTGAACAGCCCACACTTTGGTTTCTTGTGAGAGTAAGAGGAATCCCGGCCTGTGGTGGTTTGACCTACCCAGGGTCGAACTGGACCAAAAATAGTTCTGAACTCTAAAAAAAAAAGTGATTCATATTTGCAGATGGCAACTTTTTGTGAACCATTGCTTGATTAGCACTGGGGGCTAATTTGTGTGAAATACTTGGTAAAACAAGAGTTCTTTCCTAAACCCTTCTTCCAGCCTCTCCTCTCAAGCCTCTTCATTCCTTCGCTTCCTGTCATACCTCCTCCTCTCCATGGTTCTTCGATTTTTCCCATCCCATCTCCTCATCTACATGCTTCAAACCCCCATTTTATCTTCTCAGTGTTTTTTCTTTTGTTCTCAAAGCACCTTGTCTCCCATCCTTTCGTACTCTCCAGGAGCTGTTTGTTTCTCTGCTTACTTTTCCTATTCTTTTCAATACCAAACTTCTAACAGAGCTGAGAGAGGCTGAAAAACATTCCAAAAATTCCTTAATTGTCAAAGTTGAATTTTCAATTTTTTATATACAACAAAATCAGTCTTCAGTGGTGCTTTAGGCCTTTTAAGGTGCAGTAAAGCACTTTATAAATCCCAATAAAATACGTAATGGTCATTGTCTCAACCTTGCTTTGGATAGACCAGGCAATTCTATTAAAAGCTCCCCTGGTGATTTAGGACTACAGAGCCACTTCAGTGAAGGTGGTCACATTCCTCATTATTAACCTCTCTAATAATGAAAATGTGTTTCTGATTCTTCATTTTGCAGCCCCTTCTTGCTACAGGACACCTGTGCCTCCCAGATGTCACTTAAATAGCCATTGGCCCCTCATTGCAGTCACGCTGTGTTGTTCTCTGACATGAGCAAATAGCACAACACGCCACGCTGTGTCTGCCCAACCCACCCATTGCCTGCCTACAATGTGCTCTTAGGGCTTATCCTTATGGATTTTGTGAGAGCAGAGCAAGCAGGCCTGCACACTTTTAAAAGTGAGAGAAAAATAGGTTAACAACAGAAAAGAGCCTGCTCTCCATCTCAGTGTCTGTCCTGTCTTCAAACAGGTTGGCCCACTGGCAGTGCCAGATCTTTTTCGCAGTCGAGTTGCATAGGTACCCTCTGCCTCCTTGCTGCACATAGATTTCCAGTGGATTATCTCCTTACAGGTGATAGCCCCTCACCCGTATGACCTCTATCTTTACTGGACACAATGCATAATGCTGCACTTCCTATTCCCATGAAAATTGGACTAGTGCTGCCCAGAGCTGGGACCTCTGATTCAGTCTCCCACTATTTTTTAGACCATATACATTATTTGCCCTGAAGATGACTAATAACTAGGGCTCCCGGTTTTATGGTATTTATTTTTTGAAGATTTCCTACTGTATTTCTCCATATTTATTTTTGGCCGATTTTTTGGTATTTATCTGTTTTTTGTGTTTTGAGAATAAATGGAGGTGTAAAATGGTGCATTTCCACATTTATTTAACAGATAAACATGCCTTTATATGTTGATGCCCGTCACGTTTTAGGAAATGAAGTGGCCAAATATAACAACACATTACACTCACAGGTAAATATTAGCATAATATACAAATATATGTTAACATATACCTACATTTAAGGAAATCTCCTGTTTTTTAACTCCCCATGCTGTCTATCTGCTCAGCCGTTGGCCTGGAATTCATCAAGGACAGCATGGAGAGTCACTCTCAAGAAGCACAATTTTCTGTATTTTCCTGCTTTTAAAAATAAATACAGAGAGGAAATACATTGTTTTCTGTCTGCATTTTTCTGTAAAAATCAATACAAATTTAAAACTGGGAGCCTTTCTAGCAACTCAGAAGGGACAAGAGGGAACATATCTAATAGAGTAAATCATCACTCAAAAAATAAACTAGGAAGTGCTTACATTACTCTAGAATGGTATAGATTCAACCCTAAGGCTGACAACAAGTGTTGTAAGTTACATATTATGTAAAGTGACTGAAAAGGATTCTTATTTCAAATGACTTTCAGCCATACTCTCACACATGTGTAGAATCATAAAACATGGATGGGCTTAATTCATGCTTCTGTTGTTGCAGTGGGATTCACTAATGTACTGCTCACACAGGGGAATCCCACAGAAGCATTAGCAGTGCTCTGGGCAGCAAACCCTGGATACCCTTTAGTGGTAAACCACCAACAACAGGTTGGAACACAGCATAGATAGGAACCATTGCAACACACCAAATATCAACTGGTCCAGTGTCAATAGTTCTTCCTTGATAAAATCTTTATCTGTCACACATCACACTGCATGCTTTTCCAAGGTAGATGCTCTCAGGTAACTGCTTCTTGTTGTGTCCTCAGTGCATTTTGGGGATCGGAGTCCCGGAGGCATCCGAGCCCTTAGTATGCACTTAGTGATGCCTGAAACATGTCGACCAACACCAAGGTTTGAACTGACTCCTCTTTTTGTTTAATTTACTTTAGGGTGTCCCTAATACAATTATGTCTGGGTCCATCTAAAGGTAATTTTAACTCACTTTTTCGTTGATCTCTTCAGTCCACTTATCTTTAGGGTTCAGGATACTAAACACAAATACCAACTGCCTCCTTGACAGGCATGCAATCCTCGTACCCTTCTAAAAAGAACTCCTTCAACACTGAGGTGAGCTAGCCTGTGTGCCATGATACTGTGCATGAGTGAAGAGCAGGCCCAATGCTGAAGCACACAATCTTAGGGTGGATGGGAGCCCAACTTCCTTTTAGATAATAATCCATTTCACACACTTTAGCAGAATGCCTACTTCACAACACATCTTATCAGCTTTTGGGTTCCATCTATGCCATCCTAGATTAATGTTAGTGCTTTTGTGTCCTGATTATAAGTCTATCTTCTATATGGTCGAAACGCTATCAACATTTTGTCGTGGGGACCCTAAATGGCCATACATTATTTTACCTTGCTCTGCTTGTAACCAAAACCCAAGATTCTTCTACAGAACAGTATGTCCTATTCCTTCTTCACAGTTGTGATCCACTACCACACTGTTTGAAACACACTGAGCACTTTCTGCATCTTTCACTTTTTGCCACTGATTCTTGTAAGTTCCTGAATAAATTTGTATTTCCTTTATCAAGGTTTCTCCCAACATGTATTATATTAAGGCCCAAATTTATACTTTTTTAGCACCGCATTTGTGCCGCTTTTTGACACAAAAATGGTGCAAACTTACTAAATACAATTGTATTTTGCAAGTTTGCGCCGCTTTTGCGTCAAAAAATTACGCAAATGTGGCGCTAAAAAAAGTATAAATATGGGCCTAATTGTCTAAATAATGATGTGATTATTTGCTCACATGAACCAAAGTTTCCTTACAGCCCATTATATTTCTCTCAGAGGTTCAGTTGCAAGAATATTGTTCTGGTAAATGATGTCTTTCAGCATCCTAGGTTTTCCATGGAGTGTTACTCTTAGCCCAGTGAGACGTGCAGATTTGCATTTGAAATAATGTTTCTGCGCTCTCACCAACTGGGCTGTTTAGCCTGTGATTGCCTTGAAAAAAAGGCAATAAGTCAGGAACTACATTTCATTTTGTATTCCACAAGTCTGCCAATTGGCACTACGACATATGCCATTCCTGGATTTTCACCAAACATCACGTTGTGTTGTGGGGTATGTAGTTTTGCTTTTAAAAGTTTCATTATAGAATCCAAAAACCCAACAGATGAAGTGCTGCCGGCTGAATTGTCAGAATTTGTTGGACCTGTTATTTATGATATGGAGCCACTTGTCAGACATGTTTTAACATTTTACAAAACTGTCTAGTCCTTTCAAAAACTGCTTACTTCGCATGGAAAAGTACATTCTGCTCACATATTTTATAAGGGTTCGCTCTTTATTTCACGTTATGCATTAAAACCTGCATTGGAAATGCACATTTTATTGACTTTTGTGTAGTGGAAAGTTTTATACCAAGCTTCACAACACAACAAAGGTACAACATGGACAGCACCAGCGTGCACTCTGCTAACACAAAGAATAACTAAAGGACAAGTGGCAGCAGCAGAAGGAACATCACATGATTCTCACACTTACAGAGCAGGTACAGCACAGGCAGCTAACACTAAAGAAAACGTGAGAGGAGTTAAAGGGCTGTTGTACGCTTTCCATAGACTGATATTAAACATTAAAAATAACTCAAAACACCTGGAAAAAGGAGCAGAACGCCTTACATGCATTCTTGTACTCATACAGGATCATGAACCCTGACCTAACTAGTGTGGTATAATTCATCAATGGGTTCCACAACTAGCACTGGGAAGCATCCAAGAGGACTACTCTTCATTGGCTGCACAGATTCCTAGTTATAGGTTGCCTAGTTTGGGTCAGGTTACATGATTTATGTTCCGCCTTTGTTATATATTAAATGTGCCTGGGTGGTCTAAAATGATTTTACTAGTCTTTCCAAACTACAGGATTAAAAATAAGTAGACCACAGGAGTCAAACAACGGTCCCTTTTTTCAGGGGCGAGCATAAAGCGCTCCGTCCCCCGATGTAATCTCTCTGGTCTTCTAACCACACCCATGTCATATCAGTCCCTTACATTGGTTTGTGGGTTTGCCTTTTAAAATCCGCTTGCTGTCATTTGTGAAAGGCATGCATGCATGTGGTGTTTAGCCTTCCTCGAGGGTACGACCAACTACTGGAAACATACGAGGCTCCATGTTTTCTGTATGGTTTCTGGACTACTTTTTCTTTTTATTTAACAGTGTGATCGCAATTTCTTTTTTCCATTTAATGTGGCAAGAAAAGTCCGGTTTGGAGTATACAATGCTAATAGCTCTAACTCGACGAAATGTGAGACCCGTTGCATTGCAAATGCTTGTTCTTTTCTGTGAACAGGTTTCAGCAGCACATGAGACTAGCCCTCTGAAGTCAGTTGCTTTCCTCAGGGTTGTAGGTATCTGACATCAAATATTCTGAAACAGTCCCTAGTTTATAGGGCTTGTTATTCAAGTGCATTTTTTTTTTTTTCACAAGATGGTACAAGAACGGTGGAAATACTGCTTCATCATTGAACAGGTACACCTGGGGCAGAAACAGTAAAAGCTTCCACCTTTCAGAGGATAGGTCAGTGGCGTAACAAAGGACCCCGCAGCCCCTGGAGTGCGGGGGGCAAGCTCCAGGGGACCCCTTCAGCACAGTACACAGTCCAGAGGCGGCAGGCCCCTGAATGGATCCAGGAGGGAGGGGTCCTCCTCCATGTACTTTGCAGGGGGTCCCCCTCAGGTTTCATTACAACACTGCGACAGGTACTAGGGTAACGGCAGCATGAGGTTTCCCCTTCACAGTACAATTACAAAGCAGGCAGCAGTGCAAGCTTCCCTCCTTCACAGAAGGCAACATGTGCAATCCTCCATTCCCTACAGAACAGATCCAGAACAGCAGACTAGTCACTGATTGAACATGGAAAGTTAAGGAATGAGTGACCAGTAGGTTACAGACAGATCTCCGGAGAGGCTGCTTACATCACTGGGTGGGATGTTAAGGTGGATGGGTGAATGAATATTTTCTGACACCATTATCACTTAAGTTAAATTCCAAGTCTGCTCCGTGATAGTCCAGCTTCTGTCACCGGAGACCTGCTGTTTCTGTTGATTCCCTGGATTTCCTCGTATTGAGAAGTAATTGTTACCTAGTAGGTTACTATTTTTAGAAGCAGCCCTGCCTAAGTAAATACCCTTCTAGGCAAGCGCCCATGAGCCATCCTCTTCAAAAAGGTTGTAATGCGAGCGCGCCACTCGCTGTGCAATCCCAGCCTCGTGCTGCACCTGTTCAAAATGTTGACGGCCACCACTGCAATGTCTTACAGAGTCCAACATAAACCTAGGAGAAACCATTTCTAACTGGTCGGCAAAAAATTCCACCTGGGAGAATTTTCTTCTAAAGACCTTTTTTAATTCTCCCCATCATGGTTCGCTCAGTAGAGGAGTTCCCCGTTTCCAAATTTTCAATACAGCAGCTGCAGGTCTCTGACCCAGCGGTTTTGTGGAAAGAGACTTTCCATCCGCTCAGCACAGTCTACAAAAAAATTCACAGCCCCTCTGGCTGCCAGGGATGCATTCTTAATGAATCACACAACAAAATGTGCGAAAAATAAAGAAGAAAAATGCGCCTCGCCTTACTTATCTGTCCAGTGCAGGAACTTGGGCAGGGCTGGACCTCCTGACTCCTGGAAAAGAAAGTCCTCTGACATTTTCTGCTTCTTGATTACGCTGTTAAAAATGTTATAATTTCTGGTACCAGGCAAGATGATAAATTCGGAAGCAGTAAGACAGCAAGGGATAGGCATCCACTGAGACGATGGGGGAGGGGCAGCCTAGAGATGGGGGCTACCTCATCATGGCACTGCCTCGTTCTCTCCACTTTTTCCTTCCCACACCACACATTGGGAACACTCACTGCAGCAGGGCAGACACGGGGGCCATCCCTTCAGAGCCCCCCTCAAACCTCCAAGGGTTCCCACCCACACACAATGAATATCTGTGAGATATTGGGGACTCAAGGGCCCCTCTTCACAGTCTGCAGTGGGGGCATCATTTTACCTTACACCACTTTGTGCAGGCGAGGGGAGCTAAAAGCAGGCACCATGGTAACAAGAAAAACAGAGTTTTACCCCTGGGTAAAGATGTCACCCTCCAGGGTCAGAAATTAAAGAATTTTATAAAGATGAGGGCAGCAGCCTCACAAAAACAAGGGATGAACTTTTGCACCTGATTACAAGAGGTGCACAAAGAACAAATACCTCTGATGCATAATTAGCTGACCTTGTGAACATATATTTATCCCATGACTTTACATAAGAGCCACATTCACTGTGCCCGCCTGCCAGAGCCCTGGTCTGTGCTCTGTTTCTCCATCGGGACCTCACTGTCGTGGCTTCCTCGCCAGGACACGACAAGCCTTCGGAGCCCCCAAATCATTCTTCAATCTATTGATCATCACTTTATGAGGCAGGTATCATTCATCATCCACAGAACCTAACCTTGCATCACATTAAGGTTGGAAACTCCCAGCAAAGGCCTCAGAAGGACTACAAACCCCAGCCTTGCGTGGTCGCTCGGCCACTTGAGAGCCTGCTTTAGGAAAATCACGATCCCCGATATATCAAAGGTTTCTCTATCTTGTAACACAAAGCAGCAGCCTGGTCGTTGTCAGCCATTGTCACAAATATCGTTGCTTCTTAAAGCGGCAACATTGTGACTCCTTGCAAGCTGCAAGGCAAATGGGTGTTAAAGGGGCACCTTCGTCCACCTTGTGACTTGGAAGAAAATATATCAACTATCTGTGCCCACTCTTCGTCTCGCTCTAGTCTCCCACTTTTGTGCTCTCGGCCTCTCACTACCTCCTCGTAGCCACCCTCTTCACTTTCTCTGCTACAGGTGGCTCGACTAATAAGGTGTTGGAGCACCGTCCACCTGTTTTTCTACATCACTGTAGATGTACAGCGCTCAGCTTCAGACCAACATAGTAACTGAGATTAAAGATGCAAATCGAGCATGTCTGCTAGTCGACATTCCGTTAATCAGATGTGCACACTTTGAGTGGCTCGAGGGTGTTGACGCACAATCTCTGATATACAAAAGAGAACTGAGAACTAGCCCCACTGCTGCCATCCAGCAAAGTAGCAGACACCCTGCCACTCTTACTGTGTGATTGACAGCAGGCGGCCTCCAATCAGGCCCTTCACAGTCACTCGCACTGCGCGTGTGCTGCGTGGCTTGCTCTGCGCTTACGCTGTGCGTCAAAGACTGCGAGGGAGAACCTCATCAGGATGCCTGTAGCTTAGCTGACCATTGCAAGGTGAGTATTTTATATTAAAAAAAATATTTGAATGAGGCTGCTGTTTCCCCGTGTGCCTTTCTATTTCTGTGCGCACTTGTGACTGTATGAAGGTGTGTTGTGCTCATCTATGGAATAATGGTGGCCCTGGAACAACAGTGGTAAGTCTAAGAATATTGTCAGCATCTGTGGCATGCATGATGGTGACTACTTTTGCGACTCAACTGCTTTAGGAATAATTTTGGCAATGCATGACATATTGCGCGCATTCATGGAATAAAAGAGCTCGCTTGGTGAAAAGCTGACCCTGGCAAAATGGTGGGAATTCTTGGCGTATTGTGTGGTTCTATGGTATGATAATAGCCACCGCCAGTAAAATGCTGGCCATGCCATAAAGGTTGCCATTCCAGGACTATTTCTGGCATTCACAGTAAGATCGAGCCTTTTCCTAATTTCATAGTGGATCAGGCATAAAGGTAGTAATTCTTGGTATATTGCAGACATGCATAACACAATGGTGCCCGACTCGTAGTACAGTGCTGGCCCTGGTATAACAGTGGTATATGGTGTTGGCAGGGTGATACCCACCCCTAGCATAATTCCGGCACTGTCTTAATTGAATTATCTTCTGGCAAATTGAGGGCATTCCTTGCATGATGGCATCCACTCCTGATATAAGGTGGACCTGGTATAATGGTGGTAATATCAACATATTGCTGGCACACATGGCATGATGGTGCCAAATCCTGGTATAATTCTGGCCCTGTCGTGATGGTGGTAATTCTTAGTATATTGTGGGCATATGACATAATGCCCACTCATGCTAGAATAGTGACCTACTGCAACAGATGGAAGGAAATCTTGAATTTATATCAGCCAATGGCTACAGCTCAGAGCCGGATTGGAGCAGTCTGGTTTTGCACTATTCAGGCCTTGTTAATGAGGTACAGTTTGAGTTGTCCGGCACAGAAAGCACACAACCCACTTCTGGACATAACTGTCATACTTAGGAAACTTACTGCAACAAACAACATTTTGAGGAAGGAAAACTTGAATTAATATCTACCACTGGGCTCCATTCAAATCTATCATTAGTCACACATTAGACAGAGACCTCCCTTATGCAAATCAATCTTGACCCTGCTCTGATATGAACACCACAATCTGAACTGCCAGGCCAAGAGTAATTACCACTGGCTGAGGTTAATTCAAACAACCCATCCATTTTTTGCTTTCCTTAGTCCGAGAGGTATGTCCAGAGATAGGTTCCCTACTCATGCCACAGGACTCAAGCTGCAGTTTAAAGACAAGGCTCAGATTGGCTGAAACCACTCTGGGATTGCTTGTTTTCCCGTTTAGAGAAGACCTGTCCTGGCAGTTCAGGCTGGACTGTCCCTATTAAAGCAGGACTAAGGATGATTTGGATATGGTTGGTTCTTGTCTGAGAGGGCATGGTGAGTTAAAAGCTGATGGACTGGATTGCACCCAACCAGTGTCTGAGATTAATTCATACAATTCACCCATCACTTTTATGCTTATCTCAACATGACGCCTTAAGTGCAACCCGTATGCCCAAATATACGTCCCATGCTCACTGTGCCTTAGAACTCAAGCTGCACCCTACTAATGAGGGCCAAATAGACTGAAACCAGTCCGGTGTTACTTGTGCTCCTGTTTGTACTAGATCTGGGCTTGTATTACAAATAGGGCGCTCTGTCCCTGTTTGTGCCACAGCGCTTATTTAAACAGGTGCTCCAGGCGTAAATAGGGACAGTGAATCCTATTACAATTAATGCATGGTCCTTAGGGCTGCCATGAACCTGTGCCTGTTCTAGGTAGAGTATATGCAGCCAAAAACAGAACAGCTGTTTGTTGACAAGGCACTCTGGGCCTCATTTACAAGAATATGATGCATTAGCCCGATACATCAGATTTCTTGTGCTGTTCTATGATCCCCTAACGACGCCATGGATGCACTGTATTTCCAAAACAGAGCTCCATGGCACACATTTTCACAGATGCATCAGAAATTCTGATGCATCTGTTGGCGCTAAACTCACGCATTGCTGGACTAGCTTAAAAACAATGACCCTACTCCAGCAATGCGTGGAGTCCCCCATAGAGAAAAGCCCTGAGTCAAGTTTATGCTTGCTTTGAGAAAGCGGTAAAATTCTGATGCTGAGAAGTACCCGAACCATTGGGCCAGTCACAGCTCCCCAGCAGCTCCACAGCCCTCCTGCCTGCCGCTGACAGCTCTGCCCGCATTCATGAGCCTGATTGTGACAGCTCCGCCTGCATTCCTGAGCCTGATTGTGACAGCTCCGCCTGCATCCCTGAGCCTGATTGTGTCTGCTCATGCCCCTGCCCATGCCTTCTTTGCGCCACTGCTGCCCCCCCCCCCCCCCCCCAATCCTCCCACCCCTCTCCCTCTCACCTCCCAGGACATACAATGGAGCCCACAGTGTATTCGCGCAGCGGACGCGCACAGCGGGTGAATCATTGGCGCACAAAAGGATTGCAAAAGGCAAGCCTGTCCGCGCCGGGACGGCGCACAACGCCAAGACCCCTGGTCCTCTCACTGCTACACCACAAAGGAGCTCCAGGCCTGAACTTTGGACACCCTATCAACAGCTGCCTCACTGCTTCCCCCCACTCAACCAAACGACCCTTCATCTGCATACACTGCCTTTTCTTCTGCAATGCGGGCCAACCTGCACACACTAATGCCCCCACTGCACTTACACAGAAGACTGCAAACAACCAGGCACCACTACAGTGCATCCTGCTAAATGCCTGATCCTTTGCAAACATGCCATGGAAATCTGGGATACCATCACCACCCATGACCCAGACATGGTTGCACAGCGGACGTGCACAGCGGGTGCACCGCTGGCACACCAAAGGCTTGCAAAAGGCAAGCCCCTCCGCGCCTGAGCGGCCCACAACGCCAGGACCCCTGATCCTCTGACCGCTACACCACGAAGGATCTCCAAGCCCTGAACTTCTGACACCCCATTAATAGCTGCCTCACTGCCATCCCCCGCTCAATCAAAGAACCCTTCATCTACCTACAATGCCGTTTCTCCTGCAAAACGGGCCCTCCTGCACTAATGTCCCCACTGCACCTACACAGAAGACTACGAACAACCAAGCACCACTCCAGTGAATCCTGCTAAATGCCCACTTCTTATGCAAACATGCCACGGAAATCTGGGACACCATCACCACCCACGACCCAGACATGGCCCTTATCACCAAAACATGGCTAACAACCTCCTCAAACCCCGACATGGCTACAGCCACCCCTAGTGGCTACAAGATAAAACACCTAGATCACACCAACAAACATGACAGAGACATCCCCATCATCTTCAAAGAAACCATCCAATGCACCATTACCGACAATGCCCCTCATGGAGCACCTCAATGTCCGGCTCTAGACAGATGCCAATACCACGACGTGAGGCGCCTTCACATACAGACCTCTGGGACCACGTACTGCCTTCTGCGACTCCAACGCCAACCTCATCTGCTCCACTTGCCATCGACTCCCTGCACTCTGTCCTACTCGGAAATCTCAATTTCCATCTTAAAAACACCAACTCCACTTCCATCATAGAGGACCTCAGCAACATCGGCCTCAACCAACTAGTCACCAATCCCATGCACAAAGCTGGACACACACTGGGCACCATCTTCACCTCGAGTGACAGAATCAACTCCACTCACATGATTGAACTCAGCTGGACCGACCACGTCATCATCTACTTTACCATCTCCAATTTCCAGCACACCACCTCCAAGCACTTCAGCACCCCCCACTGAAGCTGGGGAAAGGTAACCGAGACTATATGGGCACAGGACCTAGACATCGCATAACACAAGCCCATGGCAGACCTCGACCTGAACCAGGCCGTTGAAAACTTCACCACCTGGATCACCAATCCACTGACAGAGTTGCCCCGCTGATTCCAGCTAAAACCAAGAACACCTCCAAGCCAGCGAGATGATACACTCCAGAGCTCAGAAACTCCAAACACAACTGCCACTGACTCGAGAAACAATGGTGCGTGACCCCCTACAAGGCAGCCCTCAACAACTACCACCACCATATCAAGGCAAGGAAAACAGCAGCAATCACTGTCCACATTGACACCACAGCCAACAACATGAAAGAACCTTTGGGAATCATCAAGGAATTATCTAACCCGATAGACACAGAGACCACCATCCACCCATCCCAGGAGCTCTGCGACCCCCTTTCAGACTACTTCTACAGCAAGATCACACCATATACAACACTTTCGACTCCTAACCCTCTACCTCCAGTCTAGACAACATCTCACAAATGTCGAACACCAGCCACACGATAACCTCCTGGTCCCGATTACCACACAAACCACTGCAGCCATCATGTCATCCATCCACTCCGGGGCACCCGCCAATCCCATCCCCATCCGGCTTTTTAACTTCAGAGCCAACACTATTAGCATGGAACTAACTTGCATCCTCAACACCTCCATCTCCTTGGCAACCTTCCTGGATGAATGGAAGTACGCATAGGTCAGACCCCTCCTAAAGAAACCCTCTGTCGATCCCAGCAACCTCAAAAACTACTGACCAATCACCCTGCTCCCCTTCCTGGTGAAAGTGCGTAAGAAAGCCACCAACCAACAGCTTACTGACTACCTCCAACAAAACCACCTTCTCAACACCTCTCAATCAGGATTCCAGGCTAACTACAGCACAGAGACTGCACCTAGCGCTGCCAGAAAGACATCAGGACCCTCCTCGACCGAGGAGAGTCAGAAGCTCTGATTCTTCTGGACCTCTCCACAGCATTTAACGTAGTCTCCCACCACACCCTCCTCAACAGGCTCCACAACATAGGTATTCAACAAAACACCCTTAAGTGGGTCGCATATTTCCTCTCAGGCCACATGCAGAGTATCCGCCTTCCTCCGTTCACTTCCACACCTATGAACATCACCTACGGCATACTCCAAGGATCTTCCCTCTGCCCACCCCTGTTCAACATCGACATGATCTTCCTCGCAGACATCGTCAGATCCTACGGACTTAATATAGTCTCCTACACCGACGACACGACTAATCCTCTCACTCACTGAAGACCCCCACAATGCCAAAGCCAAATTCCGCAACGCCGTGACCAACGTAGGAACATGAATGAAAAACAGCTGCCTCAAACTAAACTCTGACAAAACGGAAGTTCTGATCTTCAGGAAGAACACCTCCACATGGGACCACAGCTGGTGGCCAGCAGAACTTGGACCAATGCCCTCTCCATCAGACCATGCACAAAACCTTGGCATCATCCTCGACTGCCAACTATCCATGAATCGACAAGTAAATTAATTCCTGCTTCTACATGCTCTGCCGAATCTCTAACACTAGAAAGACAGTCATGCATGCCCTGGTCACCAGCCGCCTCGTCTATGGCAATGCTCTCTTTGCTGGAGTGTTCTCACAGCTACTCAAAGGTCTCCAGACTCTAAAGAATACCACAGCCAGACTCATCCTCAACCTCCCCAAGCACTCAAGCATCACCCCACACCTCAGGAATCTCCTCTAGTTCCCTGTCCTGAAGAGATGTGAATTCAAAGTCCTCACACTCGCACGCAAGGCTCTCCACAACCTAGGGCTGTCCTACATCAACGATTGACTAAGCTTCTAAGTCCCAGCAAGAAAACTATGCTCCACCTCGCTAAACCTCACACACATCCCCGCATCCATCACAGCCGCAGCAGAGATGGCTCCTTCTCCTACACAGCAGCCGAGTCTTGGAACAGCCTGCCCCTCCACCTCCAAACAGCTCCCTTCCTGGCGGACTTCAGAAGGAGACTCAAGACTTGACTTTTCGACGAGACACAGCACTCTCACCACCCAGATACCCTTATTGGTAACAGTGCTGTGCTTTACAAATGCCATGTATGAATGATTGAGAATGACACAATGAAATGTTTTAAATTTCACTACGTCAGTTCTGCGTGGCTTTTCGCGAGGGAACGCCTGCTGTGCATACATTATACCTTGTGCAGGTATAATGTGAAGCAAAGGTTTACAGACTGACACATTGGGCCCAGTGCGTCAGTTTGCAAATCTGGAGCAGTGTAAGGCATTGCTAGCGCCACCATTGGATAAAAAAAAATGATGGAACTGTGGTGCAAAGGCCTTGCAAATGAGGCCCTCTGTGTTTCACTGTGCAGGCGTCATGCACTTAAGAGGAAGAGAGATCACCTTGTAGGCAAGTGCAGTGAGTGACTGTGCCTGCCTGAGGGGGATATCTGGCAGCTCCATGGGACACCATTTGGCCCCTAAGGAGGGCTGGCTTAAGGAGGCACACTGACCATTCTCCACTTTTTGTGGTGCACTGTCATTGCACCTCCTAATGGCTTTTTTGTCTCTGCGCTCATGTAGATAATACGACGTGTGCACAGAGGCAGAGTGAGTACCTCATTTGCATGAGGCGACACCCCTTTATAAATGAGGGAACTCTCTCTGAAGGTAGAGCTGGAGCTACATGTGTGCCAGTGCTATCAACACTGTAGAAGGAGCTGCACATGTCAGCGGACTCTGTTGTAATACAATAGTGCCCTGGGGTGCACAAAGCCAGTGCACACACCCTTTGCACCCCGGGGCACTATATGTGATACAGCCCCTGGTCTGGCAGTTCAGGCTGAACTGTTAATATTAGAGTTGAATCAAGGCTTTTCTGCATACGTCTGAAATGGTATGGCGGGCATGAGAACAATGGGCTGAATTGCAGTCCAGAGTACTTACCAGTGGTTAAGGTTAGTTCAAGCCCACCCATCACTTTTTGTTTTTGTCCAGAATACTGGTCTTGGCAGATTGTTGGTAATTCCTGTCATGTTTTGGGTATCCATGGCATTATGGTTCTTAACCCCAGGGAAAAAACTGGCCCTCACCTATTGGTGGTAGTTCCTGGTATATTGTGACCTTCCTTGATATGATGGTGTCCATCCCAAAAATAATGCTTGCAGTGCTATATTGGTAATCCTTGATATTTTCTGGGCATCTAAAGAATCATGGTGCCCACCACTAATAAAATGTTTTATTGTCACTTTGGTCATAATTCTTAGTATATTTATCAAATTTAGCTTAATTATACCCACCATTGGTATAAAATTTGCCTGGAATAAACAGTAAAAATTCATAATTGATCGTGGGCATCAATTGCAATATCTTTTGTGAGCATTCTTTTGAATTTATGAATTTTGGAAAAGGTATGTGAAAATTGAGAAAAAAATATGCTCTTTAAAGCCCTTTTCTTGATATTGCAAGAAATAATCTGTGAGAGCCACTGGAAAGGAACTCAGGCTCATTCACTCTCTACATTTTGAGGCAGCTATTTACAACCAGGCAGTGTTTAATTTGAGTTGGTGGTTTCCGGCTCTCAGCACCTGCACTTAATTTCCAACATTGGCACTTCTGACAGTCTGCCACATGGTGGCGCTCTTTGTCTAATTTAGAGATGAGCATAATAACAGTTGTTTATCAATGCAATATACATTAAAATGTAATAATACCTGCCACCCAACCCATTCTTGTAGCTTTTTAGGGGGTTGGGTGGCTGGAAAATTCTGAATCCTCACACTCTTAGGAATTTGTTGATTAGGAGTTGTGTTTGTACTCACCTCAGCAGTGCTTGCAGCAGCATCGGTGGTGCAAGCTTCAGTGGCCTCCTGATGAGGGCCATGGCACTTAGGACCATATTTACAAAGGCTGATTGTGCAGGGGGGGCGCAGCAAGTGCCTTGCTGTGTTGCCCTGTGCTATCAGGAAAGGGCAGAAATGTGCTGTATCTACAAGATACGGGCAATTTCTAACCTCTCCCTCTGCACTTACGCACAGATATCTGCCATGCGCTAGGGTGCAAGGGTGCCTGCGTTGTGGAGGTGACCATTTTTGTGCAGGAAGGAACACCTTCCTGCACAAAAACAATCAATGGAGGTAATTTCTTACTTCTATGTGTGCCGCAGAATGCAGCACACTTTGAAAGAGGAAAAGACAGGGAGAAATAAAGATATTTCTCCCCATTGCGGCACTCTTACGCCACCCCTGTGGTGGCGTAGGTTTTTGACTCATTCTCAGGTTTACAAAACCCCGTAAATCTGGGAATGCGTCAAAAATCCATGGATGTTGTGTGGAAACACCCACGCAACACCCGTAGAAATGCCTCCCTGAAAGTTGCTGCGATGCCTTACCCCAGATCTACAAGCCATGTAAAGCCATGCAAAGTGGCTTTGCGTGACCTTGTAAATATGGGTCAGCAGCATGCGCCGCCGGTGCGTCACAAAAAGTGAGGCACCGGCAGCACAGGCCCCTTGTAAATGTGGGCCTTAGTGTTTTTTTTTTTTTACAAATGAACACTGTGACCCCATCACACACACTTTCGAAGATAACCAGCCCCCGCCTCTTTCTCTCGTGCTCCCTTCATCCACAATTTTTCTCTTCTCTCCTTCTTTGAACCTCTGTCTCATTCAGGGTTTATCCCATGGTCTCAACGTGGAAAAGTGACCGTCACGTTTAGGAATATTTTCATTTAGTTTACATTTTTGTATAGCGCGGGCATTACCCAAAGGTGCTAGAACTCTTTACAATAAAACTGGTTTCATTACAGAGATACAAAGTTAAAAATGTACAAATTTCGTGTGCATCACAAGTGCGTTGATTCGGGACTGACAGAAGAATGTTATTTCATGAACTCCCCCCAAAAATGGTAGCCTACACAAGAAATTACCTCTCTCTTATCACATGAATAGATCACTCTCTGTAATATATTGGAATAAACGTGAGTGACTGAAAAACATGCCTGTATCCCCCAGCCCCCAAATATGTCCCAGAATCCCAGTGGCCGAACCCTGTGTTTTTGCAGCCATTGGAGGACCTTGGTTCCTGCAACCCCCCCCAAACCTCCCCCCAGGATTGCAGGAAGGGAAGGGCGCTTCTCTCCGTCTCTCGGACTAATCTTCCAAGCCTCCTCTGAGGTGGGGCAGATACTATGAAGTGCGGCCAAGGTCTTTCTTCACACATCCTCCTACTACTGAGGAGTGCTCTGCTCTTGGGGGTTCACCCAGGTCACTGCTCATGTTCTTTCCCCTCCCCTACCTCCTCGCCCTCACCACTGAAAACACGCTCACAACATTTTTTCCAACAGGGTGTGTCTGCAGCACTGTCGGGTTGGAATCAGGATGGTGCAACAAGAGTTCATCTGGTCTAGGCGCAATTGCGCCACTAGATGTCGCTACAAACTAGACAAAAGTCTGGATGACGCTAAAACACTCACAGTGATCAGAGCCGCCTCTCTGCTCCTGTGAGCAGGGGCGTACTTTCAAGCGCGTGTTTAGGGTTTGAGAGCCCCAAAAAATAAATAGTTAGGTGCTTTTAGTCGGTGTTGGTGAGATGTATGTCGGATTTCAGCAGCGAGTTGTACATATACACTGACAAAAACGTGCTCACAGACTCCCTGTTTTGAAAGTCTTCAAAAATTGTTATTTCTACTGTCTTGTGATTTCTCTCAGGGCAGCTCTGCCACATGTCACGCATTTTGCGTTAGAATAAAAGTCATTTTCCACCATTACCGCAATGCCTGAGATTGTCATGCAAGTCCTAGTGTGGTAAAACCTTCTTGTTCCAGTTCTCACTTTGCTAGGTAGGCTCCAAGTAGTGTTTATCAAAAGCCACAATGTGGCGCTGGTGTGCCACAGGAGGTATAGGATTCCTGACTCGTCTTCATCGCTTGATTTTGCTTGCAGGAAAGTGTCACTCAGTCTTGAAATGTCACTCATAATGCATTTTAAACTGTTAAATCAATCAGTGGCAAATGCTCTATAGTACATAATGAAATCTCTATTAGTTAATGCACTGCAGAGCTCTGTATGTGACCAGAGAGAGACAGACTTATATTTTGGTTGGTGCAGTGGAGAATAGTGACTTATGTATTTTTAGTGATTCAAGGTCACAGCCTGTGACAGAAAGCACTGTGAATATGTTAGGCATTATTTTAAACTTGCATTACACAGAGTGCAAGACAGACTGCTACACACTGCGCAAAAAGATAAAATAGTACCTCCAAAATATAGTTTATAGTAATACTCAGACCGCACCAGACTGCTCATGATGTATTTCTAGGTTGAACATAGTAGCCCGCAAGTGCTGCTTTTTCGACGTGTTGGTATGTTTCTGGGCTTTTAACCACGCCCACCACACACTTGTTCATGGGCTTGCCCTTCAAAAATCCTTTATTTTCATTGGTAAATGCTTTACGTTTATCCCTCCTTGGAGCGGTTTAGTTAGCGCCTTGGACATCATCCCTGTTACATTGATAATTGCACTTTTACTGATACGTTTGACTGTGAGCAAACTTATTTTTCCTTTTGTGTGCTGCTTCACGCTGATGCTGTGGTGCTTTGAATCGCCTCGCTTATGTGACACTATATTACTTTTCATTTTCAATTTATGTGGCAAGAAAAGTCCGGTTAGGAGTTTACAACGTTAATAGCTCTAACTTGAGCAAATGCGAGACTCGTTTCATTGCAAATGCTTGTTTATACAGTTGTCCCTTAAAAGCAAGCACTTCACAGCTTATCTAGTAACTCTCCTGCACTATCACTCCAAAAGAGTAAATCTTTGTCATCTCAAAGCCTCCAATGATTCCATCAATTAAAGCCAATACTGATTCTATAGCACCCTTTACATTTGCAGATTAATAAATTGTACACATTTGCAGTTCTTTCAGGCCAGCAGGCACCCTGGCAAGAAGGCTTGTTTATTAAACTGTCTGCTCGCCTTCAGTTTCGCAGCACAGGAGACTCCCTGAAAGTCACTTTAGGAGAAGCATTTAATATCGGAATTAACCCTCCCGGAACGGTTGTCTTTCCAAAACAAGTAGGGGAACGGTTTTTCATGAATTAAAAAAGTAGGGGAACATTGTGCCCCTCCAGTCCTGCCCACTCCGACCACTGCATGGAATTTAACATTATATGTCAGCGTGGTTGTTGGAAAACCTGAAGCTCACATCCCCACAATCTCACTGACTAAGGTACGCCCCTGTGCCGTAGGCATCACAGATCAGACATCACAGATACAGTAATAGCGCATTAGGGTCAGTTTTAATCTGCTTGTCCACGACTCCTCATGCAGGATGTTTTGCCAAATTTGAGAGGACAAATGCAGATGAACCAATCATGGGCCATTTTAGCAAATCATATTGTCCAAAATAAGTGAAATAGAGGGCACTTATGTTCATGGCCTATTTTTGCATTTACTGCACAGACTGGTGAGGGGTACTACAGGGCGGAAAACCTTAAAATGGTGTAACACCCCATATTTCACCATTCTGCTTTGCTGAACAAGTGGAGAGCATGTTTTGTTGACCTTACTAAGAATTAAGCGCTACATGGAGGATGGGGAAAGCAGTTTTGACTCTGGCGAGGGATCACAGTATATTTTTATAACTTGGAATTGAGACATATTCTATGCCTGGTGTTTTTTTCAGGGCTGGGTTTGGCCATTTATTCTATCTGGCATTTCATTGGGATCCTAGACCCTCTGGAGGCCGGTTTCTGTAGGTCAAGAAACACTGCTTCAGTCTCCAGCTCCATCGGGTTTATGACAGCAGGCACAACAGGCAAAAAAAGAGACAGACAGTGAGATTGGAGAGAACGAAACAGGAAAGAAGGAGTGGAAGGATGTGGCGTTGGTTTGAAGTCTTTTGCCAGGGCTGATTTATATTCCCAGTCCAACCCTTCTTTTGCATGCTCTTCCTGTTAAGCAATTTGTTTTCCTGGTCTATATAAGTATCATTTTGCTGCTGATACAATTTCTAATTCATCCATGTAAAGTATATTACGTGTGATGAGCTTTGTGCGTTAAAGTCTCCATTAACACCTCCACGGTCATCATCTGGTGGCCTCATGATTCATTTGTGGTATTTTGGGAAGTTCTACCGCGCAAGTCTGTAATTGTGTTACCTCATATATGGCACTGGCATTCAACTGCACAGGAACAAGTAGAAATGGATATTGCTGGTACCAGTGCTATTGGATGGGCAAGTGTGAGACTTTAGATGTAGCTGTCCTTATAATGGAGCCTCCATGTTTGTATTCAGGTTTTCTCCCCTGGTCTCCAAGCACTTAGAGGATACTTGTGTCCTGTGCAAGACACAGATCCCCCTAGGACCTTGTGAGCCGAGCCAAGAAGGGGGCCTGAGGCACTTATCCACCCTTTGGGTGCAGAAGAAATCAGGAACATGAATTTCAAGCATCTTGGTCTCAAAAGTCCCAGCATTCAATCTTTTGGGCCGACATCTAAAGCAGTACTTGTCTACTTGCTTACAAGGCCTTCAATGGTGATAGTTTAGGGAAGGGTTCTGCAGAGTCGGTCCTAGAGAGCCGGGTCCATGCCAGGTTTTTAGCATACCCACATTTAGAAAAAAGATGTTTCAGAAATCTACATTTTTCTAAATGTGGATATGCTAAAAACCTGGCATGGACCCGGCTCTCCAGGACTGACTTTGCAGAACCCTGGTTTAGGGTAATGGGCCATAGAAGGAAAACAAGCAGCTGACCACTCATATCCAAACATTTCACAACAGAACTGCCCCCCTGTATAGCCCCTTTCTTCCCATTGCTTCCTTTTTGTGGCTGACAATTAACCCAGTCTGCAATGGTCTCTTTGTAGCCATAGTGGGACTGCCTTTGTAAGTCTCAAACACAAGTTTGCTGTGTATAATATTTGGTCTTCTTTGCGCTCTCTGTCCACTTTGCAGCTCTAGAGATATGGAGATCGAGGTGTCTTTATGGTTTCTTATCAGCACCAAGTGGATTGGGGCAAGAGGTGAGCTGGCAGCGGCATGTCCAACTGGAGATGCTTTTCTGCCTCTGAAAGCATTTGTGGAAAGCTGGTCTGTGGATCATATCGCAGTGTGAAAAATTCCATGCACTAAAGGGGCCATGACAGAAAACCATTGGCAGGTTTCTGACTTCTCACCTCACCCAGTCAGACTGTAACATACCACCTGCCTGACCGAAGCAGACGTGCTTGACAAGATCTTCAGAGCACAGGATCAACTAAAGGGGAACCCAGACTGCTTCATAAGACTTCCAAATAAATGAATGAGTACCTGTTGTATTAGGAACCCATGTAAAGCTCATTGTGAAAAATCCTACCCGATTGTTATGGTAGCATCCCATGGTCACCAGGCAATGTCCCATCATCAATGCCCTTTGCACTCAAGGCTGTACCCTCACTTCCTGGTTCTGGGAACTGATAGCTAGTTCACCTTTACAGCCACTTCCGAATACTTAGCTGTCCTGGGCCAGTCTTCCTGCTTCCTTCATTCTTTCCTCTTCATCCTAACAAGCAACTTCCGCTCGCTGCTACCTCCACTTCCTGGTTCTGATAACTGTTGACTCTTTGGCCTGTCTAGAGGCTGTCTGGTGATTGGTTGCCACCCTCAGGCCTGAAGGCGGGCACAGAACACCCAGTGTGCCTTTGTCAGCTGGTCTGAACATTATGAACACATTTGATCGTTTGAGTGAGTTATTTGCAAAGGGCGCTGGAAACACGCCGAACTCAGCGCTCTACTCAAGAAACCAACAGCGGACCCCACCGACCTCAAGAATCACCGCCCCATCTCGCTTCTCCCGTTTCCAGCCAAAGTCATCGAGAAGACCGTCAACAAGCAGATGGCCGCCTTCCTCGAGACGAACGGATCCCTCGACCCCTCACAGTCCGGCTTCCGAGCCAACCACAGCACCGAGACCGCCCTCATCGCCGCCACCGATGACATCCGAGCCCTGATGGACAATGGAGAAACAGCGGCCCTCATCCTCCTAGACCTCTCCGCGGCATTCGACACGGTCTGCCACCGCACCCTAGTACGGCGCCTCAGCAACATCGGAATCAAGGACAAGGCGCTGGAATGGATCATCTCCTTCCTCGACGGAAGAACACAGAGAGTCCGCCTACCACCGTACAAGTCAGAGGCCTCCGAAGTCATCTGCGGCGTCCCACAAGGATCATCTCTGAGCCCCACCCTCTTCAACGTCTACATGAGCCCCCTCGCGGCCATCGTACGCAAACACAACCTCAGCATAATCTCCTACGCCGACGACACCCAGCTGATCCTCTCCCTGACCAACGACCCCGCCGCCGCCAGAGCCAACCTGCACGAAGGGATGAAAGAGGTAGCCGAGTGGATGACGACCAGCCGCCTGAAACTGAACTCGGAAAAGACGGAGGTTCTCATCCTGGGCTCTTCACCCTCCGCCTGGGACGACTCCTGGTGGCCTCCCGCCCTGGGCACCGCACCCAAACCGACAGACCATGCACGCAACCTGGGCTTCATCCTGGACTCCTCCCTCTCCATGACCAGGCAGGTCAACAACGTCTCCTCGGCGTGCTTCAACATCCTACGCACACTTCGGAAGATCTTCTGGTGGATCCCCACCGAGACCAGGAGGACCGTCACCCAGGCCCTCGTCACCAGCCGACTGGACTACGGTAACGCCCTCTACGCCGGTACCACCGCCAAGCTCCAGAAGAGACTCCAGCGGATCCAGAACGCCTCAGCCAGACTCATCCTCGACATCCCACGATCCAGCCACATCTCCGGACATCTGAGAGACCTGCACTGGCTCCCCGTCAACAAGAGAATCACCTTCCGCCTCCTCACCCACGCACACAAAGCCCTACACGACCAAGGCCCGAGCTACCTCAACAGCCGAGTCAACTTCTACGCTCCCACGCGCCACCTCCGATCAGCCAACCACGCCCTCGCCGCCGTCCCCCGCATCCGAAGAGCGACTACAGGAGGAAGGTCCTTCTCCTACCTGGCCGCCAAGAACTGGAACTCCCTCCCGACCGACCTGCGCCTGACCCAAGACCACCTCTCCTTCAGGAAGAAGCTGAAGACCTGGCTATTCGAGCAGTAGCGGCACCCCCCCCCCCCAGCGCCTTGAGACCCTACGGGTATGTAGCGCGCTTTATAAGTGTCATTGATTGATTGATTGATTGAAAGGGCTCACTGGTGGGGAGTGGGGATCTGTGCACTAGGACACTTTAAAACCAGAGAACATCCAATCTAGGCCAGGACTAGGAGACCCCAATGATGCTGGTGGCCGTAGTCAGGACATGGGCTTCTATAGACGTTGGAAACTAGAATGCAATGTTGTGCTGTATCAACAAAATGTCAGAGCCCTATATGTGGGGATGAGGAATCACTGTAAAGGGGGTGCACATGCACAGAGGTGGGAATCAGTGGTCAGAGTAAGGAAGTCCGTGGCCACTTGAAATGAGGGTGCGGTATCCGCGTCCACCACCCTTCTAAAGTTTCCTGTTTAAAACACAGTTATGTGTGTGCCAGGTCATACTGTTCCGTCCGGAATATATTTTACGACTATAGTGCCTCGTAATGGTTTGAAGCGCTACATAAGCACAATTGCATAACAATGCCAAACAGTTCCTCCCTCGCCCCATGTGGTCCCAGAGCCTTTTTAGATGGAAAGCCTTTTAGGAGAGTGACATTTAACTCACTCTACCCCAGCCCTATCCTTCTTTCAGTGACCTCAGTCAAAGTGAAAATTACCTGTTTCTCCATGGACCAGTCCTTAGTACGAGACCGTGAAGCACTGTACGCTAATGGTGAGTGTGGGGGAAGGGCTACTGCAGAGAATTTCTGTAGCCATCCCTGTAAACCTCAGCACAGCGCCTAGTTAACTTCTGCGGTGTACAAAGTGCTATAAAAATATAATTCCGAAAAAAACGAATGCACGTGGGACGAGGTTCTGAATGTAGTTGTGTTCCCAATTAAATACAAAGGGCGCAGGAAGGATAATTTATAGTGACGTATTAGAATTAATCGGACGCGCATGGACTGTTTACCACGATATAGAGTGCTCATTGTTGCTTCTGAAGGCCTCGAGTATTCATGAATTCATTTGATCCCGGCCTCTCCCTTATCAGGCGAGGCCCACATTCCGCGCCTGCCCCCATCAGCACAGTATTTTGGGATGGTGCCATTAAGCTGCAATGGTTTTTTTAAAAAAAAACGAAATGACTCGTTCTGCCCACATTTGCTTTTGCAGCTATAAGGGGCTGCTTTTCCCGGTTATCAAAACCTTAAAGGACAACACGCTGCCCGCTTCGGTCGGAGTGAGACAGCAAATAGAGGCACCAGGATAAAATGCCCACCATTAGTGAACAAAATGGCTATAAAAAAAAAGTGGCCTGTGTGTGCCGATTGTTGCACTTTTGTTATGTTAAATTAAATTATGTTGTGATACATTATGTCATGTTTCTTTACGTTACGGGGATTTGGGGGCAGCGACCAATGGAGGTCTGACCCCCACCCCCCCGGGGAGAATTTGGGAGATGGTGCAATCCAGCTACTGTCATTTTTGTTGGGCTACGAGGTAGCCCATTTGCAGTCCAATGTGTATATAGGTCGCCTTTTGGGCTTCCTGCCACCATTTTGATGTAATCTGACCTGGTGGCTGGTGGCAGGGAGCTTAGCTTTTTCTGTTTTGGGTAGCTTTTTCTTTGTTTTCCTTTGCAGGATGACGTCTTCGGAGGAAAAGGTAGCAGAAGCCACATGGCTGCTGCGTGAAGCAGGTCGCATGGATTTGATCATGGCCGTCTGACATCCGACCGCGTGACTGCAGCCATACTTGTGTGTTCATTGTGCTGCAAACTGCAGGCGACTTCAGGAAGCTGCCGGTCTTCGTGTGCCCGGGGCCACTCCGACACTAGGCGGACAGCCCCTCATGGTGTCAGGAGAGGTGAGGGAGCGGGGAGGGGGCGTGGGTAGGCCTGTGATGGCAGTAAACGCCCCCGTGGCCCTGCAGTGAGAAGCGGATCGTGGAAGGCACTAAGACAAAAGGAGTATGCTGCTGGCGATGGAGATGGGGGGATCATGGGGAGGGGGGCGGTTCTTAGGGTCTGGTGTGTTCTGGAGCCCCCCGCAGTCATCAAGGGCAGGCTACTGCGTTAGAAGCAGCCAACCTGGAGTGGAGTGGCGATGAGGTCAGGGCAGTGCTCTCGGTTTTGAAGGGTGGGGAGTACCTGGGTGACATAGGTCAGCACATTAGTGAGGTGGAGGCCCTGGTGGGGGCTCTTTGAATGGCTCAGTGGGCAGCGTTGGGCAGGCTCGTTGGTCCTGGGCCCCCAATGTAGATATAGTTCAGGAGGAGCAGGAGAGGGGCACCAGCACACCAGTCTTGTCCTCTTTTTCACAGGTGTGCAGAGACAGCAGTTTCCTGACTCTGGAGAGCTTAGAACGGTTTGATGGCACCGAGGTGAAGTGATGGGTGGGCCCAGAGCCCCTTGCCGGATGTCGTTGGAGAATCCTGCTGCATCCGGCAGAAGTAGGTCCGCAACAACCTTGTCGGCTCCACCGGCTGGAAGGGCTCGGACGGCCTACGACTACAAAGATGCAGATGATTGACGAGTGGTATCGGCAGATCGGTATAGTGGGGATCATGTGGCCCTCCTAGACGCTGGGTGCAGACCCATACTTCAGGCGTGGAAAGTGGTAACAGGATGGGGTGTGGGTGCAGGCCCGCATTGGGGCTTGACGGAAGACACTGTGGGTGTGCCGTTAGTGGATTCTGATGTGGGCAGCCTGGAAGAAGGTGAAGTGGGAGAAGGGGAAGAGCCTGTGGAGGCAAGGTTGAGTTGAGGGCGAGGGGTCCCGCTAACGCCTTGTTGTGCAGTATGTTACAGACAGAGGAGACCCCGAAGAAGACTGCGTTGGGACGTGGAATCAACTGGCGAGGCAGCAAGCATCTGTATGGGCACCGACCTTGGAGCCAGGGAACTAGAGTAGGTCCAGTTATGGTGTCCACAGGTGCGGACGCAGGTTTGAGAACTATGTAGGGGAGGGGCTCTGCACAACAGTAAGTACGCGATGATGTAAGAGTGAGGACAGACGGGGCGGGCGGGGTGACAAGGGAGTCAGGCAAAACAATGACAGAAGCCAGAAGCAGCAGCGCACAAATTACTGAGTGCACCAGGCAAACGGGGTGAGCATGCAGAACAAAAAAGTGACAGCAGAGAAGGGCAGGGCAGTAAGGAGCTGAAAATTAAGAGCCTTCCCTATATGGGTACAATGAAGCCTTTAGGGGCACACCTGATGTTAGAGATAAAAGAAAAATTTGGAAAGGGGAGTACGTGGAGATGTTTAAGCTCCCTCATCAGGAGCTGCGGCCCAAAGAAGGGTTGAAAGAGGAAGAATATGAGCTGGCTAAGAGGCTGAGGGACCCATTGACAATAGAAAAATAGACCGCGGCGTTCCTAATCTACACCAGCCTTCATTGTGAGAAATGTACTAAGTGATGCGTGGCGTTATTGAAAAGCATGGACATGATACTCAAAGCGCAGTTTACGTTCGGGGGCTATGCGTGGGCTCAATATGATGGGGAACTCCAGGTATGCTTGGCTTGGGATCTGGAGGAAAAATGGGGAGAACTGGACACAGATCTCAGGCAGCATACCATGGACCCTGGCAAATTTGGAAAGACAGTTTTTACAGCCAATGGACTGCCAATTGTCTATAAGCCCTTTCAGGGGTACCCCACTCAGGGATGTGTGGGTACCACTTCAAAAGCACAGAGCACGCTGGGACTACAAGGGTTTGTGTACTTGAGATTACTGCAAGTTTTGGCACGAGTGCTCCTAGTGCGCAGGCAGGCACACACTCATCCATTGCTGTAGGAAAGCAGGCGGATTGCAAGGACAGAATTTCGGGACAATGGCAGCCCTATGCCAGCAGTCAGGGATCACAACAACAGCATTACATCAGTAGGGGAGGAAGAGGAGCAGAGGGACCTGGTGTGAAAGGCTCATACACCGGTTCAATTGGACAGTTTGGAATATTGGCTGGGATCTACCATTGGACTGAAGATGCCTGGTTTTTGTGGGAAGGGTTGAGGTGAGGCTTTCGTTAGGGTTATGAGAGCCTCCAGTGTTCGCAGATGGGTGGACAGTCTGTAGTCCACAAGAGAACACAAAAGACAAGCTGGACAACGAGATTGCAGAAGAGAAAATGGTGGGCCCATTTGAGGACTGGCTGATGGAGAATTTGATTGTTTAACTCATTGGTGTGGTACCCAAGAATGAACATGGGCAATTTGGCTAATACAGCATTTGTCATGGCCAAGAAAAGGTCAGTAAATTATTTCATTTTGGATGAAATAGCATCAGTGTCCTATTCCTCAGTAGATGTGGCAGCAGAGCTGGGAGCACAGATGGCAAAGTGTGATATGAAGTCAACTTTTCAGCTGCTTCCGGTACATCTAGATGACTTTCAACTGTTGGATATACACTTTGATGGGAGGTGGTACGTGAAGAAGGGCCTACCAATGGTGTGCTTAAGACCACGCACTGTTTGAGAGTTTCAGTTCTTTCCTGCAGTGTCTCTTTATATGGCACATGGACCATACTCTGGTGACACATTACCTGGGCAATTTCTGTTTTGTGGGGGCACCTGGCTCGGCGGACTGTCAGCGTGTGCTAGTAAGGGTCCAAGAGCTCATGGGTGATATAGGATGGGCTCTGGCACTGGAGAAGATGGTAGACCCAAGAACTGTGTTTTCCTTGGAAATCGAGACAGATTCCATTAAAATGGAAGCAAGATTGTCACAGGACAAGAAAGTTGTGATGCAGATATTGTTGCGGACCATGCTGGTGAGGAAAAAGGTGGAAGTGAAGGAAATTCAGGTGCTACCAGGCTACTTAATTTTGCAAGTAGGGTGGTCAGAGTAGGTAGGACATTTTGCAGGAGGCTGGGGCTGCCACTTTCAGGTACGTCTTTGCCGCACCATCATGTGCGCTTGTCTGCGAGGGTAAAGGAGGACCTCAGGATGTGGAAGTTTTTCTTGGACTCCTTTAATGGAATCCCACTGGCCAGGGAAAAGAACCTAGAATGGGGTGTACAGATATTCTAGGATGCAGCAGGAGGATTGGAGTTTGGATTGTACTGGCAGGGTCATTGGTGCGCGGATGAATGGCCAGCACAGTGGAAAGCTGGAGGCAGAAGTATTGCATTTCTTGAACTCTTTCCTGGTATCTGTGACATTGTGGGGGGCAGAGCTGGTGCCCAGGAGAGTTCTGGTCTGGGAAGGCCACATGGCTGTGGTGCAGGTAGTCAATAGACAATTGGGTAGGTAAGCCCAGGTTTGGAAATTACTGCATTTATTTGTGTTGGGATGCCTGTGACATGATATATTTTTTAGAGCACAGCATGTTCTGGGTGTAGACATTGAGATTGTGGATGCTTTGTCTCATTCGCAGTGGGAGAGATTCCATGGACCGGCCATGGAAGCAGACAGATGTAAGACCCCCATACTGGCAAAGTTGTGGTCAGTAGGCAACAAAGGATGATACAGCTGGTGGTAGGGTCCTTGGCTGTGTCAACACAGAGAGCTTATGGTCAGGCATGGGTGGAATTCATGGGGTCAGGAACACAGGGCCTCAGGGTGGCGTAGGATGGAGGATGTAGTTCAGTTTATATTGGAGTTTCCAGGGAGGAGCCTGTCATGAGTGACAATTGCTGGTTGCAGGGATCGCCTCCATGGAGAAACGTTTGTGGAGTTAAGTCCTCTCAGCTGGGGAAGTAGGTCAGGAGTGACAATCGCTGATAAATTTGCAGGGGTCGCCTTCATGGAGAAACTTTTGTGGAGTTATGCCCTGTCAGCAGGGGAAGTAGGTCAGAGGATGCTTAAGGGTTGGACAACAAAGCAAGGTTGCGTGGGGGCCGTTCGGCAGCCATTAGCATGGAATGTGCTCTGTAGGGTGCTGCAGTGATTGTCCACGGTTTGGAGGAGGGGGTGATGAAGTTTGCTTGTTCTCCACTCAAATGTCCTGGATGTTCTTAGGAGCATTCTGAGTGTCAGAGGACCTCAGTTTCAGGGTGTGAGGGAGAGTGCATGGGACGATATTGCAAGGAGCAGGTTGGTGATTCGGCTGAATAGTTCTAAGACTGATCAGAGAGCTAAGGGTAAGAGTGTGGTGTTTCAAGCTGTGGTGACACCAGACAAATGCCCGGTGGCATGGGGTGATCGTTGAGAGGCATGTTGCGGTACTTGAGCAAGGAGGTGTTCTGGCATCCGTCGGGGGCATGGTTCACAGCCTTCCAGCTCCTTTCAGTTCTGGGAAAGGTTCTTTCAGTGCTCTGGGTAACTACAGCTGAATATGAATCCCACTCTTTCACAGTGGCACTGCTACAGAGGCTGAAACTGCGGCTAGACATGTGAGGACATTGTGCAGTTGGGGCGGTGGCCCTCTGATTACTTTCAAAGATATGTGCACTCTGAAGGGGGGGAGGGTATCTCTTCAGGGCTTCCTGTGTGAATATTTACTGCTGTTTCTGTTTCAGGTTTGGTTGCTGGTCCATCTGCAGAAGAAGTGTGAATCTTTGTGGTTGGTCATTCATTCGTCAAGTGGGCGGCACAAAGGGGATTTGGGGTCAATTTGGGTTTTGAACAGCGTCTCTTCTCAGTCATTTGGGGGACTGAGATGGCAAGATTTGACTTAGTGTCTGAATGGATGTTAATTGGGGCAGGTGCCCGGATGTGTTGTTTCTCCAACTGCAGGAGAATTACCTTGTGCTTTGGAAAGGAGTGGTTTTGATGAGGGCAATGAAACAGGGCCTTCAATAGATAATATCTCAGTGGTCAAGTTTCTTTGTACTTTCAACAAAGTTTGTGCTCAGGAGGCAGTGAAGGGGTGTCAAGAAACTGTTAGCGGTAGCCAGAGCTTGCAGGAAGGTGAGTAGGGAGAGTGTAGGTTTTGTAGGGAAATTGGTTTTGGCTGCATCTGGCATGCAGAAATCAGATATGACAGTGTGGAGTATTTCAGGGTGATAATTTTCACTTTTCTAGGGTAGGAATGGAATTGTACCTGTTGGAACTGAGAGAAGTACTGGCTAGGTCATTGAACATTCGTAAGGAGGGGAGTGAGCTTGAGGAGATTGGCTATGTTAAGCGGGGGGCAGAAAAAATCGAAAAAGAAGTTTGATGGTCATTGCCATTGGTGAAACATGGAGAAAGGGAGGGTAGGCAGGAAGCGCAAGGTTAGGGATGTGAAGCAGTGCTTAATTTGTGCTTGTTGTTTCCGGTGCAGGGCACAGGCACTTATTTTTGAGAGCCAGCGCTTATTTTCTGCCTGAAGCATTTACTGCGAGCAAAAGACACATATGGAAAGACAGAGGAAGAGAAAAATGAAAAAGCTTCACAAAGGGAGAAAGCAGAAATCTGCAAGAGGGTCCTGAAGGGGCAGGGAGTGCCTGTAAATGGATTGAAGCGGCCCGAGATGGCTTCAGGATGACACTGCCTCAGTATTCCTTGTTCGCACATTTAATTACAGCAGCCGCGTGTTTAAGAGGAGGGCTTTGGGCACTAGCACATTTTTATTTACAAATTAAGCACTGATGTGAAGTTTTGGTGATTAGAGGTTGCAGAAATAGCTAGTAGGGAAAAGTTACGGTTGAAAGTTAAGGATGGAAATGGTGAGAAAATTGTTGAAAGGAGATGTGGATGGAATGGTAGGGATTGGACATTAGGTAGTTTATTTGATGTCTAGCGAGATGGGAGTTTTGTAAGGCAGTTTGTCCAGGTTTAAGATGTAATGTGCATCTGTTTCAATGAAGTGGCCTTTTTCACACTCAAGCATGGTCAGTGGTCTGTGCTGAACCCCTCTCTCCAAATGGAGATTTGTGGGGCAGCCAACAATTGGGAGGTCTGCCCCCGGGGCAGTTTGGAAGATGGCGCAGTCTGGTGACTGCCATTTTTGTTGGGCTATGAGGTAGCCCATTTGAGGCCCAATGTATATATGTGGGCACCTTTTGGGCTAACTTGCCACAATTCTGATGTAAGGTGACATAGTGGCTGGTGGCAGGATCTAGGGGGAAGCTTTTTCTATTTTTCCTGCCCTCCCTCCCTCTCTGTTTAGTTTTTCCTAGGTATCAGCTTTTTATGCATCCTTGGCCTCTTTGTTGAGACAGGTGCGCAAAGGGGGAGTTTATATTGTATAATTGTCACTTGAGACTGGTGCTTGCGGTGGCCTAGAAAGTTTGCAGGAGTTCATGGAAGTTTGCAGCACAATTTGCAGAACACAGCACACCTGGAAAGAGGAAAAACAAAGAGAAATAAAATGTCAACGCATTCTCAGGTTTACAGATTATTGTAAATCTGGGAATGTGTCAAAACCCATTGGTGTTGCATGGGAAAAGCCACCACAATGCCAATGGAATGCCTCCTTGATGTAGAGTAAGGTAACGCAGTGCTTTGCGCTGCCTTGCCTTACTTCATATCTATGAGGCTTTGTAAAGCCATGCAGATATGATTGAGAGGAGAAGCTGAATATTGAAAAGTTTCGGGAAAAGTGCTGACTCCTTGAGCACCCCTTGGAGTAGGGTCTTATGTTCTGAGATAAACGAAGGGAGATATACTACCTGCGACCTGTCTGTTAAGTATGCTTTGCATCTGTCTAGTGCCCTACCTTCAGTACTAATCTCCTGCAGAGTGGTGAATAGATAGGATAGAATGTGATACTGTTGAAAACTGCGGACAGATCTAATACCACAAGGGTTAAAGGATCAGCCTCTTCTGCCAGTATACGAAGGTGATACACCAAGGCTAGCAGGGCTGTCACAGTGCTGTGTAGTGAACTTAATCCCAGTAGTCTAGGATTTGATGCTTTGTCAACCACTCATATAAGTTTTAGGTGACATGGCTCTCTAAGATCGAATCAGCAAATGGCGACAGAGATATTGGATAGAAATTAGCAAGCAGCGAGGGATCAGTGCTAGTTTTTTTTTAGCAAAGGCACTATCAGCGTGTTTTTCCTGGCATCTGGAACATGTCCATTAAAAAAGGAGCTATTGCAGTTCTCAAATAATGGTGGCCCGAGGACCTCAATTGCTGCTTTCTCATTCAAGAGAAGGAAGAGGATCTTAAGGAGAGTCTGATTTTAATGAGATGGCAGCAAAAGTACATTTCTCCGAGGGCAAAAGCTCCCGGTAGTCCAGACTGGCAATGGTAGCTGTGTCAACCATTCCAAGGGTCAAAGATTCATTGTAGAAAGTTAGTGATTTATAAATGGTAGAAATGTTGTCTTCAAAGAAATTGGACAATTTATTCGCCAGCTCCCGAGATTTTACAATTGTATTTACCGCACATTTACGACAGGAGAGTTCTCATACAATTTAGAACATATCCTTGACTGACTTCTCAGCACCCAGGATTTTACTAAATGCCCCCAGAATTCTATCCCCCCGGATTTTACTGGTACAGAAAGCTGGTTTTGCAGAGACAGCAAATTTCTTATTTTGCTGCAAGGCAAACATGCTGTGGAAGTGTTTTGCAAGGTGTAGCAGACTGCATTGATTTGAGCTAGCTGCAAATAATATTTTGTTTTAATATCGGGAGAATGAACAGTAAAAATCAACCTAGCAGACCATTAAAAAGATCCACAAGCAGCCAAAAAACTGGTCTGGACACTGAAATTTCAGACCAGCCCTTTGGGCGTTGCCTATAGAAATCTCAGTCTTCAATACATTGCAAAACACCTATATTGTGTGTTGTTGGACCTGGCCACTTTTGCAGGGTTACCCCCAAACATTTTGCCTTGTTTCTCCTATTTTGTTTTACCTGTTTTTGTTGGCTTTGGGACCCTGGGCATTTTACCACTGCTAACCAGTGCTAAAGTGCATATGCCCACTGTCTAAAATGTATTGGTGATTGGTTTATCCATGATTGGCATATTTGATTTACTAGTAAGTCCCCAGTAAAGTGCATTATGTGTGCCTAGGGCCTGTAGATCTAATGCTACTAGTGGGCATGCAGCACTGATTGTGCCACCTACATGGGTAGCCCTGTAAACATCTCAGACCTGCCATTGCAGTGCCTGTGTGTGCAGCTTTACACTGCCATGTCAACTTGGCAAGTGCACCCACTTATCAGGCCCAAACCGCCCCTTTTGCTACATGTAAGTCACCCCTAAAGTAGGCCCAAAGCGACCCCAGGGGCAGGGTGCAGTGTATTTAAAAGGTCAGACAAGTACTGGTGTGTTTTACATGTCCTATTAGGGAAATACTGCTAAATTTGTTTTTCACTATTGCAAGGCCTATCCCTCCTATTGGGTAACATGGGGATTGCCTTGAAATATCTTTTAAGTGTAATGTCCCACTGTGAGCAGATAGCGCTATGGAGGTTGGGTCTCTGAACTCACAATTTGAAAATACATCTTTTGGTGAAGTTGGTCTTTGAATTGTAAGTTTGAATGTGGCACTTTTAGAAAGTGGGCATTTTTTGCTTAACTATTCTGTGGCTCTGCCTGTCTGCTGAATACACGTCTGGGTCAGGATGACAGTTAGGCTGTTTGTGTATTCACTGAAGACAGTCAAACAAAGGGAGCTGAGGTGTGCCCTGAATATCCTGATGGCCCATCACCAGGCTGCTGGGCCTTCATAAGCTAGAGTGGTGGGAGGAGCTGATACCTGCACCCAAATAGGGCTGTGCCTGTCCTCACACAAAGCAGTCTCTAACCTCCTGGAGTGTGTCTGGGGCTAGGGCAGTGAAAGTCAGGGTCTTGTGCACTACAAAGACTTCTCTTTGAAGTTTGCCTACTTCAAAGACAGAAATGGGTATAAGTATTGGACCTCTGACCCCACATAGTTAGAACACTTATGGGCTGAGGACATTCTGCCAGGAAGAAGAGCTGGATACTGTAGGAGAGACTGCCACTCTGTTGCTTTGTTGTGCTAACCTGCTGCTTTCCATCCTGGGAGTGAAAGGACTGGTCGTTGCTTTCTACATCCTGCTTTCTAAGGTTCTCCAATGGCTTGAACTGAATTTGCCTCCTGTTAAGAAGTCTCAAGGCCATCAAAGGCTTCACCTACCAGCGCCTGAGCTCTCTTGCAGAGAGTCCTGACTTGCCAAGTGCGTGCCAGATCCCATTCCTGGGTCCTTGGAAGTGCGTTCTGGTGCAACTAAGAAGAAAATAAGCACACCTACTCCAGAGCGAATTCTGAACCTGCATCGCCGGCAGTATCAGATGCGAGTCCTGAGTTCAGTGTTACTGACATCCGTGACAACCAACTACGACTCCTCCGCAGCACCTGTGGCCCCGGTGTAATCACCACCCCACAAAGTTGACCCCTTGCATATTGACCTGCTGGATTCGACTCCACCAGGTTGTAAGGAACCGATGCCTTGCCACCGACGCTGCATCACCTACCCTGCAACTGCAAGGAACCAATGCCTCACCTCCCTTGCCCAGCAGTAAGGAACCAACGCTGCACCGGCTCCAGCGACTCTTCATCTCCCGACCCTCTGCAACATCTTTGTTTCCTCATTGTTTTCCAAGGTACTGTACCGGGAGTCCAGGCAATTCAGTGACCTGTCGACACTCCCTCGTGAGTGGCGTTGGCCTGTTGGGAACGGCTCCGTCAAGATGCCATGATAGCCCCAGTTGGAGCTATTGTGCTTCTAAGCGCTTAACTGAAAGTTAATCTTTGAAAATTCATATCTTTACTTATGTATGTTGGATTTTTGTTGTTTTGATCTTGTTTTTCACATATAAATGTTCGCTATTTTTCTAAAATGGTGTGGAGTACTTGTGTGGTGTTTTCACTGTGTTACTGTGTGTGTGTACAAACACTTTACACACCGCCTTTAAAATAAGCCAGACTGCTCATGCCAAGCTACCAAGGGGGTGAGCAGGAGTTATCTTAACTGTGTGACTTCCATACCCTGACTAAAGTGAGGGTCCTTACTTGGACATGGTGCAAACCACTGCCAACTAGATACCCAATTTCTAGCATGTGTGTTTACAAACTCAAAATTGCCCCAATTTGCACACAACCAGTCCCAAATATCTGACTAACACCAAAAAAATAAGACTATTGTGTGCAACTATTTATGAACATTATGGCTCTACCTGAGGAATTTAAACAGTTGATATATTTTCACAGCATCACTTGGGAGCAGAGTATTAAATGGACAGGTGCCCACTGGTACTGAGTACCTACAACTCTTTGATTTTAAAGAGAGAGTACATGCACTTCTCAGTGGGAATTCAATACTTTTAATGGGTGAGTATCAGCACCTTTATGTAGCATACAGGTACTCTGTGGCAATGAGTACCTACACTTCTTTAATGCTATTTCAGCAACTGTTTTGGAGTCAAGATAAGCATACACGGATAAACCATAACATGCTTTCCATATGTGCAGGAGCGAGGGGCAGGTGCTGGGGTTGAACGAGCTTGACACAGTTATTGGTGTTTTTGCAGGTATTCGTCCTGCATTCATTCATTTTTCTTTTAATATGAAAAATTGGTGAGAGTCAGCTGTGAGAAAATATGGCATTTCATGTGTGTATCTATTTATTTATCCTATTTATTATGTAGTATTTACTCTATCCAAAGCGCTTCACAAGGTAAAAACAGTACAAAACAGGCCTTGGCAAAGTCAGTAGTCCAGATGTTGGATGCCAGCCTTTGAACTTTGTCAATATTTGTTTGTCATATTTTTTTGTCAAATCATATTGTTGGAGGAGCTGGTGAGCCCTAATCAATATTCAAAAAATGGATAAAACAAAAATAGTTTTAGTCACAAGAGTACATTGCCGCATTAGTCCCCAGCACTGAGGGGAACGTGCATGAAGATGTGCACCTTGTAAAAATAGAGGGGCATATTTATACTTTATGTGCAAAACTGCACTAACGCAGTTTTGCATCAAAAAGTTTAGTACCGGCTTGCGCCATTCTTGAGCGCCAGCCGGGTGCCATATTTATGGAATGGCACAAGCCGGCGCAGAGGGTGGGCTAGTGAAAAAAAAAAAAAAATGACGTTAGCTGGGTGGGGGTGGGGGTGGCGGTATGGGAGATGGGGGTTTTGTTCCAAAAAATGACTTTAGTCTGGTTAGAGGCAATAAAATGCCTCTAACTGGCCTAATGTAATTTTCTGATGCAAACCCATCCATACCACATGACTCCTGTCTTATGAAAGACAGGAGTCATGCCCACCACCCCAACAGCCAGCACAGGGGACCAGTGTCCCATGGGCATGGCCATTGCACCCTGTGCCATGCAGGGGGCCCCAAGTTGGGCACCCGATGGCATTTTAATTTAAAAAAAATACTTACCTATACTTACCTGGGATGGGGTCCCCCATCCTCCGGTAGCCATCTGGTGTGTGGGGGAGGTGGGGTCCACAGGTTCCCAAACGCCTCGTCTGACCCAGGCATTAAATAATGGTGTAAAGCAAGCTTTGCACCATTATGTAGCCCCTCCTCCCACCTATGAGTCATTTTAGCACGGAGGGATAAAAATGGGGCTATGGGTTTATCACCATTTTTTAGATGGGAACACCTACCTTGCATCTCATTGACGCAAGGTAAGTTCACACATCTAAAAAATGGTGCAAACTCCAATATTTTGACGTTAGACAGGCCGAACGACAAAATATAAATATGGAGTTAGTTTTGTGCCAAATTTGCGTAAAAAAAGATGCAAACTCGGCGCATATGGAGTATAAGTATCCCCTAGAATACCGTAATTTAGATAGAAGTTAGCCAATAGATGACATGGATGGATGGCTCCATGCTGTAGTGAGCAGAAGAAAAATGTTAATGACACAACAAGGGACCAGTGGATGAAGAGGGTTGGATGAAGTCCTCTATAAGTACATTAGATATTTACATTTTACTGAAATCAAAATGTCCTGGCAAATGTCAGACTTAAAAATGAGAAAACAATTGCATTCCCTGTAAGGTGCGACGTATGGTCTTTTTCTTTCTGTGTCCGGGTATTCTCAGTGGAAGGTTGCTTCTCACATTTATTTGACCCCAGAAGGCATTTAATGTTTGCACAAAGTATTTGGGTGTGTTTATTTTGAGGTCTCTGTAAGTGAGGCATGCTGTTTTGTAACTAAACCAGGATTCCATAGAGGCCCATTTCAGAATGGCTAGGAATGTAACAGCATGGTCACATCCCCTTGATACACGGCTAAATGTAGGGCCGCTTTTAAGATGGGTGAGGGAGACATGCCTTGGACAGTCTACAGAGTAAAGCAAGATGAGGCTTCACCGAATGTACTTAAGTCACATTCAGAGATTAAACATTTTATGGACCAAAACAACCCTCTTAAAAGTGGCTCCTTTGACAAAGGGCCTGGTTTATGGTTTGGCGGTATGTGCCTTCGGACGTCTGGGCCAGCGGTGACCTCTATATCTTCCGAACAACCACCATCACGGCAGTTCCTCTGAGGGTACCAGAAGTTTAGTGGAAGGACATCAGTTTTCAGGACAGTCAACCTAACTTTTTTTTTCAGAACAAACTCCCATAGTCACAGTTTATTTTTGAAAAACCAAGAATTAATAACCACCACTACACCCAAAGAGTTGCTTTCCCTGTGGTAGGGGTCATTAGTTTTACTTTTCAATCCATCACCCCCAGGTTTTCCTTGTGTTGACTGGCACACAAAACCCTTGCACCTTCTGCCCTAATTAAGGCAGGTAGTGTGATGCCCTGACTCCAACAGCCAGCATTCCGCCAGGCCGATTATGGGCCCAGCAGATGCCTTGCTAAAGAAAAGCCGATGATCCACCAAATGTACATAGGGCGGGTGGACTGAGAGTTTGGTGGACAGTGTATTTCATCATGTTTGTGATGGAGTACCCTGTCTGCTAAACTCTAAACCACACCCAAAGGGCCAGATTTACTAGAAAATGATGTTGCTTGGCGCTGCGCCAAACTTGGCAGCGCCGCACACCATCATTTTCAAAACACAGGGATGCACTGTATTTACTAGAATATGGCGCACCCCTGTGTTGCACCCTGCGCCAGAGCTAAATTTGCTGTCGCGCGCCAACGCAGCTACCCTTGTGCCATGGTGCAAGGATGGCTGCGTTGAGGGGGAGATTGTTTTTGAGCAGCAAGGGACACCTTCCTGCACAAAAACAATCTTAAATGGTGATTTGCTCTTTCCTGTGCTGCAAAATGCAGCACACATTGAAAGAGCAAAAAACAAGGAGAAATGAAAGCATTTCTCCTCATAGCACCACTTTAACCCAACCCCTGGGGTAGCGTTAGATTTTGACGCTGACTCAGGTTTATGAAGACGAATAAATCTGGGGCAGCGTCAAAATGCAAAGGGTGTTGTTATGGCACTCCCACAGCAACACCCATTGCACGCCCTTTCCACGCAAATTGCTGCATGTGAAGGGGCCGAACTTACAAGGTGGCGACAAGCCACAAAAAGTATCTTAAGCCACCTTTTAAATACGACGCAGTGCATTGCGTCACCGGTGCGTCACAAAAAATGATGCTCCAGTGGTGATAGGGCCTTGTAAATCTGGCCCAAAGTTTTTAACATGTAAGTCAAGCTGCAGTTTGTCGTAAAGGGTGCATCCAAGTAGTTTAGTTTCTTTGATAGCCTTGGAGAATGATACCAATAGCTTCTAAGGCTGAGGTCCATCAGTGTGCCTCTGGGAGATTTGCTAGGGGGATTTTGTCAAGATGACATTTTGCTGAAGCCTGCCTCTGGTCTGTGGTTCTAGAGCAATAGGCTGCTTGTAAAGAAGGGTAACTGTGAAGAGAAAAATGGAAGTAAAACGGCCTCTTATAAACAGCATTTCTTCCCTCCGTGCCTTGAAATGACTCATGGCCTCGGACAAGCTTGCCCTTACCGCCCCAAATTACTCAAACAGGAGTCCTTGAGGGCCTCATGAGTTACGTGGAATATCAGATCCAATACCAGGTTCAGATCTCTGAATTAAGTGAGTGAATTATGTACAAGACATATTTTATACCAAGGGCATTGCCTCTCTACAAACTCATGGCAAACTAGAGATAGATGTGTAATGGGGGACGTAAATACCTGAAAGATTATTGAATGCAAACAACAGAAGTGTATGAAACAATTACAAAGATATATCTAGAAAAGGTTTTAAAAGTAAGTCAAAACGAAAAGTAAGCATTATGGCAGTCATTGACTGTTTCTTCAACTATCTCAAAGTAGAGTTTGTGTCATCAACAGCATCAAGGTTGTATGCCTTCCCAGAGCTCAAACTGAAGGCCAGTTGTGGCCTCCCTGAAAACCTCTGACAACAATAGACCAGGTTCATCGGTGGTGGAGCTTCAAGTTACCGGGCGAGGTGGAACATAGGAAGTGTCCTGAGAATATGCTGGTGGGGATCCAGATATCACTGGATGATCCTCGTCCACGCCTAAACCATGAGCTGCAGCAATTGTGTGATCACCGAGAGTTACGGTGATGGGAGATCCCTTGCGGTGAACAACTCCCGAACATGTTTCAATACTGAGCCGCCTCTTTTCTTTTTTTTAATATCAGAATAACTTCTGTCACTTTCAAGCCTCCTTTTGGTTGGTGGGAAGTACTTGGTAGCGATCTATAGAGTTTACAGTAACTTCTCAGGAGGAACTAATAAACCACCATCACTCTGGCTGGCTCCTTTCATTAGTGATTTGAAGTGACACAGCCTTCTCATTGACCTATTGTTACCAATTCTTTAAATTCTATGCAGAGGGAACCCTGGCTCCGCTCAGAGGAGTATTTCTCTCTCACCTTTTAGTTGTTTGGTGTATCATTCCTCAATGCATGAGGGAATATTCGACATCTCATAAGTACATTGACGCATGACAAAATCTTGTTTTATCTCATAGATTCACTGAATACCGAAAGCAAGCTTAAGGCTTCCTCTCCGGTATAACTATAGCTTCACACGCAGAGACCATTTGAACTCCCATAAGATCCCTTACATTCCTGAAGTGTTGTGTGGAAGCCTACTTGTTGTTCTAAGATTAGTTTTATATACAGGGAGTTCCATTTTAGAGAAGGGTGGCATGTGCAGCAGCTTCATGATGATTTTAATTTTAAAAAGCTAGGACTTTCCTTGCACACACTAAGTTGACAGGAAGGAACGGTACAAGGTTGTTTGATGCTCCCGGCAAAATCATATTTTGCTGATTTGAAACTCACCAGACACTAACATAACATCCATAGTTTGTCAATTTCTTTGTAATTTGGTACCATCTAGTGGTGGCACCCTGTGGTTAATGCTTGACATTACTTGCTAATCAATTACATCGGTACCAGGAGAGGTAGGGGTGTGTTCCTGTGATTGCGTGGTCATTGGAGTGCTATTGAACAGGTGATTTTCTACGCTGCAGCTGATTCCACGTCTCCCACTGCTCATGCACACCAAAGGCTAATCCCATGCTACCTGCGCTGCCATGTCATCCCACATTACTTGTCTGTATGTGGTACTTATACAGCACATACCTATCTGAAGAGGCAACTGAGCGCTATACAGGATCAAAGGCAAGCTATCAGTCAACAAGTGATAGGAGAGGGAGCGGGTTATTGGATTGTTACTGTATTGTGATGTAGTATTCTTTAAAGAGGTGCATCTTCATCTGTTTTCTAAATTCCAGCACTGTTGAGGCAGTCTTGAGGTGTAGAGGAAAGTTGTTCTAGTTCCAGGGTGCATAGATGCAAACAGCCTGGTGCCTTGTTTCTTCTCTTTTCTTATTCTTCAGTCTTCAGACTGGAGGTGGCCTGGCAGCAGGTGTAGCACGAGTCACCAGAGGGTGACTTTGTCTGCAGCATACGTAGGGATACTGGTCAAAATGGCTTTGTAAAAGGAGCAGCTGGTTTTGAAGATGGTGCAGGCCGGCAAAGGGGAGCAACTGGAGTTCCATCAAGATAGGGGTGATGTGTCATCTGAGACATTTTAAGGTATAAGCAAAGTGGACTCTGGCCCAGGGCTTCAGGCTTTCAGCCACCCCGCCCCGATAGAGTCAGCTCTGTCTCTGTTCTGCAGAGAGTCTTGCCATGATGACCTTGAATAATTCTTGAACAGCTTGTTTTAAATACTGTTTCCCTATAATTTATTTTTAATGTGGGTGATGTGCGAAAGTCTATTACAGATTTTTGTCAGAGAAATGTTGTGTTTATGTTTCATGCAACATCCATAAAAAAGTTTATTTTCAATCAAAACCGAGCCTCACGTACGAAAAATGGGAGGGTGTCACAGAGATTATTTTCAATTACATTACTGAGCACCTGCTATATTACAATATTGAAAACACACATCACAATCCCTGAATATTAGATACAAACAGATCTAGAATTTGGATGAGTGTGTCTGTGCACTGTCAATGACCTGGCCAAAGAGGGCATGAAATATCTAAAACTCGACCATAAATTCAAAGCTGTTCGAACAGGGGCCCCAAAAATACATTTGGCCCAGGGCCCCCAAAATCCTTAAGATGTCCCTGATGGTCATACCTCTTTCTGCCCAGGATGAGGTATCCTGATGCCTTTAGGAGGTACCTGTGTCAAATTTGGTAGGCCCTGGGGCAGGGTGTTACAACCACCACCCAGAGCTTGAACAGTCAATCTGTAGTCACTTTCAACAGGAAGTCCTGGCTGAGTGGATGCAGGTTAGCGAACATGGCTCCTAACTCAAAAAGCAGACAGTAATGACAATAAACTGATGTTTGTCAAATACTTATTTTTATATAAAAAAGAAGTATTTTATTTCTAATTCTATTCATTCCAAGTAGTAAAACAAAATTCACAAGCAATAACCCAGTCCCCTTGAGGTCTAGGCTGCAGTGTTTCTCTTACAGGTCCCTGACCCTCCCTCTCCGTAACATCTTCAAGGTTATTCTCATTTATGGAGGCTGCATTCAGGGAATGCTTACTGGTAGGCCTTACTCAAGAACCCACTCTGACTCTTAGGAAGTAGTCAAAAAGTGTCTGTGGTGCCGTGGTCCCCCAGGGCCCTGTCGGCCTGTATCAAGTTTACTCCAGCAGCAAGGAATCGTTCAGCGGGTGCCTCAACAGTGGCCACTCACATTGCTCCAGTCATGCTTGATCAAGTCAGGCTGCACACAGAATGCACAGCAGTGCCCAACAGGCATGGGCTCTGCAAGAGCTTGTGCAGCCGGTTCCAGCAGTGATCAGAGGTGCTCCTGCACTTCCTCCTCCAAGATAAATTCAGTACTTCCCACCATGGGAGAGGGTGTTGATCCTAAAACTCCTGATCTGGTCCCAGTGAGCATTCACAGCATTCTCCTCTTCTCACAGGGCAATTGGGGCGCAATTATTAATGGGTTGCTCTTCAGTTCATGTGTGGTGGCCTGAACTTCAAAAATAATTAGTCCTGGCAGTCCCTCCTGGCACACGGGGTTGCCGCGGTACGTCACACAAGCCTTTAGCCCTTCCTGCATGGCACTGTACACCACGGTGGCCCCTCC
This sequence comes from Pleurodeles waltl, assembly GCF_031143425.1. Classification (NCBI taxonomy): domain Eukaryota; kingdom Metazoa; phylum Chordata; class Amphibia; order Caudata; family Salamandridae; genus Pleurodeles; species Pleurodeles waltl. The sequence continues at coordinate 160,583,054 of NC_090445.1, read as the reverse complement.
TGGGTAACAGGGTCACCACACATCCTGGCAACAGTCTTGACACTTGTTGATAATGTTCACGTCAATGGCTACCCCTCCTGGCATACGGTGTCCCCGCAACAGTGCGGTACGGGCTTTACTCTTCTTGGCAGAGGACAATTTTTGAGGTCTCAGCTTTCCCTTCTTATAGTCAATTTCTAGACACCAAATGTGATTTAGGGTCTGGGCCTTTTCAGTTTTTATTTTGGGGTTCTGCTTCTTCTGAAGTGCACCCTTCCATTCTCTCTTTTTCTCTTGAAAGGCTGTCGATCACAGCAGTAGAGACTCTGAAGCTGATAGTCCCACAACACAGGCCACGGGAGTGACCAGAGTTCACACCTGGATGTATGCAACAGTGATATGTGCATCAAAAAGTTAATCCTGGGCCCCCAGCCCTACTCTTTATGATTCTCTTACCAGACATCTTCCTGAGGTGTGTCCAGGCCTCTTCCTTGTGATCTTTCACTGAATCAAAGAGTAACCTTTGAAGAGTACGGGGAGTCTCTCTCTCCCTTCTCCAGTGTGTCCCACCCATCCCACACAGGAATGCAGCAATACACAGATCTGTCTGGGGGATTCCACTTTCCCTCATGTCTTCACTAGGCAAGCCTGGGTTTCCCAAAATTGAACTAGGGCCATCCATGTAATGTACTATTGCAGGCACACTTGCACTCAGTGTAAATACACAGAACACACACTGCCCAGTACTGTTACCTCCATGTTTTGTGCACTCAGTGACACACATACATTAAGTACACACATTCGCTCTGTGCACTGTTCTGTACTGTAGCCTGTTTTGTGCCATGCAGACACATTCACCATGCACGCGCTGCACAACACTTCACCCTTCATATATTGTACTTTTCACAAGCACACGTACACCCACTACATGCTTCCACTGTGCACGCACTGCAAATCTCTCATGTAATGTATCCCTCGTAGGTATACATTCACCCAGTCGACACACTCACCAAGCATGTGCTGCATCATATGATAATTTTGCATCATAAAAAGAGAACGTTCACACTTTTGAAGCTATTTAAAGGTCATTGGGAAATATGATCCCTTTTTAGGTGTTGATAGAGCAGCTATTAAAGTTACCTAGTGCTTAGAAATATATAGAGCGAGCTTTGGGTACTCCCCTTTCAACCGTTGACATTATTTCACCATCCTCTTTCAGCCGCTGTTTTGAGACTTTGTTAAACAATTCTTTGGTCGGCCCAATCGAGTCTCCATCTTTTACCTAATTGTATTGGTGTTTTGGATGTATCCTTCCGCCTCCACCCTGAGATTGCATTGAACTGCACGAGCTATAAAAACTGTAGCCCTCTCTATACACTCCTGCTGGCTTTTACATGCCTCTGCTGCATGTGGTAGCACATTAAACCCAGAACCATTGGCTTTATCAATGCTTCTTTACATCTATGCAGTGTCAATCTGCAAGGCCACTGGTGTAATGTTAATGATTAGACACATTTAAAAACAATGACAAAAATCACTCAGTGAAAAGAAACTATATTAAAGTGTAAAAATCGGTTAAAAAAAATGTAAAACTGCAGGCCAAGGCTATTGCATTCCTTCCTACAGAAAAGCCGAAGGGAGGGTCACTGCAAAGTTGGCACAAATGGAAAAGTGATCAGCACCCATATACTTTATTGTGGCACTCGCCCCCCACCCCCGCAAGCTCTACTCCTCCCACGCCACCCACACACGCCCCCACCGCGCATACTGTAGTCCAAGCCTCCTGGAATATGCAGATTCCTTCCCAAGACTGTGTATACTAAGAGCCCTTGCTGCAGCCACAGCAACCGAATGCCAGCTGTTGCCTTGGCTCTCTGCCACAAGCCCTGGAAGGGGCACCTGCACTCATCGCCCACCGCTCGAGCACCAACACCGTGCCAGGTGGGAATGACCTGTTGCGTTCCAGCAGGTACTCTGTCACCTGGCCTCAGACACATTTTACCTTACAGGTTAGGATGCTTTTCAGTTTCATAGTCTGGGCATGCTGTAGAAACAACCAAGATTAGGCTGTGGTTACCAGCAGGGGGCACCAAAGAGACACAACACAGAGGGGTTAAACAATACCACTTCACTGTTCACTAAACTCTTATGTGCTGCGACTTCCGTGAGCATAAGAGCACCTTACTGGCCATTTATGCACAACACCACATAGGCCTCACTGCAATTCAATACTCTTCCAGCGCAGTACTCCCCACGATGTAGCTTACTACCTGACCGCCAACACACCTCGGAAGGCCCATCAAGCGGTATGAAGCCCTGTAAATGAAATTATGATATATAATATACATTCTGTGCTTTATACCACGTGCACCCATTTAAATTAAACTAACTATATCCCAATACATTATTCAGATGATGAAAATGTTAAACCAACTAAAGAACTCCAACCTTACCTTACCAATTGTTTTTGATACTTTTGCAGAAGGAAACCGGGAAAAGAGCCTTACTGCGGAAACTGTGGTCATTGTATTGCTTGAGTTGCGGCCCATTTTGGAATGGAAAATTTGCCACTCGCTTTTAAGAACGAGTCTGTTGGACTACTGCCACTACACTAGAAAAATATTCCTGGATCCCCGCTAGATCACCATCAGTTCCACCCACTACTGGAATTGAAACTCTCTAAAACTAATGGTATGTGTCAACTTTGCGATGGTGATAACTAAAGTCAAAACCATCATCTACTGCTAATATCTTAAGCATAGGATATTCGTGGCCACTATCTACATGAATACTTCTGTAATGGCAGGTTATTTTTTACCGTCACTGCCTTTTAAATTCACACTTTATTTCAGGTTAGAATCACTTTTTATCAGCTATTGCAAAAACAATACCTCCCTCCTTAGCAGAAATTGAAACCTCTTGGAACAAATAACAATGTAGGTGAACACCATTCAAATCGTGCCACAACCCAATAGTTCAGAACCTCAGATGTCACAAAGGTAGAACAACATATTGGGGTTTAGCATAGGAAGATTTGAACATCTTCCAGGAGAAATAACATCAGAATCGTAGGAGTCCTTGAGAATCTTCAAATGAATTCTGATTAAAAAAAAATATGTTATACGATTCTTACCAGACACGGCTCAAGATTTTGATCCAGGAATCAACCTAGGTATAGAGAGATAGTCTAAAGAAAGGAAGCTATCAATCGTGTCATGTAAATATCAATTAAGCATCAACAAATAGAAAAAATACAAATCTCAGCAGGCCAGAAAAACAACAGAGACTGGATGGTGCAGCTTATCTAGCAATGCAAGGATTTTCATCACCATCCCCATGGTCAAGGACTTGGCCAATTGACAAAGGTTCGGTAGGCCAGAGAGCAGAAAGAGAAGGAACAACAGCACCAAAAGATAGGAGCCAACCATGGCAGCTGGAGCACGTCCAGGAAAGAGCACACCGGAATCAATAATTGGTTGACGTCCCAACAATGAACCACCTGACCATTGAGGCCAACAATGACATAAGTGCATTGAGGATTACATCATCACTAATAATCCTCCATTGCTGAGTTACGGAATACCTCGAGAACGCTGTTGCCCTTGAGGTGTCACATTCTGCTTTTTCTCGAGCTTGACCAATACTCTGACGCATTTTAAACAGCATGTAACTATCTGCAGTGATCAACAGATTGTTGGTGACCTAGAACACCTCCTCCATTTATCTATCTACATACAAATAGTTTGTGGATAAGCCTCACGCAGGCTCTTTGCTGTAGTATCACCTCCCCTTACAGCGATGACTTGAAGAAGACTTTCTACACTGCCATCAGGTTCTGAAACCTCACTTTTACCATGATGCCTTTGGGCATACCTCCTTATAGAGTACCTGCCCTTCTAAGGGCTATTATCGACTTTCTCAACGCCGACCCTTCCACCAGGCTATATGTCTGCAGATCATATGCAGAAGTATCGTCTTCCTCTATACAGTTTACAAAAATATCACTCCATTTTTTAAAAGATTTTTTATTATTAACTACAATGGGGCGATATTTCTATTAATGATATTTAAGTCATGATATTTATGTCGGGCGATATTCTAAGAATCGAGACTATACTCTTTCACAGTTAATTCCTCTGTTAGCATTTTGAGAAAGGTTCTGGAGAAGCAAGTGCTATACTCAATGTCCTACTGCAAGAAATAAGTAACAGACCGAGCAGATACCAGCAGGATCTTTGAGGATCAGTGGTCTTTCGACTGGCTAGATGGCGCACTGAAGCTGCAAATGCCTCTGCTGGGCTTGTGAATGGTTGACTACATTTCTAGAGGTCACCTTTAAAAATGTAATCGACTCATATCACTGTATATGATTTTGGTGTCTGCAAAAGACACAGGGCCTGATTTAAAGGAGGTGTGCAATGGCCAGACATGTTAAATTTATTGTCAGCACCTCTGGAACTGCAGCAGCCATATTTAGTGTTCCATATATGGCAGAAACCTAGCCTGCTGCACCACTAAGCATGGCAAGTTTTTACCTCAGCCGGAAATGATGGTGGATCACTTCCTGAGCTAGAGTGGTGGATCCGCTATTATGCTTCAGGATAAAGTCCTCCGTGGCAGACTTTTATGCAAAGGTAAGTATAGTTCTTGACAGTCTGGTAAACACCCTCAATATTTTATGCAGACTAAATACGTGGTCGCTGACAATTCTCACTTAAATTTGGGGTAGGTTTCCAGTGCCTGCTTCATCTGGCAGAATTTCCTGCAGTGGTGGTGGACAGAGATGGATTTTCCACCAGCGCACTCCTGCACCAATATGGCCCCTGGTTTGAGCTATGCAGCCACTTGAATGGAGAAACAACCACCATCTTGGCAGAGTACCCCCCAATGTCAGACTTCCCTCCACTTTGGCAGAGGAAGGAAATCCACCTCCATCGAGCATGGAAAAACCCACTGCATGCACTCCAAAACAAACCTGCTGGCTTCAGATGCCCCAACATGTCAACAAAATGGCCCATTCTGTGACAAACGTCAGCATTTTCCTAAATCGATACGAGAAAAGATAGTTCACGGTTGAGTAGATTAGACCCAAGACGAACAAGCAGTTGGTACAGCCTCTCGCCAGAGAGCACGACACCAACAGGCAGCGCGTGCCACCATCACCAGGCCCACAGAGTCTCTTGTTTAACGAGCCCTTGGTGTAATGGGGTCTATGCAACTTGTATTGTTCCTAAAATACCCCCGAATAGCTTTCCAAGCTGCGTTTCCTCCGGCTGAATACAATGGGCCCATTCTCCGAAGGGGAAGTGCTGCAGGTTTCTGAAAACATGCTTTTGCAAAAACCTCAGCGGAGCAGGCTCTCGACTGACCAGGAACGGGCGAAGCAGACGAAGGGAACACCTGACGCAATTCACAAAATATTCCTAGCTGAGACATGTCAAGACTTTTGAAAAAAATAACTTGATAGGAGGCAATGTTTACATATGGCACTCACTCAATGAGGTGAAACACTTATGCCTTGTTTTCTCACAGATATGTCAGGATTAGTGAGGTCAGTGATGCCCAGCAAGCGTGATCAGACCCAGATGCAATTACTACTCAGAGCCAGACCGACCTACAGGGAGATGGGGATATTTGTCTGTGCATGGCGGCAAGAATTTCTTACTCAAACAATTCTTAGGCGAGCAGGGCAATTATAACAAAAGCTTGCTTTTTAAACGCATATATACCGGACTTTCATCGCTTCTAGATGCTGCACTCAACAGGTGTTAACATTACCCAATGATAAGGCACTCAACTTATCAGGTACTGAACTTTTCCAGAAGGCTGAGTTATGTCATGTGTATTTGTAAAGTGAACTATCACCCCCAAGGGCATCCTGGTGCCTAACAGGTCTATGTGCACGCCTAGCCCTGCATATGGTAGGTTGCTTAATTAAAAAGCCAGGCCTTCAGGTTCTTGTGGAATTCAAGAGGAGAGGGGGAAGCTCTGTTGTGGATTGGAAGGACATTCCATCCTTTTGAAGCTATGTAAGAGAACTCCCATCCTCCTGATCTGATTTGGTTTATGTGTGGGATCTGAGCCAGCCTTTGCTCCAACAGCACCCTGGGCAGAAATAAATGTGCTGCCGTACTGCTGCTGGTGACTAAAATGAGGACATCATTAGACAGCAGACTAAAAGGTGAATAAAAAGAACAAAACAGTATACAGGGAGTGCAGAATTATTAGGCAAGTTGTATTTTTGAGGATTAATTTTATTATTGAACAACAACCATGTTCTCAATGAACCCAAAAAACTCATTAATATCAAAACTGAATATTTTTGGAAGTAGTTTTTAGTTTGTTTTTAGTTTTAGCTATGTTAGGGGGATATCTGTGTGTGCAGGTGACTATCACTGTGCATAATTATTAGGCAACTTAACAAAAAAAAATATATACCCATTTCAATTATTTATCATTACCAGTGAAGCCAATATAACATCTCAACATTCACAAATATACATTTCTGACATTCAAAAACAAAACAAAAACAAATCAGTGACCAATATAGCCACCTATCTTTGCAAGGACACTCAAAAGCCTGCCATCCATGGATTCTGTCAGTGTTTTGATCTGTTCACCATCAACATTGCGTGCAGCAGCAACCACAGCCTCCCAGACACTGTTCAGAGAGGTGTACTGTTTTCCCTCCTTGTAAATCTCACATTTGATGATGGACCACAGGTTCTCAATGGGGTTCAGATCAGGTGAACAAGGAGGCCATGTCATTAGATTTCCTTCTTTTATACCCTTTCTTGCCAGCCACGCTGTGGAGTACTTGGACGCGTGTGATGGAGCATTGTCCTGCATGAAAATCATGTTTTTCTTGAAGGATGCAGACTTCTTCCTGTACCACTGCTTGAAGAAGGTGTCTTCCAGGAACTGGCAGTAGGACTGGGAGTTGAGCTTGACTCCATCCTCAACCCGAAAAGGCCCCACAAGCTCATCTTTGATGATACCAGCCCAAACCAGTACTCCACCTCCACCTTGCTGGCGTCTGAGTCGGACTGGAGCTCTCTGCCCTTTACCAATCCAGCCACGGGCCCATCCATCTGACCCATCAAGACTCACTCTCATTTCATCAGTCCATAAAACCTTAGAAAAATCAGTCTTGAGATATTTCTTGGCCCAGTCTTGACGTTTCAGCTTGTGTGTCTTGTTCAGTGGTGGTCATCTTTCAGCCTTTCTTACCTGGGCCATGTCTCTGAGTATTGCACACCTTGTGCTTTTGGGCACTCCAGTGATGTTGCAGCTCTGAAATATGGCCAAACTGGTGGCAAGTGGCATCGTGGCAGCTGCACGCTTGACTTTTCTCAGTTCATGGGCAGTTATTTTGCGCCTTGGTTTTTCCACACGCTTCTTGCGACCCTGTTGACTATTTTGAATGAAACGCTTGATTGTTCGATGATCACGCTTCAGAAGCTTTGCAATTTTAAGAGTGCTGCATCCCTCTGCAAGATATCTCACTATTTTTTACTTTTCTGAGCCTGTCAAGTCCTTCTTTTGACCCATTTTGCCAAAGGAAAGGAAGTTGCCTAATAATTATGCACACCTGATATAGGGTGTTGATGTCATTAGACCACACCCCTTCTCATTACAGAGATGCACATCACCTAATATGCTTAATTGGTAGTAGGCTTTCGAGCCTATACAGCTTGGAGTAAGACAAAATGCATAAAGAGGATGATGTGGTCAAAATACTCATTTGCCTAATAATTCTGCACTCCCTGTAATATGTCTTTTCTATCTATGCATCTAGGATCTGGAACAACATCCCTATATTCATCAGAACCACCCCAATGATGCTCAAATTTAGGAAAGGATTGAAGACACTCCTCTTTAAAGAACACTGCATCACAATGCATCAACCATCCACAACCCAGCTTCAGTTCCTAATAGTCCCTGACTATGCTTGCCGTTGACCATGAACCTTGACTAGGTTCACATTATAGAAATATCATGTACAAACATCCTTACTTCCAAACATCACGTTTTGTCTTCCTCTGTGAAACAGGTGATGCCAGCTGTGGGACCTCTGCTTATTGTCCCATAGCACTCAAGCTGCAACTCAAGAATGAGGCTAGGCTAGAGCAAGTGGTGGTGTTTTTGTTCCCATTCAGAGGAGACATGCTCTGGCAGCATTGGGTGGACTGTCCCTTAATAAGTAAGACCATAGGTGATTCGTATAAGGTTGATCTTCGTCCGTCATGCCACAGTGAGCAAAAAATAACCATGGAATGGAATGTGACTGGAGCTGTGACCAGTGGCAGAGAATAATGCTAGCATTCCACCCATCACCAAGGAGAGTAAGCCAGTAAAGTCAGCCAAAAGGTACACAATCTGATAGCGTACGTCAACATTATTATCTGCGTTTTCCAAAAGATTCCATGTCACTCGCGTCCTATTGCCCCCTCTCCTTTTGAATGTCGATGTAAAAATAATCTGCAAGCTTTTGGCACCACGGCTTCTGGAGCACATGCCGTCGCTGAGCCACAAGAATCAATGCAGCTTCACCCGTGCCGTAACACTCATTGTAACCTGAGATGCCACACTCTGGTCATGCACGTTCCAGCTCTACAAGATGAGCCTTGCGCCCTAGCCTTGCTTGACATAGCACAAGCATTTGAATCTAGATTGGGGTTTTCTCTGGCTGGTATTGCATAAGATGGGTTTTGGAGATTCCTTCATACGTTGGGTGAAGTTGCTGTACACTACTCTGGTGGCAAGGGTGCAGGTGGTTAGGACAGTGTTGAGTTGCTTCTCCCTGTTCAGGGGGACTAGGCAGGGCTGGCACCTATCACCATTGCTCTTTGCATTGGCCATGGAGCCATTGGTGTGTAGACTGCGATCAGTCCTACGGGGTTCGGGTATTGTTTGGGTATCATCGTTGGGAACATAACACGTGATCTCCCTCTAGGCAGACAATGCCCTACTAAATGTGCGACAACCAGAATGTTCCCATTGATGTGGAAGATAACTGGGAGAAGAGGCTTCTGGGGGGCACTTGCTGTGGGGTCCCTCTGACAGGGCTCCTAATGCTGGGAGCTGGAGTTCCAGACATGGTTCCCAAAATAGTTGAGCAGGTGTGTTGAGCGTGGAGAAGGTGGTTCAATGAATGGTACAGCGAGCCCCCTTTGCACCTGACCTTAATATTTGGTCTCTCTACCTGTTCAGGCAAATACCACGGACAATGTCTGTTGCCCACTGGCATGCTAGGGATGCAATACTCTCTGGTACCTGTACCCTGAAGGTAGATTTGTCACTCTGACCAATGCTGTGGCAGCCTTTGACCTGGGAGCAGGTCAGTTACTCCACTATGGCAAAATGGTGGCTATGGCGAGGGGGATCTGACCAACCTTTCTGGATGTGCCCCAGGAGTCATGGACACTTGTGATGCTTCTCGATATGGCAGAGGGTCGAAGACTGATTTCCCACATCAATAGGGCATTGCGGGACGATCTCCCAGTGAACGCTCTCTCAGTTCAGAACAGATGGCATGAGATACTAGGCGAACCGTCCACGGATAAGGAATGAAAGGGTGTGCATGAAGGGTTATGGAAAGTCTTTACCAATGCGAGAACTTAAATTGATACAGTACAATGTAGTGCACCAGGTTTACCTTGCTTAAAATACCTTGCATGCAATCTACCCTGGGCGGACGTCTCCTGCCGGCGCTGTCAGGTGGTAGCGGCAGACTTTGAACATATGTGATGGGAGCGCCCGGGCACAGATGAGTCCTGGAAGGCAGTGATTGATCGACTGAGTGTGGCCACTGGGTGGACCTCCCTCAGGGATGTTAGGAAATGTCTGCTGGGAATAGTCCCGGTTAAATAGAAGAAACACCTTAGCAGAAAATTTGTAATGCTAGGGCTGGTACTAGCTAAGCGTAGAGTGGCTGTCTGTTGGATTTCCACTAGCCCTCCGCTGGAGGATGAGTGGCCGAGGGACATGGCAGAATGGGAGATTGCGGAGGAAAGTCAAGTGTGAAAGACTCATAGGGATAACAACTTTGCAGATGATCTGCAGCCATGGGCAGCTATATCAGCTGAGCTGCTCGAGCCACCAGATGCTTGAGCACCTTGAAGACTGTACAGGATTGTTCAAGGGTGGTACACAAATGATAGGGATATAACTGTCTGGAGGGGGTATAGGGTGGGGAGGGGATGGGTCAGGAGTTGGAGGCATGTGACGTTTTGGCCACGAGACGTGGGTTCTTCGGAGTTGCTCCGTTCGCGCACTCCCCTGCATGGAATCTGTGATTGATATGCACCCTGTCCCCTGTGAATAGAAAGGTCGAGCAAAGTGGGATGGCGGTAGGGATGAGAAAATACTATCAGTATATTGATGTAAATCGTTGCATTGTTTGTTTACGCCAAATGCCAATAAAAATTCATACAAAAAGATTCCATGTCACAGGGATTGAGACACATTTTCCAGTTGTGTTTTTACAAATCATTGTTTTTAGTTGTGAGGTTTAGTTTAACCAATCCAACGCCACAAGACTGATGCACTCAACAGAAGTCTAAAGTTCCCTTGTTAAGTAGAATAACATATTAGTTAAATGTTATGTACCACATTAAATATAGAACGAGCCACAGATCAGCGCAGGGAGAAATTGTGGTCTACCAGTGGTTACACTGCTGACCGTGGTGCCCTTAAGATTACCAAATGACTCCATGTCACTAAGGAATCAGTACCGTAGTGCTAAGCTTTTTCAGATCATTTGTTTCAGGTGTGGTTGAAATATAGGATCAAGTGAAGTTACCCCTACACAGGCTCCTCTCTTGTGATTTTAAAACTAAACCACAAGAGAGAAGCAGTGTGACCTTGGTGACTTGGAGTCACCTGGTAACCTTATTGGCGTTTGAGCAAAAATTATTTTTTAGGCAAATTGCTTTATATCTCTGTGCACCACATTGTAGTTATGTGCAATTAATATATGTAAAAATCAACTTATAGTGTAATGTCCAATTAAATGCCCCCCAGGATATCATGAGTTCAGAAATGTATTTTCATTCTAGCCAAGACACCATACTGTTCAATGCGCAGCATTTTGGTGGTCATTACAACATTGGCGGTAAATGCCGCTTACCGCCGTGCAGAAGACCACCAACACACCGCCGCGGCCGCAGAAATCCGCCACAGCTATCATGACCCACAGCTCGGAATCCGCCAAAATTCAGACACCCACACAAGTCCGCCACACCAAAGGTCAGTGATAAACTGGCAAAAACAAAACCTCCACCGTCACGCAAACAGAAATATGCCCACACTATCACGACACACGAATCCACGCGGCGGTCTTTCAACCGCGGTATTCCATTGGCAGTACACACCGCCGCGCTCAAAATACACACACGTTTACAAAACACAGCCACATTGGACAATTCAAAATACACACACCTGATACACATACACACACCACTCCCACACACCCAATACAATATAAAACACCAACCCACATCACCCACAAACCCCTACGACCACAATTACCGAGAGAAGGCCAGAGAGAGACACCACAAACAACTACCAAGCATCCACAGGAACACAATACCATCACCCACATAACTTCCATGCACCTCACACAGCACACCACTAAATATCACCCCACTCATCACTACACACACCACCCCACATATCACTCACACCACCCCATGGCACGGCAAAGACACCCCAGGTTCTCTGAGGAGGAGCTCAGTGTCACGGTGGAGGAAATCGTCCGGGTAGAGCCACAGCTATTCGGATCACAGGTGCAGCACACCTCCATAGCTAGGAAGATGGAGTTATGGCGAAGAATAGTGGACAGGGTTAACGCAGTGGGACAGCACCCAAGAAATAGGGATGACATCAGGAAGAGGTGGAACGACCTAGGGGGGAAGGTGCGTTCCGTGGTCTCAAGACACCACCTTGCGGTTCAGCGGACTGATGGCGGACCCCCACCTCCTCCCCCACAACTAACAACATGGGAGGAGCAGGTCTTGGCAATTCTGCATCCTGAGGGCCTCGCAGGAGTAGATGGAGGAATGGACTCTGGTAAGTCAAATCTTAACTATTACATCCCCCACCCTACCTCCATGCCATCACATACCCCCACCCTCACCCTCACCCCCATCACTCCAACTCCTCACAAATGTCCCATCATCGCAAACCACACATCCTAACACCAAGCCCTACATGCATCAACAAAGCATGGACACCCATCACCAAAGCATGGCCACTGCACATACCCATACACCCACCTAAACCACCATCACACAAGGTCCCACACAGGAATGCAAGCACTGGGGTACACGGTCACCCACCTATTGCACACCATGGCACACACAGAACCCCTGCAGGACCCCTACCCAACGTCACCGGACAGGAGGGTCCACACATGTCCACACCACCAACAGAAGAGGCCCACAGTGATGACAGCAGCTCTGTCCAACTGGATCTAGATGACCAGCCCGGCCCATCAGGGACCTCGGGACAGTCGGTTCCCCTGACACAGTCACAGGCCACTACAGAGCTTCCCCCCTCTGGAAACACCAGCACAGCACCCACCCAGCGGGCCCATACCTCTGTCCCCAGGACACATTAATCAGCAGTGTGTCCACCACTACAGGGAATCCAGGCTAACCCACCACCCCAACAACAACAGGGACCTGGTGGCAGTGGTAGTGGGCACACGGTCCAGGGGACAGAGGCCCAGGAACACAGGGGAACTGGGAGGGCTGCTGTACGACCGCGGGAGGACAGGCTAAGGGAACCCACTCTCCACGAGGCCCTCTCCAACATCATGGGAGCCTACCACCACTCCCAGGAGACAATGGCAACGGTACTGGCCAAGTTTCAGGAGACCCAGCACCTGCAGGAGGAACAATATTTGGGCTTCAGGGAGGAACTCAGATCCATCAATTCCACCCTGGGCACCATCGTAGGGGTGCTGAAAGAAGTACTCAACACCAGGAGGGACACTGTGGCACAACAAGGGGCCCCTCACACTAGCCTGGACGATGAACTGCCCACCACCTCCGCCGGCGCTAGTGGACAGGAAGCACCGCCACAGGACCACCACACCAGCACCCCATCCCCTGCAGAGGGAGAGCCACCCCGCAAACGGTCCCTGAGATCCAGGACAAAGACAGAGAACGATGCCAAGACCCCCGCCAAGAAATGAGACCACCCTGAATGTCATCCTTCTGTCCCACTTTGTCACCCTGCCCCAGCTCCACTTCCTATGCCCATTTGGGCAATGCACCTGTGAGACTAATAGACTAGACGGTGCCATGGACATTCCTCCACCATCACCCCTCACCATTTTACAACCCCCTCCAATATTGAGCACTTAAATAAACACCCTTGAAGCACAAAACAATCTGGAGTCAGTCTGTGATTTCGAAATAGTGTATTAGCATTTACAGTGTCAAAATGCTCTTTCAAATTTAATGTCAACATACCTATGTCACACAGCTCTAGTCCATGAGGAAACAAAGCAGATGTCACACTGTGGGACCCACATCTGTGAAATCGTTAGGGAAAGTGACAATTCAGGGACCATACACTGGGTGAAAACAACAGACAGTAGAGAGGTAGTAGTGTTAAAGTACATGTAGTAGGCAGGTTTGTATTCTTACCTGTGTCTCACTGGAAATATTGCAGGATCACCGAGTTCCTGTTGTCGATGTCCTCTTCTTCTGCTTCCTCGTCTTCACTGTCCACAGGCTCCACAGCTGCAACAACACCGCCATCTGGACCATCCTCCTGCAGAAAAGGCACCTGTCGTCGCAAAGCTAAGCTGTGAAGCATACAGCAGGCCACGATGATCTGGCACACCTTCTTTGGTGAGTAGAATAGGGATCCACCTGTCATATGGAGGCACCTGAACCTGGCCTTCAGGAGGCCGAAGGTCCGCTCTATTATCCGCCAAGTTCGCCCATGGGCCTCATTGTAGCATTCCTCTGCCCTTGTCCCGGGATTCCTCACTGGGTCAGTAGCCATGACAGGTTGGGGTAACCAGAGTCACCTGCAAATGGTGAGGGTCAACTGTTAGACACACACTAACCTGTAGGGATATCCCCAGACCCAGACAACCATTCCCACTGACTTGCTTCCAGGTGCTCACCTAATAGCCACACACTGTGCCTCTGGAGTTGATCCATCACATAAGGGATGCTGCTATTCCGCAGGATGTAAGCGTCATGCACTGAGCCAGGGAATATGGCATTAACATGGGAGATATACTGATCTGCCAAACACACCATCTGCACATTCATGGAATGATAACTCTTCTGGTTTCTGTACACCTGTTCACTCCTGCGGGGGGTACCAAAGCCACATGTGTCCCATCAAGGGCACCTATGATGTTGGGGGTATGTCCCAGGGCATAGAAGTCACCTTTCACTGTAGGCAAATCCTCCACCTGAGGGAAAACAATGTTGCTCCGCATGTGTTTCAGCAGGGCAGACAACACTCTGGACAATACGTTGGAAAACATAGGCTGGGACATCCCTGATGCTATGGCCACTGTAGTTTGAAAAGACCCACTTGCTAGGAAATGGAGTACTGACAGCACCTGCACTTGAGGGGGATTCCTGTGGGATGGCTGATAGCTGACATCAGGTCTGGCTCTAGCTGGGCACACAGTTCCAGGATTGTGGCACGATCAAGCCTGTAGGTGATGATCACATGTCGTTCCTCCATTGTTGACAGGTCCACCAGCAGTCTGTACACCGGAGGATGCCGCCATCTCCTCACATGTCCCAGCGGACGGTGCCTATGAAGGACAACAGCGAGCACAGAGTCAACCAACTCAGAGGTAAGTACTCACAGCTTAAACAGAACACGAATCATAATCTGAAATTTGGCCTGTATGAGTGTTGAGGCAAGGCATAGGTATGTGTGACGCAGTTAAAAATTAAGCCATGTGGGCCCCTGAAATGGCGGCTGCCTGACCTGTAAAGTGGGACAATGGGATGTGAGGTAACTGCGCTGGCATTGTTCACCGTCGCGGTAGGCAATTCTGCATTGGTTAACATTGGACCCTATGGGTCCCAGGAGCCAATGATGATGTACGCCGGCAGTGACGGTATGCACCGCCGCGGACGTGACCGCCATTTTCTATCTGTGCAATCACTCGATACCTGATCTGCGACAGGAGAGGACCTACACTGCAAGTGCTGCTGTGACCTCGGTCTGGAAGAGACAATGGCTCGTGCGTCTGGGGAAAGGGCCCCTGCCTTCACATCGGAGGAGTTGGAGAAACTTGTGGATGGGGTCCTCCCCCAGTACACGCGACTCTACGGTCCTCCAGACAAACAGGTAAGTACACTGGGAGCATGCTGTATGGGCTATGCCTGTGTGGAGTAGGGTGGATGAAAGATGGGGGGGAGATTGAGGCATGCATGAAACGATGGTGAGTGCATGTGCATCATGGCAAGGGTAGGGATGGGGGCCAATTACTGTGACGGTCCATTTGGTAATAACTTTTCTTTTCCCCCTGTACAATTCATGTAGGTCAGCGCCCACCAGAAAAAAGATATTTGGCGTGCCATCGCCAAGGATGTCCGGACCCTGGGTGTCTACCACAGACGGAGCACCCACTGCCGTAAGAGATGGGAGGACATTTGCCGCTGGAGCAAGAAGACGGCGGAGGCCCAGCTGGGAATGGCCTCCCAACGTGGGAGGTGTGCCCATCGCACCATGACCCCCCTGATGTTCAGGATCCTGGCAGTGGCGTACCCGGAGTTGGATGGGCACTTGAGGGCATCACAGCAGCCACCAGGGGGTGAGTACACTCTCATTCTGCTGATTGTGCGTGCAGTGAGGTGTCTGGGTCGGGGAGGTGGGCTGTGGGTTTCCCTAGGCCAGGGCGAGTGTGCTAGTTAGGTCCCCTTGTTCTGGCAGACCCTGTGGCACCCCACCTGTGTACAGTGCCAAGTACACCTAGTCAGGCTCCTGTGTCATGCATGTGTGCAGATGTCGGCCATAGCCTTGTAGGCCATGTCCCAGGGATTGAACAGTGGAGCCCAAGTGCGCGGCGTAGTGCAGGGGGTTTCTGTATCTGTCGTGTCCGCTAACGGTAGCGGTAATGCATGCACTCAACATGTCTTTCTTCTGTCGCCCCCCCCCCCTTTTTGTGGTCTCCCTGTTCTTGTGTGCATTAGCATCATCAGGCGGAGGAGCAGTGGCACTGGAGCAGGAGGGAGCTGCATCCCACATGGCCCTGGAGGGCGACACTACGGACTCGGAGTTCACCAGTGGGAAGGAGGGTGAGGGGAGTTCCACGGCGGGGACAGGAGCTGACACCAGTGACATGGACTTGTCCTCTGATGGGAGCTCCCTTGTGGTGGCGGCAACATGTGTGCCCCCCGCATCTACAGGTACAGCCGCCACCCACCCTACCAGCACCGCCCTCCCAGCAGCCCCTCAGCCTTTGCCCCGTGCCCGCTCACCCAGGAGGGTGGGCATCACCTTCGCCCCAGGCACCTCAGGCCCTACCTCAGTCAGCCCTGCTCCCCTCAGTGAGGAGGCCATTGACCTCCTCAGGTCCCTCACTGTTGGGCAGTCTACCATTTTGAATGCCATCCAGGGTGTAGAAAGGCAGTTGCAACAAACAAACGCATTCCTGGATGGCATTCATTCTGGTCAGGCGGCCCTTCAGCGAGCTTTTCAGACTCTGGCCTCAGCACTGATGGCAGCCATTGTCCCTGTCTCTAGCCTCCCCCCTCCAACTTCCTCCACCCAGACCCAATCCCCTGTACCTCAGTCTATCCCAAGCACACTTTCAGACCAGCATGCACACATGTCAACACACAAGGGAAGCTCTGGCAAACATAAGCACCACACATCCCACAGGCACTCACGCAAGCATCACACACATGCAGACACACCAACATCCACTGCCTCCACTGTGTCCCCCTCCTCCTCGTCTCCCTCCTCCCTCCCAGTCTCGTCTACACTCACACCTGCATACACTACATCTACAGCCACTACTTCCATCACCAGCACACCCACCACCACACCCCAATCACGTGCAGTCACCACCCCCACTGCCATTCACACGTCCCCTGTGTCCTCTCCCAGTGTGTCTGTGACACCGCCTCCCAAGATACACAAACTCAGGCACACACCTACCCAACAGCCATCCACCTCACAACAGCCTCCAGCGCATGCACCTTCACCCAAAGTCACCAAACAAACACCTCCTACAACCACAACCTCTTCCTCCACTCCCAAACCCCCTCCAGCTACCCGTCCCAGTGTTCCCAAGAAACATTTCCTGTCCAACCTTGACCTCTTTCCCTCACCTCCCCCACCCCATCTGCCTCCTAGGGCCCGACTCTCCAGGTCCCAACCTAGCACCTCAGCCACAACATCTCCGAGACCAGTGGTGCCTGTAGTCACCGGAATCTGGAGTGCACCAACCACCAGGCGAGCCAGTGTGGCACGGAGCCACAGCACGGACAGTCCCCCACCTGTGAAGCATCAAAAGTTGGCCAGTGCCTGGCGGGAGAGGGGGAAGACTCCAGCCACCAAAGCCGCTCCCAGGGGTACAGGTGGGAGTGTGGAGTCAGCTGCGACACCTTCCAAGGTGGGGAAGGGCCACAAGAAAGTCAGCAAGTCTGGGAAGAGCAGCACGGAGGAGAAGACTGCCATCATCCCCGCTGCCCAGGAGGCCACCGCCACCAGCCCTGCTGCCCAGGAGGCCACCGCCACCAGCCCAGCTGCCCAGGAGGCCACCGCCATCCTCCCCGCTGCCCAGGAGGCCACCGCCACCAGCCCAGCTGCCCAGGAGGCCACTGCCATCATCCCCGCTGCCCAGGAGGCCACCGCCACCAACCCCGGTGGGCCAGGCAGGACCGCCAGCACCAGCCCCGCTGGGCCATGAAGGACCGCCAGCACCAGCCCCGCTGGGCCAGACAGGACCTCCAGCAGCTGAGTCACTGCAAAGGACCCCGCCGGCACAAGCACCACTGAACAGGGCACCGCCGCCACAAGCACCACTGAACAGGGCACCGCTGAACAGGGCACCGCCGCCACAAGCACCGCTGAATAGGGCACCGCCGCCACAAGCACCGCTGAACAGGTCACCGCCGCCACAAGCACCGCTAAACAGGGCACCGCCGCAACAAGCACTGCTGGCCCATGAGCGCCAAGGGCACTGACACTACTGAGTCCATCATGAGGAGGATGAAGCACTCTGGGCACAAAGCCCCCTCCAGAACCAGTGGAGTATCCCATCCACTACCTCTGTCCTTGGCAGGATGAAGCACTCTGGGCACAAAGCCCCCTCCAGAACCAGTGAAGAAAGGCATCCACTTGAGAGACTGTGGCTTTGCACTCCCTAGGATGGAACAGTGGGCAAACCACCCACTGTAGAGACTTGAGAGACTGTGGCTTTGCACTCCCCAGGATGGAACAGTGGGCAAACCACCCACTGTAGTGACTTGAGAGACTGTGGCTTTGCACTCCCCAAGATGGAACAGTGGGCATGTGGCCCCCTCGTGGATTTTGCGTCGTGCACTCAACCGGCTGAGGTGCCCCCCCTTCCCCCTGAGGTGCCTGTTTTATTGCTATCTGATGCCCCTGCACTGTTCTCTCCATCATGTTCGGGGATTGAGTGTGGGCCTCGCCCATACCATGTGGGCCCAGTGTTCCACGGACTTCAATGGAGCACTACCTGGACTACTATTCTTGGTGTACATTTTGTTTATAGTGTATATATATACTTGCATACTGGATTTTAATATATTACAATGGTTACACTCATTTTCTTTGGTCTTTGCATTCTTCCGGTGGGGTTTGGGGTGTTACTGTAATGTATCATGCTGTATTAGTGTGTGTGTTGTCGTGGGTGAGGGTGGGGGTGTTGCGTATTGCGTGTGTGTGTCCCTGTTTTTTCCCTCCCCTGTGTCGTAGGTGCAGTACTCACCGTTGTCTTCGCCGCCAGCGTTCGTGCTCCTGGTAGAGGAGCAAGAAGATAAGGGCTGGCAGGATCTGGAGCTCGGGTCCCATGGCGTCCGGATTCCTCGTGGGGTGTGTAGAGGTGAGCATTTTCCCTTCAAAGTCCTGTTTCCACTGTGTTTTTGTCCGCAGTGAATCCGCCCCGGAAAAGGTGGCGGATTGGTAGGTTGTGATACTGTGGGCTGTACATTGTCCTCCGCCTGTCTGTTGGCGGTGACCGCCAAGCTGTTTGTTTGCACCGCCGTGGCGGTCGGAGTTTTAAAGTGGCTGTCTTTGTTGGCGGTTTCCGCCACGGTCGTGATTCCATTTTTTTTTTTGCTGGCCTGTTTGCGGTTTTACCGCCGCTTTAACACCCACCGCAGGGTTGTAATGACCACCTTTGTGTCTAAAATGTACACAAGGACAATAAACTTTTCTTCTCCTTAGAGCTAGACATATACAGCACATATGCAGTAAATAAATAAATCTGATGTGAACTGCTTCTAATCAAAGCTTTCCTTCAGTGCCTGACCTTTATGTGCTTTAGATGAAGAGACTTATTTGCAACCATTTTCCCTTAGCTACCTGGCCATATTGATGACTAATGTGACGCTCTACTTCCGCTAGCTAGTTGCACCACAGGTGCTGCATAGAAACGCTTCCTCGTAAGAAAGGCCCCTGGATGTATGGGTGCGGGGGTCCTGGGGCGCTGCCGCACCATTCCTAAAACATCCATGCTTGAGTACAGAAGGTGAATGTGCCTTTTTCTTTTTATGTTATCACGTTTGCTGAGGTCAGAGGTCAGTGTCAGGCTGTCTCCTGACAAACTGCTATTTATTCTTTAAAATGGAGACTGGTGTTTACTTTTCTTTCGCTGATCCAAAGTTAGAGGATTTTGTTAAGTGAACTATCTGAGTCTTGCTTGGTTACAGGGATCGTGAGGGGAAAGGCTGTAGGGTAGGTTTTTTTTCTAACAAACAACATTGAAATACCTGTAAATGAACTGTACACATTTTTTAAAATATATCAGAAGTTAAAAAGTACAAATGAATCACACTTTGTTTTATAATTTTGAAGCGTGATAGACGATCACACTATGCTTTAATAACATATATTTGCAAAATAGTGCTCCATAATGTACAACTGCCTACATACCACACCCTAACCACTGTCCTGTTAAATGGGCGTGACTTTTTGCTATACTTGTGCTGGTTGTGACTGCTGGGATTTTTCACATTTCCTATGAGCTCAGTGATACAACAATGAAGGGAGCATCTCCACCCTTGAAATTGTTCCAGCCCCACTGAAAGGCTCTTCTTTCGAGATATATTGCTGGCAGCACAAAATACAAGATGGCAGACTGCATCCTAAGGCTGTAGCTACGAACGTCTAAAAAATGCTGCTGATGTGTTTTTACTTGTTTAGCCAGGTAGGGAGAACACGTACATCCACCTCATAAACAGGTGTTATAAATTAGTTTTTGTTCTACACACTGATTTAATATTATTGTAGTGGAACGTTTGGCTGCCTGCTCCATAAGGAAGGAAATAACATAATTATGGGTGGTCCTCGCATTGCACTTGGTTTCTTTAAAGCTTAAAGAAGAAAGTATTGCAAAAGCCGACAGGTCTGACCTCAGGGGTTTGCAGTTTTAGATTTTTGGTGCAAATATAGGCAATATACAAACATATTGACAAACAATGAAAAATGTTAAACTTAAGAGTGGTCCAGGAGCCCAGGCACACAAGACCACGAACTGAAGTGCTCTCCTATTCAGGTGGCTATGCCATAAGATAAGGAAAAACGCTGTCACTCACAATGAAGAGAGCTAATGGATGAAGTGGACTGTATTGCTGCATGCAGTGGTAGATGCAAGGAAAACGTGAATGGCACTTGAACCAACAAATTAATGAAGAGGGCAGACTGAAAGAGAACAAGTGAGTGAGCATGTCTGTATATATGTATGCGGCCAACACCCCCCCCATAGGCATGCAACCCTGCGCCACATGCACAACCTTCGGCAGTGCATGGCGGGGCCCTGCAGCCAACCCCGTGCCACAGATGGCCTTCGTGCGTGGCGAGAATTGGCTGTCAGGGCCTAGTCTGCAGCCAGGCCCTCAAGCTACCCCCCCCACAGGCACCCCGCCTGAAGCCAGGCCCTGTGGCCAACTGCCCATAAGCAGGCAACCCGGCAGTGGGGCACGCAGACCACCTCTTTGAGCCAATTACAGCCCCAGAGAGCCCATCCACTGGAAACACGTGTGCAGTAGTTGCAGCATACTATGTAGTGATCAGTAGAAGAGAAGAGGTCCTTTTTACCCACTATCACTGAAGTGAGGTCTACAGGCTCACTCACTTTTTTAAAGTTCTGCTTTTGGGTGCTTAACTCAACCTTGGCCTACATCAGATAGACATAAGCCCAGATTTATACTTTTTGCCGCAAAACTGCTCTAACGCAGTTTTGCGGCAAAAGGTTTAGCACCGGCTTGCATCATTTTACAATGCCAGCCGGGCGCCATATTTATAGAATGGTGCAAGCCAGCGATAAGGTTGGGATAGCATCTAAAAAAAAGATGCTAGCCGGGCGGGGATGGCAGTACTGGAATAGGAGGTTGTGCGTCAGAAAATGCAGCTGGGTTGGTTAGAGGCAAAAAAAATGCAGCTGATCAGCCTTGTGTCATTTTCTGATGTACAACCATCTAAAAAACGACTCCTGTCTAAGTAAGACAGGAGTCATGCCCACCACCCCAGTGGCCAGCAGATGGGACCAGTGTCCCCTGGGCATGGCCATTACACCCAGTGCCATGCAGGGGGCCCCATGTTAGGGCCCCCAATGGCAAAACATAAAAAAAAAAAATACTTACCGATACCTACGTAGGATTGGGTCCCCCATCCTCTGGTGTGGGTGGAGGTGTTCCTGGGGCTTGGGGTGGGCACCTGTGGGCCTATTCCAGACATTAAATAATGGTGCTAAGCAAGCTTGGTGTAATAATTTGGGTCCGCCTCCCACCCGTGCGTCATTTTAGCACAGGGGATAAATATGGCGCTATGGGGATAGTGTCATTTTTTGGATGGGAACGCCTACCTTGCATCTCATTGACGCAAGGTGGGTTCACACATCCAAGAAATGGCGCAAACTCCATTATTTTGACGCTAGACGTGTCTAGATTCAAAATATAAATATGGAGTTAAGTTTGCGCCACAAACAAAGTATAAATATGCCCTGTAGTGTGCTGCATAGCGCAGGAGTAGTGACCGTGCTGGGATGTATGTGTGCTGGGAAGGTTACAGTACAAAGGTACAACAGTATTGTGCAGTATATGTATGTTTAGTGCATGTACTAGGTGTATGTATGCCTGCGAGGAATACATTACATGAGGGATGTAGTGCTGTGCAGTGTGTGGGCAATAAAAGCATATGCTGGGTGTATGTGTGCTTGTGGGAAGTATAGTACATGAAGGTTGAAGTGCTGTACAGCACACACATGGTGACTGTGTGTTTGTAAATAGAACACCCTGGTAAAATAAAGAAAAGCTACAGTACTGAGCAGTGCGAGCAGACTAAAGATGTGTACTTAATGTATGTACGTCTGTAATGCCACCATGCATGGAGGTAACAGTACTGGAGAGTGTGTGTGCTGTGCAGGTGAACTGAGTGGTGCAAGTGTGCCTGCGTTGTTACATTACATGGAGTACTGGATTCCATTTTGGGAAGCCCAGGCCTGCCTGGTAAATACATGAGGAGTATCCACAGACAGATTTGTGTATTGGTGCATTCCTGTGAGCTGGGTGGGACACACACTGGTGAAAGGGAGGAAGAGGCTCCCCTTTTATTGTGGACCACACACAGGTGTGAACTCTGGTAATTCCCATGAACTGCGTTGAGGGTCTATCAACTTTGGAGGCTTTCCTGCTGTAACAGCCTTTCAAGAGGGAAGAAGAGAAGTAAAATTGTACACTTCAAAAGAAGCAGAACCCCAACCTAAAACTTAAATGACTAAGGCCCAAATCACATTTGACGTCTGGAAAATGACTATAAGAAGCGGATGTTGAGACCCCAAACTTTGTCATCTGCAAGCAGCCAGACCAGGTGTGAGAGAAAGGGAAGTTCTGCAAGACGTCTGCCTGTGATCTGGACTGCGAGTGAGTTTCCCTGCTAGCTTCTTTGCTGGATGAGGGGACATTGATCAGGGAAACGAAGACCACCTGCCCTGGAGCAGCAGACCCTGCCAGCTTGTCAAGACAAATGTGTCCTGTGAGGAAGAGGAGAATGTTGGCAGGAGCGAGGTCCAGTCGGAAGCCCTACCATGAGGACTCTTTGTGCAAAGCGTGAGTATTCGGCTGTGCACCGATTGGTTCGTTGTCGGTGTGCAGGAATGTTTTCAGCAACCCAGGACCCGGGTATGCCAGGAGAGGGCCACAGTGGACTGACCTGTGCATCGAGTGCTGTCTGGGGAGCATCAAGCCTATACCGCCTCATTGCGGTGACCCCGTATGTCAGAGAGGGATCGCCATTGAAGTATTTGTGTGACTAGCATCCCAGGACTCGTGAACACCTCAACGGTGACCTTGTGTGCCAGGAGGGGCCACCATGGTTTGGGTGATTGCACCGGAGGAGTCTACATTGTGTCCTGAGATACAGTAGCAACCCCGTATGCTAGGAAGGGCTGCCGGCACTAAGTTGCCAAAGATTTCAGGCTATCGCCCAGGTCTAGAGTAAGGTCTCTAAGGGCTGCAACATGTCTTATGCCACCCTGGGGACCCCTCACTCAGCACGTGCATACTGCCTCACAACTTGTGTGTGCTGGTGGGGAGAAAAATACTAATTCGACATGGCACTCCCCTCAGAGTGCCATGCCAAGCTCACACTGCCTGTGGAATAGGTAAGTCACCCATTTAGCAGGCCTTGCAGCCCTAAGGCAGGGTGAACTATACCACAGGTGAGGGCATATGTGCATGAGCACTATGTCCCTACAGGGTCTAAGCAAAACCTTAAACATTGTAACTGCAGTGTAGCCATAAGAGTATATGGTCTGGGAGTTTGTCAAACACGAACTCCACAGTTCCATAATGGCTACATTGAAATCTGGTAAGTGTGGTATCAAACTTCTCAGCACAATAAATGCACACTGATGCCAGTGTGCAATTTATTGTAACATACACCCAGAGGGCATCTTAGAGATGCCCCCTGAATACCAATCTGACTTCTAATGTAGGCTGACCAGTTTCTGCAAGCCTGCCACACACCAGACATGTTGCTGGCCACATGGGGAGGGTGTTTTTGTCACTCTGTGGCCAGGAACAAAGCCTGTACTGGGTGGAGGTGCTTCTCACCTCCTCCTGCAGGAACTGTAACACCTTGTGGTGAGCCTCAAAGGCTCCCCCCTTTTGTTATAGCGCCCCAGGGCATCCCAGCTAGTGGAGATGCCTGCCCCTCCGGCCACTGCCCCCACTTTCGGCAGCAAGGCTGGAGGAGATAATGAGAAAAACAAGCAGGAGTCACCCACCAGTCAGGACAGCCCCTAAGGTGTCCTGAGCTGAGGTGACCCCTACCTTTAGAAATCCTTCATCTTGAGTTTGAAGGATTCCCCCAATAGGATTAGGGATGTGCCCCCCCCTCCCCACAGGGAGGAGGCACAAATAGGGTGTAGCGACCGTCAAGGACAGTAGCCATTGGTTACTACCCTCCCAGACCTTAACACACCCATAAATTCTGTATTTAGGGGCTCCCCAGGTCCCAGGAAATCAGATTCCTGCAACCTGAAGAAACAAGAAGGACTGCTGACCTACAAGCCTGCATAGAAGGAGGAAGACGACAACTGCTTTGGCCCCAGCCCTACCGGCCTGTCTCCAACTTCGAAAACCTGCAACCAGCGATGCATCTGACAGGGACTAGCGGCCTCTGAAGCCTCAGAGGACTGCCCTGGACTAAAGGACCAAGAAACTCCTGTGAACAGCGGCCCTGTTCAAAACCAGCTACTTCTTTGCAACAAAGAAGCAACTTTCCAAGACTGCATGTTTCCCGCCGGAAGTGTGAGACTTCTCACTCTGCACCCAAAGCCCCGGCTCGAGATTCAGAGAACCAACACCTCAGGGAGGACTCCCCGGTGACTCTGAGCCCGTGAGTAACCAGAGACGACCCCCCCTGAGCCCCCACAGCGACGCCTGCAGAGAGAATCCAGAGGCTCCCCCTGACCGTGACTGCCTGTAACAAGGGACCCGACGCCTGGAACCAACACTGCACCCGCAGCCTCCAGGACCTGAAGGAACAGAACTTCAGCGCAGGAGTGACCCCCAGGTGACCCTCTGCCTAGCCCAGGTGGTGGCTGTCCCAAGAACCCCCCTCCCCCTCTGCCTGCCTGCACCGCTAGAGAGACCCCTGGGTCCCTCCATTGTTTCCTATCTAAAACCCGACGCATGCTTTGCACACTGCACCCGGCCGCCCCTGTGCCGCTGAGGGTGTGTTTTGTGTGCATACTTGTCCCCTCCCCCCCCCCCCAGTGCCCTACAAAACCCCCCTGGTTTGCCCCCCGAGGACGCAGGTACTTACCTGCTGGCAGACTGGAACCAGAGCACCCCTGTTCTCCATAGGCACCTATGTGCTTTGGGCACCTCTTTGACCTCTGCACCTGACCGGCCCTGAGCTGCTGGTGTGGTAACTTTGGGGTTGCCTTGAACCCCCAACGGTGGGCTGCCTATGCCCCAGAACTGAGACTTGTAAGTGTTTTACTTACCTCCTAATCTAACCTTTACTTACCTCCCCCAGAAACTGTTGATTTTTGCACTGTGTCCACTTTGAAAATAGCTCATTGCCTTTTTTACAAAGACTGTATATGATATTGCTTTTATTCAAAGTTCCTAAAGTATCTAAGTGAAGTACCTTACATTAAAAGTGTTTACTGTAAATCTTGAACCTGTGGTTCTTAAAATAAACTAAGAAAAGATATTTTTCAATATAAAAACCTATTGGCCTGGAGTAAGTCTTTGGTGTGTGTTCCTCATTTATTGCCTGTGTGTGTACAACAAATGCTTAACACTACCCTCTGATAAGCCCACTGCTCGACCACACTACCACAAAATAGAGCATTAGAATTATCTAATTTTGCCACTATCTTACCTCTAAGGGGAACCCTTGGACTCTGTGCACACTATTTCTTACTTTGAAATAGTATATACAGAGCCAACTTCGTACAGGGTCAAGTGCCTGTGACAGGGAAGAGCCAAAAACATGTCGAAATTGAGGGGGAACCAAAGCGGGTCCAAAAGGGCAGTTTGAAAAAAAAACATTTTTAGTCTGACAAGTGGAGCAGAATTTTTATCAGTATAGATGCGACAATGCTGGGTGGTAGGAATTTTGTGGATTACTGCAGATTCCAGAAGGTTCCATCACAAACATGTGGGAAAATGTGTGATTTCCAGCAAAGTTGGAAGTTTTCAGGGCATTGTGGGCAAGAAAATGGTGCGGGGTGCATGTGAAGCACACCACCCTGGACTCACCCAGATGTTTAGTTTTCAGATGTGTCTAGGTCTTGTGGATTTTTCTACATGGCCGCGTCCCAAAGTCCAAAAAGTGCAGCCCTCACCATTCCAACTGGGACGATTTTGAAAGTTAGACAAGCTCTTGTGGCCCAAATGTAAAACCAAAACCCGAAATAATCAAATGTCCTCTTGCTTGCCGTGGGGTAAGATGTTTTAGTGTGCAGGGGAGAGCTGACAGACTTTTACTCCCTTCAGTTGGGGTGGGGGCATAGCCATGCCCATACTGGTTGGTAGGCACCACCCCACTATTTTTTTTATTTTTTTTTATTCCCTGGCATCTAATAGGCTTTCTGCCCGCCTGGGGAGTGGATCCGGGGTAATTGGCCCATCTGCCCACCGGTGGGCAGAACAACTTTGGCCCCATTTATTTGGTGTGGGGGTATGGCCATACCCCACCATCTTTTTTTGAAAAACAAAATCTTCCCTGGTTTCTGGTGGGCTTTCTGCCCCCCTTGGGGGCAGATGGGCCTTCCAAAAATAGGCCGATCTGCCTCCTAGGGGGGCAGATAAGGCCAACAGTAATGTGCCGCTCCCGTCCTGTTAAAAAAAAAAAAAAAAAAAAAAAAAAAAATTATCCCTGGCGTCTAGAGGTTTCTGCCCCCCATCCCCTGGGGGCAGAACAGCCTGATAACAAAAGGCCGATCTGCCTCCAAGGGCAGCAGATAAGGCCAACAGTAATGTGCCGCCATGGGGATAGACCCTTGCCCAAGAGGCTGCCCCCCACACAAAACACACACCTACACACAGACGCACCAATCCCTGGTGCCTAAGTGGTTTCTGACCCCCGGGGCAGATTGGCCTAATAGAAATAGGCTGATCTGCCCACAAGGGGAGCAGAAATGGTCTAAAATAAATTAGCCCCCCAGCGACACGACCCTTGCCTAAGAGGTCGCTCCCCTTGCGTGAAATTGACACAAAAAAATAAAAATCTCTGGTGTCTAGTGGTTTCTGCCCCCTTGGGGGCAGATTGGCCTAATAAAAATAGGCCGATCTGCCCCCAAAGGGGCCAGAAATGGCCTAAAAAGATTTTTCCCCCCAGGGGAGCGACTCTTGCCTAAAGGGTCGCTCCCCACGTCTAAAAAAAATAAAAATAAATTATCGCTTTGCGATCGGACAGCAGAAATGCTAAGAGAGACGTGAAAGGAAAGGAAAAGCCATCCCTTTCTTTTCAAGCCTCTACCGCCCCACCTCCCGATTGGAAGAGAAATGCTTTTGCATTTCTCTTCCGGGATTGCGCTGGAAGCACAGCTTCCCCTTCCATCCCTGCCTTGGGGAGGGTCGGGGCGAGGCGCATGGGGGGAGCGCTAGCGCTCCCCCCGTGGCTCCGGTGCAGGACGAGCTGGTCTCGGCACACAGGAACCGTGTGCAAGGACGAGACCAGCTCGTACTGGGCACCCTACAGGTTAAAAGTACTGATTCCAGAAAATTCTTCAGCCTTGCACACACAAAACAGATCTTACCATAGGTGTTTATGAAGCAGAAGTACAATGCAAAATATTGACCCAAATGTGTGTGACTGTCTTTAGGTTCAACTCTTACACCTTTCTGGTTTTATACCATTCTCTTATATATTTTGTAAAAGTTAATTGCTAACTACTTTAACAGGCACAGATTAATGCATATGAACTTGTTTACCTACAGGAAACGTCCCTGAAGCTAGTGTATGCAGAATTAGGATACAGGAGAAAGAACTGATTTTTTTTGTGTAGATTTTAGTTTTTGACTAGACAGCACTTCCGTCTCTAGAGGCATGTTGTACGTTTGTGAACTTGCAACCCACCCATTGCTTTTCATTTGCTAGCTCCATCGTAGCTCTCCTCTTCTTCCTCCCAATTTGTCCTAGGCATCCTTTTCCTGTGTTTAGCCATCGTTTTTGAGAGCAGGAACTGAGTACTAAATCCATCCACTGGTCACCATTTTAGCATCTGTTTTAGGAACTACTTTCTCCTTTGTTGAACAGCAATTTACATGATTGATCCTATTTTCCCTCATTCCCAAGCTCCACTCCATTTCTGTAAACAGGCCTGTAAATTATGATCGTATCTCTTCACATTTGCTGAGCATTCAAACACCAAGATCAAATGTCAGACGTTTTCCCAAGGGTGCTTGTTTATTTTTTTGCCTTTCATTTCAAAGTGAGAGGATTTCTTCTGCAGCCTGCACAAGGCACAGCCCCCTCGTCCCCTGCAGGAGTAGCAGGACATAATTAACAACCGAAGGCTCTCTGCAGCAGTCACAGGCCAGGCCACCCTGTTTGCCGCCTGCCTGCCTCCAATCAACATTCAGGAACTATCACTGCTCCGGAAACTGCGAGGCTTCTCATTATACCATCACTCACCCACAACCGCAAGAAGCACTGATTGTGGTGCAGGAATTAACTGTGATAGCCAAGACCGTGAAGACGGAACTGCTCCCTGCGCATCTGTTTTTTCTTTCTATTCCCTTCACCCCCTCCAAATTGGGAGTGCTTACAAAACAAATGAATAAACAAATTTCTAGCTATCGCTTCAAGAATTTTTCAATTCTATTAAGGACACGGAGGCGAGGATTATGCTTCTCTTTCTATGCTTTTAATTTTCAGCAGCCAATAAGAAAACAAAACAAAACGTCACATCCTGTGACACCATATCACATGACTATCAAAGAGCCTAGCCCTATATAAAACCATAAGGAATAGAACCCCTCCTCTTTCTTTGGGAGAGTCCAATAACAGTAAAAGCTTCAAGAACAATCCTCAACAGGAGAAGAAAACTGCAAACCACACAGGACCAAAGCTCCACCGAAAGTCCAATCAACGACAGGACCAACCAAACAGCTCCAAGGCGGAGAACTCCGATGACAAGGAAACATCAACTTCTGAAGAATCTGGAATCACTTGTCTTCGTTACCCAGAAGCAAACAAATAAACCGAGCCATAAACACTGGACTATACCCATTGATTTTACATTTTATTTTAAATGGACGGGTAAGAAAAAAGGAAACACAGCATGAAAATAAGACATATCAATAGCATGATTGATATAATTTTATAAAACACTTTTCCAAGGGAGGGATAATCCTCGCCTACGTGTCCTTAATAGATTTGAAAAATTCTTGACGCGATAGCTGGAAAATGTTTTATTCTACGTCGGGACCGGAGGCTCCGATTATGCTAGTTTAAAGCTGATTTAGAACAATTGTTGCAATGTCTAAAATAGGCTTGTAGTAAAAAGCTTCAAAGGTAGATTCAGAAGACCAGTCAGCCGCTCTCAAAATGTCCGCTAGGCGGGATCCCAAAGAAAACACCTTAGAAGCCATGGCACCTCTCGCAGAGTGGGCCCCAAACTGAGCGATATCAATGCCCGCATCACTCATAAGCCACTGCATCCATCTAGCCAGAGTTGCCGTAGATACTGGGCGGAACGGCTTTAACAAAGAAATTAATAATTGCCCACCCATATGAGAGCGAACCTTAGCTGTGCTTAACTCAAAGCCTTTCAATATTGCACAACACACAATTTGGGATTATCAGGGAAACTAGGATAAAAAACAGACCTAGTATTACATTTGGTACGGCAAGAAATATTGAAGGAGACTCCCTCAGGAGAAAAAACTCTGCCTGACAGGTCTAAAGCACTAACATCAGAAACTCGTTTGAAGGACATGAAACACAACAACATAGTAAGTTTGGCAGATTGCTGCTTCCTGGTGTTAGGGTTTGTGCACAGCAAAGAGCATGTCCCCTCTCACTGCACTAGTGGGTTCTGTAATAGCTCCCTTTTAAACTTACTATTGAAAGCCTTTCTTGTTATCTCACCTTCCCCCCCCCCCCCCCCCCAGGCTTCTGTGTATGTTGTTTAATGTGCTGTTTTGTTTACACATTGGGCCTTGCTCTTACCAAGGCTTCTTTAAAACACTCCTCCCTAGGCCATGTGTTAATTCAACTCATTTGCATAATAACTGAAACTTTGCACACCTTTCAAGAACATGTGCAGCATGTGAGGACCACACCCAGCTCTTCAAACCACACCCAGCTCTGCACACCTTTTAAGAACATGTGCAGCATGTGAGGACCACACCCAGCCCTTCAAACCACACCCAGCTCTTCGAACCACACCCAGCCCTGTCTATAAAAGGCAGCCCCCGAGCCTCACCCAGTGCTTGTGCTCGTCTACCTCCCGCTTACCTGAGAACAGACCCCTCGGCGCTGGCATTCCTGCTCTCTACAGACTTTCATTGGCTTCAATGGGCGCAGCTGCTGGCTCTTCCTTCTTCCGGTTTCCGGTTCCTCCTTGCCTCAGCCTCTCTCCTACAAGCAACCTGCAAAAGAGAAAGAAGACAAGGTTAGACTGATCAGTATCTCTTGTCAGCAACAAGTAAGTGCAAAACTTTTTATTACCTGAAAGAACTTTGACAACAATATCTGGATTCGTGAATAGACAATTTGAAACAAGATACCTTCCACGAACATTGTGATTCAAACTCTTTGTTACAAGAATACTTTGCGGAACTTTGTGAAGCAAACATTTTTTTTATGGAACTTTTAAGAATCGAACAGTGGAAACCATTAACAGCAAGGCAAACAGTAAATCAAAGACTTGCACAAATTACATGCTGTATTTTGATGTAAAAGTACAGTATTTGTTTTATAAAAGATTCTGGAAATATGGGAAAAGTGAGTCTGCTATTGGGAATTTAGGCTTTAGTTATATTAAGATTAATGTTTGATATTGGTAATTCTGATAACGGTATTTGTTTAATCTTTTAGAAGCTTTAGAGTAATAGAAAGCACATCCCAGAGCAGTAACACATTCCAAACCTGGAAACTAGAGACCAGGATCCAAGAGGTACTTTTAGAAGAGAATTTCTAATAAATAAAGGGATAGTCAGGAACCCAGTTAGGAATAGGTTGTACTTATCTGTTCTTTGTTTATGTTTCATTAGGCACCAGTTTCTACAGAAGTCAGAAAGGGCCGCAGATTTGTGCAGCACTTCAACAGTGAAAACGCAAGAACGGTGTTGTCTCTTTATTTTATTTTATCCACTTCCCCCCTTCCCTTGAGCTTCTGTTCTTAGTGCACTGTTTTAAAAACTAGTGTGCTGGAACAAGCAGTTTCAGGGTGGGGTCGGAGTGTCTTCAACCTCCATCAGAACTGAACAAGGACTCAGGTGAGCTGGGCTTTGACAGAAGCACAAGCCTTAAATTTCAGTTCTGGTGGACGATGAATACCGGGGAAGAAATAGAGGGCATTGACGTCACGGATATGGCGCAGGCCCTAAATGAGGACTTGGCTCATAATGAATCAGTGTCTGGCATCTTGCAACATATGCAAGAGGAAATAGAGAGATTAAAGATGGAGAATACCTCTTTAAAACAGGATTTAAGCAGGTATAAATTTAAGGGATCTCAGTGGAACACAGCTTTTACGCCTTTGTTTAAAACCTCCTCAGAGACAGGGGCGCCATCAAAACATACAACTTTGCCTCCCCCAGTTGAAGTCACTGTTAATGTTCCTAATGCTATGCCCTTAGCAGCACCTGAACGTTTTCATGGAGATAGTAACAAATTCCATGTTTTTATCAATCAATGTCAATTACACTTCGTTTGTAAGCCACAACAGTTCCCTACTGATGCTACGAAAGTGGCATTCGTCTTGTCTTATTTGGGTGGCACAGCAGCCAATTGGTCAATTCCTTTCGTGGAGAGAGATGATCCCATCCTCCATAATTGGAATCAATTTAAACGTACCATGACCAGCCTTTTTGCAAAACACACTTTCATGCAGGCAAGTGATAATGAGCTTTTAAATCTTAAACAAGGTAACAAGGATTTATTGACCTATCTCACTAGTTTTAATCGTTTACTCACCGAGACACAGTGGCCAGAAGAAAAGCGTGTCTCCCTTTTTTATAAAGGTTTGAGAGACGAGTTAAAAGACGCGCTGGCTCATATAGTTGATTTGCCAGAAGACTATTCGGACTTTGTAGATTTAGTTGTGAAATTAGAACATAGACTAGGAGAAAGAAAGGGAGATAAATACAAACTGGAATCACGGTTAACTTTTATTCGACACGAGAAGAAAGACCCAGATAATAAACTCCCTGAACCTGAACCTATGCAAATAGGGACACTCAGAGGTCCACTCACATCAGAGGAAAAAGAAAGAAGGAGAAAACTTCAATTATGTTTATATTGTGGAAGGGCAGGTCACTTTGCCAGAGAATGTCCAGTAAAGCCTAAAAATCCACGAAAAGGTGCTGTTTCTTCCACCTCCTCAACTGAATCGGGAAACGATTAAGCTCGACAAGGGGAGAGGTTACTTGTTCGAGAAAACATCTTAATCAAACCTCTAATGCTGCAGCCTTCATGGTACCGCACATACCTAAACATTTCATAATTCAGGTCGTTTTAATTGTTACTACCCAAGTGAGGCATTCTCTCCCTGTCCTACTGGACTCAGGCGCGACAGGAAATTTTGTGGATAATAAGTTAGCTGAAAACTTAGGACTTCCTATGTGCCTAAAGCCTTGTCCAGAAGCAGTATGTGCAGTGGATGGGTCAGAATTGACCTCTGGATTAATCACAAAACAAACAAGTCCACTTGTTATGGTCTGTCAGAACGGGCATACAGAGGTGATTAGCTTTGATCTGATAGATACTCCTAATTTTGGTTTGATTTTCGGGGTACCCTGGTTAACAACTCATAACCCAAAAATTGATTGGGTGAATAGAACTGTTACTTTGGATTCCTCTTTCTGTAGAACCAATTGCTATCAAGAAGCAGGTACAGAACAGAGCACAGTATTACACTGTGCTAGTGGTACACAAGATGAACCAAGTCTCCCTCCTGAATATTCTGGCTTTAAAGACGTCTTTGATCCAGTAAAGGCTAGTGTGCTGCCCCCACATCGGTCTTATGACTGTCGTATAGATCTTATCCCAGGGGCCCCTTTACCTAATAACAGAGTATATGCTTTGACTGACGAAGAAACCAAATACTTAAGAACCTACCTAGATGACCTACTACAGTCTGGGTTCATCCGTCATTCCACATCTCCGGTGTCATCTCCACTCTTTTTTATCCTGAAGCCGGATAAATCCCTGCGCGCGTGTATCGATTATAGAGGACTAAATAAGGCTACAATAAAGAATAAATATCCTCTTCCTCTAATACCTGTGTTGTTGGATCAATTAAGACATTCTACTGTATACACTAAACTAGATCTGCGGGGAGCTTACCACCTGGTCCGAGTAAAAGAGGGGGATGAGTGGAAGACAGCTTTCAAGACAAAGTTTGGTTTATTTGAGTACACAGTAATGCCCTTTGGGTTATGTAATGCCCCTGCGGCCTTTCAGTTCTTTATAAATGAGGTCCTACACGAATTCCTGGACGTTTGTGTCATAGTATACATAGACGACATCCTCATTTACTCTAAGAACTCAGAAGAACATACCCAACATGTTCGTGCAGTATTATCAAAGTTAAAAGAAAATCATCTTTTTGCTAAGTTAGAAAAGTGTACTTTTAATGTCAGCAAGGTGGACTTTTTAGGATCCTGCCTGTCACCTCAAGGAATAACTATGGATGTAAAGAAAATCAGTGCTATTGCTGATTGCCCAGAACCATCCTCTGTAAAAGATATTCAGAAATTTCTGGGTTTCGCCAATTTTTATAGGAGGTTTATTGCACATTTTGCAGACATTGCGGCCCCAATAACTACCTTGTTGCGGAAAGGGCAACGATTTCTTTGGACTGATGAGGCGGCACACGCCTTTCAACTCCTAAAACAAAAATTCACTTCAGCCCCAATTCTGAAACATCCTGATCCTGACTTGCCCTTTTTTGTTGAAGCGGATGCTTCACAAGTAGCTTTGGGAGGAGTTCTCTCTCAACGAGATGCAGTAGATGGCCAGTTACATCCTATAGCCTTCTATTCCAAAAAGTTATTACCAGCTGAACAAAATTACACTGTGGCTGAAAGGGAACTACTAGCTATCAAAGTAGCCTTTTCAGAATGGAGGCACCATTTAATGGGAGCCAAGTAACCAGTTACAATCTTTTCTGACCATAGGAACCTACAGTTTTTTGGATCACTTAAAGCACTAACACCACGTCAGATGCGCTGGTTAATTTTTTTTAGCACATTTGACTTTGTAATAACCTATAGACCGGGTGCACAACAAATTCAATCTGATGTGTTATCTAGATACGGACATACCTCAGACATGAAACAAGATAAAATAGGAGAACCCATTATTCCTCCCCAAAAGTTTTTGGCACCAGTACAACAGAAGGATTTCATCACAGATCTATATAATGCACACATGAAAATAGCATCTCAGGATTGGTTAAAGGATTCCCATAACACAATACAACAAGGTTTATTGTATCACGACAACATGCTGTTAGTGCCCACCTCTGAATTACAAACACAGGTGATAATGTGGCATCACGCCTCACCGTTGGCAGGTCATCCTGGTTGGGTAAAAACCCTGGAAAATGTGCAAAAACACTTTTGGTGGGACACTATAAGAAAGGACATTAAGCAATTTGTCACTACCTGTCCAATTTGTGCAAGACATAAATCTTCTCATAAGGCCCCTGACGGCTTGTTAATACCAATGCCAACACCCAAACAACCTTGGCACACTGTGAGCGTAGACTTTATTGTAGGTTTACCAGCTGTAAAATCTTTCACAACAGTGTTGGTTATAGTGGATTTTTTATCTAAAATGGCACATTTTGTACCATTACGGAAATTACCCACGGCGGCAGAAGTTGCCGATATTTTTATAAGGGAAATTGTGCGTTTACATGGTTTGCCAAGCAAAGTGGTGTCAGACCGAGGGAGCCAGTTCAACTCTAGATTTTGGAAAAAATTATGTGAAAAACTGAAAATAGATGTGGCATTATCCACTGCTTTCCACCCAGAGACAGATGGACAGACTGAACGACTGAACCAAACCTTACTTCAAACGCTACGTTATTTATTGGCTGATTATTCTAGTGAATGGTTAGAAGCTCTCCCTGTAGCGGAGTTTGTTTATAATAATACTGAGCATTCAGCTCTACTTTGCTCACCATTCTATTTCTTGCAGGGGTATCATCCAAGAGCTATACCCATTTTGTTAGAAGATTCTCTGTTACCTACAGTAACGGATAGACTAACGAGGTTAGGTGACATACAAGACAAAGCCAGGAAACATTTATTAAAGTACAAGGAAAGCATGAAAAGACAAGCAGACAAACACAGATCTGAGGCCCCAATGTATAAAATTGGTGACAAGGTATGGCTCTCCACAAAGAACCTAAACATAGAGGGATCCCGAAAGCTGCAACCACGTTTCATTGGACCCTTTAGTATAACTTCCATAGTAAACCCGGTAACAGTAAAATTAGATTTACCAAAAGAATATCCAGTACATACTACATTCCATGTGTCCTTGCTTAAGCCGTACAACCCAAAAACCCGACCTGAACCACCACCTCCACCCATACCAATTAAGGGAAATCTAGAATATGAAGTGAAAAGCATAAAAGACTCAAAAAGAATTAGTGGACGTCTGTTTTATTTAGTAGAATGGAAAGGATATGATGAATCTGAGAATTCATGGGAACCAGCATCATATGTACATGCCCCACAGCTGATTAGACAGTTTTATTTAAATAATCCAGGAAAACCCCATCCTGTAGGAGGGCCTTTGAGGGGGGCAACTGTTAGGGTTTGTGCACAGCAAAGAGCATGTCCCCTCTCACTGCACTAGTGGATTCTGTAATAGCTCCCTTTTAAACTTACTATTGAAAGCCTTTCTTGTTATCTCACCTTCCCCCCCCCAGGCTTCTGTGTATGTTGTTTAATGTGCTGTTTTGTTTACACATTGGGCCTTGCTCTTACCAAGGCTTCTTTAAAACACTCCTCCCTAGGCCATGTGTTAATTCAACTCATTTGCATAATAACTGAAACTTTGCACACCTTTCAAGAACATGTGCAGCATGTGAGGACCACACCCAGCTCTTCAAACCACACCCAGTTCTGCACACCTTTCAAGAAC
This sequence comes from Pleurodeles waltl, assembly GCF_031143425.1. Classification (NCBI taxonomy): domain Eukaryota; kingdom Metazoa; phylum Chordata; class Amphibia; order Caudata; family Salamandridae; genus Pleurodeles; species Pleurodeles waltl. The sequence continues at coordinate 160,546,538 of NC_090445.1, read as the reverse complement.
ATGTGCAGCATGTGAGGACCACACCCAGCCCTTCAAACCACACCCAGCTCTTCGAACCACACCCAGCCCTGTCTATAAAAGGCAGCCCCCGAGCCTCACCCAGTGCTTGTGCTCGTCTACCTCCCGCTTACCTGAGAACAGACCCCTCGGCGCTGGCATTCCTGCTCTCTACAGACTTTCATTGGCTTCAATGGGCGCAGCTGCTGGCTCTTCCTTCTTCCGGTTTCCGGTTCCTCCTTGCCTCAGCCTCTCTCCTACAAGCAACCTGCAAAAGAGAAAGAAGACAAGGTTAGACTGATCAGTATCTCTTGTCAGCAACAAGTAAGTGCAAAACTTTTTATTACCTGAAAGAACTTTGACAACAATATCTGGATTCGTGAATAGACAATTTGAAACAAGATACCTTCCACGAACATTGTGATTCAAACTCTTTGTTACAAGAATACTTTGCGGAACTTTGTGAAGCAAACATTTTTTTATGGAACTTTTAAGAATCGAACAGTGGAAACCATTAACAGCAAGGCAAACAGTAAATCAAAGACTTGCACAAATTACATGCTGTATTTTGATGTAAAAGTACAGTATTTGTTTTATAAAAGATTCTGGAAATATGGGAAAAGTGAGTCTGCTATTGGGAATTTAGGCTTTAGTTATATTAAGATTAATGTTTGATATTGGTAATTCTGATAACGGTATTTGTTTAATCTTTTAGAAGCTTTAGAGTAATAGAAAGCACATCCCAGAGCAGTAACACATTCCAAACCTGGAAACTAGAGACCAGGATCCAAGAGGTACTTTTAGAAGAGAATTTCTAATAAATAAAGGGATAGTCAGGAACCCAGTTAGGAATAGGTTGTACTTATCTGTTCTTTGTTTATGTTTCATTAGGCACCAGTTTCTACAGAAGTCAGAAAGGGCCGCAGATTTGTGCAGCACTTCAACAGTGAAAACGCAAGAACGGTGTTGTCTCTTTATTTTATTTTATCCACTTCCCCCCCTTCCCTTGAGCTTCTGTTCTTAGTGCACTGTTTTAAAAACTAGTGTGCTGGAACAAGCAGTTTCAGGGTGGGGTCGGATTGTCTTCAACCTCCATCAGAACTGAACAAGGACTCAGGTGAGCTGGGCTTTGACACCTGGACAGGTATTTGTTAGCAGGCCAGGATTCTAAAAAACATATTACAATGTTAATATCCCAAAGGGTAGAATAACGTGGTTGGGTGTTATTAGAAAAACAAATCCCTCGAAGAAGCTTACACACAATCTGCAGCTCGCCAATAGGCTTTCCGTCTATAGGAAAATGACCTGGTGAAATGGCCTATCTGTAATTGTTAACAGATCTGTAAGCCATACCTGAAGCAGCCAAAGGAGATAATAAATTGAGTATCAAGGAACAATCATCATGAATGGAGGAAAAGCGTATCCCAGAAACTGGGACCATGTCTGCAGAAATGCATCTGTTGCTAGAGCCTCCGGATCCGGACGCCAACTGAAAAACCGATCCAATTGCCAGTTGAGGCGAGACACAAATAGGTCTATCACAAACGGCCCCCACAGACGTTGGAGAGAATGGAATATTCTTGGGTGCAATCTCCAATCGCTGAAGTCTCGAAGGTAACGAGACTGCCAATTGGCCACTGTATTGCTCTGACCCAGAAGGTACTCTGCTATTACTGAAATCCGATGTTGAAGGCAGAAGTGGCAAAAATCCTTGGCAATCTCCACTAGAAGGCGAGACCTTGTCCCTCCCAGCCTGTTGACATAACGGACTGCCGAAATGTTGTCCATCCGGAGAAGGATGCAACAATTCGACTTTTCCGGAGAAAGACTGCAAATGGCAAAAGAACCTGCCAAGAGTTCCAAGCAATTGATATGATGATCCAACTCTTCCCTCGACCAACGACCCCCGGTGACTATCGAGCCACAGCGAGCTCCCCAGCCCCAGCGTCTGGCATCGGATTTGATCACGATCTCTGGAGACATGCCAAAGATCGCTCTGCCATTCCAGGCCTCCATATGATTGAGCCACCAGCAGATCTCAGTCCTGGCCTCGAATGAGAGAGGAACGAGTGCAGAATAGCTGAGGCCCTTCTGAAGATGACAAATCTTCAGACGTTGAAGGGCCCGGTAATGAAGAGGACCCAGGAATGTAGCTTGAATAGACAAGGAAAGGAGGCCAACCATCCGTGCAAGGCACCTCAAAGATACCATCTGTTTGGACAATAATGTCCTCAATTCTTTCTTTATGTTCCGAACTTTGGAAGGGGGAATGATCAACTGAGCTAGAATCGAGTCTACATGAAAACCCAGAAACTCTAGCCTCTGGGGGGAACCAAGATGGACTTCTGATTCTTGAGGACAAAGCCCAAATCCTGAAGGAGGGAGATCGCCCATTCTAAATGGGTCATCAGGAGAAAAGGGCACTGAGCCATGATGATAAGGTCGTCGAGATAAATGATCAAATGAACCCCTTTGGCCCGAAGGAATTCCACTACTGGGTGCATCACTTTTGTGAAAGCCCAAGGACCTGATGACAGGCCGATAGGCAGGACCTCATACTTGTAACAACTGCCTTGTCAAAGGAACTGCAGAAATCTCTGATGAGGAGGAAAAATAGGAATGGTCAAATAATCATCCTTTAAATCTATGCAGACCATCCAATCTTTTTCTCTTAGGATGTCTCTTAATAAGTGAATGCCCTCCATCATGAAGTGGCGATAAACGATCCAGCCACTGAAATCTTTTAGATTCAAGACCAGACAGAAACCGCAGCCCTTCTTTTCTACCAGAAAAATCGGACTGAGAAAACTGTAAGGATGAGGAGAGGAGGCCACTATAGCTCCTTTGGATAGAAGCACCAAGACTTCCAGAAAGGTGAACTCCTGATCTTGTAGGGAAAAAAGAAATTCGTGGTAAAAGCCCCCTGAACAGGAGAGTTGTAAAATTCCAGCTTGAAACCCTGGATGGCCTCTAGAACCCAGGGGTCCTACGTGATCTTTTGTCAATTGCGAACAAACAAAGCTGTCCTGCTCCCGAAAATTACATCTGAACACTAAATGATTCTCACCTGTAGTACTGGGCTCCTGATAGGTGGTGTAGGATCCCATAGATCGTCCTTTCCTGAATCGATTACGACCCCCACGTGACCTGGTGGGGTAGAAGGTGGAGGAGGAATCCTGATATCCTTCCCTGGGATGTTGGTAGGAACCTCACTGAGGGCCTTGATAATAATTATGGCCGAAGGCTCACCCCCTGTAGCGTCCGGCCCTGGAAAAATGTGGTTGAAGAACCGTCTTTATGGAGACTTGGGCCTTGTCCAGGTTGGCATAAGTGGACATGAATTTAGAGAGTTCCTTGAGGAAAGGAGATCCAAAAAGCAGACCCTGCGCCAAGGGACCCGATTCAGACGAGGCCAGATCAGTCAGTTTGGGATCCATCTTGATTAAAATGGAGCGACGACGCACACTGGATATAGCGCAGTTAGCGTTTCCCAGAAAACATAAGGCCCTCTGTGCCCAACCAATCAGCTCTTCGGGATTAACAGGACTACCCGACGCCTTAGCCTGAAAACCCAATTCCAAAATCTTGGTGAGGGGACCTGAGGCATCCAGGATTTTGTCCTGACAACCCTGCCAGGCACGATCAGTGCCCTTTTTTTGGGTCTTTAGAGAATTTCTTAAGATAAGTTACCATGGTGGGGGTCTATCTCCGGAGTCTCCATAGCTTTTGAGGGAAAATCAGGCCTAGGACATTCAGATCTCAGCCGAGACTGGACACCCTTATCAAAACAATGGCGAATGTGAGCCTGAACATACTCAGCCACTTTGGAAGGTGGACTCCAGGATGAACAATATCTTCCGGTTCAAAAGTAAGCACCTTCGAAGACTGCAAAGACACTGAAGAATGACGGGATTTGGCCTTATGCTTCCGTGGAGGAGAATCAGAGTCCCTAACCGGGCTGTTAGAGGAAGATGAGGCATCCAAATCCCCTTTACTCTCATCTCTTAGATGAATCGACTGTGAGGATGAGTAACCATGCTCTTTATTCAAGACTTTGAAGAGTTGTTCAAAATCAGGTTGGTGAGGGTTTGCCACAGAACTTGAGCCTGTATCTTGCGAAAACGGCAGTTCTTCCTGGTTGCTAGACTGTGGGGCCCATCCCTGCTGCTCAGCAAAACCCAGTAAGTAATGCTTAATCGGCTGAATAGCCTAAGCCAAGGCCGCGTTGACAGTGTGCCGAACACCAGCATCAAGAGCATCGACAAAGTCATGCTCAAACGACCCCACGGAGTTATCATAAAAGGTACCTTCCCCCGATTCTCCTTCATAACCAAAGGTGAAAACTTTAAAATGGGCAGAATAACTGCCAATAGGAACTTCAAATGAAGTGGGGAGGCAAGCTGAAACTTTTAAAGCAGGTAAATATGCCCAGGTACGGCCCCAAGCAACTATTAGATGGAGGGAGGCCTGCTTACACAAAGGAAAAAAAATCCACTAATAAAGTGGCATTCACAAGGCAAGGCCTATAAATTATAATTATCACAGCCCAAAAGCCACGTACAATCGGGTGTAAACTGGAGAGCTGAAGTTAAAGCCTGGAAGAGACGAAACAAGCGTCTCTCACGTGTTCTTAGCCCCAGGGGAAATGAGCCGACAGGAAGGCTCATACACGCAGGCGCGCTATGCAGGCACCTCTAAAAAAAGAAAGAGGACAGGTCATCAAGACGCGCTGTCCTCGCTCTCCCAACCCCACTCCACACTTAGACCAAGCGAGGGTCAATAAAAACCCTTGCGGGGAGGAAAGACGCTCCCCAGGACACGCGCAAGCAGTGCGCTATTAAAAAACTGACGTATCCGATAAAACTAAAGTCGGACCAGAAAGGAGCGCGTCGCGGACGAGCAGGTTCTTTTTAGTTGAAAAACACAAAAAACGCTCGAACGCGATGCGCTTCCCGTGGCAATTAAACCAATCAAACAATCAGGAATTTGTAAAGCGCACTTTTTACCCGTTAGGGTCTCAAGGTGCTGAGGTGGGGGGGAGGTGCTGCTACTGCTCTGACAGCCAGGTCTTGAGAAGCTTCCTGAAGGTAAGGAGGTCTTTGGTCTAACGCAGGTGGGTTGGAAGAGTGTTCCACGTCTTGGTGGCAAGGTGCGAGAATGATCTGCCACCAGTTGTAGAGCTGCGGACGCGTGGGATGGTTGCGAGGTCGGCGGAGCGGAGATGCCGGGTCGGGGTGTAGAAGGAGAGCCATCTGTTGAGGTATTTTGGTCGGGTGTTGTGCAGTGCTTTGTGAGCGTGGGTGAGGAGTTTGAAGGTGATTCTCTTGTTGACTGGGAGCCAGTGCAGGTCTCTCAGATATCCTGTGATGTGGCAGTGGCAGGGGATGTCCAGGAAGAGGCGTGCAGAGGCGTTCTGGATGCTTTGCAGCCTCTTCTGGAGTGGTTCCTATGTAGAGGGCATTGCCGTAGTCCAGTTTGCTGCTTACGAGGGCTTGGGTGACTGTTCTTCTGGCTTCGGTGGGGATCCATTTGTAGATCTTTCAGAGCATGCGGAGGGTGTTGAAGCAGGAGGAGGAGATGGCGTTGACTTGCTGGGTCATGGATAATGAGGAATCCAAGATGAATCCTAGGTTGCGTATGTGGTCGTTGGGAGTCAGAGCAGCTCCCATGCGGAGGGGTGAAGCAGAAGTTGAGGACTTCCATCTTGTTGAAATTGAGTTTGAGGCAGGTGTTCTTCATCCATTCGGCGATGGCCTTCATTCCTTTGGGGAGGTTGGTCTTGGTGGAGTCCTTGGTGAGGGAGAGGATCAGTTGGGTCTCGTCGGCGTTTGAGATGATGTTGCAGTTGTCGGATCGGGTAGTGTTAGCGAGTGGGGCCATGTAGACGTTGAAGAGGGTTGGGCTGAGTGACGAACCCTTGGGTACGCGGCAGATGATTTTGGTGGCCTCTGAGCAGAATGGGGGGAGGCGGACTCTTTGGGTTCTGCCGGAGAGGAAGGAGGTGATCCAGGCCAGGGCTTTGTGGCGGATCCCTGCGTCGTGGAGGTGTGTGCGAAGGGTGTGGTGGCAGACGGTGTGGAAGGCAGCCGAGAGGTCTAGGAGGATGAGGGCCGCAGTTTTGCCTTTGTCGACCATGGTCCTGATATCGTCGGTCGCAGCAATGAGGGCGGTCTCGGTGCTGTGGTTGCTACAGAAGCCGGATTGAGAAGTGTCCAGCGTGTTGTTTTCTTCAAGGAAGCGGGTCAGTTGGCTGTTGACAATCTTCTCGATGACCTCCGCCAGGAAGGGGAGGAGGGAGATGGGCCAGTAGTTCTTGAGATCTCTTGGGTCTGCTTTGGGTTTCTTTAGCAGGGCGTTGACTTAGGTGTGCATCCAGCTTTCCAGGAAGGTTGCGGTCTTGAAGGAGCTGTTGATGATCATTCGGAGTTGGGGGGCGATGATGGAGCTTGCTCTGTTGAAGACATGGTGGGGGGCAGGGGTCGGAGGGTGAGCCGGAGTGGATGGTGCTCATGGTTTTGATGGTATCCTTGTCGTTGATGTAGGTCCAGGAGAGCAGTAGGTTGGTGTGGCTGGGGTCCGGTGAGTCGTGGTTTGTGGTGACAGCGGTTGTCGTGGGGGTAGAGGTGTTGAAGCTGTCGTGGATGTCCGTGGTCTTGCAGTGAAAGAAGGCAGAGAGGGCGTCGCAGAGGTCTTGCGAAGGTGGGGTGTCGTTGGAGCAGGACCTAGGGTTGGTGAGTTCCTTAACGATGTTGAAGAGCTCTTTGCTGTCATGAGCGTTGTTGTCGATGCGTTCCTTGTAGAAGGATCTCTTGGTGGTCCGGATGAGCTGGTGGTGCTTGCGAATGGCGTTCTTGAGGGCAGTGTGGTTTCTCTCTGTTTGTTCGTGGCGCCACTTCTTCTTGAGCTTTCGGCACTCCCGCTTGGAGGCCTGAAAGTTGGTGGTGAACAAGATGGCCTTGGAGCTGGTGTGGTTGTTGGAGGGATTCTTGATCGGGGCGAGGGTGTTGGCTCAGTCGTCTATCCATTGTCTGAGGTTGAGGGCGGCTGTGTTGGGCTCGGTGGTGATGGGTGGTGGTGCTTGGGCGAGGGTGGAGATCAGTTGGTCTTCAGTGACCTTGTTCCAGCTGTGGCGGGGGATCTGTTGAGAATAGTGGTGCGTGGTAGGTTTCTTGAAGGTGAAGTGGACGCAACGGTGGTGGGTCCAGTGGAGTTCGTGGTGTGGCTGAAGGTAACGTAGCTGCTGGCGGAGAAGACGGGGTCAAGAGTGTGGCCGGCGGAGTGGGTGGATGTTGTGAAGAGTTGTTTGAGACCGAGGTTGGCAAGCAGGGCGGTGGAGTTGCTGTCGTTGGCGTTCTTGAGGTGAAAGTTCAGGTCGCCGAGGAGGATGTAGTCTGTCGAAGCAAGGGCGTGGGCGCTGATTACGTCGGCGATGGACTCACTGAACTGTGGCCGGGGGGGTCTGTAGACAAGAGTTCCTCTGAGGGTGGCATTGGCGTTGATGTGAATCTGGAAATGTAAGTGTTCGGCGGTGTCGAGGGCGTCTTCAGTGCTGGTCCAGATTCTGATGGTGTTCTTGTGGACTATGGCGATCCCTCCTCCCGGTCATTGGTTTCTCTAGACACGAGCCGGGGCATCGGGTGCAGAGTGTGAAGACTCACGCTTCCGGAGTGAGACTGGAGTCTTCTTTGAAGATGGTTTCTTGGTTGTAGTTTTGGACAGAGCCGCTGTCCTCTGGAGTTTCTTGGTCCTTTAGGTGCATGTCAGTCCTCTGAGTACTCAGAGGTCGCTGATCCCACTGGATGCGTCGCTGTGCAGGTTCTTTGAGTCTGGAGACAGGCCGGTAGGGCTGTGGCCAAGTCAGTTGTCGTCTCCGTCGTCTCTGCAGGGCTTTCAGGTCAGCAGTCCTTCTTCTTTCTTCAGGTTGCAGGAATCTGATTTCCTGGGTTCAGGCGCACCCATACATACTCAATTTAGGGGTGTGTTTAGGTCTGGGGGCAGTAGCCAATGGCTACTGTCCTTGAGGGTGGCTACACCCTCTTTGTGCCTCCTCCCTGTGGGGAGAGGGGGCACATCCTAATCCTATTGGGGGGAATCCTCCAAAACAAGATGGAGGATTTCCTAAGGCAGGGGTCCGCTCAGCTCAGGACACCTTAGGGGCTGTCCTGGCTGGAGGGTGACTCCTTGTTTTTCTCATTATCTTCTCCGGACTTGCCAACAAAAGTGGGGGCTGTGTCCGAGGGGCTGGCTTCTCCACTAGCTGGAGTGCCCTGGGGCATTGTAACACGAAGCCTGAGCCTTTGAGGCTCACTGCTAGGTGATTCAGTTCCTACAGAGGGGAGGTGTGAAGCACCTCCACCCAGTGCAGGCTTTGCTTCTGGCCCCAGTGAGCACAAAGGATCTCACCCCAGGGGGTCAGAAACCCGTCTCAGTGGCAGGCTGGCACAGACCAGTCATTCCTGCACTGAAGGATTGGGTAAAATACAGGGGGCCCTCTGTGTGCATTTTTTTTTTATAAATCCAGCACTGTCATCAGTGTGGGTTTATTATTCTGAGAAGTTTGATACCAAACTTCCCAGTGTTCAGTGTAGCCATTATGGAACGGTGGAGTTTGTTTTGACAAACTCCCAGACCATATACTTAATATGGCCACGCTGTACTTACAATGTCTAAGAATAGACTTAGACACTGCAGGGGCATATTGCTCATGCAGCTATGCCCTCACCTGTGGTATAGTGCACCCTGCCTTATTTAAGGCCTGCTAGAGGGGTGATTTACCTATGCAACAGGCAGTATTTTGTGAGCCTGGCATCTGGAGGGGGATGCCATGTCGACTTTGCCTTTTTCTCCCCACCAACACACACAATCTGCCATGGCAGTGTGCATGTGTTAGGTGAGGGGTCCCTTAGGGTGGCACAACGCATGCTGCAGCCCCTAGGGACCTTTCCTGGTCACAGGGCCCTTGGTTCCACTGGTACCTTTTACAAGGGACTTATCTGTGTGCCAGGGGTGTGCCAATTGTGTAAACAATGGTACATTTTTAGTGAAAGAACACTGGTGCTGGGGCCTGGTTAGCAGGGTCCCAGCATACTTCTTAGTCAAGTCAGCATCAATATCAGGCAAAAAGTGGGGGGTAACTGCAACACAGAGCCATTTTCCTACACAGGCTCCCCCCCCTGTCATCCCCTCCACCCCCCACAGGCCAGGAGACTCAGGCAAAACTGGAAGAGTCTTCCTAATCTGTCAGGGAAAACAGGCTGGTTTGTTGCAGGGCCTACTCTGTCTTACATCCTCCTGTTCAGGTAATTCCCTCTGGGGAACTGACCTACTTCCACAGTGATAGGACCTAGTCTGAATTGCTTCTTGTCTATGTTTTTAATGTCTTCACCCATTCTCTCTATTTTGGGGTTAGAGGTATCTACCTCTGCTAATCTTATCTTAGCCAGGGTCACCCCTAGCGTACCCAAAGAGGTTACACATAGCTGGAGTAACCCCACCATGACCAACAGGGTCAGGGGGCCTAACTTGCTATTTGGCATGGGATCAGACCACCATGCCAAGGACAGTGCAGCCATAAAGGCTAAGACCCAGCAGAGGCCACTGACAGCTGTCAGTGCCCAGAACCACACCTTTAGCTCTTCACCTGCAAGGGAAGGAGCTAAGTTACAGGCTTCTTTGGGTTCAGGGTGCCTGTCTGCTGTGTAAGAGTGGGGGGTTACTACATCTTGTAGTAATCACCCTTCTTCCACTCTTTCTTCTGTTAGCTGAGGAGCCACCCACTCAGGCTTAACAGTTGCCTGACTAGCCAGGACGTCTTGTGGGTCAGGTTGGACTGCACCAGTGCCACTTTTGGAGTTCTCCCCTACTGGAGCAGAATCTCCTTGGCTTGCTGGAACCTTGGCTGAAGGTTGTCGACCCTTCCTGCACTGTTTTATTTTATTTTTCGTCTGGGGCCTACTTGCAGTTACTGCAGGGGCAGGACCTCCAGAATCCTTGGGAGAGGACTGGCACTCTCTTGGGCTCTGACCAACCGCTGGGTGGTCATTTCCAAGGAGACAATAAAAGGGAAGGTATGTACTGACTATCACCCTTCTCCAGCTAAACGTCCCACCCACTTCTAGGGGCACTAAAGCCACAGGCCTATCAGTGACCTTGTTTGGGCTGACCCTTACTCTGGCAGTCTCATCTGGGATGTACTGGTTTGAGAGCACCAGCCTGTCATGCACAATAGTGTGACTGGCACAAGTGTCTCTCAGGGCAGTGGCTGGGATTCCATTCACCAGTTCCCTCTGGAATCTCCAACTCACCTGTTGGGCCCTTCCTCCAGTTGAAGGCTATGAGGACCTCCTCATCTGAGGAGTCATCCCCAATGGCTACACTGGTCACTCCTGGGGTTTTGCTAGGGGGTTTGTTTTTAGGACAAGAAGTGTCCTTGGTGTGGTGCACACTTCTTAGTCAAGTCAGCATCAATATCAGGCGAAAAATGGGGGGTAACTGCAACAGGGAGCCATTTTGCTACAAGCACAAAAAGGGACAGACACAGAGAGCCAAGCAGAAAAAAGGAGGAGAGAGGCAGAGGGCAGCCTAGTAAGAAAGCAGAGCTCTTCCACTTGACACCAGGGATGAGGCGCAGGCAGAAACCTGAGGGTGGAGGAGGACCTCTAACTCCTGATAGGGCTCAGGAGTTCAGAGGAGCGAGGGTTGAGGGCTCTCCTTCCCAGGTGGAGCCACAGGAGGTAGAGCAGTGCACTGACCAGGTCCAGTGGTAGTGCTCCACACACATAAAGGGTACAAATATAAGAGCAGACAACTGGCTGCATAGCAGCAAAGAAAGAGGAGGGGTTCTATTCCTTATGGGTTTATATAGGGCTAGGCTCCATGATAGTCATGTGATATGGTGTCAAAGGATGTAATGTTTTGTTTTCTTATTGGCTGCTGAAAATTAAAAGCATAGAAAGAGAAGCATAATCGGAGCCTCCGGTCCTGCCATACAATCCCTAGCATTGCGCGCTTTTGGAAAACCTGACGCATACCTCTTTGCTGTGCTTATTAACATGGCTCTTTGAAGAAACAATGCAAATATTTTGAAGACAATCAGGCATAAAACCAATGAGCACAGCTCAGGACAGATTTTGCACTCAAGCCTTCATGGGAAATATATTAGCAACTGAACGCTATTGTGCAGAATTACATATTGACAACAAATGTACTTTCCCGACCATTAAATACAGAGCATATCATCCTCGAAGACACGTAAACACATTTGAATTCTACCCCAGTGTGAACTTGGAAAGAAAGAGATTTGTCCTGTGCTTTGACAACATTCCGTCTCCCAGGACTGAGATAACTCGCTCGCGTTGGTTACCGGGGAGAAATAGCTGAAAATAAAAGCTGCCTCTATTTGTGTTCAGTTCTTAGCTGTACGTGTGCGTCGTGTGCATGGAAGTGGTCGTCCTTTCATACGTCTGCCTAAACTTAACCGTGTGTGCGTGGAAGTGTGTGTGTGTTGGGGGGGATAACAAACGGGGTATGAGAAAACAGCACAATGCACTCAAGCTTCGAGTAAATTAGATTTTTAAATAGTAATGCGAGTTTATATTCACCCGTTATCACACTCCTAATTAATGCTATTCACAATTGGGAGACACCTCTGCTGGTTCACACAGGCTATTTTCAATGACACTCATGAGTGAGCTCCACCCATACCTTGATCCTACCATCTGTGCTGCGTTCACCCCCTACACTTGATTGCCAAAGACAAGAGCTCACCCATAGGCGAAATCTATTGGCTTTGCCAATGCTTGTTTTGTTTTTTTTTGTTTTTAAATAGAACTTGGCCCAAAGGTATTAGAGCGCTTTATGTGAGCACCGGATTGCATTATACATTTTTTGTATTATATTCTAGGCACTGGGGGATTAAGTGATTTGCCCAGAATCAAAGGATTTTGAGCCGAGGTCGAGTCTCGAACCTGGTGCCCCAGGTCTGAACCAGACGCTCTGGCCGTTAGCTTTAAGAAACGGACACCTCAGAGCTGTTCCCAGGAACGTTAAAATAGATTAAGAAAACAAGGTCGCAACTTCAGTTTGTGGGGAGGAAGTACACTGTGGCGCAATCCTTGATTTACAAAACAACGAATGAAGGCTAAAAGGAGCAGGACCGTGGTAGCCAAGGGCTGGGCTTGTTTCTAATCTATTTCTCAGTTTTGAGGCGGTATCACGGCAGTTACAAGAACCCACCTACACCGTTTCTGCTCCTTATGAAAAGCAGAATGCAGCAAACCGATTTTGCTCCATTCAATATACCAGAAAGATTTTTCCACCGGGGCAAAAATGGGAGAACGTGCGAATGCAAAGCTACATGTACTGCTGATCAGACTAATTTTTCCTCAACTACTGACCCATATTTCACATTTGAAAAGTGGAGGAAATGTATTTAGCAAGGTCCACTTAAGAAAACTGCAGTTTAAAATTACTTTGCTCCATGTTTAGCCCTGATGCAAAGAACATTTACTCCATTTAATAATGAACAAACAGCAACCATGGGCAATGGTATGTCTTCCGTTTTTGTGCAGTGCAGTTTCTCTGCTAAGGCCACACAGAGGCTGTAGTTCTAACTCAACTACCGCTATGATGCAAAACAAATACCATTCATGGCTGCCAAAGGACCCTTTGCAACATCCGCAAGCGAGAGCCAAGAAAGTCTGCGTTTAATCAGTTATGCTTGAAAAAAGCAGCTGCTATCGGACACACCACTGTATTACCACACACCCCAAGCCGGCTGTGAAATCAGTAGAGAGGTCAATACAGTGGCAGGGCAGACTGATGTGCAAAGCTTGGCACATGCTCAAATGTAAGCCTGCATGTCTTCTGCTAGAAAATGGTTCCCTGATTTCCCAACCTCAGTGATCCTATACTCTCACATAAACATGGCAGGGCAAATGTTTGTGTAAATCCAGGCTTACAATGCCAAATTCCTATGACTGGTTCACAGAACAGGAATGGCTCTTGGGGGCAGCTTGCTACTTGAAAACCAACAAACGTGCACGTTTGTGTGCATTCACAATCCTTTTGCACGTGAGTTTAGACCCTAAAAACAGTCATAGATTTACTTCTAATGAAGGGAGGAGCAAATCAGATTTCTAAATGGTAAAGGTGTGGGGGGGGGGGGGGGTCATCCTTTAAACCGTTGGGGATACAGAGGAAGGGGTTTTCCACCAATAGAGAAAAAAAAGTACAAAGTGTAAATGACATGGACACTACATTTTCATGTGCATAAATATATGCCCATGCCGCAACTACCACCATCACTTTTAGCGAACTCCCGAGGGGCACTGGTGAGGTCGAAGGGGAGCACAGCCAATTGAAAATGCTCCTGGCTCATCTTGAACCACAAGTAGCATCTGTGGATCTGCAGGACGGGTACATTAAAGTAAGCAATCTTTCTCGTCCAAAGCCATCATCCAGTCACCTGGATCCAGGGCAGACTGAACCTGGGTCAGCGTGAGCACCATGAATTTATCCTTCTACAAGAAGGTGTTCAGGGGCAGGAATATAAAATAAGACATGGACCTCAGTCCTTCTTTGGCACAAGCAAATAATGGGAGTAATAACCAGCCCTATTTTATGCCCTAGGAACGGCTCTATAGCTCTTTTGGCCAAAATAGCCTGCACTTCTTGAAGCTAGATGGACAAGTGCTTCTCTGAGATGTTCTGATGTGGGTGGAAGGTGAGTTGAGTCACGAATTAATGGTACGGCATAGCATCATTGGATGATCTGGAGGACTCCCCGTCGGATGTTATGACTTTCTGCCCTTGTAGAAAAAGTCATATCCTGCCTACACAGGGACGGCATGTGCCACTAAGGGCAAACTAAAACAGCTTAGAGGCAGATGATGGCGGGGTGGGGAACTGGAAAGTTTGTTGCACCTGATGGCCTGGCTGTTGTCTGCTTTATCCCCTCCCTGCCCTTGACCCCAAATAGACTGGGGTGCCTAATACGGGTGTGGTGGGCCTTGACATGTGCAGTATGCCAATACTCTGGGGTAGCCTCAAAAGGGCTGAAATTCTTGATCATATTTCCTAGAGAACGCAGTGGCCCAGCTTTCTTTAGTGTTCCAATGCCCAATCGGCCTTCTCTACAAACAGGTGAGATCCATTGAATGGCATGTCCATTAAAGAGGCTTGCATGTCTCTGGAAAAGCCCATGGATCTCATCCAAGTGCACTGCCAAAGCACCACGAGTGCCAGCTGCTCTGCCCAAGCAGTCAGAAGTGTCCAGCCCAAAGCAGATGATGTACTTTGTGGCATCCTGACCATCCTGGATGGTTTGAGCCAAATTGGCTCGACATTACTCGAAGACTGCTGGCAAGATTACTCCATCCATGTCCTGTTAAAGCACGGGTATATACCCCAAACAAGCAGCTTACATTGACTGACCATTAGGGTAGCCGAGGAGGGAATCCACTTTCTGAAAGTTTCAAGACATTTTTACTCTCTGTCAGGAGGAGTCGTGAGGAAAGGGTTAGTGTTCACCCTACTGGTGGAAGCCTGAAGTACCAAACTCTGTTGTAGACCTCTGCATCAAAAACTCAGGGCAGCCTGTCCATGGCCTGCCTGTTCACTGGAGGGCAGGTACAAGGCTTGGACCGGGTGCCCATACGGGTGTCAGTTAGTTTGCCCCAGTTGTAAAATCTCCATTAGAACAATGACTTTGACTTCCATAGTTGGCAGCTGCAAGTCCAAAACCTCAGCCTTAGATCTTATTACTACTGCAAAGAAGGGACTCTCTTCTATTGGTGGTCCTGTGGAAGAACAATTCATTGTACAGGGTAGTCTCTCACCCACTGGCACCCTGTAAATCCAGATATAAATTATCATCATAATGTTGGGAAAAATACTCCCCCTCATCACCATTGTCATTCCCAAAAGCTGATTGGCTGTGATCAGCATGTAAACTGAAAACTTGCTGGAGCATTGGGCTGTAGCTCTGAGACAAACGCATGGTCCTGACAGAGTCAGAATGATCTGGGGCTAGGCCAGTCAGTATAGCATCAAGAATGCGACCTCGGAGATGAATACGGCTCAGAGCCAGCATGGACGATAGAAATGGGTCATCCTCTGGGGCAGCAGTATTGGTGCCGGTATTGATCTTACAGAGACCAGCATGGACTTTGGTGCCGGAATGGGAGTTGGCATCAGAGTGGAACCCAAAGCGGGTTCTAGAGGCAGATGCGGTGCTGAGGAAGAAACCATCAATGGTATCCCGACTGCAGGCCTCCACAAATCCTTTGGGCCAGGAGGCACACCAGAGGGAGCCGGAAGAGTGCTACAAATTCACAACATGGCCACTGTAAGGATCTCAATTTGTTGCAATGTCACCAATGGACCTTTAAAGCTGAGGGACCGAAACTGTGACATCCTCATAATGCTTCAGGTGGAAAGTGGCAGGACTGGGGCAAATCCTGCTTGGTCTTCAGCTTTGATTTTGACTTACTGGAAGACTTGGACCTCAGCAATGATCGTCTATGGGAACATTCTCTAGAATGGAAACTGTCCGTGTCCTTGACATTGAGTGGGAGGTGGACTTCATTGACTTCCTTGTGTGTTTAACAATGTTCTAGTTCGCTTCACTTTCCCAGATTACCCTTGGAGGTTCATAAGGGTGCACTCCTAATAGGACTCGTGCCCCAAACCCAAACACCAAAAGCAGACCATGTGGGGGCATGTGATAGACATCTGTTTGTGACAGTGCCTGCATGTCTTAGAAACGTTTGTTTTAATCAATGACTAAATCCCTTGCACGCTGGAAAAAATATGTTTTTGAGAAACTTACAAGGAGAATGCATACAAAGGCGTGAAAAGGAAAGAACTCACGTAGCATGATGGTGTGGCGCTTATGAGCAACTGTTCCTTACTTCTGGGGTGGAATGAAGTTGGCGTGGAGCCGCAGAACGCCACATACCGGCAAACAGGAGCAATGCGCTTTAAATCTTCCAGATCCAGTCTGGTGCCTGGGGATATTCTAAAGGTGAGGAATCTGCATTTAGAATAAATATCCACTTGAAAAGAGAGAAATGTACTCAAAATGTAGGACTTGAATACATTTCCTACTTTTGAATGGGCTCCTTTTTCAGTTGGGTCATTCTACTTAGCTTCTGCATATACTTTATTTATCTTTGCCTTCAAAAGCTGCATCCTGTTATGCTTCATACAACATAGGGCTGTTGAGTTTGTATGTGATATCCAAGAAAGATTAAACAAAACTAAACATTCTAATTCCAATCAGTACCATGTCAGATGCACTTTGAAGAAAATAGCTTTTTCAAGTTAACTACTCTAACATAATCATGTAATGTAAAGAATACATAATGAGTACCATGTGTAACAGGGTCCTATTTTGCAATCATAAGGATTTGGTGACATTTACAAATCACTCAGCCTTTAGACTTGTGGGTTCTGGTGACTTCACAAACCACAAGGCCAAGGCTATAGATGGTAAAGCCCTCTGCCCACATTTTTCAATTTTTCAATTTGTTTTGTCAAAAATTTTGATTTTCAGCACAAAGAGGCAGCTCCTAGAAAGCAGTTTTCATTATAATTGTGTGATTTTTTTAACAAACTTGTTTTTCTTTTTTGGACCATTTTCCACACCTCTTAGTGGCCCCTTCCATCTAAGCATTCCCCTGGGGTCGGCACCTTTTATGGTGCCACCACATGGCTGTGGAAATTCTTTCCCCATGCCATAAAAATCACAATTTCCAAGATGGCAGGAAAATAAATAAATCTCCTTCACTTATGAGAAAAAATTCAAATGAGATTGAAAGGATTTGGAATTGTTGGAATCACGATTTTGTCCAGGACAGAATATAATTTTGTTAACCATTTTAAGCCAGCTCACCCACTTTTTTAAATGCTTATTTCTCAAAAACTACTAAACGGATTTACACCAAAGCAATGAAAGCACAGTTTGTGAATAAAGTTCCACTTTCATGCCGTGTTTGGTGTAAATTGCTTCAGTGGTGTTGGATGTGGGTGCCAGCAAAATTTCCTACTGGAGCTAAAACAGGAAAACACATATTTTTTCACTCCCTCCTTAACTTTTTGCCCTGTGGGATCAGTACAAAATTTGACATGCTGTACCTCAGCTGATTATGCCAAGCGATTGACAAATTAGTTGCAAATCTGTTCAAGGAGGTCAACAGTTGCAAACAAATAAAAAATGCCTATTCAATGGAAAGGACAGGAACAATACTTCATTTGAGACTGGTTGCAGATGGGGCCTACTAGCACTCATTTTTGGTGACCAGCGCTTATTTTTCCTCAACACACCAGATCCAGATCAAGAAAGACAGAAACAGAAAAGAACCAAAGGAGGAAGAGAAATTTTAAAACCATTCATCCACTTAGTTACCATCTGCAATAAAACAGACACAGTCTAAATGACCACACGCGAACTCCATTGATAGAATAGAAGCTGTAAGGCAAGACATGCTTCTAACTATAGGTGGTGCTTTGCTGTCAGGAACCGTTCTAAGACAGTGAAAAATAATAGCTCCTGTTTCCCTGAGTCAAGCCATAGATACTGCAGTGGCACACATAATTCCTTACCTGGAGTTTTACAGAGCAAGATATCTGCAGGAAGTATCTAAGGAGAATGCAGCAATACACACAAGGTGTTGGCAACTCTGGCGACCTAGGAAATCATCGACAATCTTGTGTGGGAGACGCATCTGTAACTAGCTCCATCTACACATGGGTTGGCCATATGTTTTTTTGTCAAGATTACCACATACTAAAGTTGAGGAAAGAAATCTATTGCTGTACTACAAGGCAACCACCTGCATTTACCTCATTAGTACTTCCTCTTCCGGGGCACAGGTAATTGTGGCAGCATAAGAGGCGAGGTTTCCATTGAGTGTGTGCCTGGCAACATTGCATGTTGGCACGTTTACCTCAATTTTGTGCAGGTTGAATATGGGCTCTCCTCCGTTGAGCACCTTTTTAACTGTTCCCTTTGCTTCCCTCATTGGGTTCCTTTAAAGTTTTGTTTGTGATATCTTTAGCCTCCACTCCTTTATTTGTATTTAATTAGTGAATTGCTGCTGCCTGAATTATGCATGGAGATGTTCTCTTCCTCCCTCATTGCCTTTTGATAGAACAAGAGAGGTAAGTGGACTTCAAGGTTGACTAAAATGTATTCAATTACTTACCTAAACGGTTCCTGCATTTGTAACCAACTACCTTCATTTTTTTTTCTTCTTCCCATTCAGTGGTCAGCATCTGATTACCATAACATCTTTTGTTTTTTCTCTGGAGTCCTTGCTCTTCAGTATTGTCTGAGTAGTCCCGGCCATAAAGGATAATTGGGAGGAAGTGGGTCAGCAGCAGAGCTAGTCTGTCCTTCTGGTTCAGTTGATAGGTGGGCGTATGCTGTAATATAAATGCACACTTAAAGGCCTATTGGCTTGAACATACGCTTTTCACAGCAAACAAAAAAAAAACCTTTCATAATAAACAGATCAGACCTTTGGCATCTAACATAACCTTTCCCAGTGAACCAGTTGAGCTTATCGGCTTTATCATTATCTTGTCAAAACAGCCAACTCAGGCCTGCTATATTGTGCATAAACTGGTAACCATCATGCATACAGTCACTGCCATTACAGCTGGCAAAACAATAAATATACATTGTCCCATACTAAGGCATAAAAATGACTACAGTGAACATCTCCTATCCCCATGATTTGTTAGAGAGGGTAACCGACACCATAATCCTTGCCGAATATAAATCAAGTCTGATTTGTATAGTGCGGCATGTCACCCAGGAGGGCATCCAGGCGCTGGCTGCAGGTCTCAGCTGAAGAGCCAGGTGTTGAGCTCCCTTCTGAAAAGGGTTAGCGAGGGTGCGGAGGTGGCAGGGGAGAGCATTCCAGATTATGGCGGCAAGATGGGAAAAGGGTCGTCCGTAGCAGCAACGGTGTATGCGCAGTGTCTGTACAAGGATGAGATGTGCAGAGTGGAGATTCCTAGGAGGTTGGTGGAAGTAGAGGTGGTGGTTCATGTAGGTGGGTCCTAGGTTATGGAGGGCTTGGTATGTGTTGGTCAGGAGCTTGAATTGCCATCTTTTCTGGACCGGGAGCCAGTGGAGGTCCTTCAGGTGTTGGGTGATGTGTGTTCTCTTGGGCAGGTTGAGGATCAGCCTGACAGTTGAGGTTTGGACTGTCTGGAGTCTTTGCATGAGTTCATAGGTGGTGCCTGTATAGAGTGCGTTGCCTTAGTCCAGTCGGCTGGAGATGAGGGCCTGCGTCATCGTCTTCCTGGTACTAATGGTACAAAAGACAAATACATTTGAAACTTTTGCTGAGTATGTGGAAGCAGGCCAAGGAGACAGCGTTTACCTGACGTTTCATGGAGAGTTCACTATCGAGAATGATGCATCATTCTCACTATCGAGAAGGATACTTTTTCTTCTTTCAGGACAAACTGGTGCTACAAACCAGAAAGAGCCTTTCTACTGAAGTTGTGACTCCTTTTCACAGTAATTAGTCGCTACCGGTATTCTGCACCTCACCCCCAAAAGAGTGGTAAGTTTTTATATAAATCACACCAAAGATCATTGGGTGGACAATCAGCTCTTTGTGGGGTTTCTGTGAAGCAAAGAAAGACAGTCCTCTACTGATTCCTGGCATCACTTAGTTGCGGAGCCACACAGCACCCCCTGTCAACTTGAGGGGCAGTGCTGAATAATCTTCTGGATCCAGACTGATGCCTGCAGATATTTGTAAAAGTGAGGAATCTGTGGTTAGATACAGTATCCACCAGAAAGAGCTTTACCAAAGGTAAGAAACATGTTCATTGGGGCGTTTGCAACAGACATGAATAGATTTCCAGTGGACCATTGCCTGTCTCATAACACACAATGTGGCCCAACACTTGTTAATGAGTGAGACATTGACAACTGGTTATCAATTTCTGGAAAATAAACTGTAGCTTGTGCACCCACCTGGTTGTGTTCTACGGATGTTTTCTGCAATATCCTGGCCACACTTCTGGACGTTCCATTTGATAGCGAATGTCTCATCAGAGACAAGGCAGATGCAGCCTTGAAGCACCTGAAAGCTAGGAGGGCTATATACTCACTCTTTAGGGCTTCAATCACCAGCAAAGGACTTTTACAGCTACTTTAGTTAACCCCAAAGAAGCACATGTGACCCACGAAAGGATTTTTCAACAGGCCTGGAAGACCATAACGGTGATCCGGAAGGACCTTCTGAATGTACCCTTCTCTTCAATAACCCCACTACATTTTGCATCCCAACAGTCACTTCAGTCAGAGGACCACCTAACAATATTGCAGCAGGAAGCAGCAATCTTGCTGCTGAAAGGAGCAGTGGAGTTGATGCCAGAGCAGACAACTGGGTAGGGGTGCTACTTTCTCTACTTTCTGGTTCTAAAGAAGAGCATCAGTCTTTGTCCAATTTTAAACCTCGGGCTCCTGAACTTTTACCCGTGAAAGAAGAAGTTTAAGATGCTGACCTTAGCTCAAGTCTTGTTGGTGATAAAAGAGGCAAACTGGATGGTGTCTCGACTTGCAGGATGTGTGTTTCTTATATCGATCCTACGGTCACACAGGAGGTACATGCAATTCATCATAGGGTCCACTACCTACTAATTCACTGTCTTCCTCATATTGCACCTCCAAGTATTCATGAAGGTGATAGCAGTACTTGCAGGCCATTTAAGATGGTCGGGAATCCCAGTATTCCTGTGTCACAACTACTAGCTGCTTAAAGCCGAGTTGGTGTCCCACCACTTGCAAGCAACAGCATCCCTGCTGGTCTTCTTGGGTTTTTCCATCAACATGCTCAAGTCCAGTGGTGTAACGAAACTTGAGGAGACCCTTACCGCAAAACACATGGAGGCCTCTCTCCCTGGTCCAGCACCTACCACTGTACCCCGCTACCAAAAAAATCAACTCAGTTCCAGTCAGTGTTCTGTGCTGAGGGGGGCTTCTGGAGCTCGTGGGCTCCCCTGCAGCTGTTGTTGTTACACCACGGCCCAGGTCTCACCTAGATCCCCTTAATCACCTCCTGTCCATTGGGCCAATACTGGATACATCATCACTCCAAGTTTTCCTTCCTCTGCAGAGGACCTAGAACATTCAGGATACAATTCTGAAATGATTCTTTTTAGCACATTCGAAATACGATTCTGAAGCTCAGATTCCAACCCTGTTGGCTCTGCATCTGCTGATCTACTGTCTTTCTGCATCCTTCTGGTCACTCATTCATGCTGGCACATGAGGGCTCTCCAGGGTTACCTCCACAAGAGTTGGTTCCAGCACAAGAGACACCTGGCGAACACCAGTTTGATCTTCAGGGACTCTGTAGTGGTTTTGCTGATTTGATGAAGTCTTTCTGCCCGTGGCCACAGTGGTGATAGATGCATCCACCATTGGATAGGGTGCGCGTATCAGGTAACTGGTCTTCAGAGGATCAGGCACTTCACATCAACCTGTTCAAACTGAGGGTCAGCTCGGCGGAGGATCATGGCCTACCTCCATTCCCTTTGTGGTCAGTCCATACTGCTTGGGCTTCTATTTAAGAGGTGAAAGGTATGGAGGTAGAAGTATCCATCAGAAGGAAAGGTTACCTACCTTTGGTAACTATTTTTCTGTTACTAATGTAGCTAACTGCAGATTCCTCACCAATCTTGCCCAGCTCCCCATTTTGAAGGATGGTCCTAGGCCTGCGGATAAGGTTCCTAATGAGAATACATCCCTGTATCACTATCATTTCTTATGGCTTTCCTTGTTCCTGTTTCAGGTCCTGAGCTCGCCCCCCACGACCGCAGCACCAACCTGCTGCCTCCTGCCTCTGTCCCCTGACCACGCTGCTGTTTGCGTGTTCGAGGCCCTCCTCCACCCGCAGGCATCCTCCTGCGCCTCATCCCTGGGGTCTAGTGGGCTCTGAGTAGCTTCACTTGACCCGTGTGCCGCTTTCCGCCGTCCCGTAAGTGTTTTTCGGTTTTTTCGCTTTTTTCAGCGCCTCGCCGCCGGCGCTTCTGCCCCCTTTGTGCCCCCCTGATTGCTGTCTCCCCGATCGTATATTGTGCCATTTTGTTTTTCTGATTGTGTGCTTTTCTTATTGTAACTGCTTGTATTTTGCTCGTTTTCAGTGTTTTGCCCCTTGTGCGCTCCCCGTTCCCTGCCGCTGCCTCCCTGCGGCCCCGCCCCCCTCGCGCCCCCATTTGCCGCTCCCTCCCGCCTCCCACCTCCCAGCTGCTCCTCCCTCCCCCCTCCCTTCTTAATGGCTGGCGCTGCGCGTCGCGAGTGAGCGACCTCTGACCTGTTTCAGGTCCTGAGCTCGCCCCCCACGACCGCAGCACCAACCTGCTGCCTCCTGCCTCTGTCCCCTGACCACGCTGCTGTTTGCGTGTTCGAGGCCCTCCTTCACCCGCAGGCATCCTCCTGCGCCTCATCCCTGGGGTCTAGTGGGCTCTGACTAGCTTCACTTGACCCGTGTGCCGCTTTCCGCCGTCCCGTAAGTGTTGTTCGTTTTTTTCGCTTTTTTCAGCGCCTCGCCGCCGGCGCTTCTGCCCCCTTTGTGCCCCCCTGATTGCTGTCTCCCCGATCGTATATTGTGCCATTTTGTTTTTCTGATTGTGTGCTTTTCTTATTGTAACTGCTTGTATTTTGCTCGTTTTCAGTGTTTTGCCCCTTGTGCGCTCCCCGTTCCCTGCCGCTGCCTCCCTGCGGCCCCGCCCCCCTCGCGCCCCCATTTGCCGCTCCCTCCCGCCTCCCGCCTCCCAGCTGCTCCTCCCTCCCCCCTCCCTTCTTAATGGCTGGCGCTGCGCGTCGCGAGTGAGCGACCTCTGACCTGTTTCAGGTCCTGAGCTCGCCCCCCACGACCGCAGCACCAACCTGCTGCCTCCTGCCTCTGTCGCCTGACCACGCTGCTGTTTGCGTGTTCGAGGCCCTCCTCCACCCGCAGGCATCCTCCTGCGCCTCATCCCTGGGGTCTAGTGGGCTCTGAGTAGCTTCACTTGACCCGTGTGCCGCTTTCCGCCGTCCCGTAAGTGTTTTTCGTTTTTTTCGCTTTTTTCAGCGCCTCGCCGCCAGCGCTTCTGCCCCCTTTGTGCCCCCCTAATTGCTGTCTCCCCGATCATATATTGTGCCATTTTGTTTTTCTGATTGTGTGCTTTTCTTATTGTAACTGCTTGTATTTTGCTCGTTTTCAGTGTTTTGCCCCTTGTGCGCTCCCCGTTCCCTGCCGCTGCCTCCCTGCGGCCCCGCCCCCCTCGCGCCCCCATTTGCCGCTCCCTCCCGCCTCCCGCCTCCCGCCTCCCGCCTCCCAGCTGCTCCTCCCTCCCCCCTCCCTTCTTAATGGCTGGCGCTGCGCGTCCGCGCCGCTGGCGCGCCAGAGGCGCGCCAGAGGCAAGCCCGTCTGCGCCCGTCCGCGCTTGGACCGCGCCCAGCGCCACACCCCCTGGCCCTTGCGCCCCCCGCATCCGCTACTCGATCAACGAACTCCGCGCCTTCAACCCCGGCCCCTCCACTGAATGCTACCGGGCATCCCCGAAGCACACTAAAGGACCTTTTTCCTGCCGTACCTGCAACTTCTCCTGCATCAGAACGACCAATCCAACTACGAAAACATCCAACCCCAACCACCTGAACTGCATCCTCATCAACACCCGCTCCACACGAAAACACGCCATCGAGCTCTGGGATTTGCTCGACACCACTGCTCCTGACGTGGCTTTCCTGACCGAAACCTGGTGGAACGACTCCTCGTCTCCGGACATCGCCATCGCCATACCGGACGGCTACAAAATCACCAGAAGAGATCGAACCAACGGAATCGGCGGCGGAATAGCCATCGCTCACAAAGCTACCCTCAAAATCCACACCCACTCGGACGACACCCTCAGGACAGCCGAACACCTCCACTTCCAGATCCACACGGACCCCAACACGACCCTCAGAGGAACCCTCATTTACCGCCCTCCAGGACCAAGACCCCCCTTCAACGACACCATCGCCGACCTTGCAAGCACCCACGCCCTCGCTTCCCCGGATTACATCCTCCTGGGAGATCTGAACTACCATCTGGAAAATGCCAACGACGTCAACACCGCGTCACTGACCTCCAACCTCCTCAACCTCGGTCTCCGCCAGCTAGTCAACACACCTACCCACATCGCCGGACACACCCTTGACCCCCTCTTCACCTCTAGCAACCACATTTCCTTCAGCCACACCTCCGAACTCCACTGGACTGACCATCACTGTGTCCATTTCACCTATAAGAAAACCACAGAGCAACACCGCATCCAGCTACCTCCCCACCGCCGCTGGGGCAAAATCACCCAAGAACAACTGACCAGCACCCTCGTCAACAACCTTCCACCCGACGCAATCGACCCGAGCACAGCCGCCATCAACCTCCATCAATGGATCCTCGACTGCGCCAACACCCTTGCCCCTCTCAAGAAACCCACCACCACCCAAGGAAAGAGAAAACCAGCCTGGTTCACAGACGATCTCACCACCTCCAAAAGCAACTGCCAGAAACTCAAAAAGAAATGGATCCAAGAACGCACACCCGACAACCTCGCCGCCCTCAAAAACGCCAACCGCGAACACCACCAACGGATCCGCACCGCCAAGCGCGCCCACTTCAACGAACGCATCAACAACAACGCCCACGACTGCAAAGAACTCTTCGGCATCGTGAAGGAACTCTCCAATCCGAAAGCCAACTCCAACGACATCCCGCCCTCCCAGAAACTCTGCGACGACCTCTCCACCTTCTTCCACCAGAAAATCACCACCATCCACGACAGCTTCATCACCGGTCCACCGCCAGACCCCACCCCCGACGTCTCCTCCCGCGACTGCCGCCTCACCGCCTGGACCCACGTGGACGAGGCAGAAACCATAGCAACCATGAACATCATCCACTCAGGCTCCCCCACGGACCCCTGCCCCCATCATGTTTTCAACTCTGCCAACGCCACCATCGCCCCCGAACTCCGCAAGATCATCAACCTCTCCTTCACTTCTGCCACCTTCCCGGACAGCTGGAAACACGCAGAAATCCAACCCCTCCTCAAAAAACCCAAGGCTGACCCCAACGACCTCAAAAACTTCCGTCCGATCTCTCTCCTCCCTTTTCCAGCGAAAGTCATCGAGAAGATCGTCAACACTCAGCTCACCCACTTCCTCGAAGACAATTCCATCCTGGACCCCTCACAATCCGGATTCAGACGAAACCACAGCACTGAGACCGCCCTCCTCGCCGCCACAGATGACATCAGACATCAAATGGACAACGGCGAAACCTCAGCCCTCATCCTCCTCGACCTATCAGCCGCTTTTGACACCGTCTGCCACCGCACCCTACTGACCCGCCTCCAGGAAGCCGGCATCCAAGATAAAGCCCTCCACTGGATCTCATCCTTCCTCTCCGACAGAACGCAGAGAGTCCGTCTCTCCCCTTTCCGCTCCAAAGCCACCAACCTCATCTGTGGCGTCCCCCAAGGATCCTCCCTCAGCCCCACGTTGTTCAACGTCTACATGGCCCCCCTCGCTCAACTGGCCCGCCAACATCATCTCAGCATCATCTCCTACGCCGACGATACCCAGCTCGTCCTCTCCCTGACCAAAGACCCGCTCACCGCCAAAACAAACCTCCACGAGGGACTAAAATCCATCGCCGATTGGATGAACAACAGTCGCCTGAAACTCAACTCCGACAAGACGGAAGTCCTCATCCTCGGACGCACTCCCTCGGCCTGGAACGACTCATGGTGGCCCTCCGTCCTCGGACCCCCACCCACCCCTGCCAGCCACGCAAGAAACCTCGGCTTCATCCTGGACTCCGCCCTCACCATGTCCAAACAGGTCAGCGCCGTCTCCTCCTCCTGTTTCAACACCCTCCGAATGCTCCGCAGAATCTTCAAGTGGATTCCAACAGAAACCAGAAAGACGGTGACCCAGGCCCTCGTCAGCAGCAGACTTGACTACGGCAACGCACTCTACACAGGCATCCCAACCAAAGACATCAAACGCCTCCAACGTATCCAAAATGCCTCCGCCCGACTGATCCTCAACATACCCCGCCGAAGTCACATCTCCGCTCACCTAAAGGAACTCCACTGGCTCCCGGTAGACAAGAGGATCACCTTCAAACTCCTGACCCACGCTCACAAGGCACTTCACAACACCAGACCCTCCTACCTCAACACCAGACTCCACTTCTACACCCCAACACGTCAACTCCGATCCGCCAACCTCGCCCTCGCCATCGTACCCCGAATCCAGCGCAAGACATCCGGCGGCAGATCCTTCTCCTTCCTTGCCGCCAAGACCTGGAACTCTCTCCCCACATCCCTTCGCCAGACCCAGGACCTCCTCGCATTCAGAAGGCTCCTCAAGACCTGGCTCTTCGACCGCTAAACCAGCAGCGCTCCCCCCCCCCCCCCTCAGCGCCTCGAAACCCTGACGGGTACATAGCGCGCTTTATAAATACTATGATTGATTGATTGATTGATTGATTGATTGTTTCCATCTTGAAGGGTGCAGACAAAAATGGATGGGAACTGACATCGGGGCCCTAAATTGCTTGAGTGACATCACCATGAATCCACTGAAGCCAGCACCCACACTGACTGTGCCAGAAGTTTCTGGATCCAGTCTGGCACGTGGCATATTCAAGAGGTGAGGATAGAATATTCACCATACCATTACCAAAGGGTTTTCTTGTAGCCCACAGAGGTATTTGGTTACGTGGAATGTCACAGATTACCACTCACACCTTTTGGTTGTGTACGCCGCCCCCCCCCTCCCCTGCTGCCTGGGCCACCGGTGTCTACCCATCAGTGCGGTTGTTCACAGCTCCTGTAGCCACCAATTTGATCCTCCTGCTGAGTGACTCTGACCAGCCCACCAGGCATTTATGGGTAATTTTTAGGCTTAGTCCCCCTGTACCTTAGAAACACCTCACTCTGGTTTAATTTTGGCTGCTTGCTACTGTTATTGTGAAAGCAGCTTCTTGTAGCCCCGCCTGCTCCTGCAGTTTTTCTCCAGGTTCCTGTCACTCCCAGGTTTCCTGCTCCATGCCTTCGCAGAATTACTTATGGAGGCCGCTGCACAGCTGCACTGCAGATGCACGCAGTGGGTGCTCTGCTGGCACGCCAAAGGGAAGCCTGTCTGTGCCCGTCCACCAACCTTCGTGCCCTGGTCCCCAGATGCAACAACTGCATCCTCACATCGCCCCACACACCAGCGGAACCTTTCACCTGCTCCTGCTGCCAGTTCGCCTGCACCCCAGCGACCATAGCAGCAACCAGTGCTACGCCTACCCCAAAGGCTGAGACAGCTATCACCCCCCCCACCCAGAACAACATAGCTGCCTCCTGATCAACGCCACATCACCCTGCAAACATTCCATGCAAACATAGTATACCATCTCCAGCCTTGCCCCAACATGACCTTAATTACAGACACATAGCTCACTCCTGCATCAACTCTAGACATCGTCACAGCAACACCCATTGGCTACAAGATGAAACACTGTG
Source organism: Pleurodeles waltl (assembly GCF_031143425.1). Classification (NCBI taxonomy): domain Eukaryota; kingdom Metazoa; phylum Chordata; class Amphibia; order Caudata; family Salamandridae; genus Pleurodeles; species Pleurodeles waltl. Next base: position 160,518,962 of record NC_090445.1, on the reverse strand, counting down.
ACTGCAGCAACAGACACAGAGGCAGCATCACCACATATCACAATCACATGAACATCACCGAAACCACGCTGATCATGGAACAGATGAGCTTCCAGCTCCATACTGATGATAACACCACCATCAAAGGCACCCTTGCATACAGACAGCTAGGACCACGAACCAGCCTCAGCGACAACATTGCTGATTTAATTACCCCGCTCACTATCAAATCCGAACACTACATCCTCATAGAGGAACTCATCTTCTACCTGGACAAATCTACTAACACCAACTCCACTGACCTCCGAAAAAGATTGGACAACATTGCCTCAAGCAGCTAGTCACAGACCCCACGCACAAAGCAGGATGCACCCTAGACTCCATCTTCACATCCCACAACAGAATCAGATATAGCCACACTTCAGAACTCACCTGGTCGGACCACTCCATCATACACTTCACCCTCAATGGACGTGCCTGCACTGCCCCTCAACTGCCATAGCACAGCTTCTGCAGCTAGACCAAGGTCACTCTGCAACAACTGACTGACACCCTCAGCACCACACAGCCTAATGGCTCCACCAACCTGGAGAAGGCAGTATAGAACTTCAGTTACTGGATCACCAGAACCGTCAACAGAGTCTCTCCAACCAAACCAGATAAAATGCACAGACCTTCCAAACAAGCCTGCTGGTACACCCCAGAACTCAGCACATCAAAACGCAGATGCAAGAGAAGATGGTACACCAACAGGAACCACACTGTCAGGGCCACCTACAAATCAGCCCTCAACGGCTACCACCTCCAGATCAAGATGCAAAAAAAGGATGCCCTGACCCACTGGATTGAGACCAGCACCAACCAAGCCAAGGAACTCTTCACCATTGTCAGAAAATTCACCAACCCGCCATTGACCCAAAATGTAATCCCCGTCTCACAGGAACTCTGCAGCTCTCACGCCGACCACTTCCACAACAAGATAGCAACCATCTAGAGAAACTTTGATCCCCAACCCTTTAACCTCCTCAACATCCCATCGAATACCACTGCTGATCACCTGCTCAACGTATGGGAACAACTCAGCACACCACACAAACCACTCTCATGAACTCCATCCACCTGGGAGCATCCACCGACCCCTGCCCCCACTGACTATTCAACCTAGGAAGAGACTAAATCAACTGCCAACTCACCACCATCCTCAACGTCTCAATAACCACAGCCACCTTTCCCGAAGCCTGGAAACAAGCAGAGGTCAGACCCTCCTCAAGAAACCCTCTGCAGACCCCAGCAAGCTCCAGAACTACTGACCCATCTTTCTGCTCTCATTCCCTGGGCTAAGGTCATGGAGAAGGCCATCAACCTCCAATTAACCGAACACCAGTCAGGCTTCAGAGGCAACTACAGCACTGATCGCTGCAACAGACAACATCCACACCCTACAGCAGTGGTTCACAACCTTTTGACTTCTGTGGACCCCCACTTTTTCATTATGGAACCCGGGGACCCCCCACTGGATCCTTATTGGAATCCGAGGACCCCCCAATGACTCATTACTGACCTAATCTATTAACATTATTTAATCTTCTAAGCATTCACAGACCCCCTGAGGAGGCTTTGAGGACACCCAGGGGTCCCCGGACCACAGGTTGGGAACCACTGCCCTACAGTATAGAGGCGAAACAGCCACCCTGATCCTGCTTGACCTCTCCGCAGTCATCGACACGAATATGTGACAGAACAACTAGGTCCTAAACAACTATAGCCTAAACCACTACTTGCAAACAACTAAAAAAGTCTCTACAACTAAGTACTGAACAACTACTGTCTAAACAACAATTGTGCCTGAATATCATTTGCCTGAACAACATATATATATATATATATTCTAAACAACTAATAAACCATAAAAACCAAAAAGAAAACCTTACCTTAAAATTAGTTGTTCAGTACTTAGTTGTAGAGACTTTTTAGTTGTTTAGCAGTAGTGGTTCAGGCAAGTAGTGGTTTAGACCTAGTTGTTCAGGATGTTTCCCCATCAACACTGTCTCCCACCACACACTCATCATGCACCTACACCAGATTGGTTTCACCGACAATGTGCTCAGATGGATGGCATCCTTTCTCACAGGATGCACTCAAAGAGTCCACCTCTCCTCCTTCACCTTGCAACCCAAGCACACCATATGCCGTGTCACCCAAGGCTCATCCCTCAGCCCAACCCTCTTCAAAGTCTACATGACACCACTCGCAGACATCGCCAGATCACACATCAACTTTATCTCCTACACCGAACACACTCAGCTCGTCCTCTCGCTCTCAGCCGACCCCACCACGACAAAGACCAACTTCCACAACTACATGAGGAACGTCTCAGCCTGGATGAAAGACAAGTGCTTGAAGCTCAATATGGAAAAAACAGAAGGTCTCATTTTCAGCAAACACACCGCCAGCTGGAACTGCTCCTGGTGGCCATCAGAACTCAGACCCACCACCCATGCATCATTCTCCATGCGTGCATTGCTGGCTGAATTTGTCTACCCTTGGGTTTAAAGATCCTGCCAGGTGTAGGGAGATGGCCTGACAATTCAGCCAGTTCCAGTGTTCAGCCTCTTGGCACAGTATATCTAGGACCCCACCTTGCCCTGCTTTTTGCTATCCTACGTGGGAGATGGAGTTGTCTGTGATGGATGGCAGGAAGGCTTTCAATGCAAAACAAATGGGCTGCAAGTCCAGTAAACTGAGTCCTCTGATATCCCCCTCTCCCAGATGACCTTCCCAGCTCAGCAGCGATGCATCAGTCACCACTGTCTGCTCTGGGTGAAGCATGGAGAGGCGTCTCTGGTCGAGCAGCTACAACTGCAGATTCTTTTGTAGTCTCCTCCAAAACCTAGTTGGAACTGGACAAGCTCCCCTGGTTCTGGAACCACTGAAGTTAAGGTCCAAAGGCAGAGCCTGTAAGTGCCTTCTGGTGTGGTTGCCAAGCAGGATGTAGGAGGCAAATAAACCAAGAATCCTCAAAGCCATCCTCATTGAGACCCAGGACAGAGGTTGAAACAGCAGGACCATAGCCCGGATGTTCTGCACTTTTTGATCTGGGAGGCCTGAAAGTACATCATATCTAGGAAGACTGTAATGAAGAGGAGCCTCTGCTAATTTGTTAGATAGGACTTCTGCAGGTTAATTGTGAACACCAGCAATGTAAGGAGATCTGCTGTTTTCTGGAGGTGGTCTAAGACTGACCTTCAACAGGCAGTTTTGAAGTATGAGAAGACTGGTACTCCTAACTGCTGAAGATGGGCAGTGACCACCATCATCACATTTATAAATATCTGAGGGGTACTGGAGAGGCCAAAAGAGAGCATAGCAAACTGGAAATGGTTGTGGTCCACCTTGAACTGCAGCCAACGCATGTGGTTCTGCAGAATGGAGGATATGAAAATAGGTGTCCTGCAGGAACAACACCACCATCCAGTCTTCCGGATCCAGGACAGAGAGAACCTGGGCCAGCATGAGCATCACAAATTGGTCCTTACGCAGGTAGAATTTGGGGGTCTACGGTCTAACATAGAGCAGAAGTATGTGCCCTTTTGTGGCACAAGGAAATATCAGGTAGCAAACACTTACGGTCTCCACTCCGGGATCCTCTCTATGGCTCCTTTGTCCAAAAGAGTCTGTAGTTCCTGTAGCAAAATGGAAACATGAACCTCTGAAAGCCTCTCTGATGAGGGTGGAAGATGCAGCGGGACAGAAAGGAATGGTGGGGAATAGTCTCATTGGAGTACCTGTAAGTCCACCCATGGACAAAATGTCTGATTCGGTCTCCTACAAAAGGTGGTTGTTGGTAAACTAAAGCGGCTTGGAGACTGCCGCTGAGCTGCTGGGGGCTGAGAGGTTCGCTATCCCTGCAGGCCTGAACATTGTCTGCTGGACCTATTAACCCAGACCACAAAAGGACTGGGCTGCCTGTTGGTAGTGTAGTGGGGATGGATGGAGACTGTAAGCAAAACACTACAATGCCTCAAAAGGGGCAACATTGTTGTGTCTACTGCCTTGCAAGTGTAGAAAGAGCAAGGGAGGGTACATTGGCTCTAATTCTTTTAAAGTGCTTAAGGATAGGGTCAACCTTCTTGACCAATCAAAAATCATTTACGAGTGGCACCTGAAGTCTGTAGATCTCTACTACACGTTGCGTTGGTGCACTATGCTGGAACAAACTATTCTGCTTAAGCATAATGTTGTGTTCAGGCCTAACTGGATGATGTACTTGGCCTGCTAGCGGTCATTGACAGACCAAAATTCTCTTCCCCAATGCCTCATTTCTTTTGTCTCTGTCCGGTGGGGTAGTTGGAAAATAACTAGAGTTAATCCTACTGGTGGAGGCCTGTACTACCAGTCTAATGACAATGGCAAATGAAACTGATTGCTCAGAGGAAGGGTCAGGGGCGAGTCTAGTCCCATGTCAGGGTAAGTGCCCAGCCCACTGGCCTCTTACTGGTCCACATAAAAAATGTCATCATTGTTTTCAGGGACAAACTCATCCTCACCACCACCACCACTATCATTCCTAAAAGGTGGCTGGCTCCTGTCAGAGCTCGATCTGAAAATGTGGTGAACAAATCCTTAGCAAAGGTACTGTTTTGTCAGAGTTAGACTACTGGGGCCAGTTGTATCAGAACTGTATTAGAATGTGTCTTTGGCTGTGATGGATTCAGTTCAGAGTTGAACAAGACCATAAGATCAGTATCCTCCACTAGTGTTGGTGCTGGTGTCGAAAAGGTAGAAACTCACAAAGAATTTGGTGCCAGGCATGTGGTCATCGTGATGTCAGAGCTGACCTCGAGGTGGGTTTGAAAAGCACAGGCTGCACCAAGGGGGGACCTTCTGGCTGTAATCCAGTTGAAAGCCTCCTAGGATCCATGGGGCCCAAAGGCACGCCTGAGGAAGCCAACATGGTGCAAAAAATACAGAGCAATGCCTCTTTAAGTGTCTGAATTTGTTGTGGCATCGCCAACAGACCAGAAAATATGGAGTGCGTATAATCAACTAGGGAATTAGCTCCTCAGTAGGGGACCAGGAGCAAGGCCATGGGGCATCTTTATGTCCTCCCAACTTCTCAGGGGGAGAGTTAAAAGGCTGGCATGAGCCGCCTTGGACTTCTTTGACTTGGACTTACCCGAAGACTAGGATTGCGATGCTGACCTACTGCAGGACTAGCCTGGAGAGTGGAAACGAGTCCCCAACTTTGAGCCAGAACAGGTTTTACAGAACTACCTTTGGTGTTCATTGAAGTAAAGCATGGCTTCAAGGTCGCAGATCGCCTTTGGGTTCCTTAGGGCACACTCCCTGCACATCTTTGAATCGTGGAACACCTCAAGGGGATCTGCCACAGACATTTGTTTGCAATAGCCCCTACAAGACTTAAAACCTTTAGTTTTAGGAGCGGACATATTCCTTTGCACACTGGAAGAATTGGAAAAAAAGACTTGTCAACTGACAAGAAAACAGTAGGTGCTGGCTCCGGATCTGTGTATTAAGGCACTGAAAGAAAGGAACTGATGTCAGGAACTGATGTCAACGCACTTGGGTGGCACTTATATGCAGATCCAGCCATCACTTCCAGGGCAGAGCAGAGTCAATGGTGAGCCGCATTATTCTACCTGCTGGTGTGAAGAGGATATTGTTACAAATCTTCTGTCTGGCACCCAGAGATATTCTACAGGTGATACATTTGTGGCAAGATGTATCCATCACAAAATATGTTTTGTCTGCCAATCTGACTACCATAGTGAAAGGCAAAGCTATCTGTAACAAGAAAAAGTCACTTACCTGCAATGGGTACTCTTATTTATCTGCAGATTCCTCACCTGTAGAACAACCCCAGGTATCAGGCTGGATCTGAAAACTTTAAAGTAACAAAGACACCGGTAGAGGGCGCTGGACTCAGTCGACGCCAGAAGTGATGTCCAGCAAGAGACACCACTCATGAATGGTAAGATAACACTAGCTTAGATTGTCGGCTCGGACATTGAAAGACCCTGCTTGGTGATTGGCGGTGAGCCAGGATCTCGACAGTGTGCACAAAACCACATTCTCAAAGCTTCCAGGCAAAAGAGTCAAGACCCTACTCCTCCATGCCTGTTCACGTGCCACCCTTCAGCTGTATTGTCCGTCAAGATCTGGGCAGTGCTCCCTGCACTAGGGTGGAGGCATCCCTCACTACCATACTGGCTGGGGAGCCACCACTGTAGGCCCTCATATGCCAACAAGCATGCGCACCTAGGAGGATGTAGGAAGCCAGCGGACCTAGAAATCTCAGAACCCTCATGACTGAGTCTCTCAAGCCTTGCGGAAAAGATTGAACCAGCTCCTAAAAGTCCTGTGTTCTTTGTGACAGAAGGAAGGCGCCGAATGAGATGGTGTCCAGTACTGACCCTATGAAACCTTTGAAATGGAGTCGTTGGGAGGGCCACTGGTGTAATGTTGATCAAAACCCCCAGGCTTAACAGTAGAGATGCTGACGGCTGCGAGTGGTGCGACACCATGCCGCTAAGCTGGCTTTGAGGAGTCAGTCGATCTGTTATGGGGAAACAGGGATACCCGACGGTCTGAGAAGCGCCACAACCACCGCCATCACTTTTGTGAAGACTCAAGGTGCTTATGTCAAACCAAAGGGCAGCACCGTAAATTGGTAGTGTGTAGAAGGCACCACAAATCGCAAGTACTTCCGAAGCAACAGCAGAATCGGGATGTGCCCAACATATCCTGCACACTGAGTGACACCATCCAGTTTCTTGAGTACCAGGAAGTAACACAGGTAACAACCTTGGCCCTTTTCCCTCTCTGACACCAACTCCACTGCTCGTTTTAGGATAGTTGCAACCTGCTTCAGTAGGGTGACCAAATGTTCTGGAGGAGGGGAGAATAGTGAGGTGGGATAGGAGGCAGGACCTGAGGGGAAGGGAAGGATGTAGCCCCCTTCTACGATCTGAAGGACTGAATGGTCCAAAGTAATGGCCTTTGAGTCTGGGAGAAAGAGGAAGCCTCCACATAGGTGTAGCGTGGGTTGAGGAAGGTAACTAGACTTGCTATGTTGGTGGTACGGGAGATGAAGATGAAGAGGAGAATGGTTGCAAAGTGGATTCATGCACCTTTCCTTGTCATCCCCTGTATTGCCAGATGAGCGGCTTAGGTTGCTGCTGGTGAGCTGGTTGATACAGTCTTGAAAGAAAGGCAGATCCTCCCCGAAAGTCACACTATTCCTTGCTCGGAGGCAGAAGCTACAGGCTGTGACCTTGCAAGCCTTGAAGCGCTCCACCAAGTAGTCCTTCATGTCAGCCATGACAAGTGGTGAAAACGCCTAGGCTATGTGCCATAATGCATGGTTGTAACCTGCAAGAAGACAGTTGCCATTGAGAGACTTGAGGGTGATACTCCCTTCAGAAAGGGCCTTCTTGCCCCAGGCCTTCAGGCATTTTGACTCCCAGACAGAGGGGGCGGTACAGAAGGCACCACCAGACTGAGCCCCTATCAAGAAGCTTGGATGACTAAGCTTTCTGTTGACCGATGTGGATAGGAAAGCCAGATCATCGGGAGGAGGGCGATAACTGCGGGCCACGAGCAGGAGGAAGGCTTATCCCAGATCGCCATGATGGGTTCAATCAATGCCTCATTGAAGGGAAGAAGTCAGGACTTCAGACTAGGTTTCAGTGATTGGCAGTTGCAGATCTAAAACTTCTACCGTCTTCAGCATGAATTTGTGCTGTGAAATAATTTCCAGTGCTGGAGGACTTGTATGAAATTCCATAGTCAGCTCAGGTGAGGCATCCAAGCCACTGACCGATGAGAGGCCTTAAAAATCAAGAGGTTCTTGGTCCTACCCAGTACAAGGATTATAACTTATAGGATATGAATCTGACCCCAAAAGTTTGTGGTGTGATACATAAGCCTCCTCTTTCAACAATGTTACGCCTCTCTGTGACCGTGGATCAGGGGCTCGACTTTGGGTTGTGGCGCCAGCAGGGTAGCATCTGACGCCAGAATAGGTGGTGGTGGTGGAGGAAGTGGAGGAGGCAGCAGGTGGTGGCGGAGGCTAAGGTGGCACTGTCCATGGCATCAGTTGTGGTGCTTGGAAGCCTGGTCAAAACGGTGAGAATTATCCAAAGATGTGCTACTAAACAGCATCGGATGGAAGAGCAGGAACAGTGGCATGCTTTCTAAGGTCACTCGGCCCGAAGATGCACCTGATTGGGTTAATGCTTTGCGAAGATGGAAAACAATGTGTTCAAGTACGATGCTGGATCCGCTCCCGGTATCGGGAACACTGGAAAAGACAGCGCTGAAAACTCAAAGTGAAGGCGGTGATACCAAAGTTATGGGAATTGAGGACTGTCCAGAGACGGTCTTCTGACTTCAGGTTGACAAGCTCAGTTTCCAAGGACAAAAAGTCCTTGAGAAACATGCATCAATGAGGGGACTTACCTCAGGAATGTTTCTTCTCCTTCCTCCTATGTTTCTGCTTCTTCTTACCTGATGAATTCGCAGAACAGAAATGTTGTCTACAACGCTTCCAACTGGGGTGTTCATCATTTGCCCTGGCCATAAAGAACTTAGCCTCCTGTTCCTTGATGGCCTTGGCGTTCAGGAAAAGGCATGAGGAGCAGGACATTGAGTCATAGTTAGAAGCTAGACATCAGAACCACATCACATAAAGGACTATTGTGGACATCTGTTGCTCACACTCTCTACACTGTTTAAACGCAGATTAATTAGGAGGAGACATGGCATTATTTTTTAAAATATTTTTGTGTGAGGAAAATTCCCTCAGAGCTTTGAAGCTCCGGATCCACGTTATAGGTGCAGAAAAAAGAGAACTGGCGGCGATAAACCAGGGTGGGTGCTTTATGGCCTCGGTGCCGTCATCTGACGTTACCTCTGACACCGACTGAATACAGTGACCTTGTTGCTTTCAAGCTTCCTAGTCCAGTGTGATGCCTGGGGTTGCTCTACAGGTGAGGAATCTGCGGGCAGAAGTGTCTATCAGAAACAACTTTACTGTTATGATAATTGTGTGTGAGATTAAACTACTGTACTGCTCTGAGGGACAGTGGGGCTAGCCATACCATGATGGTGGAAAGGCTCGTCTCCCCAGAGCAGTACACCAGCCGGGGGTGTAGGGGGACACCAGCCCATGGGCAGGACTTCTTCCACCCTTTGCTCCTGGTATCCCTAGAGTGGGGTGGGGAGAGGCAGTACACCGGACAGGTGTGTAGGGTGACACCAGCCCATGGGCAGGACTTCTTCCGCCCTATGCTCCTGGTATCCCTAGAGTGGGGTGGGGAGGTGACCCAGAGGTGGGTTATAGTCAGTCCCCAGATGCCCATAGACTGCCTTCTGGGGAATGAGTTGCCCCAGGTGTTAAGGGAACTGGGAGGGGTGGCCCCCAGAAGCTCCCTCACAGTTCAGTTGTCTGGGGGTACCACTCCAAGGTGGAAAGTACAGGACCCCAGCAAGAGGGACAGGAAGAGGGACCCCCACCCCTGTCCCCTGCTCAGTCTGAGGGTGCAGACTGAAAGGTGAATGGCCAGTATTAGGATACCACCTCCCAACTAAGGGATATCATGGCATGGTTTATGACCTGCCCCTGGGGGATACCTCCCGCTAAGGCCGCATTGGCCACCTCAGTAGAGGGGCCACAAGTGGGGGTTGTCTTAGGACAGGCAAGAGTTCCCCTTTCATGTGTCCCAACTGGGAACACTCAAAAGCACCAGGGTTGAAAATGGGGTCCCCTGGGCCACCGCCTAGCAGAACCACCCTCCTCCTTGTCAGAAGGGACCCAGGACCCTTTTCCTCCCTCCTTATCCTGGGGTCTCTATGCGGTTCCCTTGACTTCCTTCTTCTTCTGGGAACCCTGCCCACTTTTGCAGTCTCCCCCATAAACCTTCTTGTGGACATTGGTACTCACCCAGCGGTCCACCTCCATAGCAAGCTTCCTGGGGTCAGTAAGCTTACTATCAGTCAAGTGCTGGCGTAGCTCTGCAAAACACAAACTAGACAAGTGCTCTCACACAATTAAGTTGTACAGCCCCTGAAAATCTGTCCCTTTACTGCCCTTCACTCAACCATCCAGTGCTCTGCAGAAGAAATCTACACTTTCTAATCATTAATTAAACTGTCTGGGAATCAGTTTTCTTACACTGCCTAAACTGATCCCTATACTTGTCAGGAGTGAGACCATAACGAGTAAGAAGGGCCTCCTTCATGTCCGCGTAGGTGAGGTTGTACCCCTTTACCAAAGCTAGTAAAGTGTTCCTCCCCTCCTCTGTGAAGTGGTTCCACAATCCTGCTTCTCTTGGACCCCATTCATGTGGATGGATGCCTCATATCCCTGAAACCATCTCTGTATGTCATCTCCCGTCTTGCACTCTCTCCCTAAGTACTTAGGAATGTGCACAATTCTGTCTGGCTGCACTGAGGAATTGTTGCCACCTTCATTGCTGGACCTGCTCCTCACATCCAGCTCCTTTACTTTAAGTTCATGCTCCAAGAGCATTTTCTTGTCCTTCATTTTCAATCTCTCCAACTCAATCTGCTGTCTCCTGGCTTCTCTTCTGTCCCCCAGCTCCTCTGGAGTCAGGCTCTTAGAACCACCGCTGCTGCCTGACCCAGGGGGTACCCCCCCTTTAGTAGCTCCAGCACCCTCAGCACATCTTCTCCTGGATTTGGGTCCACAGACTCCCCCATTGGATTCACAGACTGCCCACTGGCAGTTCTGGCTACTACCCAGGCCCTCAGCGCCTTTTGTAGCTCCTCCTTTTTGGTGAGGCCTCTGACCTAGACTTTGGGACTTTTACAAACTGCCTTCAGTTCCTTCACAGTTTAGGTTTCCAGCCTATCCTCCTCAAAAAACAAATTCTGGGATGCAACTGAGGATGCTCCTGACTGAGATATGATTTCGTCGGAGCTCACTTGAACTCAGGATCAAAAATAGGTCAAAGAGGTAAAAAAAAAAATCTGTATGTGGCATGTAGTGGTCTGCTATATGGTAGTAGTGTACACCAGTCACTGTAGGTCAAGTGCAAATGAAAGTCCCATCCCACTGCTGCCACTGTTAGAAATGGGGTCTCTAGTTGGCAGTCGGTTTGCACCTTCTCCAAGTAGGGACCCTTATTCTAGTCAGGATAAGGGAGATACCCGCTCAGATAACCGCTGCTCACCCCATTGGTAGCTTGGCACGAGAAGCCAGGCTTACCTCGGAAGAAATGTGTAAAGCATTTGCACATAACACACAGTAATACAGTGAAACACTACAAAAGGACACCACACCAGTTTTAGAAAAATAGCCAATATTTATCTGTGTAAAACAAGACCAAAATGATAAAAATCTGACATACAGAAATAAAGATTTGAATGTTGCCAAATTTAACTTAAAAATACAGTTCCTTAAAGTTGATAGCTCCACCTGAGGCTATCACGGCGTCGTGATCAGGCGGGCCATGGCATTGCAGGCCAGCTATGTTGTCGGGAAGACCTGCAAACAGTACCTTGGATTTGCGGGGTGTTGTGATCCTCGCGGTGAGCTCCAGAAGGTGGCGTTGCGGTGTTGGTTCCTGAGTTGGTGCGAGGGTCGTCAGGCCCTTGAAGTCACATGAGTTGCTATCGAACTCTGGGCTGATGAAGTCAGGAGCGCTGGTGTGGATGACATTGCGGCTAAGGTGCGCAGCGGGATGATGCGAACTGCGGTGCCCACAGGTCGAGGAGCAGGCAAGGGCTCGGTGACAGCATCCAGCGGCATCAGTGAAACCTGGGCTGTGGTGTGAAGCCGGGCAGTTTGACGTGTGGATCACAGTGCAGGCAGCGGCGGCGGTGTTCCTGAAGCGTCGCCGGTAGGCCAAAGCCGGCAGTGCCGGACGGTGCTTCGTGATCCTCACCTGGTGACGTCAAGAGTCAATGGTGCTGGTGTCGGTGGACCGGGACTGTGGTGCAGGACAGGACGGTGCTTCGTGTACCTCACGAGTGGTGTTCAGAGTCCATGGTGCAGGCAGTGGCGCCAGTGTCCGCAGGAGTGGCATCGTCGGGGATGCCCAGGCTACGGTATGAGCAGGCGATGCCGGAGTGTGGAGCCCACAGGTCGGGGTGAGAGCAGTGGCTCGGTGAAGTCGTCCGATGACGGCGTCTGTGAGATCTGGGTCATGGTGCGAAGCGGTGCAGTGCGGCTCCGTGCAGTGTCAGCACTTCACGGTGCAGACCAGCGACGTCGTTGACGCAGTCATGGTAGTTTTTCTCCTTGAACAGCACAAAACATACAGTTCCCCGTGCTGTAGGAAGAGGAAACTGAAATCTTTGATATCCCGGAGACTTCCAACAGGAGCAAAGCTCTACTCCAAGCCCTTGGAGAACTTTCTCAAATAGGACATACAGCAAAGTTCACCCTTTGTACTCTTTTCAGGCAGAAGCAGCCATTGCAGGCGGCTAGTGCATCAAAGCAACACAGCAAATGGACAGTACTCCTCCTCCAGCTCTTCAGCTCTTCTGGGCAGAGGTTCCTATTGATTCCAGAAAGATTCTAAAAGACTGGGGTTTTGGTTTGTCTTCGTAGCCCCCTTTCTGTTTTTGAAGTTGGCAAACTTCAAAGAAAAGTCTCAAGTATTTGCAATATCCTTCCTTGTCCAGGCCAGGCCCCAGACACACACCAGGGGGTTGGAGACTGCATTGTGTGAGGGCAAGCACATTCCTTTCAGGTTTAAGTGACCACTCCTTCCTCCACTCTACCTCAGATGGCTCATCAGGATATGCAGGCTACACCCCAGCTCCCTTTGTGTCACTGGCAGTTGGGTTGTTCACACCTCTTCTCTACAGAAACTGACCCAGACGGGGAACCCACAAAGAGGCAGAGTCACAAAATGGTTTAAGCAAGAAAAAACCTACTTTCTTAAAGTGGCATTTTTAAACTCACAATCCAAAAACCAACTTCACTAAAAGGTGTATTTTTAAATTGTGAGTTCAGAGACCCTAAACTCCATATTTCTATCTGCCCTAAAAGGGAATCTGTGCTTTAAAGTTGTTTAAAGGCAGCCCCCATGTTAACCTATAAGGGAGATAGACCTTGCAACAGTGAAAAACAAATTTGGCAGTATTTCACTGTTGGGACATGTAAAAAACACCAGTACATGTCCTACCTTTGAATTACACTGCACCCGGCCCATAGGGCTACCCAGGGCCTATCTTAGGGGTGCCTTACATGTAGTAAAAGGGAAGGTTTAGGCCTGGCAAGTGAGTACACTTGCCATGTCGAACTGGCAGTTTAAAACTGCAAACCCAGACACTGCAGTGGCAGGTCTGAGCCATGTTTAAAGGGCTTATGTGGGTGGCACAATCAATACTGCAGGCCCACCAGTAGCATTTGATTTACGGGCCCTGGGAACCTCTGGTGCACTTTACTAGGGACTTACCAGTAAATCAAATATGCCAATCATGGATAAACCAATCAAAAGTATAATTTACCTAGGGAGCACATGCACTTCAGCACTGATCAGCAGTGGTAAAGTGTGCAGAGACAATAAACCAGCAAAAACAGACCTAAAAAAATAGAAGGAAGAAGGCAAAAAGTTTGGGGATAACCCTGCAAAAAGGGCTATTTCCAACATACTATCTATGTAGAACTTCATATCCCAGTGTGGGTGCTAAGCACATTGTCAGGAGAGTAGCAGGCAACACTGTGGGAGAAGCATGTGGTTTGAAGAGTGGTATATTTGTTGTGAACCTGTGTGGGAAGTGTGTTGTGTGGTTTTGCATGGGCAAGACATTCTAACCTTGGCTTGGAGCACAGCGATTAGCAGTGTGATGCAGAAGTGTGTGAGACAGACGCAAACAACTATGATTTATTTAGCTGGCTGTTATACTTTATTGTGCCTGTTCTACACCTGCACGTGACTCTGAAATTTACCCGCTGTGTAACAAAGTGTGGTGATAAACTGTATCAGGGTGGTTCAGATAAAAAATTTACAAACTGAATACAATAACTTTCATAGCTTCATTATAGTTGTGATACTTTTTCCAACATAAATCTACTTCTCACTTACGGAAATAGGTTTTTTCGTAAACGTGTTCACAATGGTAGTGTTTTGGCATGCGAGATTAGGGTTCAGAAAAAAAAAATCTACATTTTAAATGTGTGTCTGTGTCACAAGAAAACAAATAACGTCAACTGTGAATTCTTCACAGGGAGAATTTGAGAGGTACGCAGAGGGCGTGCAGACAAGATACAGCTAGCCAAGTTAGAGGGTATAGAAGAATCACAACAGATAGACAGATCAAGACAATTCTTTGCTGTATTTATTGACGTCACAACATGTTTCGATCAAGCTGAATGAACTGAAGCTACAACAAGTGATACGGTGCAAGATTACTGAAACAATACATGGCTGTAGTGGTAGCATGTGACACCTGTGGGCAGAAACAGTTTCTGAAATGCCCTTGTCATCCTTGACCCACTGCCTCTAGTTATCAAATGCAAGGCCTGGTGTAGCATAAATAGGAAACTGGAGGTAAAAACAGATAGGACTGCATCAGGAAATACATAGGTGGTAAAACCAAATGCCAGACTTCATTCCCACAGTTTGGTGTAACTGGGTTTGCTTGAGGATTCCATGGACAGGATCCTGCATGAACATGTGACGTAGCCTTTTCGTACTACGCAGCAGAGCGCAATACTTGCGTAGCAACCATGATCAAATCATCCAAATATCCAAGCATACAACAGCAAAGAATTAATATATATAATTCAAAAACAAAATAATTTAAATTACATTCACAATTTTCTTTTTACTGCACCTACATTTATACACATATTGCAGGGGGCGCTACAAGGCTTTTTTTAGTCCAGCACAATGGGAAATGTAGGGTTCAAGATCCACGGCGACATGGGTACCACTAGGAACGTGATTAAGATGTTCAAATATTAAGATGTCCAGAAAATCACGATTTATAACACAACATTTGTGACTTCACTGTTGAAACAAAGGTCACATGTCCAATAGAAAATGCTGGTGAAGAAGCACTGAAGTGGGAAAAAAAGAAAACCAAAGGTGCCTTATTCCTTCCAGCACTGCCATCTAGTAGTGGGGGCAGGGTGTCTGCCACGCTGATCTGGGTGAGGCGGAAGCAGCAGCTTTTTCCTGTTTCTGACTTCACCACGTGAATGCACAAACACAGAATGTAAGGGAGGTAGCCACAGAACTGCAGGAGTGGGTCACACCACGATCACACAAAACCAGCAGCTGAAGAGCCGGTGCTAAGGGCTCTATTCATCAAACTTTCCCTCGCGGATAGTGTCGAAGGAGAAGGGGAGGAACTTGAACCCAGTCCCACTGTAGAATTTGTTCTGGAATTCAACCCTGTCAAGTGAAAAAATGTGTCTGTAAGTGTCAAGAAAATATTTCAAACGACTGCATTAAAGGACAAAAATGACAGTCAAAATGCAATTCATTTATCATGGGGAAATGATGTGAAGGGTCCAGTGATGGGTATTATTTTAAGTCAAATATTATTAAGAACTGAGAAATTAAGAAAGAAGTAGGTGATAAGCTGAAAAGACTTATGTAGAATCAGTGAAACAGTTACTGCCATGACACCTAACAATATTCTGATACAATATAACATTTATGAATGATGTATGGTATAGATAAAAGCTTTTTCTAGAGAAAGAGAGGGTGTGTGATATTTTTGCCATTGTACCTTAGAACCACATTATTTGTTGATTAAAATATTGAGGACGACTTCAGAAAATGTATTTTTATAGTCAATGTGTCAAGAAGAAGAAATGGGTATTAAAATACAGTCTCAACTGCTGTTAATGTCAAATAGCCTATAGAAGGTCTGAAATGGAGCCTGGCAACACCTCAGTGGTAGGCATTAGCTACTGTGCAGCTGTAATAACAAGTTGTAATATACTAATAGTTTTCTTATTTTGTTAGTTAACCTTTTGGTGTTTGGCAAATATTTTTTTAGAACATGGAGGATGACAAATTATGTCCACCTGCAGAAAGACGCTCAGGTTAGCGTGCAATGTCCCGGCGAGGAGTCTCAGAGAGTTTAAATTCCATGTTTTCTTATAATAGGTTTATTAAGGAATTCTTACAGCGTGAACCATAAGAGAGCTTTCAAAGGCACTGTGTACAACAAAAAAAGTTTTACAAATATTCTCACTACTACTAAGCTCATGTTTGCCGACTTAGCCTCTGAATATTTGTGAATTATAAATAATATGTGGATATAGATACAAACCATTGGCTAGCGACTTAGCAGACATACCCGATCACAGTACAGAGTACTATTTTTAATAACACCCAATAAACTCTTTATTTATCAAAAGGAAATATATGGCAAACTGCTTCTATGTCTACAGTTCTAATATTTCTAAACAATACCGTCGATGTAAGGACAACTTATAACTTGACTTGGATGAGGTGTTGAGGTGGTGAACACTTTACCAGCTAGATGGCTTGGTGTATGATGATGGCCAAGCTCTACTATTGCTGTCTTAGGGTAAAGCCACGATGGGATGAGCATGAATAAATCCTAGAACACAACATGGTAATATGCAGGTCTCTAAGCCTTGAGCAGACGTTTGTTTGAGAAATTCCACCATCACCAGCTTGGAGATTTAGAACCTCTCGCGATCTTGATTCACTTCACACAACGTTCAGAGGCTCATTTGACTTAAGGACTGTGGCAGCCTCCAGAGATTCAGAGGAGTGACCGATGATCTTTAGACTGCAGCACATGCTAAGGACACTGTTGGACGAGTACACAGAGCACTTGGAGAGCCGCCTTCTACAACACACTGTGTACAGCTGAATAGCAGAAACACTCAAGCGCACTGAGGAGCCGGGCCAATAGAACGGACATGAGACACCCCTACTCGAGATCTAAAGCAGATTTCGGAGGTGGGCATAGCATTATTTGTCCATTTTTTTGTAGATCACAGGCTGCTATGAGCACAGACGCTTTTTATTCTCCGTGGCAAAGAAGACTGAGATCCTATTGCAGAGGAAATTCTCTCAAACAAGATGAACCATATTTACTCCCTGAATAAAATAGTACTTCATCAGAACATCAACAGTACTCAAGTGTTGCGAGGATGATCCACACAGAAATAAGTCATATTTGGCCAGATGTATCAAGCAATTTTGCAATCGCAAACGGTGCGAATCACAAAATTAGGCCATTTGTGAATGCAAAAATGCCTTTCAAGATGTATGAAAGGCATTCGCTGTGCAATTTTAAGGAATCACTAAAATAGCGATTCCTTAAAATTGCGACTCCATTTAGAGAACCGCAAATTGCGATTCTCTAAATAGGAAATTACAAATAGGGAATTCTTATTTGCGATTTCCAAAGCACATGTATCATGCATTTCCTAAATGCGAACTGGGCATTTAGGAAATGCAATTACTACCAAATCCAATTTGGTAGTAAGCATGTGCAATTTTTAACAATGCAGTATAAATGCATTTTTAAAAATGGCATGCAGCGCACACATGGCCCTGGGTCATGTGTGTGCTTCACATGTCCGCAAATCTTTTTTGGGGGTGCATCAGACGGGTCCTTAGGCCCCCCCGCACCCTGGGGTTTGCATTACCTAATTTGCGAATTCCTAACATAGGGATGGATGTAGTTGCATTCTCTAATTGCGATTCGGTAATAGCGATTGCGCATTTTAAGAAATAGCTATTACCGAATCGCAAATTTCATACATCCCATTTTGCATTTCTTAAATAGGGATTTCTTAAAATTTGCTATTTATGAAATGCAAAAAGGATCTTTGATACATCTGGCCCATTGTCCATAAATATTGTATCAAACTGTGCAATGAAGAATTTGAAGCCTCAAGGATAGGAAAGGAGGATGGAGCAACCATAATGATGCACAAAAGACTGGGTATAATACAAATCTTTGGAACGTGAAATGACTGGGCTCTCCCTTGGTAGTGAAAGGTATTCACAAATTTCTCACAGAGCAAAAGGACTTTTTGCAATAAGTTGCAAACTGGCCACCTCAACATTAATGGGATGGGAAATGTTGTGAGACTCGTTGCAAAATGAGCCGAGTGCGGGAACGTGGGCCTGCGATGTGCTCATATTGAAACCCTGGTCACAATGCTACAAAGAGTGACAGCCACACTGAGAAGAAATTCTGATCAACTATAAGTGGCCTCGTGTTCCTGCACCTGGACTTTCTGGACCCAATTTTACCCGCCATAAATTATGGCTGGTAAAATTGATGTGGGAATGGGAAACTCTGCCCTGGTCCCTGCACGACCTAGTGTGGAGGAAGGGGAGAGCATGTAATATTCCCTTCCCCAGCAACAGAGCCCCCTTCTATCAGCCAACCTCCACAGTCTGCTCCGTCCACTCCATGCCACTGCCATCTCGCACACACGTGTACCACATGCTCAGGGAAATTGGTAAATATATACATTAAGCCCCACAGAATTAGGAATTGTGTGTGAAAATTCCACAGTAAATACGAGTCTGCACTGTTATTCCCATTTCGCAATATTTAACTCTTAATAGGTGGATATATGTGAGGCATTGCAGGCCGGAAATAGAACTTCTGGACACCCATTCTCTGCGCACATACAGCCGTCTGGCTTGTAATAAGGCACTAGTTTGAATCAGAAGAACCACTGAAGAACCAAAGAGCTGCGTCCCCCTCAAAAATTAGAGGAGAGCTCCGTTAACCCGCGGCCGCCCCCAACTTGTGTCCTGATCAGAAATGCTACCAGAGGCAGAGACATGACCAGACTGGAATGACCCAGAGGTTTTTTGCCACCATTCCAAGGGGTCCATAATTTCCTGCTGCGCCCTCTCACACAGCCCAACAGTGCTCTGGGCTACTTTACCTTGCATTCCCGAGCCATGAGCGACTCCGGCCTTCTCTCGGAGACGCTAATCCTTTCTGTAAACTGAAAGCGAGAGGAAGAAGGCGCCCGAGAAAACTGGGCGTTCTTCGCTGCGCCCAACCAAATATGGAAGAAAATAAGATAAACACAAGCGGGACAGAGCTCAGAGTAACAAGTGGCGGAGCTTCGGTGCCCGGTGAGAGATCTTTTCCACTCCGTGTGCCACGGACTGGCGGGGGCACTGGCAGCGCCGCGCTCGCAGGCCTCAGGTAAACAGTTCGACTCTCGGGTCGGGGATGATTCATTTGCCAATGTCCGTCCTCAGTTTTAAAACGTAAATATCGCGCCAATTAAAAAGTTATAGGAATAATTCTCAAACGTTCAGGCACACCCAGAAGGAGAAGGAAAAAAGTTGGAATTTGTTTTTTCTATCGAGAAGAACGTTTACCAGAAACGTTTGATATGTGCTTCAGGCCTCACAAGGAGTGCAGAAAGCGCTACATAAATAGACATACTATTCCTCGTGTGTAGGGGATTGCCCTTGAAGCCGTGGATCTAAGAGCTTTGTAAGCAAGAAAAAGATTAAACTGGAACACCACCCAGGCACCCCCCAAAATACCCACCTGTTAACCCTGCCGCAGGGCCCCGTCTCACTCCCATTAACGTTTTGGAGCCGCTGCTACCGTGGCTGGACTAGACAGGGGCCGTACTCGTAGCCAGGGGTGGGCATCTGCTGCTCCCGCACAAGCAACCCCCTCTGTTTCTAGCTTTCCTTTGCTTGGAGCAAACACGTCCTTCTGCGACCTCCATGTGAACTTTAATTCAACTGTCTGAGGGGCAGTGACTGATATGTTGACTGCATGAAAGGATCGGCCGCTTACCCAATTATGTATCTTGGAGCCACCTTGTGTGCATGCCGGCACCAGGAGGTGTCCAGTGCGCACTGCTGTAGAGTGATGTGTGATAAACTCAATCCAGATGTGCTGCGGGGGTGTCGGTGTGGAGCCGTGCTCTGCAAATGATGCCCAATGTCTACTGATCCTTTAGTGTGACGTGGGAGTATACCCTGACCTGGATGTGGTGATCAGGTGGTGAACACTACCAGCTAGATGGCTTGGTGCTCTGCTGGGTGTATGATGATGGCCAAGCTGTACCATTGATGTCTTCGGTGTAAAGCCACGATGGAATGGGCATGAATAAATCCTAGAACAAGACGTGGTGAAATGCAGGTCTCTAAGCCTTAGCAGCTGTTTGTTTAGGAAATTCCACCATCACCAGCTTCGATACTTGGAGAGTGTCACGGTCGTGATTCACTACACACAGCATTCAGAGGCTCATTTGACTTTAGGACTGTGGCAGCCTCCGGAGATTCAGAGGAGTGACCGATGATCTTTAGACTGGAGCACGTGCTAAGGACACTGTTGAATGAGTACACAGAGCGCTTGGACAGCCGCCTTGTACAACACACTGTGTACAGCTGAACAGCAGAAGCACGCAAGCCCACAGAGGAGCTGGGCCAATAGAACGGACATGAGACACCCCTACTCGAGATTTATAGGAGATTTCGCAGGTGGCCATGTCATTTTTTTTAGATTTGTGTGGATCACAGCTGCTATGAGCACAGACGCGATTTGCTCTCCATGGCAATGATCACTGAGGTCCTGTTGCAGAGGAAGTTCGCTCAAACAAGATGAAACGTTAACTGGCTAAATAAAATAGTACTTCACCGGAATACCAAAGTACTCAAGCATTGGGAGGATGGCCAACACTGAAATAAGTCATATTGTCAATAAATATTGTGGCAAACAGTAGACAAAGGAGAATTTGAAGCCTCAAGGATATGAAAGAAGGACAGAGCAGCCGTAATCACTAGGTTTCTCTGAGAAGTTCCTCAATACAGGTAATTCAGAAGGTAACTGTGCCTCCAATGCCCAAGCACACATAGCCTTCTGTAAAGTGGCCATAAAGGCATTCAACACGAAACAGGCACAACTGAACAACATTTTCACAGAGGTCCAGGGATTCGAGAACGAAGGGTTATGATCAGCAAACAATTTCCCAGATTGTAAAGCACTTTTACAAGACAAAAGTGCAGGCGTATCTACTTATGGTTGTTTCTACAGCTGGATTTCCCAGCAGTAGTTCAAGCATCAACAATATTAACAAAAATAATAGTGCTGCAGGGTCAAACAAAGTGTGTTGTGCTACAGTTGAAAATTAGGAGCCCATGAGCAACGAGTGGCACTTCACATTGTTCTGAGCGCAGGGGCAAAGTCACCGTCATATATATTCGTAAAGAACAGATTTTATTATATTACTCAAATAAATGTGACCATGGAGGCCTGAGCGCCTACACTGTAATCCGAATTCATGACCAACAGGTCAACAAATATGAGCATCAAGTACGTAAGACCCTGAGGCATCTTGTCATCAGACCTGGTATACACATATAAACTGAAGGTATAGATGTCTGCAGGACTGCGGGGCAGCAGGTGACAGCGAGAGGGTATCTAATTGTTTATTCCAGAGTTTGTATCTAGCATGACGAGGGCAACAGGATAAACCACAGTGGAAGCTGTGAAGATTCAAAAGGGTGAAATATAAAGGAAACCAACCAATGGATGTGGGAAGCCTCTGGTCAGAAACAGCAAGACACATCAGGGCTGACGGCGCTGTACGGGAGCCTCTAGAATAGCTACGATTAGCTGTTCACAGTGGCAAGGCTGAGGCCCTCTTCTGTTGCATTAGCTTCCCTTTCATTAAAGAAATGGCGCCCAAAGATTAAATCAGCTTAAGGTCCTGGGCGACACAGGAAACACAAAGCATGAAGCAAACAATTAGGAGACAAAGACCCTAATTGCCAAAGGGCAATCTTAAATTAGGACTCAAATTAGATGTCATATCTGAGACAACACAGGAATAATCTCAAGAAAAAGTAACCTGGCCCATTTCACAGGAACTGAGAACAGGACCATTGAATAAAGGTTACTGTGTGAGATAATTAACATCTATAGAAGTGCACTCTACAGAAATTATAATTGTTATTACAGGTCTTTTCAGCAGAACCGGAATCAGGGTACAGGATGGTCAAGAGATGATCTGACCACCGGGTGCCAGAGGTTGTGTCTGCTGACAAGAGTTACCTTTGTACTCGGAGGTTTCTCAGGAGCTCAGTTCACTCAAGCAGGTACACGTGATAGGAGCTGTACCTGCGGGCTTAATGCTCAGATGACTGTGGTGAAGAAGCCTCGAGTGGAAGCAGAAGCTACCAGAGGCCAATCAGGGTGCGCCTTGCTCAGATCGATACAACGGCCAGTCTCAGTTGTTTTTTTGACCATACTATTGCACAGCAAAATTCACCAGAAGCACGTGGAACGGATGACGAAGTCTTAACAATGTGAACTGCCTCATTTAAGATGCAAGGTGAGGAATTTTTACAATGGTGGGAGTCTCTCAGTAAGACATTGTCAGTACCCCCTGGTCAGTCATTTGTTGGAGTGCACGACCCTAAAGGCAGCTCCTGAACAGATCACACTATCAACGGTTGGCTAGAAGTTCTGTCATACTTATAGCGATAACACAGTAGTTGTCATAGCACTAACAATGGTTCACAACAACTTAGTTCCTGTTTTTCTGGCACAGTGACATGAGGCAAATTACCCGAACTACTAGAATGCACCAGCAGAGGTAGCAGAGAGCTCAGCACTGGCTAGCAAGAACTGCCCACCTCTGAAAGAGAAAGATGAAAAGGACGACATCTACTAAATATTGCTTAACAGGCGAGGCACTCTGACTTCCAGCAGAGTAATCGCTCAAACGATTCCAAGGTTTACTGTACTGCTGGCCACACTGGTGCTGGGGAAAAGACAGGAACCTGTGTAAGACAGTTGTCGGCTAACAAAGGAGGTTTGGCTATCTCTAAAAAGTTCAAAGTCAATGCCTCACAGCTGATTGTCAAGCATTACACAGGACCTTTGGTGTACTCTCAAAAACATAGTCCTGGGCGTGCTGAAATAACCAGAACACATGGCGTATCCTCCTAAGTGTGATCAGGATATTTAAACTTTTCCTGAACATCTGGGACACCCTCCAAAACACTGTCCTGATCGTTAGGGTAAAGGCAGCAGCGTTCCCTTTAGAATGGCAGACATTGCTTGTGAAGGGCAGAGCTCCTTTTAAAAAGACAGGACACTGCAGCCTGCAGAGTCGTTCTAGGCTCACGATGCTACTTTCAATTCCCTCCAGAACCTGTACTGATCAAAGAGCAAGAGTATTTCATGTGTGTAGTCCAAGCGCTTACACATCTGAAATGATGGAAGTCCAAAGACAAAAATGCTATATGGTGAAGATCTGTGCAACAGACTAGGAAAATTAAAAGGATATATTGCACTGTAAGTGTCAAATTTGATCCTAGCATGTAGGCAAAAAGAAAAACAACTGAAAGGAGACAATATCTAGGGAAAACCGCAGCGATGCTCTCTAAGTTCATGAAGGGATCTGCCACTGGGGAAAACTGGGAGAGCCACCGACGGACATGATGATGCACACCCCACCCTAAGAAGTGGAAACTATCTGTCTAAGATAGTGAAAAACCAGTGAGAACCCAGATGTTCTGGATACAGTCGACAATTAGTCACTGAACCACATCTCGCCTATGGAGACCAACCTCATCTCCTCCAACATGTAGTTATTAATAATGTATAATGCTATGCTAGCAATTCTGCGCCTGGACTACAATATGGGATGTTGTTGTGTCATGTAAGCGTGAGGAAACCCAAGGGAATCCTGGAGGACAAACTGACTTTTGAGATGAACATTCCAGCGTTCCGCAAAGGATGGGGCAGATCTTAGCATTGCATGGCTGACTTCCACTCCCACAACTCCAGAACCGAGGCCAAACACCCCCACATCAATCCACCCTTGTGGGAAAGCGATAGTGTTGCGCTGACAGAGGAATGCTACAGCAAAAAACGGATGCCAAGCACAGCCAAACGCAAGGAAAACTGTGTTACTGATTTCAATACAACCACTGCACATTCTGTAACCTCTAACAATGACTTAAGACCCACAGAAAACCTCTACTCCCCTGGTAGTTAACATGGAGGAAATCAATTGGACATTAATATAATCTTTGCAGAACAGTGGTCTATATAGCATGCACCAGCAACATGTCATCGTATAGCACCTCCCTCTTTCCACAATTCTTGGACCTGCTAGAGCTGGAACAGCCATGGGACAGAACTGCTGAGGGAGGTCACTGCTGCTCAAAACACTGGAAAAAGGAGCGAGCTGGGAAAACATGCCACCTGCTTATCACCTGCCAGGCTTCCACCCGGCACTACCAGCAGCCCCCTACACATGCTCTTTCAAAGGACCCTCAACTCTCTCTTCAAGAAGCCTTTTACTTATGTCCCTTCAAAGAACACTACTTGCTCCTTCTACCAACCCATCACCTATGCTTCTTCTGGGAACCCTCCTTCTCTGCCACTAATACCACCCCTTCCTCCACTACCACTTATGCTAGCCCTCCTCTACTGCTGTATATACCAGCCCTTCTCCCCTGCACCACTGCTCCTTCAAGGAGTTCTCCTCCACTGCTGCTTATACCATCCATCCTCCCATGCTCCACCAAGGAGCCCTCCTCCACTGCTGCTTATGCCAACCATCCTCCTATGCTCCCTCAAGGGGCTCTCTTCCTCTGGTGCTTATACCCACCCTCCTCCACTGCTCCTTCAAAGAGCCCTCTTCCTCTGCTGCTAATACCGCCTTCACTCCTGCTTATACCAACCATCCTCCTAGGCTCCCCTCCCTCGAGGAGCCCTCCTCCACTGCTGCTAATGCCAACCATCCCCCTATGCTCCCTCAAGGGTCTCTCATCCCCTGCTGCTTGTACCAACCCTCCTCCACTGCTGCTTGTACCAAGCCTCCTCCACTGCTCCTTAAAAGAACCCTCCTCCACTACTGCTAATCCCAACATTCCTCCACTGTTGTTTATACCAACCATCCTCCTATGCTTCCTCAAGGAACCCTCCTTCATTGTTGTTTATACCAACCCTCCTTCTATGCTCCTTTAGGAAGCCCTCCTCCACTGCTGCTAATACCAACCCTCCTCCACTGCCGCTAATACCAATCCTCCTCCACTGCGGCTAATACCAGCCCTTCTCCACTGCCGCTAATACAAACACTCCACCACTTCTCCTCCAATGAGCCCTCCTCCATTGCTGCTAATACCAGCTGTCCTCCACTGCTCCTTCAAGGAGCCTTCCGCCACTGCTGCTTACATCAACCATCCTCCTATGCTCCTTCAAGGAACCCTCTTCCACTCCTGCTTACACCAAACATCCTCCTATACTACTTTAAGGAGCCCTCCTCCACTGTTGCTTACACCAACCCTCCACCACTGCTGTTTATAACAACCGTCCTGCTATGCTGCTTCAGAGAGACCTCCTCCTCCACTGCTACTTATACCAACCCTCCTCCACTGCTGCTAATACCAACCCTCCTCCACTGCCGCTAATACCAACCCTCCTCCACTGCTGCTTACACCAACCATCCTCCTATGCTCCTTCAAAGAGCCCTCCGCCAGTGTTACTTATACCAAGCATCCTTCACTGCAGCTAATATCACCCCTCCTCCACTGCTTCTTCAAGGAGCCCTCCTCTACTGCCCCTTACACCAATCCTCCTCCACTGATCCTTCACGGAGCTCTCCTCCACTGCTGTTACACCAACCATCGTCCTACGCTCCCTCTAGGAACCCTTCTCCGCTAATACCAACCCTCCTCCACTCCTGCTTATACTAACTCTTCACCAGTGCTGCTTAGACCAACCCTCCTTCAGTGCTGATTGTACTAACTCTCCTCCATCTCTTATAGTTCTTTTAGAAATCCCATTCCACTTCCATTTATACCACCCCTACCTTATGTACCCTTTCTAGGAACCTACCTCCATCCTCCATTATCGCTTATACCAACCCTACTCATATGCTCCTTCCAGGGACTCTCATCCACTGTCACTTACACCAATCCTCCTCTTATGCTCCTTCTAGTAAGCTCCTCCCTGCCGCTTACACCAACTATCCTCTTATGCTTCTTCTAGATAGCCTCCTAAACTCCCACGTATACCAACCCTCCCTTATGCACTTCCTAGGAAACTCCCCTATACTTCTGCAGATACTAACCATTACCCCATGCTCATTTTGAGGACATTTCTCCAATGCATCTTACTCCAACTACCCTCTTATGCTCCTGCTAGGAGCCTTCCTCCACTGCTGCTTGTTTCAACCCTCCTCCACCTGATATTAAGCCACCCCCGATGCTCTATCTGGAAACTCCCCAAATGACCCTTGAGCAACTCTCCATTTATTTTTTAGGAGCCCACTACAGTCCTCTAACTCTGCCGTTTCCTACCTCCAGCTTTCACCAAACTCACCTATAAATGCTTTCCGCTGTTCACAACTTAGTCTCTTCCCCCTGCCACTGTCCCTTCCAGCAAACTCCCAACCCTTCTTGTCAGACTGCTGCTGGCAGAGGCAGTGGTGAGGAACTATCTCTGCTCTTTCCGGCAGCCCCCGTCACTTCTCCTCAAGCATAAATCCAAATTTGCCCCTTCTAACTCTTCACGTGACTCCATCTAGTTAGCCTCTACTGCTACCCTTGCTGAAAGTCCTCCCTTTTTGGCTCCAATGTTCTGCCCCTCCACAACCTTTCAGGAGCTTCCACCTCTACCTCTTTCGGAAGGCCTCCAAGGGTTATTGTGCTGTGGACTGTACAAGGGGTTCTTTCTCAAGTCGTTGTCCATTTCTCACCTGAGCTCTGTGGACAAAAACAACAGCAATGGGCACCTGAGTGCTTACAAATGCATCAGGATAAATGCAGAAGAGAGGTCCACACATGGACATGGCGGGTGCTCAAACTATCCGTAGAGGACTGTTGATGCTTGGAAAGATTTAACTGATCTCTGGCAGGCAAGTTTGCAGATGTAGCCTAAACCACAAAGGATGACAGCTATGGTTATGTGGCCATATACACGTTAATAACGTAGTCTAGGAAGGCACATGTCTCTTGCCTCTATAGCATTGGTAGGATTGTGCCCATGCCATCTTTTGCTGCAACAAGACCATTGCTGAGATTCCAATTTATTTCACTATGACATTGCCAGTGGTTCAGGAGGTTGCAGCACCAGTGTATTCATGTAACTTCAACATATCTATTAATTGTCTGGTGTGTGTGGCCTTATGTTCTCAGAAACCTTGTGCTCACTCACTGATTGACCCAGAACTCATGGTTAGACTTCACTATGTGAAAGTCATTCCATTCTTCTTTTCTGGGAGCAAAGTTACAGATGTTTGCCACCCAAGTTAAGGGAAGAGCAGACCAATTTTCATTGTCCCAAAAAAAGCCAGCTGGTTCACTACTAAACTCCAAGAATCCAAACGCACCTGCAGGCGCCTATAGAAGAAATGGAGAAACAGCAAAACTAGTGAAGGCCTCACATCTTTCAGAGTCGCCATTGCCACCCATCCAGAACGCAAAAAAAGCCTCACTCCGTGAATGCATCAACACCTCCCCACACAACACGAGAGAACTCTTCACGATAATCAACAAAGTCACCAGTCCTCCCTCCGAAGCCACCAACATCCACATATCGCAAGATCTCTGTGACCAACTGGCCACTTTCTTGCACCACAAGATTAAGGCCATATTTGACAACTTCCTCCCGCAGAACGCACCCAGCGTTAGAACCTACAACCGACTCAGCTCTGCAGAACCCACCCAAACCATCCACAGCTGGTCCACGTTCACCACAGAAGAGACTGAAATCATCATGAACAGCATTCACTATGGTGCCTCAACGGACACCAGTCCTCACCACATCTACACCAGAGACAGTGCATCCATCACCCCCGAACTCCGCAAGACCCTGAACTGCTCCATCACAACAGCCATCTTCCCCGAAGATTGGAAACACGCTGAAGTCCGCCCCCTCCTGAAGAAACCCACAGCTGACCCATCAGAGATCAGGAACTTCCGACCCATCTCGCTGCTACCCTACCCAGTCAAAGTCTAGAAAAAGCCATAAACTCACAACTGCGACAACTCCTCAAGGACAACAACCCTCTGGATACCACAGCAACCACAATACAGAGACAGCTCTTCTTGCAGCCACCGATGACATCCACACACTCTTCGACTGCGGACACACTGCAGCACCCATACTCCCCGACCTCTCAGCAGCCTTCGACACAGTCTCCTACAGCACCTTATGCACCAGACTCCACGATGCAGAAATACGCAGAAAAGCCTTGCAATGATCCACTCCTTCCTCACCGGAAGAACACAGAGATTCAGGCTCCCACCTTTGATATCCAAACCAACAGAAGTCAGCTGCGGACTCCCTCAGGGATCCTCCCTGAGGCCAACTGTCTTCAACATATACATGGCCCCGCTGGCAGCCATCATCAGAGACCACGAAATGAACATCGTGTCATACACCGATAACACACAACTCATCATATCCCTCACTGAAGACCCGGACAAAGCTAAGAAGAAGTTTCACACCGGGATGAAAGCCGTCGCCCCCTGGATGAGGGAGAGCTGCCTCAAGCTCAACTCGGAAAAGACCAAGCTCATCATCTTCGGAAACTCCACCACAGCCTGGGACGACTCCTGGTGGCCCACATCGCTCAGTGCATCACCTACTCCGACTGACCACGCCCACAACCTAGAAATCATCCTCAACTCCTCCCTATCAATGACCCGACAGGTAAACGCAGTCAACTCTCCCTGCTGACACAGCCTCCGCCAACTCAGTAAAATCTTCAATTGGATCACAGTCAACTGCGGCAAAACAATCACCCACGCTCTAGACACGAGCAAGCTCAACTACGGCAACACACTCTACGCCAGCACCACAACAAAGCACATCAAGAAACTACAACTCATCCAAAACACCGCCGCAAAACATGGCCTAAACCTCTCCTGCCAAGAACACATCTCCAAAAACTTGAAGACCCTCCACTGGCTCCCAGTAGAGAAGCAAATCAACTTCACACTACTCACCCACACCTACAAGGCCCTGCACAAAATCGGAACAGCCTACCTGAACCACTGCATCTCCTTCCATAACCCTGCCAGACCCCTTCGCTCCGCCCAGCACCCAGAAAGCCACCGCCGGAGGAATATCTTTCTAATCCCTGGCAGCCAAAAGCTGGAACAACCTGCCCACGTACAAAAGACAAAGCCCATCTCTCGCCATCTTCAGAAAGAACCTCAAAATATGGCTCTTCGAATGAGGCCCAGAACCACCACCAGCGCCTTGAGACCCTCACGAGTGAGTAGTTGCGCTTTACAAAAGCTGATTGATTGATTATATTTGAACAGCTCTTCCATCAATGGACACCTGGGGGTCATTGAGGTGGCCTGTAGGGACAGCCAGGTGTCTTTCTCTCCCTGGTGCCGAGGATGCACGTGGCATCACAGCCCAGACACAGGGCCAACTCCAATGCCACCTTTGTTCAGAGGTTATGGAAGTGACCACTGTTCTCCTTTAAACCAATCATTTTCCAAATATGAGGTGCAGCTGAAGTCCAAACACTGGAGAATAGCTGATGGGCTTCTTCATCCTTAATATGGCCACTGTTTATGACACCAGCAAGCAGAAGAGAGGAAAGTAATACTTGACGTTTCAGGCTGGCTCATGATCAGACAGCAAAGAGCTCAGCTGTGTCCTGGCAGGAAATGTCCCAAAACACCATGCCCCCCCCCCCAGTTAAAAAGTGATAACCAGGTTTAGCAACATATAATGACCTTTCCTCACCCCCTCTAACTTCAGGACTGCACTGAGCCAAAAAATACAAAACAACAGAACTTCGGTATCTTACACAAAGCTCCAGGAATAGAACTGTGCCAAACCTGCAGCAGGGTTCGGATTTGTGACTGCATCAATGGCAAGAGAGGACTAATCAGTCAATATGATGCATGCGTGGGGAGAACATAAAAGGAAGTGACTCCTTCCTCTCCAAGATCCTTTGGCTGGATAACAGAGATCCACACAAGAACACCAGGCTAAAAACCCACTGAGTAGGTGAAAGTATACCCAGACTGCCCATTCTACGACTCTGGCTTTTTCCCAGTGGGCTTCAGACTTGGATGTTGCTTTCAGAGTACAGTAGGCTGCCATGGCCCACCAATGTCCATATATCCACTTTCTAGTCCCTGACACCTGCAATGTGGGGTGGTTTGAACATTTTCCCAGGGCTGATTTTGGTTTCCAAGCCAGTCCTGGATGGAAGGTGAAGAAGCACATAAAAAAATCTACTAATCACATGTTTATTTTCAGTGTTGATTTTCGGCCCCTTAAGAAATGTTTACAAACCTAAGGGTGAACGGAAAGAAGGAGGAACATGAAATTAGGAGGGGTAAATGGAAATTACAACGTGGAGAGCTGGATGGAGAAATGAAAGCAAAGAATGTAAGAGTGACGAATAGCTCAATGTCTCAATAGCTCATGATGGCAACCATTTCATAGTATCTAACGTCTGCATGTTTGCAGCTAGATTCACTTCTGTGTAGTGTCATTTTGTGGTATTTTCTCACTTTAACCAAAGGTTATCTTGAAGTAAACCAAGTTATGATTATTTCTACTGGGGGAGAGCATGGCTCCCCATCTCTTGCACATATATATATTTTACTTCACTGTGGGCTGCCAAAACATGGCATCTGATTCAACTTGAATTGTAGCAATTCTGTGTTTCTACCTTAGAAACAGATTTTCAACATCCTCCAATAAGAAACAACAATCACTAGATTCATGCAAGTCAGTAGTCTTAGTTTTTTTGGTGTTGTGTTAATCTTCCAGTAGCTTTACTGTTTGGTTTCCAACCTCTGTTGTTCTGTATGATAGCAGCATTGACCCATTTAATGACAGCGACAGGTAGCTTACCTACCTTCCTCTTGCCAGTTGTCAAACGTTTGGGGTTTACAGACCGGGACGCAAAAACAGACATGGGATAAGACTTCCATATGATTTTCTCAAATCACAAGCAGAAAATGTCAACCTCCAGAAGTACGTCTATCATGGGAAAAGAAATAGACATTGACGCAGCCAAGAGGTTTGCATGTACACTCAAGCTCTGATAAAAGCAATTAAAAACACATCTGCTGCAGTGCACAATAAACGCATTGGCAATGCCAATAAGTCTAGCTTTAAAGGAATGTAGTATGATAATGTGAAGCATTACAAATTGGATAGCGTGGGAATAGATATGTATCTGAGTGGCAGCAAAGAAAAGTATAACAGTATTGGTGTGGGTTAAAGGTAAGATAACAATTATACTATGAAGCCAGACCTAAAAATCCATGTAGTTTAAAAACTGCAGTAAATGACTGCCCTTCTTCCATCTGTGCTGCTGCCATCTATCTAAGACACTTTCACAGCATTATAATGTCATGTGTGCGCCGGAAAGTACGAGCATAGGCATCTGGATAAATAAACAATCATCACAGCTGCGCGGAGGGCAAGTACTTTTTTAAGAAAGCTCACAATACCTGGCCAATCAAAACATGTACTCCTGGCTCCCAACATGTGGGCGGTGCCAAAGCCCCTCTTAGTGATATATAATTGTCTAGAGACAGCTGTGCCGTCAAGTCAGGCCATAAAAAGGATTGTGTGGTGTATATAATGCATGGATGAGATAAAGGATTAAATGTGTGATAACAGCGTTTATTTTCAGATAAAAATAGTTCCCCATACGTTCGGATGGGGCAGAAAGATGCAGCTAATATAGGAGATTTTGATTAAAATACTCCTGTGGGCTAATCCAAGATGTGAATAACAATATCTTAAACCAACGGCTGAAGGTTCTTGAAACAAAGAAGAAAATGGCTGCAGAAGCCTTTACCAAAGCCCCTGAGAGTAAGTACAGAAACCAATATGTTTGCCATGAATGTGACACATCAAACCTAAAAGCAACAACTAGTTCCCTTTTTAGTAACACACGGCAGACAGGTGAAAATGTACAAGTTCTTTGGGGCCGTTCTGAATGTGAATTTTGCATTTCAGCAATTATCTGATGAAATTGAGGGTTGGGTTAAACAAACATGGATGAGCTGTTAAGAGAGGAAACTGTTTCTTCACTGCACTGCCTATTTCACAGTTGTATAATTACGCACTTAGCCTCGTCAGTAAAAACGACACGCCGCAAGAGTGAAAGCAGGCCTTCTGCTTGGCTAGGTGAGAACTGACAGATTGCATGCCAGTAAAGCTTTCTCTGGCGGACGATTACAAGAGTCGCCCTTCGCACCCAGCTCTTAGCGCAAGATGGCGGAATACCATTTCGATCAGTTTCGAACTGGGCTTCAAGTGTACACTTCAGACTACACTGGCCTGAGATGGAGGCGGCACACCACGGCTACCACAGCGTCTAAACCTTGTAACCGGACACAAGCAAACATATGTTGCCAAATTCACTCTAGACAGGTTTCTTTTAAAGTAATTACATTTCTGTTAATATAATAAGACTGGCTGCCCTTTCGAGAACTTCAAATGAGGTCTAATAGCAACTGAAGGAGCTGGGGTATACCATCTCATCGGAAGGGGTTCTCTTTCATATTATGACAAAGGTCGAGTACAAG
This sequence comes from Pleurodeles waltl, assembly GCF_031143425.1. NCBI lineage: Eukaryota > Metazoa > Chordata > Amphibia > Caudata > Salamandridae > Pleurodeles > Pleurodeles waltl. The sequence goes on along the minus strand of NC_090445.1, from coordinate 160,486,446 downwards.
CAGGAGGTACTACGAGGGTTACTGGAATTCTGCAATCTTTCACTGTGGTTTTGCAGCACTTGTGAAACAAGCTGCCATCTCCTGCATAATTTTCAGATTTTTAACGAAAAATATTTTTTGTCTAGGTCAAAGGATCAAAACTTACTTAAACATATACCATACATGTTGCTGTGCATTGGAAGGCCTGTAACAATGCACAGTTAAAGGATCAAAACTTACTTAAACATATACCATACATGTTGCTGTGCATTGGAAGGCCTTTTGTCATGTAAAGGCAGGACACCTTTCGGCTGTTGATTGCAGTATTTAGGTGTTAAACTGATGTTAATTAGGTGAAATCTTTGCCCATGCAATGTTAACATGTATAACAACCATTGGCAGAGCCCACAGGTTTTGCCTATACAAGAACTATTGGCTTGGCAACGTGTTTTTACCATGTTGTACACCACTGTGGCTGCTGTTCAGCATGGCTAAACGTTAGTATTGTGGAGTTGGGGAGTAGTGTTATAAAGTGGATTTGTTGGAGTAGAGTGGAGAAAATGGAATAGAGTGTCACAGAATTCAGTGGTTTGGTGGCAGAGTGTCGTAGAGTGCAGTGGAGTCCGGTAGAGTGGAGTAGGGTAGAATATGGTGGAGTGAGTTGTAGTGGCTTAAGGTAGTCTGGTGGATTGGAGTGAAGTGGACTGGATGAGGTAGATTGGAGTGGAGTGGACTGAAAAGGGATGAGGTGGATTGGATTGGAGCGGGGTATATTAGATTGGACTGGGGTTGGTGAATTGAACTGGACTGATAGGACTGGGGTGGGGTGGACTGGGGTGGGTTGGAATGAGGTGCTTTGGAGTGGGGTGGATTTGACTGGACTGGATTAGACTGAACTGCAGTGGGGTGGATTGGACTTGAGTGGCTTGGATTGGATTCACTGGATTGAAGTGGGGTGGACTGGAGTGGGGTGGGTTGGACTGGACTACAGTGGGGTAGACTGGACTAGAGTGGGGTGCATCAGAATAGGGTCAATCAGAGTGGGGTGGATTGGATTGGGGTGGACTGGATTGGAGTGAAGTAGGTGGATTGGAGTGGGGTGAATTGAAATGGGGTGGGTGGATTAGGGTGGGGTGCACTGGAATGTGGTGGATTGGATAGGGGTGGGCTTGCTTGGAGTGGACTAGAGTGCAGTAGATAGGATTGGACTGGGGTCAGGGGACTGAACTGGCCTGATAGGACTGGGGTGGGGTGGGGTGGACTGGGGTGGAGTGGATTAGGGCAGGGTAGATTGGACTGGAATGGGGTGAATTAGAGTGGATTAGATTGGACTGCAGTGGGCTGGATTGGACTGGAGTGGCTTGGATTGGATTTAATGGATTGGAGTGGGGTGGACTGGACTGGAGTGTGGTGGACTGGACTAGGGTGGGGTGGTCTGTACTAGAGTGGGTTGGATTAGTGGGGTGGATTGGGTGGGGTGGACTGGATTGTGGTAGAGTGGGGTGGACTGGATTGTGGTAGAGTGGGGTGGACTGGATTGTGGTAGAGTGGGGTGGACTGAAGTAAATTGGATTTAAATAGAGTGGGTGGTTTGGAGTGGGGTGAACTGAAATCGGGTGGGTGGATTGGGGTGGTGTGGACTGGATGGGAGTGGGTGGGTGGAATGCATTGAGGTGTGGTGGACTGGACTGGATTGGGTTTGACTGGAGTGCAGTAGATTTGAGTGGGGTGGGGTGGACTGGAGTGGAGTGGAGTAGACTAAATCGCAATTGGGATGGATTGGTCTGGAATGAGGTGCTTGGACTGAATGGGGTGGATTGTATTGGGGTAGATTGTGGTGGGGTGGATTGGAGTGGTTTGGATTTGAGTGAGATTGATTTGTAGGGTGGAATGGATTGGAGTGGGGTGGGCTGGATTGTGGTAGAGTGGGGTGGACTGGATTGTGGTAGAGTGGGGTGGACTGAAGTAAATTGGATTTAAATAGAGTGGGTGGTTTGGAGTGGGGTGAACTGAAATCGGGTGGGTGGATTGGGGTGGTGTGGACTGGATGGGAGGGAGTGGGTGGGTGGAATGCATTGAGGTGTGGTGGATTGGACTGGATTGGGTTTGACTGGAGTGCAGTAGATTTGAGTGGGGTGGGGTGGACTGGAGTGGAGTAGACTAAATCGCAATTGGGATGGATTGGTCTGGAATGAGGTGCTTGGACTGAATGGGGTGGATTGTATTGGGGTAGATTGTGGTGGGGTGGATTGGAGTGGTTTGGATTTGAGTGAGATTGATTTGTAGGGTGGAATGGATTGGAGTGGGGTGGGCTGGAGTGCGGTGTATTGGATTGGGGTGAGGTGGAGTGGACTGTATTTGAGTGGCGTGGATTGGAGTGAGATTGATTTGTGGGGTGGAATGGATTGGAGTGAGGTGGGCTGGAGTGGGATTGAGTGGATTGGGGTAGAGTGGACTGGATTTGAGTGGGGTGGATTGTGGTGGATTTGACTTCAGTGGAGTGGGGTGAATTGGATTGGAGTGGGAAGGTATTTTTGGAGTGGGATGGATTTTTGGAGTGGGATGGATTTTTGGAGTGGGACGGATTTGAGTGGGGTGGATTGGAGTGGGATGAATTGGATTGGTGTGGTTTGGACTAGATTGGAGTGGGGGGGATTGCTGTGGGGGTGGATTGGAGTGTGGTAATTGGGCTAAAGTAGAGTGGATTAAGGTGGTTTGGAGTGGGGTGGATTAAGGTGGAACGAATTGGACTACAGTGAGGTGGATTCAGGTGAATTGGATTGTAGTGGGATGGATTGGAGTGGGTGGACTGGGTTGGAATGGGGTGGACTGGGTTGCGGTGGATCAGAATAGGGAATTTTATTAGAGTGGGGGCGATTCAGTTGGACTGGGTTTGTGTGGGGTGGTTGGACTGAGGTACATTGGTTTGGAGAGGGGTGGACTGTAGTTGGGGTGGAATTAATTTGAGTGTTTGGATTGGGTTGGACTGGATTGGTGTGGGTGGATTGGGATGTACTGGATTTGTGTGGGGTGGATTGTGGTGGACTGGAGTGGGGTGAAATGGGATGGAGTGGGGTGGATTGGAATCAGGTGAGGAGAGGTGGAATGGCTTGGAGTGGGGTGAATTGGATTGGGGAGAACTGAGTAGAGCAAATTGTTTTGGATTGGCGTGGGGAAGGTTAGAGTGGTCCAGGTTGTTTGAGATTGGAGTGCAGTAGATTGGGATTGGAGTGAAGCAGGTTGTTTTGGAATGGAGTGGGGCAGATTGAAGTGAGCAGGTTGTTTTGGCTTTCAGTGGTGCATATTAAAGAGAGGCAGATTGTTTTAGATTGGAGCGGTGCAGATTTTTTCTTATTTGGGGTTTATTGTTTTGGATTGGAGTGCGGCAGATTATTTTGCACTGGAGTGGGGCAGATTGGTTTAAATTGAAGTTGGGCAGACTGATTTAGATTGAAGTTGGGCAGATTGGAGTGGGGCAGAATGTTTTGGATTGGAGTGGGGCAGATTGTTTTGGATTGGCATTAGGAAGATTGGAGTAGTGCAGATTGTTTGGGATAGGAGTGGGGTAGATTGGGATTGGAGTAGGGCAGACTGATTTAGATTGGAGTTGGGCAGATAGTTTAGGATTGGTGTTGGGCAGACTGCTTTAGAATGGAGTGAGGGAAGATTGTTTTAGATTGCAGGGATGCAGATTGTTCTGGATTGGAGCAGGCCAGATTTATTTTTAGATTGGAGCTGGGCAGATTGGCTTGGATTGGACTGGGGCAGACTGACTTAGATTGGTGTCGGGCAGGTTGTTTAGGATTGGTGTCGGGCAGTTTGGAGTTGGGCAGACTGCTTTAGATTGGAGTGGGGGAAGATCGTTTTAGATTGGAATGGGGCAGATTGTTTTGGATTGGAGTGGGCAAATAGGAGTAGGATAGATTGTTTGGGATTGGAATGGGGCAGATTATTTGTGATTGGAGTGGGGCAGACGGCTTTGAATTGGAGTGGGGCAGATTGGCGTGGGTCACATTGTTTGGGATTGGAGTGGGACAGACAGAAGTGGGGCAGATTGTTTTGCACTGGAGTGGAACAGATTGTTTTGGATTTTGAGTGGGGGCAGACTTAAGTGGAGCAGATTGTTTTGGATTTGAGTGGGTCAGATAGGAGTGGGGCAGCTCGTTTTGGACTGGGGTGGGGCAGATTGGAGTGGGGCCAACTAAAGCGAGGCACATTCTTTTAGAAAAATGGCAAAATAGTGATATAGCACTGCTTCAAAATGTGTCGCAAAATTTGCCTTTTCTTGACGGATAATTTGCTCCTCCTTTGCTGCATAATTCCAGTGGGGAATGAACATCAAAACTCATATTAAGAGGTCAGAACTTATGTTTCAACATCAGACTATGACCACAGAGTAAGAGACAGAAATGCAGAACAGGGAGGGGGAGAAGAGGGAAAATTAAAGACGAAAAGGGGGACCAGGACAAAAGCTGTCAGCAAAGTTGAAAACAAGCATTTGCAATGCAATGGGTCTCGCATTTACTCGAGTTAAAGTTATTAGCGTTGTAAACTCCTAACCGGACTTTACTTGCCACATAAACTGAAAAGTAAAACAGTTTCACATAAGTGAGCCGATGGCCGCCGTGAGTGCAAAGGAAACACACAAAAGGAAACAAGTTCGCCCGCAGTGAAACGTATAGGCAAAAGTGCATTTATCTATGTAACTGGGAAAAGTGCAAATATCCATGTAACAGGGTCGATGTCATGCAAAGCGCTCTACTAATGCCCAGCGTGATTGTGCTGCCTACGAAATAAAGAGAAAAAATTGTGCAGAAACCATACGGACACATGGAGCTTCGTATGTTTTCAGTAGTTGTCCGGTGCACTGGAGGCGGGTTAAACACCAAAAAAAAAAAAGGCATGACGTATGCATGACTTTCACTAATTAAATCAAGCTAATTTTAAAAGGCAAGCCCACGAACAAACCAAAGTGATAGGCTTGACATGGGTGTGGTCAAAAGCCCACGGAGATTACACCAGGGACAGCGCGCTTCGCGCTCGACCCTAAAGGAACTAAAAGAGTTGGATAAAAGAGATAGGAAGTGTAGGGATGTGAAATAAAGAGGTACGAGTTGCATCAAAATAGGCAGCCTTGTTATTTGTCAACCTCAGCATTCGGCAGCGTCGGTGGCCGACTCCTAAGGCAAACCTTGGGCGACTACACTTATTTTAAGTATTTACTAGGGACTTTTTTTTAAGGACAAATTAAGCACTTGTTATTGCTGGACGCCTGGCCATGATCTTGAGTGCCTGCATGTAATATTTTGCTTTTGGCATAAAAAAGGCAAAACTGATTAATGACGAGAAAAGCAGACCGTGCCCTCCCCGCGGGTGGTAACGCATTCGTACCACGTCACCGGGACGCAGAGGTGCGACAGGCATCATTCCTCACAGGAAGGCCTCCTTTGTTTTCAAGGTGGAACATATTCGCAGGTCGCAGGGGACCCCGCCTTCCAGCCATTGTGAAAGCCGACCCCTTCTGCCTTCTTAACATATTTCCGACATGAGGTAATGGGAACCGCTTCTATGGCTACGGCCGGGCTCCTTCACATCTGTCCAATCCTGCAGAAATGTCCCTCGTGTGCTGAAACATGCTGGTCAGATCTTCCGTGAGAGTGCTCAGTTATTTTTGTGTACTTCCGTAGTTAAAAAAAAGTCAGTTTAAACGGAATTTTCTGGGGGTGTTTACACAAAATTAATAAAAAATTAAAATTCAAAAATATGAAAAAACTAAGGTGTCGATGCCATCACCCTCCCACATCTGCACATCGAAAGTGGAACGACACAAGTTTCAATCCCTACTAGTTGAGTCAGTCTATCTTCTCTCTCTCAGCTCTGTTAATTAAGCAACAACTGTCATTTACAGCACTTAGGAAAGCAGAAGCGCGGCTTCAAGCCTCCATAAAATACAGTACGCATTATTAAGTGCAATAAAATAAACACAGTTTACTCTTGGGCCCCAGCCTGAGGGCTCTTGATAAAATAAGGTAACCGATCTTTCTGGAATGATACAACAAATGAGTACCTGTCCTCTTCCCAAAAAGTCCCCTTAAATGTCAATTTAACTTAGCAGTCAACGCCCATGGGGACCTCATCTTGCTTAAACAAGGCAAAAATCGAACAGACACGCCACTCTAGTTCTTTTTGACTTCGATACATTTTCCAGCAGATCCTCCCACAAACAATCAACACTCTATGCAAAACTTGGAAACTCCGTCCATGCAAGTCAAATTGAAGCAAGCATGAAAACACAGCGCTTAGCTCCTTGGAGGCAAACGTGCGCCATACACAAACAGAATAATATAAATAATAACAAAGCAGACGTTGATGCCAAATAAGGACTGTGGCTTGGCATAAAGAGTTAGCCCATCCACCCATCCAAACTTTCCCTCGTCCAACCCACATCAGTGCATTCATCCAGCAGGCCATCTACCTAACCCGTCCACACGTTCTTCCGTAACCTCACCCATTCACCCATTCATTCATCCAACAAATACACTAAGGCACACTTAAATCTACTCCAACCGTTTTCTGCCTTCATAAAATTTACTCCAATCAAAGGTTTTGAGGAGTAATCCTGGAAGAATTTTGCGAATTTCTCTTTACAAATACGCAAAGCACACTGGAAACAGGTTTTCTTTCTTTCTCTGATGGGAGTAAATGTCTGACCTAGATTGGAAAGGGCTGAGAAACGCTTGCGATTTCCTTCACACAAGCACGTTTGGCGTTTCCCAAACCTTCAGGGAATTTCTCCCTGAAAAGCTCATTTTCTCTCCCCGAGGAAAGAATTACTCTTTTATGAGTATAAGTCCACGCTTTGTGAGGCTTAAACACGCTGCCTTGTACAGGCGCGCACTTTTGTGGATTAGACATCAAATCCCCAGCTCGTCCCTTGACCTCATGCTATGGAACTGCGTAACTGCTTCGAAAACTTAAGAGCTATATATTAAAAAGATGTCATATCTTTGAGACAATATGTGTGGAAACTGCTCCATTTCCATCACCCAACCACACTGCCTCGCTCGTCTTTCATGGCAGTGACCGAGCAGCACAGGAGAGACAGGAAGAGGCGGACTACTGTGGAGAGGGCTACGACGAACAGCAGACCACATTATGGCCAAAAAAAGATGGCATCCGAGGTGCATCTGACGGCTCTTAATTGGCACTGCACATTGTAGAGACACATCACGAAGGCTTCCCTCTGTATCGATGGCCTCCCTCTCTAAAAAACAATGGCTTCCCTTTCTAAACGCCGACAGCTTCCTCCTCTTTACACCGATGGCTTCCCTCTAGGTACAGCGAGGGCTCTCTTTACACTGATGTTTTTCGTCTCTGTACATCAATAGCTTCCGTCTGTACACCGAAGGCTTCTCTTCTCTGCACACCGAAGGCTTCTCTTCTCTGCACACCGATGGTCCTTCTCTACACACCGATGGCTTCCCTCTTTACACACCGATGGCTTCCCTCTTTACACACCGATGGCTTCCCTCTTTACACACCGATGGCTTCCCTCTTTACACACCGATGGCTCCCCTCTTTACACACCGATGGCTCCCCTCTTTACACACCGATGGCCCCTCTTTACACACTGATGGCTTCCCTCTTTACACACCGATGGCTTCCCTCTTTACACACCGATGGCTTCCCTCTTTACACACCGATGGCTTCCCTCTTTACACACCGATGGCTTCCCTCTTTACACACCGATGGCTTCCCTCTTTACTCACCGATGGCTTCCCTCTTTACTCACCGATGGCTTCCCTCTTTACTCACCGATGGCTTCCTTCTCTACACACCGATGGCTTCCCTCTTTACATACCGATGGTCCTTCTCTACACACCGATGGCCCCTCTCTTCTCTACACACCGATGGCCCCTCTCTTCTCTACACACTGATGGCCCCTCTCTTCTCTACACACTGATGGCCCCTCTTTACACACCGATGGCTTCCCTCTTTACACACCGATGGCTTCCCTCTTTACACACCGATGGCTTCCCTCTTTACACACCGATGGCTTCCCTCTTTACACACCGATGGCTTCCCTCTTTACACACCAATGGCTTCCCTCTTTACACACCGATGGCTTCCCTCTTTACACACCGATGGCTTCCCTCTTTACACACCGATGGCCCTTCTCTACACACCGATGGCCCTTCTCTACACACCGATGGCCCCTCTCTACACACCGGTGGCCCTTCTCTACACACCGGTGGCCCCTCTCTACACACCGGTGGCCCCTCTCTACACACCGGTGGCCCCTCTCTACACACCGGTGGCCCCTCTCTACACAACGGTGGCCCCTCTCTACACAACGGTGGCCCCTCTCTACACAACGGTGGCCCCTCCCTACACACCGGTGGCCCTTCTCTACACACCGGTGGCCCTTCTCTACACACCGATGGCCCTTCTCTACACACCGATGGCCCCTCTCTACACACCAGTGGCCCCTCTCTACACACCGGTGGCCCCTCTCTACACACCGGTGGCCCCTCTCTACACACCGGTGGCCCCTCTCTACACACCGGTGGCCCCTCTCTACACACCGGTGGCCCCTCTCTACACACCGGTGGCCCCTCTCTACACACCGGTGGCCCCTCTCTACACACCAGTGGCCCCTCTTTACACACTGGTGGCTTCCCTCTCTCTTCACTGATGGCTTCCCACCTTATACACTGATGGCTTACTTCTGCACATTGATGGCTTCTTTCTCTATACACTGATAGGTTCCCTCTATATACTGATGATCTTGAAAAACCCAGGTCTCATATCATCATTCCACCTTCACTCCTGTAAGTCAGAAAATTACCGAAGACCTATCCCTTCAAACAGTACATCAGCGACCGGCAATTAAGGCCCACTTCTAGCTTGAGGTCCAACCTTGTGCAATGTTTTTTTTTTTCCATTGGTGAAGTTAGGCTAAGTTCACTATTGTCACCCTTTATGGAAAGTACTGGTTTGCCTTTGTACATAACGAATGTTTTTCGACAGCATTACAACTGTCTACCTTTTTGTACGCTCTTCTAGTTAAATGTTGCAGAATATGTGTCCCATACAAGTTTACCCTTTGTGGTGCCTTTCTATGTGCACTGAGCAGCAGAAGAACACCAAAGCCCTCATAACGAGTGCTGTCCCAATTCTAGTTTGGGTGGACACAGGAGTTTCTATACAAATTGCAATTACAAGTGTTGTGAACAATCTGCACCTTCAGGTTTGGATCCATGCACATTTTGCTAGGAAATACAGCCTGCAGCCCAGCCTCTGGGAACCTTAACTCTCCTCTGCTACTTTTGTTAGTTAATGGAGGCATTTTGCATTATTTGCAAACCATATACAATTAAAAGGACCATCTCAAGGCCGAGATGCCTTCCTTGGTCTGGGTTTTGACAGCCAGCTCTCGAACAAACCTATGCTTATTACACACTTGGGCTCTAGGGCCACCCCTTTCAATATAGTAGGATTGCACGATTCCTCTCAGGATAAAAACGTAAATCACATAAAACACCTAAACTATGCATTCACATCACATCCAAAAAGATACACCACCCCCGGATACCACAGAAGTTAACAAAACATACATATGGCTTTAATTCTCTTATATAAAAGCAATTTTACTTTTATATTCCATATAAAAAAACACTGTTAAGTTAAAAACACATGAACATCATAAAAAGTTATGATAACATAAAATTAAAACCATAAAAACCAATAAAATAATGGAGAATTAAGACAAAATAATTAGCCTTCATAAAACCAGCAAAACTGATTATTTTATCAACAGGGGTCCATGGCAATATTGTATCCCATATAAAGAGTCCCTCTGTGCCGGAGGTTCTGTTTTATATTCTGTCAACACGTTTTGGCGGACACTCTTACTAATAGCCACCTTCTTAAGGACTATACAATGTTTTCTCCCAAATAATTTCATATACCATCCGATGGTGATATAGATATTACGGCTATTGGGCTCCTATAGATTCTCCTCTAATCAAGGACGATATTCCTAATTTGTCGAATAGGAGAAACTTTTCATCATCAACTCTGATTTGAATCAAAGAATCCATTGCACTCTAACAGTGCAAATGCTCTAGTGATCAATATGTCCTTCACTGAACCCCAGTTCGAGTGCTGGATCCGTCCTGTATGGGAGTCCCTCTGATATAACATCCAAATACTTTTGGACCAAAGCCAAATACTTGTCACCTTGCAAGCATTAATGGTTTCAGCCCTGTCATAATGACCACTTGAGAGTACCTTAGATCGATTTCAATCCACCCATAGCATACCAATAGCTTAAAAAAACTCTCCCCTTTCAACCATTGGCTTTTTTCAACCAGTCACTTTCAGCCACTGGCTTCGGTCTTTGAGTGTCATTTCTTGGCTCAGCCCAGAGCAGTATTTATCTCTCTGCTAACGATATTGGCTGTTTGTATACATTCTTCTGCCTCTCTTTCACTTCTTGCAACGATTTGCATGAGAAACTAATTTATAGAAATAGCTAAAAAACAGGACTTTGATCAAAGGCCAGGTAGCCTTCAAGAACTACATACAGGGATAACAGAACTCACTGCCCTGTACACTCTACCCACACAGCTAGTTACCCCCTGGCTCAAAAGTTTTAGAAAATGATATTAAGGTGTGGGGAACAATGTTATAACATGCAATGATACAAACTCATACACTTTCGATATAACCTTTATATACCTTATTACCAGTTTATTGTACAATACAAAAAAAAAATATTGTGACAATAATGCCTGCTACATTCAAGACAATGTATGGCATGTTAACACTACCACATTTAATATTCAAGAATGCATGACAGGCACAGGACCTAGAAAAATCGACTGTTTGAATGGTAAAGCCAACAATGTGTGCTTGATCACCATGCTTTCTAGAAATTCCATGTTTTCTGACACCGTTTACATCAAAAGGGCATAGATGGTCTATTGTAACCACAGCTGCAAAGGAAGATGGCATTGTAGGCATAAGTCTTGGAAGGAAGAAGTAAAAAAGTAGCATCAGCTTTCATATGCTTCTGCAAAGGAATGTTGCTTGCACATTTTTGTATAAAAAAGAGCCAAGTGCGAGTGACTCCTCCTCGCTCTGTAAACCACTCTTAGCAATAGAGGTATATAAGGGACCAATGCAAGGGCAGGGTTAGATACCTGGACTGGTTGCTGAAGGGAGATGCTGAAGGGCGAATGCAGACTGCTGCACCTCTGACAGCATAAGGCGTGCTGGGAAACCATGCACAGCCTGGCATAGCTAAAGCTTTGCAAACTAATACAGCAGCGTGAGTTAGAAGGCTGACAACATTCAGACAATGTAGGCAGGGAACAGATTAGTAAAATAGAGATCTGTGATGAAATAGGATAGCACATATCTAATACTCACCTTGATTGGCACATTATCTGCGTGGGTGTTTATAATAATTATTCTGATACATATGACTTGTAAACACATACTGCTGAATAAATAATCATATAATAATTAAATATCAATTGAGTGTGCACACTGATTTCGGATGACAAGGGAAGGGATCAATTTATCCTGACTGGTAGATAAATGATTCTCTTACAGGTTTGTCTGACTCATAACACCCCCTGCCTAACAGAGCAGATCTTGCTGAAGAGGATATAAGAGACGGGTGCTAGTTCCACTTTCCTCATAAGAAGATACATTTTCCTTTAGGGGCAAATAGGATCTACGAGGTAGACACGGCACCCTGGCAAATAAGCCCGGTTAAAAACAATTATAGGAGCAGAGTTTTGTATAATCATAGTTTATATCCACCTGGTTCCAGAGTCTTCAGAAGGTTAGTGGAAAGAGAGGAGAGTCAGGATAATCTCATACTGAGCATTCAGGAAGTCTTGTTATATGTTAGCTAAAGCTATGCATGCAGGTTGTCTTCAAGCAAATCTATATTAAATTAATGGTTTAATATCCTTAACTGAAAAGGAAGCCCTTAGCTCCTGATCAGTAAAAGACAGCATGAGCACAGAATATTTCGAACCCCATTTTCAGAATACAGCTAGTTGAGATCCAAAGTTTCGCTGCCTGGTTACAGGAAGGAGGTGCACTTCCTTGTTCAACTGAAGCAAGCTATTCACCTTCCCCATTCTCATTAGAGGCTGATAACCTACAGTGATCAACCCTGCCCTGTCAGGTTTACTGTTCACCAACTTCTCCACCAAGTGGCTATATTAGGAAAATGTTACTTACCCAGAAAGCATCTGTTTATGGCATGTAGTGCTGTAGATTGACATGCTGTGCATACTCCTGCCATCTAGTGTTGGGTCCGGAAGTGTTCAAGTTGTTTTTCTTTGAAGAAGTCTTTCAAGTCACGAGGAAGAGTGACTCCTCCTCTTGGAGGTAATGTGCAAGGGCATCAACTCCATTGTTAGACTGTCTTCCCGCAGGGGTGTGTGAATGGAGTGTAGCAGAAGTGTAAGTAAAGAGATGCCCATGAAAGTGAGAATGTAAATGAACTCCAATGTCCACAGGTGCCTGGGGAGGAGGGTGAGTGCATGTACATCTACAGCACTACATACCACAAACAGATGCTTACTGGGTAACTAACAATTTCAGTTTGATGGCATATGGGGCCGTAGATACACATGCTGTAAAGTAGTGCATTCCAAAAGCAGAGGCTAACCTGTGGGTGTTGCAGTTCGTTGGAGAAAAGTGTGTGAAGCACTGCCTGACAGGCATTAGTTCATTGGCGTGCTGAAACATTCACACAATAGTGTTTATTAAAGGTGTGGGGTCTGCATATATCAGCTATAGGTATACTTCATAGGAAAGCCATTGAAGCCCCTATTTTGCGAGTAGAATGTGCTCTAGGAGGTGAAGGCAGAGTTCTTTTGGCTGTAATGTAACATGTTTGTATACATTAAACTATCCACCTAGCAATGCCTGATTTAGTAATGGGCTTTCCTTTGTGAGGGGACAAAAAAGCAAGAAAAAGTTGTTTGGTTTTACAAAATTCTTTAGTTCTGTCAATATAGTACATAAGAGCTCTTTGAACATCTAATTTATATAGAGCCCTTTCTGCAACTGATTCTGGGTGAGGGAAGAACACAGGTAATTCCACTGACTGACTAAGGTGGAAGTGGGACACCACCTTGAGAAGGAATTCATGGTTTCTGCAAAGTACTACCCTATCTTTATGTAGCTGGAAGGTTCTTCTAAGGTTAGTGCCTGGAGCTCACGGACACGTCTGAGTAAAGCAATGGCAATGAGAAAAGCAACTATACAAGAAAGAAATTGGAGGAAGCAGTTGTGTAGTGTTTGAATAGAGGTCTCATAAGTCTTGTGAGAACAATGTTAAGATTCCATGCAGGTGCTGGTGGAACCTGCGGTGGAATTACTCTTTTAGGGCCTTCTAGTAAGGCTTTAATACCTGCCATTTCAAACAGAGACAGATGTTGTCTGTTTTGAAGGTATGCAGCAACCTCTGCTAAATGTAAGCATATGGATGTGGATGCAAGGCCAGAACGTTGTAGATGTAGTAGGTAACAAACAATTTCTTGAGTTGTTGCATTAAATGGATACTTTTTTATGACAGTAACAGACAAATCTTTTCAGTTTAGCTGCATAACATGCTCTAGTAGTGGGTTTGCATGCTTCTTTAAAAATAGCCTCATGTCAGGTCGGAGACTGAGATAACCAAACTCTATGACCTGAGGAGCCAAATTGCTAGATTGAGTTCCTTGGGATTTGGTTCCCTGATTTCTCCATGGTTCTGATTGAGAAGGTCCTGTTTGAGGGGAAGCTTCACCTGAGAAACTACTGATGGTTCGAAAAGCGTTATGAACCAGGACTATCGGGCCCATGTGGGAGCCACTAGTATTAGTCTGGGAACCCGGAGGCGAAGTTTGGGCATTTTGTGTTGTGTGCTGTTCTGAACAGATCTATGCCCCAAACCCCCCACTTTTGAAAGCAGGGGAGTAGGACTCACGGGTGGAGTTCCCACTCATGGACTTGTTGCCACATCCTGCTGAGGAGGTCGGCAAAGATGTTGTGTGTTCCCGGAAGATGTTCCGCTAACAGATGAATGTTGTGACGGAGAGCCCAAAGACAGATTGTCTGCAACAGGCGGGATTAACCGTAGGCGATGTTTCCCCCCTGTTTTTGTAAATAGTACATGGTTGTCATGTTGTCCGTTCGGATCAAGACAACCCTGCATATCAGGTGAAGAGTACAAGTTTTGAACGCCAGCAGCTCTAGGTAGCTGATGTGGAGACCCCGCTGTTTGGTATCCTAAAGACCCTGGACTGTGAGATCGTGTAGATGAGCACCCCAACCAGCCTGTGATTCATCCATTGTCTGTATGGTTTGGGGAACAGGGTCAAGAAAAGGCCACCCTTTTAATAAGTTGCTTTTGTTCAACCACTGCAGAGAGCAATGAGTGTGGCTGTCTACCAACACTAGATCTTCCAACTGACCCTGTGACTGCGACCATTGTCGTGCTGGACATTCCTGCAATGGACGCATGTGAGTCAAGCATTCTGCACTATGGCAATGCAAGAGACCATCATAGCCAGAGGTCTCATTACAGCTCTGACTGTGACTTTTTGATTGGCTTGAAAGCACAGCATTAGTGTGTGAAAGTTGTGTATTCATGATGGATTGGGATAGGGTAATCCTAACTGTGTGTTTAGAGTAGCACCTAGATACAGTTGAGTCTGAAGAGGCTAAATGGTCAGATTTCTGGAAGTTGATAGTGAGGCCTAGTTGATGTAGTAAGTCTATGGTAGTTTGGGTGTGTTAAAGACACAGCCGGAGAGTGCTGGCTTTGATGAGCCAGTCATCTAGATATGGGAAAACATGTACCTTTTGTCTTCGCAAATGTGCTGCCACCACTGCTAGGCATTTTGTGTACACTCGAGGTGCAGTAGTGACCCCGAACTGTAGGACTTTGAACTGGTAATGGTTGCCTGCTATCACAAATCTAAGATATTTGCGATGTTTTGGGTGTATGGAAACATGAAAATAGGCGTCCTTTAAGTCTAGTGCTGAGAGGAAGTTGCCTTGTTGGAGAAGTGGGATCACGTCTTGGAGGGTGACCATACGGAAATGCTCTGACAGGATATAATAATTTAATGGCCGTAGATCTGAGAGTGGCCGTCAGGATCAGTCCTCTTTGGGGATTAGGAAGTATAAGGAGTATACTCCTGACCATTGATGTTGTATAGGGGGGGTTCTATAGATTTTTTGAGTAAGAAAGCTTGAACTTCCTGCTTGAGCGGTGTTAGGTGTTCCGGAGAGGGTCTGTGAGTGTGAGGTGAAATGTTTGGAGGTGTGGTGGTCTGCTCCAGACAGTAACCATGACGGATAATGTCCAATACCCACTGATCCGATGACACGGATCTCCAAGTGGGAATGAACTGCTGCAATCGCCCCCGACAGGTGTGGAATGATCGGGAGGAAGAAGAAGGGAGTCTCTGATTTGAAGCTGGTGTAGCACCACGGGGGAAGCACCTTAGCCTCTACTCTTTGAGTTGTTGCCCATGTGTGTGTCCCTGTAGTAGCCTCTAGGAGGAGGTTGATGACTTTGTCCCTGTTTCAGAACATGGCTTATAGGAGAAAGCTAAATGAGCCGCGGGGACTTGGTAGTTGTAGTTCTCCCATAGATTTTGCAACCTCAGTCTCTTTCTTCATTTTTTCCAGGGCCTGGTCAACCTAAGGGCCAAAGAGGTGTTCCTTATCAAAAACGACATTTAATATAATCTGTTGTACTTCTGGTTTAAAGCCAGATATGCGCAGCCAGGCATGACAACACAACTAAGTACTGGTGTTAATGTCCAATGGCAGCAATAGCTGCAGAGTTTAGGGCACATCAGATGAAGTATTAGAGATGAGCTGTTTGTGAGCTACAATTTCCTGCCCTCTCTTTTAATGCTCCTCTCTGAGGTACTGGAGGAGTTCCTCCACCTCATCCCATTGGGCATGATCATATCTAGCCAATAATCCAATAGTGTTAGCAATGTGCCAGTGATTGGCAGACTGCGCTGCAACTCTTTTGCCAGAAGCGTTGATTAGCTTACTCTCCTTATCTGGAGGTGGAGCGTCACTGGCAGCCTGGAAATTTGCTCTTTTACAGGCATTGGTGATAATCAAGGAGTCTGGTGGAATTTGGCCTTTATATAAATAGGGTCAGATGGTGAAGCCTTATGTTTTTTTTTTTTTAAACTGACCCTGGGTGTTCTAATGCGGGCTCGCGCAACATCTTTAAAAATATCATCTCGATGTCTTATCATACCCTTAAACATACAGAGGCATTGTGTTGCCCTATGTCAAGTTGAAAAGGTCTCAAAAAGAAAATCGACCTTGATGGGTTCTTCATGTATGGGGACCTGGTGGCATCTTGGCGCTCTGCTAATGAGCTCCTGATAGGAGGTGGTGTCATCAGGAGGAGACGGCCTAGCAGGGTAAAGGTCAGGATCATTATCACCTTGGGGATCAATGTCATAGGCTGACCAAGGATCAGGGGCCTCTGCTGTATCAAATGTATCCTCCCATGTCCCATGCTCCCCAGTGTAGGAAAGTGGGGACCCCTGAGAGGTGATGTCTAGTGGATCACCCTGAGAATGCAAAGGAGAGGGTGAAGTTGGTGGAGGTGGGGGTGGAGGAGAAGTGGGTGTAGGAGGATGCAAAGGGCTGGCAGCCTTGTCAGTCCTTTTTTACTTGGTAGGCACTCGTACAGCAATAGCCTCTCCAAAAGAAAGTTGGCGCTTGGATTGAGTCAGTGTAGGAACCACAGTCTTAGCCAAAATATGCCCTATGAGAGGCTGAATACGAATTGGCCTAGGCACCAAGCTTCTCCTGCATTTTGTGAAGAGTTGGTTCCACCAGAGTAGTTAAGTCAGCTTTCGTTGGTGTCTTGGAAATCTTCGGAGCCAAGGTTGATTTTTGTTTTGGTGCCAAAGTGGTAAGTACCGAAGTAGTTGGTGCCACAATGGTCGGTCCCAAAGAGGTTGGTGCCAAAATAGTTGGTCCTGAAGTGGTTGGTGCCGAAGGTATAACTATGCGGTTATGCACCAAAGTGGTCGGTTTCAGCTTATGTTTGGGTGCCAATGTCAATTTTCGGGTCCGATCATGGTCTGTTGGCAGTGGTGGCAAAGATCCCTTATGCTCTGTAGGAGCTGAATGTCTTTTAGGTAGCAGGACAGGGCGATTGGTACTCATGCTACGCTGACCTGGTGGGAGATCCTGCATTTCTAGATCGCTCTCTAGTTCGGAGTCGGAGCCCTCAATGAAAAAGGCCTCTTCTTCAGCTGCAGAGCCTTCATGGAGTTCCTCCTCTTCTTCCTCAACCTCTTGATGTCCGAAGATGTTGGGTGTCTTGTCGACCACTTTTTGCTGCATTTATCTGCAACATGCCCTTCGGTCTCATAGCGTTTTTTTTGGACTGAAACGATTGGCACGTCTTGCAGTCCTCTTCTCTGTGGTCTGGGGACAAACAGAGGTTTCAGACCTAGTGAAGGTCGGTCCATGGATATTTAGCTTGGCACTTTTGGCAGAAATGTAAAGGCATCCGTTCCATCAGCAGAGCATTCTATACTGAAAGGGATAGAAAGAAGGGCCACAAGGGCGCAGCCCAAAGGGCCTTTGTTCGAGCATGTCGATTCTATACGTGACGGTTTTCTAATCTCGAAACGCAAAAGTGGGGACGTGCTGAAAACAGTACCGATGGAGTGAAGGGTAAATCCCGAACTGGAAGAGTCCAGAGCTCAGTGATACATTACTTGACCTGACGGCGGAAGAAAACAATCTAACAATGGAGTCGATGCCCATGTGCATTACACCAAGAGGAGGAGTACCTCTACCTCGTGACTTGAAAGACTTCTTAGAAGAAAAACAACTTGCACACTTCCGGACCCAACACTAGATGGGAGGAGTATGCATAGCATGTGTATTTACAGCCACACATATCATACATATGTATATAATATGTGTAAAATAAATGTTGATGCTCCTATAAAACGCACATAAAAACACTTTAGTATTGTTTTTCAATTTGTTGTCTTTTAATACCTAGATTCTAGTTTTTGTATTGAGACTTGATAACTACTCCCCAATTATGTCCTATTTCCCTGCCCCAAGAGCAGGTACAGAAAGCTAAGCAGGAAGGAGCCTGTTTCCCTAGATATGAAGACATTTTATATCACAACACTTACCAGTGCAGACGGAGAGCATGAAGGAACGCCGACAGACCCTCCATAATCAGCAAGATGGCAATGCTCAGTATGGCAAAGGCAGCAAAAACGAAGACCAGTAAGATTCCGCCACCGAAGCTCTTTATGTGGAGCCCAATGTGCATCACCATAGTCCACAGCACTTCAGAGAGCTCTGAGAAAAGGAGTGGAAAGGAATAACAGTATGGAAGTTAAGCATTTGGAGGCTCTCTACAAGGCAAAGAGGATGCACTCAGTACAGAATAATACTCACTAAGACAAGGAAAAATCAGCTATATAATGCAGCTCACTTATCAGTCAATGACAGGCCATTCAAAAGAGAGCACTTTGAGTAATAATTTCTCATATTTGCTAGGGGAATCAGTTACAAATATGTTACTTATATACAATGCATGTGCTGAATCTGGAACTGGGTGAATATAATGCAGTACAGTGTTGCAAATTCCTAGCCAGTGAATCCTCTGCAAGGATCCATGCTATACATCTGCACTTTGTTGGTATTCCTCCTTTTTCTTGTGTGGCTTTTGGACACTAGTTAACCCTTTAGCACTCTTCCACTGAAGGGCTTCTGGCACGCCATGTTCTCCTTTAAAGTTTGCCCAGGGTCCTGTCTGCAAGTGCACCTAGCTTGTCATACATCATCATTATGGTAGGTGGGGCCTGGAAGGCTGCTAAATGAGTTCTTGATTGGGTCCATTGCCCTATTCTGTTTCAGTTCACTGTCTGTCTCCCACTTCCCCTCTCAGTGACTCGCATCTAGGGAAGTTTTTGTTGCAGTGAAGGATGTGAGTAAGTGTGAAATCAGTGGTGAATACACCAAAAAGCCAATATACTGCAACTTCATTGCATATGTGTTACAGCTCTGCACTGATATAGCGAAAAAGCAGTTATGGATGTGTAAATACCATTTTTGAAAAATAGACCTGATTAAGTAACCGAACAGTTCACAAATTAATTGCTCTAGTAGACTAATTTCCTATTCATTTTCGGACAATTTGCACACAGGTATGTGAGCATGATTCAATAGAGTATAAAACAACATGTTCTTCTTCAGGACTATTGCTTATTTATTTCATTGTTTGAGGTTATGTGTTTCAGTATCTTTTATATACAGACAATGCCCCATGAGTGCTCTCCATTAACCTTCACAAGTCAATCTGGTCCAACAATGAGCACAACACAGAAAATGTAATCACTTTCTTTGGCTTCTACCAAAGTATGACAAAACAGATATTACTGCTAGGATCCATAAATTAGAACTGAAGACTTGATTGAGTTCTCTTTTCATTGACAGATGGCTATCTTGCAAAGAAACAGATGTTACACAACAAAAGCTGGCATGACATTCCAGTGTGTTCATTTTACCAATACTGCAGGGCACTAGACTCTTCTGGGTCTTTATTTTTACCTTCAGACATCCACCAGTATGACTATTTTTACTGTCTTACAGCATCTTGGACACGATTAGAACCATGGCCATGCCCATCTGTACTGACAGGTCTTTTCATGCACCCACTGCAAGGATTTACATTTCAGCCTTATGATGCCTACACTTGACTTAAAATAACTACCTCAAGATATTTTTTGCATATTTTATAAAGTTACTTTAATACCTTTATCGTGTAATTCCCTTTCTCCTTTCCTTCAACTTACGTATAATTACTATATCCCAGTATAAAGTTTGGGTTTTCAAACTAGACAGCTATCAGATACTGGGCAAAGAAAAACATATCTGAACTAGAGCACACAACTTCAGCTGCATAGGGTTTAGACTGCCACCTACGCACTGACAATGTTATGCTCTACAATTTTATATGCCATCTATATACACATTCGGAGTACTTCTGAGAAGCCCGGGCATATCTTAACAGGAAGGGGAGGTGACAAGAAGAGAGGGTGAGCTAAGCACAGCTGAGAGATTAGTCCACAAGCATTGCAGTGGAAGAGTGGCAACAAGAATGGACAAATTCTGGGTAGAGCCTGCAACTATGCAGCAGGTGGGATCTGAGGATAGGCACCAAAATACAAGGATTTGCACTGGCAAACCTGTGCCCAGAAGACAGTAATGGCAGATTGACTAGGGGGTGAATCGGGTGAGAGGAACAGGTTTGGGACCTGCATGGAGAGGGAAAATATGAGCCAGTAAAGGAAGGCAGACTGGGTTGTTCAGTCTTAATTCCAATTAAGCTTGTAGTGCGGTTTTAATATTCCTTTTATACATGGCCAGAGCACCTACACACCATCACTTGTCTTTCCCACTTGACAATGTTTCTCTAGACGTAGCTAGCTTTTATGTTTGTAAATATAGAGGGTATAGACTTGTAAAGAGTGTATCCCTTTACATGACTAAGGAACAGCCACACAGCAGTCATAAGTGCCTAATTCTCCTCCAGGCTAACCGCTTTACTGAGGTTTGCTATTTCCTAAAACCTCTCTCAAATTCTGATCGAACACTAGGGGCCATATGTATGAAGGCAACATCACAAAGCAAAATAAAATGATGGACGGAGTGTTGAAACTTTTCAAACACTCACTCCCAGTCACAGATCTGGGTTCAATCCATTGTTATTTTGCTCACCATGATGGGGGTGAGTGGTTGAAAAGTTTCAGCACTCCGTCCATCATCCTTTTGTGTTGATAAAGTCACCCTAAGTGGGAAGGGTATGCCCAGACGTGGGTCCCGTGCTCACCGTGCCACTGGATTCAAGCTAACCTGGCAGATGAAGGGTGATACCCTGAAACTGGCCCCGGGATGCTTGTTTCCAGTCCAGGGAGTACCTGGCCTGCAGTTCAGGCTGGACTGTTCCCATGCGGAACAGGGTCAAGACTGATTTGTATATGGCTGGGTCCAAACTGGGGTGGCATGGTGGGCAAAAGAACAATATATTAAGACCAGATCTGTGACTGGGGGTGAGTGTTTGAAAAGTTTCAGCACTCCATCCACATACTTTTGTGTTGATAGTCGCCATATGTATGAACACTTTTTCCCATAGAAACAAAATGGGAAAACCCTTTGATACATGTGGCCCTAGATGTTGACACTGCACGCATGGCTTGATCGTTGAGTAAGAAGATCCAGTGAGGAGAGGCAAATTGCAAAATGCCTTTTCAGTGCTAGGTTCCAGCAGCATCTCTTGAGTTGTGTTGCCCCACTTTGGGATACCAAGTGCTGTGGATTTAGAGCTATTTATCTAACAGACCACCAGAATATTTTGACTCATACCAGTATCAGGGTAGCACAATAAACACAAATCTAAACCGGGAGACACTTGTAATATACATGATGCTAAAGTTTAGGCTAAGTTAAATAGGCAACAGGGAGTTTTCTGGCTTAATGAGTAAAGTGATTGCTGTTGACTTCTGTGTTTGGCTTCTATGGCAAGAATTGTTTTGAGTCACGAACAAGCAACTTCAAATGTTTATTTTTTGGAAGTCAATACATTGAGTATATTAAACAGGAAATAGTAACAACTGCTATTTCCACTGCAAAGGAAATACAACAGTGGAGTACTTTTTCTATTTCATGGGTTATGAAGAGGAAGTCTTTAGGGTGATAATATTTAGGGCTATCAGGCAGGGCTTTGTTCTCATATGAATTTCTATACTTTCCAACAACAAGACCCTAGCACATAGAGGTCGCCGCTTGTCATCTGGAAACTCTCTTTATCAGCTATAATTGTAATGAAGATCCGCAGGCCCGACAACCTTGCATCTTCAAGAGACTTCAGAGTCTAGCCCTACAAAATGGTCGAGTCCATCGGTACAAAAGGAACAATTGTATTTTTAGTACAAAGTAGACTAGCCTGCTTGTGGTAGGGGGTTCCACCTCCAGATCATATTGGATTATGGTGATCAAGATTTCATAACAAAAGACTCAAGACTTCAACTGCCCTTTCATTGATGTATCATTACTGTAGCACTGCTATGAGTTTTCACCCCAAATGCGACTCCCTTCCAATCAAACAAAGATTCTCAATTCAATGCAAATACTTACGTGCATGTGCCAAGCTGAGGGCCCAGAGTCGTAGGTAGCTTGCCGTGTTGGAGATGCACCCCAAGCAATATTCAATGGTATGGATGGCTTGATTGATGAGAGTATCACCGAAATCAAACTGCAGGAAAAAACAGTAGATAGGGAGGCATATGAAACCAGAAAGGATCCCCATTTTCTCCCACATTGCCCACCCCTGATCTTACCTCATCAAATCGGTCAAAGAATATTAACACCTGCAATGAAACAGCAATACTGCAATAACAAAGTACCATATGTTATTATTACTCAGTCACCCTTGGTACCACCCAGACCCTACCCTTGCTGTAACAAAGGGTATACCATTGGATTTCAACTTTTGTCCTGGAACTATTTGTTGGTGTTTCTCTCACCTGCTGTGAGCACGGTGTCACAAGGAGAACTGCCCAACATCAAGAGAGGTAGAACAACACTCTGCCTTGAGGATGGGCCTACCGGCCATACAAGCCTTTTCCCATTCCCTCTTTCTTCATAGGGTTTAGGGAGATTATTTAGTGGTCCAGCTGCCGGAATCCGAGAATTGCCATTTTAAAGTGAAAAAGATAATATAACATAGCACTGCTTGAAAGATTACAAACAGGGCAATGTGCACAGAATACTGAGGCAGCATAATCCTGAAGCCCCCTCGGGCCTCATTAATCCATTTACAGCCACTCCCTGCCCAGTCAGGTCTCTTGCAGCTTTTCTGCTTTCTCCCTTTGTGACGCTTTCTTGTTTTTCTTTTCCTCGGTCTTTCTCATATGTGTCTTTCGCTCGCAGTAAATGTTTGAGGCAGAAAAATAAGTGCGAGCTAAACCTCAAAAGCAAAATGCCATCGCAAAAGTGCATTATTCAGAAAGCAAAAAAATAAAATAAAAACAAAACTTTTCAAACAGGAGGTAATCCAAGCTCATTTTAGCCGGAAAGCCCCAAAAAAAAAAAGGCTACTCAAACATGAGCTAATCCATAAGAAAAAAAAGTGCAGCAAAGAAACCAAAAATAAACAAAGTTGGAAGAAGACATGCAACAGGGGCAGTGTCCAGGGGAGGAAATCAAACAACAAAAGGAGGGCCCCCAAAAACACTCACCATTTACAAGCAAGAATTTACGAAGGGCACTACAAACTGCGAATCACAGGAGAAGGGCGTGATAAAACACAGCACATCTCGAAGAGACTGCGCATGTGCTGCCTAGGTGAGACCTAAAAAGGTCTTCAAGGATCTTGCTTTGCTCCTGGCCAAGCAAGTGGTGGCAATGAAATGGATATCAGCCAGGCTCCTGCCGAATCGGCAATGGAGTGCACGAGTAATCCAATGTCCACAAGCAGAGTGCAGAAATCTCCATAGGGAAGAGAAAAAAGCATGTAGACATATCCCCTGGTGACATATTGGGACACGATCATCTAAGGCTTTACTGTACATGCCAAGGATGGCACCTGTCCATCCCAAGATTCACAGCAAAAGCGCAAGCTTCTTCTCCCATTCACTTCGGATATTCTTTGATACTCCAGCCACTTTCCCCTGCCATTCTCCTGGAATCCCAAAACTCTTGACAGTCATTTTACTGGCTATAATCCCCACTGCACACGTTGCCTGACCATAATTTTGACTAGTGGTTTACGGGGAAATGGGGGTGTTTAGTTCCTTAATTTACTGTTCTAGTTGTTCACAGAATATATTCTACATGGCATTAAAACTAAAATGACGATTCTCAGCTTCTACTCCAAAAAGCCCCACACAACAAACCGGATCCTGCTGCACGTTGGGGGCTCTGACGCCTTAAGTCGCCTTGCGCACTTCTTATGTACCCCTACTCATCCCACACTGGGCCCAATGCCTGTACGATCTGCATAAATGTGATCTGATTACTGTATCTTGTTGTTCTCTGAGCATGCCAATAACAATATATTTAATAAAAAAGAAGGTGGGTTTTAAAATATGGAAGAGTAGTAGGAATGGATTATTCGTGAATATATCCTCTGTCACTCTCATATGTCCAGCCTATGGGTAGACTGCATAACAAGAACAGAAAAGGGAGGAGAACAGCAGTATTAGGCAGCCAACAATTTAAGCAAACACATTTATTAATACTTGATATCTCTTGGCTGAACTGCGTGTAAGCTCCACACAGAGCCACCATGAATATTTCAGATGTAATATAGGTTATTGTGGAATGTGCAGAGATACTCAAAACGATTAATGCCCCTCTTAGAAACAACAACAGGACAGACAGGAACAAATCCTTCTTACAATGAAAGTTTTCGAAACTGCATTTCCTATGCCTAGGTCACCTTATGTATTGAAACGGTTGTGTCACAAAAGACAGATAAAAACGAGGAGCTTGTCCGACATATCCAGGCAAAGAAAATTTATATTGCACTTGAAGATGAAGGGGGTCAGTCTCAGGAGGGGCTTGTGTGGCTGGGGAATGGCGGGGATTGGGGCTGGAATGGATGGAGGGAAATAAATACATAATAATAAATGTAAAAAAAAAAAAACAACCCCAAAAAAAACTTACCTCTGCTCCCGCGCACCGCACCGCTTCTCTCCTGTCGCTGCTGTACACACAGGCTCCTGGCCTGCCCTGTGCCAATCCTGACCCTGCTCAAAAACAGCAGCAGGATTGGCTGGGCTGGAGAGGGCCTACAGCGCATGTGTGTTTGGCCGGCCCAAGACGGCCGGCCAAACATACATGCACTCTGAGGGGAGTGCACAGAGCACTCCCCTCG
Organism: Pleurodeles waltl; assembly: GCF_031143425.1. Lineage (NCBI taxonomy): Eukaryota > Metazoa > Chordata > Amphibia > Caudata > Salamandridae > Pleurodeles > Pleurodeles waltl. The sequence continues at coordinate 160,461,488 of NC_090445.1, read as the reverse complement.
GCTTGTCACCCCAATGCCCGCGGTTGCTGCTGGCGAGGGTGGGACGCTCCTCCGCCCATACGGAGGAACCACGCCTGGTCAGTCCTGAACACCATCTTATCCCAGTCAAAAAAGCTGTATGGCTGAGAAGCCAGGTAGGAATCGTGGGATAGGAATATTAAGTACTGTTACTGAAGCAATACCTACAGATATAGATACTGTCGCTACACCAGGCAGACCTTACAAATAGTCAAAACCACTTTTAGCTCAACTGGAATCTTGAACTGTGAATATTATAAGTATAGCGCCTTATGTCTTACTAAGTGTACCTCAAAGCACAGGAGGAGGGACGGCATCCACAAAAAAGAGGAGGGGAGGAAACAGATGGAAAGAGAGGGCAGGAGGAAACACGAAGGATGTAGATGCTGAGCGGGATGACAGAGTAGAGGGAGCTTGATGAAAAGCAAGATACCATGGTACACCATTTAAAGGACACTAGGGCAGGTCATAGTGGGAGTCGGGAGGATACCTTCACCACTTCCTCCTTTCCACTTAAGCACTGTCTCCCACTAATAGGTGCATTTAAGTGAGGGCTCACAGTTCAGTCGGTATGATGTGGTCTCTTCTTCTGAAACGTCTTTCATGGATCTGACAATTCCAGAAAGGGGTGCATTCGAAACACATCCATACAAATCTTACCCCATGGATCCAATAGTTTTAGATTAAGGTATGTTAAAGGGGACCACTGTAATGATCTGGTCTGGTGAAGGCGTGCCACCTAACTGGAGGGCAAGCCACTTTCAGTGACTCATTTTGGGGGCAAGATAGGGCGTGGGTTGGGGAAGACTCAAGAGCTTCCTTGTCACCCTCGAGGAGTAATCAGCATGGCATGACGACAGTGGTTCCTTCATGCCGTTTGCGTTTCTCCCTGTAGCACCTGTGCACCAGTGAGCTGCGAGGTGATACCAACACTCCAGAAAAGAGTAGAATATTTCACTGTTAGTGGAAGTCCCTCATTTGCAGAACGAAGGTCGGCAACTGAGGAAGAAAAACTCTGGAGCGGAACAGGCTTTGTAAGCTGTGTGTGCTCAAAAGGTCTCTGGAGAAAGGTGAAATATGCGGGTGCACCACCAACTACGAACCCCCAGAGCCACAGAAATGGAGTGAAATGTGTTCCCATTGGCAAATTATTTGACAGGGGCGTGTGCATCCTCTTAGAGTGCCACTATGTCTGGAGAGTTAGAAGCACAGTATAGTATAATGGCTGACTAGAACCCTTTCATCCTTACAAGGAATTAGACTTGAACTAAGAGTGCCACAGGGTCACAGGTGAGTGAAAGGATGGTGCCCAGAGGCCTCAACTCATTGGCAGCGGCAGTCTCTTCATGAGCACAGATGTCTTTCCATAGAGGGTACCTTCGAACCTGGACGATGAGCCGTTGGGAAGAGTGTCTAGCTTACTCACTGAAAAAACAGAGGTGCTTTGTATCAAAACCGGTTTCTAAACACCAAACTCATAACTCCTTTCCATAAAAAGCACTGGCAAAGACAAGAGGGCTCATCTTTGATATCGAACAGCAACCTATTGGCTGTGCCAATTTTTTTACCCTCAGTTGGCCACCAGGCATGAGGAAGGAAACAGCGGACATCTTCTACTGGTTTTTCTTATGCTAATGCTTATTAAAGAAAATGTTACTTACCTTCAATAGCAATCTTTCTATTGAATGCTGTATCTACCTGCAGATTCCTCACCTATTGAACATACCCGTGCGCCAGCTGGATTCAGAAACTATTCACAGTTGTACTACACTGGTAGGGGGCGTTGGAGCCATCTCGACAACGGAAGCGGCACCAGGGTGATGCAATGGAGCCACATAGAGTCGTCGACCCCGGTGCACCGAAATTAGTTCCCCATCCATTTCATCCCAGGAAGCAATCAATCAAATCTGAGGCAGTGCAGTGTAACAAACTAACTTGAAATTTTATTACTAAGGACCTATGACTAACCTTCCAAATGAAGAGGTGGGTGCAACTGGTGAGGAATATGCAGGTGGACAGAGTATCCAAAGGTAAGTAACTTCTTTATCAGATGGAAAGGTAAGTAACTTCTTTTTCAGATGGATATTTCTGCCTTCTGATTCCTCACCTGTTCAGTACAATCCAAAGTAGTACACTTTCCCAGTTGGAGGGTATGAAGGAATGGCTAGATGATGAAATCCTGGAGCACCAACTGTGTGAAATGGCACTCTTTCCTCACTCATTTCACAGTCCAAGCAATGTTGCTTTGTAATAATTGTGGGGAGGTCTTCATGCTGCAGCTTGGCAGATCGTAACCACAGGCACACATCTTGCAGGCGTTGAGCATGGAGACTGTTCTGGTCAAATGAGTGCAGATTTCCTCGGGTGCTCCATCTTGACAAGGGCATAGCACATTTTAATGTACAAACTGACCCAGTGTGACAAGGTCCTGTTCTAGACTGCATACTGCTTTTTGTTGCCTGCATGCCCCATATAAAAAGATGTTTGTCAAACCAGATCTATTTAGTGCATCCCTCAGGGGTCCAGCCAGTGCAATCGTCTGCCTCCCAGGTTGTATGGGGTGTTGGATAACAGGAAGAAAGAGTGATGGACTGCCCTAGATGGAAAGGAGTCACCATCTTGGGAAGAAAAGCCACTTTAGTTAAAAGGACTAATTTGTCTGTAAACAAGCATGTGAAAAGCAGGAAGATGACACTCACTGATGCGCCACATCAAGATGATCGCCGCAAGGAAAACAGTTTTGAGGGTTAAGAAATGTAAGTGGCAACTCTGAGGGAGTCAAGGGGAGCACTCATCCAAACAGTCAAAACAAAATTGAAGAACCAGTGTGGGTTTCACAAAGGAAGTTGGTGGAAACATTTGTCAGCCCCCTAAAGAAAACCAATTATGATTGTGAATTTGAAAAGAGATGGCTGGTCCGGAAGGCAGAAAATGTTGGCAAGGAGACAATGTATCTCTTGACGGTGTCCACTGCACAAGTTTGTTGGGCCAGCAAAACTATGAACCTCTGACAGGATTGCCTTTAAGGGGTCTCCATTCTGACCTGTACATAAAACGTATCATTTGCTCCACCTTTCAGTACAGACTGACATTGTGGTGGGGTGGCAAGCCAATAGAAAATGATTAAACCTCCAGGGGCATCTGCAAGGAACATAGGTGACCTCACTCAATCAACCCACCAGAACAAATGGAGAGCAGGAGGATTTAACCCTGTCTTCTTCCTCTATCGCCAAGGACTATTCACTCACTACAAAGAGGAACAGTTTTTTTTTTTAAACCTATCCATAGTTTTTAATCCCCATTTACAAAAAAGGGGGAGTTCCCACCAGGGTTTGAAAAATTGCCCTCACCCACTAATTAGAGGCATGTTTCATCATTGGGCACGCTACTACATCCCGGTGCAGGCCAACATCCTGGGCAAAGCAATTTTATTTTCAGAGCTTGTGTCAAAGCGGAGACCACTTTTTGTAACTTCGGGATATGCTCTATAAATCTTATCAAACTAAAACTGCCTAGGAAGGTACCTTCTGAACCCTTTAATAATTAGGCTCCCCGGACAGAGCTAAAACCAAAACGTGGGGTAGACTGCAGATATTTGTGTCCGTGAAACCTTTCCATTCATTCATACCAACATGTTTCGGCCCTCTTCTCAGCCACTTAGAGTCTATGGGCCTTCATCAGGGTATCAGATCACTCTACTTAATCACCCTTTCGCTCATTACCTCCACTTTGCTGAGCCAGAAGTGTTGAGATTATTAGTCTATTTCTCACTGTAACACCTTGAAAATACAGAGTTTCTTTAAATCATTTTCTAAAACAGAGGATGGAGTAGGGCGTTGCTCTACTCTAACAGAGGGAGAGCGAGTGCCCTTTTTTGGTGGCATTGACTCCTTGGAGTAAGTGTGACAATGGGGCGATGGCCCTCTCCATCCCCGGTATTAGAAAATGATGAGAGGTGTGCAGAAAGGGGGCCAATCCTCTAGGATACACTGAATGCAACAAACTTGTCCCAACAGCAGGCATATACTGTTTTGTAGAGGCCCGACTGCCAGAATAACATCACAGACTTTGGCAGGAAGCTTTATAGCTGCAGCCGATCAATCTCCACCCATGAAGATGGAAAGTACGCTGGTTCTGGTGTAGGACCCAGTCCTGTTGCTGCAACAGAAGATGCTCCTAAAGGGGCAGCCAGATCGGAGGACTGATGTTCAAACTCAGGAGTTCAGGATGCCATACTCTTCATACCCAATCCGGAGCGATGAGAAAGATTTGGGCCTAGTAATTTGTGATCTTCTTGAGGGGCTCTTGAGAAGAGTGATATCAGAAGAAATGCCTACAAAAGGGCTGGGCGCCACTGAAGACAAAAAGTGTCTCCAAGCAAGAACCACCTTGGAAAATCCAGCATAGAGAACTGCTGACATTGCACATTCTTGTGGTCTCGCTTCAAGCACCATTAGCAAACTAATTGTAGGTCTCTCACAGAAATCTGCCTGTGATAGGCACTACAGGGTTTGAAACCTTTTGTTTCTTAGGTGACATCCCTAAGTACACCAGTAGTAACATTTCTCAAAAAAGGGTTTGGAAAAATGTCCGAATACTCAGTCAAAAAGTGAATGAGGATGGCTCTTCCACATCTGCACTGACTGGTGCAGAAGGAAAAGAAATGATCCCACCGTGCTGGGGTGGCTCCTATGTAGGCCCCGCACACGTCATATCCAGCGTGGACGACGCACAGCAGAATGACGCCACTTACCAGCACACAGGGGTACTGCTCGAAAATCTCCAGATCTAGTCTGACACCTGGGGATAATTCTAAGGTAAGTAAGCTGCGGCTAGAAGTATCTATCAGATATACCAGGCAATGAAATATATTGACCTCTCATCACAAAATGGTCACAACACGTCATGATAATTTTGATAAATACTGAGGGTGAATCAGTAAAGATGTGCATCGTTCAAATACTTTTAAAACTCCATTTGTAGTGACTACAGAATGATTAGAGGGCAAGTATAATCTTGGGCTATTAGATATGCGCTGATATTTCCTACAATAGAGCTAGTTCATGGAGAGTTATTTTCCCGATGGTTAAGAACAATGCAGGTTTCTGTGAAGTGCAGGTGTTTTTGCCCCCCTAACCACCAGAACTGCTATTAACTCTAGAGTATACAACAAATTAACTTGGGAGTTGACATCATCTTTGATTCCAGTGTATAGCTCATGTGAGGGGTTTCCCCGGTTGAGGCAAATGCCCAACTCTTTGATGAATGCCCTGCTCTGGTGTTTGTTTGGGGTAACTTGGTGTGAGTTGCCTTGCTTAGGACTTCATAATTGAATTTCAAAGTATTAGACATAGAGGTATGTTTTCCACCTCCCCAATGGGATATACAAACTTCACACGTTTGGCTACCCTGTCATTGGGTATTATTATAACTGAGTAAATAGCAAACCTCCTCACCCCCAAAGGAAAATGTAGGATAGAGGCCATACAATATGAAACAGGTAAGTGCACGTAAAGTGGGTTTCATTTACCAATGATTGACGTAAAAGGGGAACTGTTCAGGGTGCATACTTGTGCAAGGAATGGAGCTTGGCCACATAGTTACATCCACACATATACATTGTTGACAGCCGAGCACAGCTCTGTATTAACAGCTTTCACAGGTAGTGACTAATTCCACCACAAGGTGACATGGCAACTACAGATTAGAAACAAATGGGTTCCATATTTTTATAGAATAAACATAGTTCGATCTCCGGAAATGCTCACTGGTCAAATGTGATGGTTGTAAGCATTTTTCCCGACAATCACAGCTCTATGTTATAATGCAAATGGTGAATCTGGCAACTGTTGGCCAACATAAAGAAGTCATGTTGGTGGCAATGTTAGCTACTCTCTCTAACCATGTAGTACATAAGTAAAAAAGGGTTGGAAAATAGCTATGTTGCCCTCCAGCCTCAACAATCAACTTTTGTTCACCTAACTGATATACAATACCATTCATTCTACAATTGGCAGCGCTCCAAACACCAAATTAGACTCCAGTCAGTGATGGCAACCACAGAACTATTTGGAATGGTATTCCCAAACTACAAAAAGCACTGCACTGTCAGAATGGGAGCAATACAATTTATTTCTCCACTGAATTCATCAGAAGAATACACATTTGAATTCAACTTTAACTCTCAGATTTGGAGAGGAGAAGCTCTTCCAGAAAAAGCCCAATTACTGAATAGCGATATAACTACATTGCCATGCACCAATCGTTTTATGGGGTCACTCGTCGCTTCTATGCTTTTGTCTCTCCTCATTTATTAGGAGCACCAACACACTTCAAATATCCATTGAAACTGGCAGCTTCTAGGGTAGGATTGAGAATAACCATTGTATATCTTTTCCTTATCAGAAAGGTGACACGGTTTCATGAACAAAAAAGTTGGTTCATTTTCTCAGATCATGTTTGTCTTTATATGCTTTTGTCTTACACCACCATTTGGAATCACATGAGCTTTTAATGGATGTTCATGCTACCTTGATTACACCTGTTACTGTAATAGATGTTTTGAATATGTTAAGTGGAATAAACAAGTCGAGCCAAGATCCCTCCTCTCAAATAACCTAGCTTTCAGTCTGATATCCCAATAAGGGTATCATGTTGTATACAACTAGAGACCGATGCTGCAGGACCCATTTTCAAATCATCAGGACAGTCATCCCTTATTTAAACTTTGCTTACTCAAAAGGACGAAATTGAAAAGCAAGTTAAGTTTAAATATTAGGAAAAGGCAGCTGACCAGCTGCACAATGGTACCCTAAAAACAGAACTTTATCCAATGGAGGTTTTGCAGCATCAAAATGCTACAAGCACATGACTCTACAATTACCACGGTGTGTTCTCTGAAAAGGAAACTACTAGAAAGGTTCACCTACAGACAAAATATTTTCAACAGAGGCTTGCAAGACAACATCTCCAGTTTGGTGGATTAGCTCGTAACATAACCACTCAAATCATTCTACCAGTTACGCTGTCGAATCAGGATATTCAAGCTATAGACCCTGTAAATTGCCCAATTCTGTGTACGTTTCATACATCTACCTGTGCCTTAAAAAATCTGGAACACTCAGAATAACCACCAGTTCCAAGCTAAAGCCTGGACATGTGCATACATAAAACTTTGGATACTTACAAAAAGAAGAAAACACAATGCCAACTATGTGGGTTCAAATCTGATAAGCAGGCAACATATTAGGAATGGAACAAAGAGTTTAGCAGGCAAAGAATGTTAAAGGTGCGTACTTACTGGTGGGATTGTTACCATTTCAACTTCATTGTCAACTTTTTCCATTTCTACAATGGGGTTTACAACTACGCTCTCTCGTCTCTGAAGGAGCAGGACATAGAGGGCAATGGAACAAAAGCACAGCAGGAAGACCAAGAAACAAAAACTTGACTTGTAAGGCATTGCAATGTATGGCACAATGGAGTAAAGTAACAAAAATTTAGGATGGGACATCAGAATCAAGAAACAATAGTAGAGCCAACATGCCAAAAGAGGGAAAGGATAGACAGCTGTGAGCTTCTCAAATTAAAATGAGCATGCCACATTCAACAATGGGCACATCATGGCACGGGGACTTTAGCTTTGAGTTGTGGAATGATCAGGTATATCTGAAGGCTTGTGTTTCAACTTTGTAATTGAGGCATTGTAAGAAGGATGAAAGTTCAAGAGGAATTGATGAGACAGACTATATAAGCCACTTCTGCAAAAACAGACACTAAAATATAGACTACAAAATTCTGGCCTTACATAAATAACTCCGTACAAAAACCTCAACAAGTTGCTAACTCCTACAGATCTCCCAAATCACTTCCCACTTTTAGGACTGTGCTAGTTCACTACTCTAATTCCAGTTCAAGCACTTTGGGAGTAACTGATTGACAAGGGGATAAGGTGCAAGTCAAATGTTTAGTAGGCAGATATTGATGTCAGGTCTAGATTTTGGTATTCCTCTTTAAAGCAGGGAAGCCCTCCAGCAAAGTGCATCAGAAATAAAATACTCAATGGAAAATTTGGTGGTACTCAATGAAAGTTAGCTAATCTTGGACCAATGGTTCCCGCATAGTCCCAACTCGATTGCCATGTACATGACCTGCACAGTAGAAAAATTGAGCCATTTAGAGTTTAGCAGACACAGGAAATCTGCCAAAAAACTAAACAGCAGATTTGCTGCCCACCAAACTAGTTAATTCATCCAATTCATATAGAGGAACCAGCTTGATTTCTGTCCGCTCTGCCAGTGTAAACCCTTCACCTCACAGCTAAACCGCTGTTAGAATGAGGAAAGCCAGACCTGGTATCCTATTTAGGACAGGCAACCATCACTGTTTTTTATCTTCCACAGAATTGCATGCTAGTCATGTCAATAACACCCAGATGGAAAATTACCTGCACTGTAGACACATTTGTCTTTTGCTTTCAATCAATAAACCATTGCTTTAGAGGTGTGTTGTTGCAAAGCAAAGACAATGCCAAGTGGGCCGTTCAACGCAGCAACACACTCTGCTGCATATAGTAATGGAAGTGTCTCGGACGCATCACAAGATGCACTGCCATTACAAAGCTATCTGCCACTTAGGTGGCAATCTCAAATATGGTGGGTGGTCCATGGACCTGGCGGGCTGTCCACCATAGTCTAAATGACCCATTAATTCAAGATTAACTCTCTATTGTGACTAAGCAGAAATTTCAAATCTAAAAGGCAGAATCGTTATTCTGGTCTTAAGTCTGATGTTGCAGAACTTGGCTACACCAGGATGAATAAACTGTGCAATAGACAAAGCAAACATTTTTAGACTGTCACATATGTCATATTATGTCAAAAACAGAATAGATTATAACAAAGAGTGGGTGGGTGGCCAAAACGGTAATGAGAGATATCTCCTCGGTTACTGTTTATGAAGAGAACCATCTTTTCTGGAGGGATGGAGGTCCCTTTTCACTACTGCTCTCCATAAAGTACAAAGTGCAATACAACAAACTGCAGGAGGTAGTGGTGCTGAAATGAAGTGGTGGAGGGGGTGAAGATGTTGCCGATGCATGCAGCGTGGATAGGCAGAAACATCCCCTCCTTCAATTATATGCCCAGCTTTCGACCCTTTCACAGTGGTCACCCTTGGTACCAAAATGGAGCACCTGCTTTTTTATATGGGTTGGGTGCGAAAGAGGACACTGCACAATGGGTGTTTCTAAGATAAAATAGTGGGATGCTTCGAGGCATGCAGGATACTAGTGCAAGTGCTGTTTTAATGGCAGTTGACAGAGCCTAGGGAAAGTACTGCTGAAGATAATATAGCATCTCATACTGTCAACAAGGTCTCCAGGGAGATCCTGATTTCAGGAGGACTCTAATGGACTAGTGCCCTCCCCTTTAACAATGACTGCAATCGGCTTTTAATAGAAGCAGATGGCTGTAGAAGTCTGCTACTCCATCAAAATTTCCTTTTCCAAAGGTTATGGTTTTCTCTCTGATCCCATTATCTTAACAGACGTATCTCGGCTTAGAGTACAGCTTCTCTGCAAAAGAGTTGGCAGGCCTAAACACTGTAGAACACCAGTCCTGCAAGCTTCACCTACAAATAGAGATTACTCTTTCACATTGGCCTGGGATGGGGAGCAGATGAAAGATGATCCCAAGTTGTCAAGTATGCTTCTGCTGAAACTTTGAGCTCCCTTTGGCCAAACAGGAAGAACAGGTAACCCGCCCTGGTATTAAGCAAATAGTTTCAAAGAACCAGTTAGAAAAGCATTTGGGTTGGAAAAATATTTAAAATTGTAACTTTGACAACTGCCACAACTTAGTGTTACTAAGACCTGGGCTTGCAACCAAGATGCCTAACACTGAAGTTAAAATACTAAAGCTGCTCAGATGAAGACGTGACAGAAAAGATAATGCCAATGGCTAAGTTATGGCCAGGTCGAGGTGGTGTATTTTTTTTTTTTTAACTGTTTTAAATTATTTTGCCTATTTTTGGTAAATTAATGCTTTAGATCAAAATTTAAAATAGACATACAACATTTCTAACACGATGTTTCCCACTAAAGATTTTAAACAAAATATATTTTTGAGTAAATGATTAAAACCTATCTCTTATATTACCCCAGCATTCACTTTCCTAAATCAGTATACACCCTTTAAACATGTGTGAAAAGGTTCCAGTTCATCATCTAGCGAGGAACATGGAATAGCAAACACTAAAAGGAGACAAATGAGCTGCTAGAAAAAATCTAAGATGTTGGTTTTACAACAGAGTATCGAAACAGTTTGTAAGCTAGCATGTTTGGTATTCAGAGCTGGGATTTGCTCCGATAGCACCCTGGGTGAAACAAAATTTGGCACCCTCCTCCCACATCTCATCTTTAATTGTCACTATTCAGGGAAAATGGGAGGGGTCAGAGGAAGGTGAAGGGGACAAAAAAAGGGAGAAAAACAGCCACCAGAACAGTGTTTACTGCACTTTTCCTTACAGCCAGGTTGGCGGTAGACTGCTGCTGGCTAATCCTTGGCCCCTCTGAAGGTTGGTGGTTGGGTGCTGCCTTGGGCCGCCTTTACCCTTTCTTCTTACACACCCTAGGAGGGTTCATACCCCAATGCAAATACACTTATGTTCCTAAAAGGCTTCTTCTCCAAGGGTGTACTGCAGGGCGGTAGGCGAAGGGATGACACCCTGCCAGGCACACATGGGTCCACCTCCTTAGCGCTCACCATTAGGAGTGAGCAGTCAGAACGATGCCATGAACTACGGTGATACTAGTGTCCTGAAGGACTAGCCTCAGCATATTGGCATTATGCATCAAAAAGAAAACATTCTTGCCTCAACTAGTACTTTGAAGGTTGAAGCTGCGCTTCTTAAATGCACACAAACACTCTGAATTGGTTACTCCCTTCTTAACAATGACACCTCCATGAAAATGACATTACCTTTTACACAACATCTCCTAAATGTGGTAGGACTATACACCTAAGAATATCAAGCAAGCAGCAATGAGAAACAATCCACTGTAATGTACAACAAATATGTACACAGTAGGTGGCTTCCTGCTGCCTCTTATAAATGAATTTAACCTCAGAATACAGCCACAATCTTTGCAATTTCTAACTTTAAACACTTAGGCCCTAATTGTGAGTGTGGCGGTCTTAAGACCGCCACACTCGTGGTGGCGGTCTGACCTCCAGCAGAGTGGCAGTCTGACCTCCACATTACGACTGTGGCGAAAGCACCACGGTGGGACCGCTGCCCTGGGGATTACAAGTCCCCCTCTCTGCTGTCTTTTGCATGGTGGTTCCACCATGCAAAGGCTGGAAGAGATGGGGTGCCGGGGGCCCCAAGGGGACAGCCCCATCACGCCCGACACACTGCAACATTGCCGCTGGCTCAAAAACCGGAGTGGTGGTTTTCCGTCCGAAAGAGTTTGCCGCCCGCCAAACTCTAAATCAGGGCCTTAGTTTTTAGCACAACAAAGAGACATTCCTAAATACAATATAACCTCAAACTGGACTTTTATTAAGCAAAGAGAGACATTTTTCAAATGAACTGTACCTTGTTTGAGGTGTCCTCATTGAAAGTCTAAAGTACAACAGTTTCAGATTCTGGCTGAATTCTCCGGTACAATTTCTCTATGTAAGGTCAAAAGGAGAGCGAAATATAATGTACAGATTACCTAAGGCAAGTTTGTAGGTTATAATCGTTTTGAGTTATTTCCTTTGGAGTGTTTAAATTCTGCATGTTCATAATTCAGTCTTTCCATTTAGAGTTGTGTGAATTTTATATGAATACCTTGGATTTGTGCATTATTATTGTTTTACTAAAGTAAATTTAACAGGGTTCCACTGTAAGTATCCATACCTCAACTGTTTGTGTTAAGGGAGGTTGACTAAAGGATACTACATTTGAGTGACTGTAATGCAGACTGCACATCAAGAGCTACAGTAAAGGTGCTTCAAAGCTATCATACATATAAAATGGACGTGTCCATGGCAAGTTACGTTAAGATATTAGTAATGTACAATGCAGCCAGCTACATCAAGACTACAGGGCTCTGAAAATCTGCTTACACAACTCAACCAGGACAGAGGATTGTGGAAATCATTAACATAAAGATCTGCAGGGTCTTTCTAAAAGCAAGACTACAAGATCTGCCAGAAACAAGGGCTTTATAGCATATTACCCTATAACACTAGTTTGCACTCATTGCTTATATTACAATATTGGAAAAGAACTTTGGTTTATTTTTAAATAAAAAGTTTTATTTTGATTTAAAAAATGTTGTTAGGTAGGTAATAAAATATACAAAGATACACATCTATGGCCTATGCACCCCAATTCAGCATTCAGTGTGCCTGACCACTAGCAGCTAGAAAGCTCCAAGGGGCAATCAAAGCAAATGCCCCTCATTAGGTAACACAGCACACGTCATTAATTTGGTATGCTGAGATTGGAGTGGAACATTAAAGGGTCCCAGGGAAGCAGCATTATATATTGTATATATCCAGTTCTTCTCAAAGCTCTGAGCACAATCTTCTTTCGAAGTAAGGTCCTCATATAGAATTTGGCAGACCCTGTTACTCCATCAGAAATGTGATGGATATCCTGTTCGCCATATTACAAGTTCATTATATCGTCTGGCACTTTAATACGCTGGACATAATTTCCATCATGTTTGTGACGGATTAACCTACCCACCAAACTCTAATTCAGGCCTAAGTTCTTCTTCAACTGATTTTTCGATTTCTGAGAAGAAGGATCAATTGATGGAGAATGAGGAGCATAAGTCATTTTTCGTTCTCCATCACAGGATTAGTGTCGGACTCACCTACGTCTCATCTAGTAGTGAAAGAGGGTTGTTCTAACCGATCAGTGTGTGGGCAGTTTTTCTGGGCTGTGTGTGGGCCTGTTTTAAGATCTGGTGGTCCAGTCTGTACTGTTGATTTATCTGCTATAACCACAAATGTTGATTCCAACCAGTACAAATGCATGCTGTCTCCCTTAGCTTCCAAAACATCTGTTCAAAGTGTCTTTACAAGTTCAAAACTACACCAAGTTGCAAATGTAGGTCACTGTTTAGCTGTGTGAGTTGCTAATGTAGGGGAATGAAAATGTCACTTACCCAGTGTACATCTGTTCGTGGCATCAGTCGCAGTAGATTCGCATGTTTTGCAATAGCTCGCCATCTGGTGTTGGGCCGGAGTGTTACAAGTTGTTTTTCTTCGAAGAAGTCTTTCGAGTCACGGGACCGAGTGACTCCTCCTTTTGTCTCCATTTCGCATGGGCGTCGACTCCATCTTCGATTGTTTTTCCCCGCAGAGGGTGAGGTAGGAGTTGAATTGTAGTAATAGTGCCCATGCAATGGAGTGACTAAGTATGCACCTATTTAAGGTTGAGATGATACATATACAAATAGTTGAAGGTAACTTCCAAACTGCTACAGGCTCCCGGGGAGGCGGGTGGGCACATGCGAATCTACTGCGACTGATGCCACGAACAGATGTACACTGGGTAAGTGACATTTTCAGTTCGATGGCATCTGTCGCTGTAGATACGCATGTTTTGCATAGACTAGTAAGCAGTTATCTCCCCAAAAGCGGTGAATCAGCCTGTAGGAGTGGAAGTAGTCTGAAATAATGTTCTTAATACGGCTTGACCTACTGTGGCTTGTTGTGCGGATAACACGTCTACACAGTAGAGCTTGGTGAATGTGTGAGGCGTAGACCATGTGGCTGCCTTACATATTTCTTGCATTGGGATGTTTCCTAGAAAGGCCATGGTAGCACCTTTCTTTCTGGTTGAGTGTGCCCTTGGTGTAATGGGCAGCTGTCGTTTAGCTTTAAGGTAGCAGATTTGGATGCATTTAACTATCCATCTGGCTATACCTTGTTTTGATATTGGGTTTCCTGCATGAGGTTTTTGAAATGCAATAAATAGTTGTTTAGTCTTTCTGATGTTCTTTGTTCTGTTAATGTAATACATCAATGCTCTTTTGACATCTAATGTATGTAGTGCCCTTTCAGCTACGGTATCTGACTGTGGAAAGAACACTGGAAGTTCCACTGTTTGATTTAGATGGAACGGGGAAATAACCTTTGGCAAAAATTTAGGATTGGTCCTTAGGACGACCTTATTCTTGTGTAGTTGTATAAAAGGTTCCTGTATTGTAAACGCCTGAATCTCGCTTACTCTTCTTAGGGAAGTAATGGCGATGAGAAATGCCACCTTCCAGGTTAGGAACTGTATTTCGCAGGAGTGCATGGGTTCAAAAGGTGGACCCATAAGTCTAGTTAGGACAACATTCAGGTTCCATGAAGGAACAGGTGGTGTTCTTGGTGGTATAATTCTCCTAAGGCCCTCCATGAATGCTTTAATAACTGGTATCTTATATAGGGAAGTTGAATAGGTAGTCTGCAGGTATGCAGATATTGCTGCAAGGTGTATTTTAATGGAAGAGAAAGCCAGGTTAGATTTTTGTAAGTGAAGCAAGTAACCCACTACATGTTCTGGAGTTGTGTGTAATGGTTGTATTTGATTAATATGGCAGTAGCAAACAAACCTCTTCCATTTACTTGCATAGCACTGCCTGGTGGATGGCCTTCTGGCTTGTTTTATGACTTCCATACATTCTTGGGTAAGTTGTAAGTGCCCGAATTCTAGGATTTCAGGAGCCAGATTGCTAGATTCAGCGATGCTGGATCTGGGTGTCTGATCTTTTGGTTGTGTTGTGTCAACAGATCTGGCCTGTTGGGCAATTTGATGCAGGGTACTACTGATAGGTCTAGCAGCGTTGTGTACCAGGGTTGCCTTGCCCAAGTTGGTGCTATTAATATGAGTTTGAGTTTGTTTTGACTGAGTTTGTTTACCAGGTAAGGAAGGAGAGGGAGAGGAGGAAAAGCGTAAGCAAATATCCCTGACCAGTTCATCCATAGGGCATTGCCTTGGGACTGTTTGTGTGGGTATCTGGATGCGAAGTTTTGGCATTTTGCGTTCTCCTTTGTCGCAAACAAGTCTATCTGAGGTGTTCCCCAGAGTTTGAAATAAGTGTTCAGAATTTGGGGGTGAATTTCCCATTCGTGGACCTGTTGGTGATCTCGAGAGAGATTGTCTGCGAGTTGATTTTGGATCCCTGGTATAAATTGTGCTATTAGGCGAATTTGGTTGTGAATTGCCCAGCGCCAAATCTTTTGTGCTAGCAGGCTTAACTGCGTGGAGTGCGTCCCCCCTTGCTTGTTTAGATAATACATTGTTGTCATGTTGTCTGTTTTGACGAGAATGTATTTGGGAACTATTATTGGTTGGAAAGCTTTTAGTGCTTGAAAAACTGCTAGAAGTTCTAGGTGATTTATATGCAGTTTTGTTTGATGTACGTTCCATTGTCCTTGTATGCTGTGTTGATCGAGGTGTGCTCCTCACCCTGTCATGGAAGCATCTGTTGTTATTACGTATTGTGGCACTGGGTCTTGGAAAGGCCGCCCTTTGTTTAAATTTATGTTGTTCCACCACAGAAGCGAGAGGTAAGTTTGGCGGTCTATTAACACCAGATCTAGAAGGTGACCCTGTGCTTGTGACCATTGTGATGCTAGGCACTGTTGTAAGGGCCTCATGTGCATTCTTGCGTTTGGGACAATGGCTATGCATGAAGACATCATGCCTAGGAGTTGTAGTACCATCTTTGCTTGTATCCTTTGTGTTGGATACATGCGTTGTATGATGGTGTTGAAATTTTGAATTCTTTGTGGACTTGGAGTGGCTACTCCTTTTGATGTGTCTATTATGGCTCCCAGGTATTGTTGTACCTTGCGCGGCAGAATTTTGGATTTTGTGAAGTTGACGGTGAACCCTAGTTTGAAGAGGGTTTGTATGATATGATTTGTGTGATTTGAGCACTCTATTAACGAATGGGCCTTGATTAGCCAGTCGTCTAGATATGGGAACACATGTATTTGCTGCCTTCTTATGTGTGCAGCGACTACCGCTAGACATTTGGTAAAGACTCTTGGAGCGGTTGTTAATCCGAAAGGCAGTAACTTGAATTGGTAATGTATTCCCTTGAATACAAACCTTAGGTATTTCCTGTGCGATGGGTGTATTGGTATATGGAAATAAGCATCCTTGAGGTCTAAAGTTGCCATGTAGTCGTGTAGTTTTAGCAATGGCAATACTTCTTGTAGTGTGACCATGTGAAAGTGGTCTGATTTGATGAAAGTGTTCACTACTCTGAGGTCTAGGATTGGTCTCAGCGTTTTGTCCTTCTTTGGTATCAGAAAGTACAGTGAGTAAACTCCTGTGTTTATTTGTGTGTTTGGCACTAATTCGATTGCATTATTTTGCAATAGTGCCTGCACTTCTATCTCCAGGAGATTGGAATGATGTGTAGTCAAATTTTGTGCTTTTGGTGGTATGTTTGGAGGGAATTGTAGAAATTCTATGCAATAACCATGTTGGATAATTGCTAGAACCCAAGTGTCTGTAGTGATTTCCTCCCATGCTTTGTAATAATGACTTATTCTTCCCCCCACTGGTGTTGTGTGGAGGGGGTGAGTGACATGTGAGTCACTGTTTAGTAGTAGGGGTTTTGGGGCTCTGAAATCTTCCTCTATTCCTAGGGAATTGCCCTCCTCTATATTGTCCCCGAAAACCTCCTCTATACTGTCCCTGGTAACTGGACGGTGTTGCTTGTGAGGTGCTGGCTTGTGTGCTCTGACCCCGAAACCCCCCTCGAAAGGGTGTTTTACGGAATGTGCTGTAATTCCCTCTGCTCTGCGGGGAGTAGAGTGCGCCCATGGCTTTGGCAGTGTCCGTATCTTTTTTGAGTTTCTCAATCGCTGTGTCCACTTCTGGACCGAACAGTTCTTTTTCGTTAAAAGGCATATTGAGAACTGCTTGTTGAATCTCTGGTTTAAATCCAGACGTTCGGAGCCATGCATGCCTTCTGATAGTTACAGATGTATTAATTGTCCGTGCAGCTGTATCTGCAGCGTCCATGGAGGAGCGGATCTGGTTGTTGGAAATGGTCTGTCCCTCCTCAACCACTTGTTTTGCCCTATTTTGTAAGTCCTTGGGCAGATGTTCAATGAGATGTTGCATCTCGTCCCAGTGGGCTCTGTTATAGCGCGCAAGTAGTGCCTGGGAGTTCGCGATGCGCCACTGGTTTGCAGCTTGTGCTGCGACTCTCTTACCAGCTGCATCGAACTTGCGGCTTTCTTTATCTGGGGGTGGTGCATCTCCAGATGTGTGGGAGTTGGCCCTTTTCCTAGCTGCTCCTACAACGACAGAGTCTGGTGGCAGCTGTGTAGTAATGAAAACCGGGTCTGTAGGAGGCGCCTTATACTTTTTTTCCACCCTTGGTGTGATTGACCTACTTTTGCCCGGCTCCTTAAAGATTTCTTTTGCGTGCCGGAGCATACCAGGGAGCATAGGCAGGCTTTGGTATGAGCTGTGGGTGGAGGAGAGTGTGTTGAATAAAAAATCATCCTCGACCTGTTCTGAGTGGAGGCTTACGTTGTGAAATTGTGCTGCTCTAGCCACCACTTGAGAATACGCAGTGCTGTCCTCTGGTGGAGATGGCTTCGTAGGGTATGCCTCCGGACTGTTATCTGACACTGGGGCGTCGTATAAGTCCCATGCGTCTTGATCTTGGTCACCCTGGCTCATGGTGGTGTGAGCTGGGGAATGTGATGGAGTTTGTGCTGGTGAGACGTTAATCACAGGTGGAGGAGAGGGTGGTGGGGTAACTTTTTTCACCACTTTTGTTTGTAGTGATTGTTCAGTTTGGAACTCCAATCTTCTCTTTCTTCTAATAGGGGGAAGGGTGCTTATCTTTCCTGTCCCCTGCTGTATGAAAATACGCTTTTGCGTATGGTCTACATCCGTTGAGTGTAGTTCTTCCTCAAACCTATGCTTTTGCATTTGGGAGGTTAGCGAGTGCTCTTCTGTATAAGAGCCTGAAACTGGGTCAGTTGCAGTTTGTTTCGGCACCGAAACCCTGTCTGCATCTTTTTTCGGCTCCGAGGTGACTTTTTTCTTTTTCGGGGCCGAAACCTCTCGGCGTCGATCTTCTTCGGTGCCGCTGTCTCAGCGTCGAGCCGTGTCTACACCGGTATCTCGGTGTCGATGCTTGTCTCCAGCACTTTCTCGGTCCCGAGAAGGCTGCGTGCCGGTGTCTCGACCGGAGTCGGACGATCTCAGCACTGTTTGGGCCTTTTTCGGTGCCGAAGGTCGGTCACCGAATTTATGGGTGGAGCCATGGCCTGATGGCAGTGGCGTCCCCTGGGCCTTGTAAATCTTCCTCTGTGTGGTTTTCGACGTCTTACTCACGGTTTGTGTATCGTCGAATCCTTCGGAGTCCGATTCTTGGATGGAGAAGGTACCTTCCTCTTCTTGTTCCTCGAACTCTCGGTGGGCTGTCGGCGCGGACGCCATCTGAAGTCTTCTGGCTCGACGGTCTCGGAGTGTTTTTCGGGACCGGAACGCACGACAGGCCTCGCAGGTGTCTTCACTGTGCTCAGGTGACAGGCACAGGTTACAGACCAAGTGTTGGTCTGTATAGGGGTATTTATTGTGGCATTTGGGGCAGAAACGGAACGGGGTCCGTTCCATCGGCGTTCTTCAGCACGCGGTCGGGCCGACCAGGCCCCGACGGGGGATCGAAAAACTACCCCGAAGGGCACCGGAGCTCTTCGATCCTTCGACGCGGTGTTGAATCTAACTACGCCGATCCCGAACGCAACAATACCGACGAAAATCTTCCGAAATTAGCTATCTTTCCGTTCCGAAACTCGGAGCGACAGGAACACGTCCGAACCCGATGGCGGAAAAAAAACAATCGAAGATGGAGTCGACGCCCATGCGCAATGGAGACAAAAGGAGGAGTCACTCGGTCCCGTGACTCGAAAGACTTCTTCGAAGAAAAACAACTTGTAACACTCCGGCCCAACACCAGATGGCGAGCTATTGCAAAACATGCGTATCTACAGCGACAGATGCCATCGAACCTTTTGTTTAGATTCTCTGGCCTATTCTCTTTCCCAGTCCGACCCTGCATAGGATCTTTGCTGAAATCCATGAACATTTAGCACAAGAGCTAGCTCACTCCTTGAAAGTGTGAAGCGTGATAATTAGAAAAACCGATTCGATAAAAAAAACATAGTCAGACATTTCTAGCTTCATTAAAATAAATTACACAAGGACCCCTCGCATATTTGCGCATCCATTCTAGAATCAGACAATACTGCTTTGCACACTGGCGGCCTGATCACCTGTTTGCTGGATTGCAAATTTCTCCAATTAGTACATGTCTAAGCATGCTCTAACTGCCTTTCTCCTAATTGAATGAGGTTCCTGACAACCTTGGCGTGATTTATTCACTTTAAGATACTATAATAGAGGAGAGGGCATTATCCATCTGGATATGCGCAGTTTAGAAGCCGCTCTGCAGAGATTTATATGGCCATGATTAATAAACAGGTGACTTGAAAGTATTGAGTACTTAGTTTCTACTAATTCAGACCTTTATTTAACACAAGGGTGTAAAAACTCCCCTTCTGGATAAGTTAGACTAGGAAAAATACTAGAAGAGAGACAGAACCAAGATTATGAAACTTAGAGACTAATTTCAGTAAGGAAGGGTATGTTCTGTGGACTAACTTCCCATTAAGGAAGATCGTATATAATTCCTTAGTGCATATAGTTTGAATTTCACTCACCCTCTCAGCGGATGTAATTGCCATCAGGAAAAAGTTTCCCATGTAAAACATTGCAGATAAAGTTTATATACAAGTTTAAATGAAGCTCAACCTGAGCTATGGCTAAACTGAATTCCACTGGAGAGTAGGGGCAGCTCACTGGTCAGTGTGACTTCTTCAGGTCCTTCAGGCAATTTCTGATGATTGGAACACAAGTAACACTGAGAAAGAATCAGCCTGTATGCTGTAACAGCTGCTACATTAATTACTATGGTTGAAAAATACAAGTTGATCTAGTAAAGCACAAGTAAAGCACAAGAAAGAAAGGACTTTAGCTTCCTGACATTAGCTTGTATCAGTGGACTTCTCGATGTTCTATATGTAGAAATGTTTCCCCCTGAATGCATCTGAAGTGCTCCTAAGGTAGCCTTTTCACCTACGTTAGGATGTGCATGCACTCTGGACGCAGGAAGGCAGTACTGGATAAATTCAGGAGTAATGCTGTTATGCTGAGAGATGCTAGACTGTGGTGTAGAATCTTGCCCTGAAACTCAGGACAGTATAGTGTGCATGGCAACCTCACGCACGTCTCCTCGGATGTGAGGCAAATCAATTAACTACCACTGCCTTAGTCTCAACGGGCTACTAGTATTATTCTTGCTTTATTCTATTATAGTTTGATTATCGACTTGGAGGAAAAGTGCAATGGAATGCTTTTGACCTGGATAACAAAAAGACATTTCACAGGGATCCTCTTTACTAACACCTGGATGTAAAGTAATGGCATTTTGCACTATTACGGAAATATCTATTTGTGTAAGACTCCAACATTAGCTGTTGTGGTTCAGTTGTTGGAAACCCATTTGTGGACCTTTGACATCATCCTTCCTAGAGCATCTGCCTGTTGGTTTTGGACACCTAGAATATGTTTTCCTGCCAATCTGATGTCTCTTGGTTTCATCAAGTACCAAATGGACAGGACCTTCTTGGTTGTGCTTATGGAGGTAATAGATCATTGCTGTGTTTCTAACCTGATCAACACTTCTCCGATGATTAACTATTGTAGAATAGAGATTAGAGCCAAATGGACTCCTTGGAGTTCCAAAACAAGTATGTGATAACACTATTCCTTCATGAACCATCAACCTTGGTCTCCAAAGTGTGTACCCTTTCACAGGAGTGTTGAGTTTGCGTCCCTCTGTTGGGATCACATGCCAGAAAGGCATGTCTTAAATTATGAAGTTTTGTCCTCCTTATTGCATGATTGCAGAGCTGCCACAACAGCATCAACGTACCTTCAATTTGACATCTAGAATCCTCAAGAAATTATTTATTAATCTGCCATACACTCTTGCAGAGATCATCTGATTCGTCTTGCATTATGTACTGTTGTTATAGAGGATACCATTGAAACCAGTAGGAATGATATCTACCATGCAGCAGGGTGTTTGATTACAATTAAATGAGTGCATTCCTGCTGGAGTGGTAACAGCCTCTCTTCCAAAGAATACACGTTTGCTGGTTTTCTATCAAGGAGTATTCTTAAGTACTGTACTCTCCCGATTTTTGTGCAGTCAGCTTTGTTTTGATGAATATGAAGACCCAGAGCTTACATATGATGCACTGTTGTCTGAAAATACTGCAGCACTTTCTGGTCTGACCTTGTTTTTCAAACGTCAGTTATTCAGACACAGGTGCAAAACTGGCATGTCTTCCTAAGATGTGTGGGCACTATCGCCATGCATTGTGAGAAGTGCTCTACTGACTGCAAATCTTAGCAGTTTCAACATTTCTGGCCAAATGGTTATGAAAGTATGCACCTTGAAGATCTGTTGAACACCACAGGTTTCCTTGATGAATCTGGGGGAAGATCTGCTAATGCACCAATATGTTAAAATCCTAAATGAGTCTGAACTATTTGGCCAGAAATTCTTAATTACAGGCATTTGTTCTAATGCATTCTGGGGAGTAACATTTCTCTTTTTCATTTTTACTTCTTTTCTGGGAAGGGCTAGGTGGAAATGGTTGGAAAGTACTGAGGGCACTATTGGAGGTTTATGCATGTAACCTGTGGTTTGAATAGAGAGCGACCTACTGTCGCTTTCACATTTTTTACTCTCTTCCCGGTGCGGATATTCACCCCATTAGTGCAGTAGGTAATGGTGAGGACAAAAACTCCCTGTGTGTAGTACTGTTGATTTTTCCTCCTGCTACAAACGGCGACCGCTGTCCCCTTGGTGGTATTATTTGGCAAAAGTGGGACTATGGTTGATACCGAGAGCTGTGCTGAGTAGGCTGGAAGTAGGGTTTATAATTCAGTGGTGGTATCTGCAATCTGAATGCTTAACATGGTCATGTGAATTTCCTATCCTTTTAAAAGCTGCTGCATTAAGTTCTCAGCTTCCACAACAATTTTATGCATCTGGTCACTGACGTGCAATCCAAACAGATGTGCTGGAAAAAAGAAGGGTCAGAATTGTTTGCAGTCCATTGGGTTTTAGGCCTTTGATTTAAAGCCAAGAGGGCAACTTCAAACACGCACTGTGGCACCAACCATCAGATGAGAGATCAGAAACGTCAACCGATTCACTAATAAATTAGTAGGATCCAGGTTTGCCTTCATTCTCTACCTCCATAAAATTATCCACGTCTTTGCTGGGTAGATGATCGGCAAAGCAGACCATTGTATCCATAATGATCTAAATGTGTCCAGTAGTATACTGTAAAGTATTGCCTTTAGGACAGTGGAAAATGTACCACATATTTTGTTACAGTTACATCGATTCATCAGATTTCTGGTTTGCCAGAGACAAGCAAGTCCTGCTGGGCTGCTAGATTGTAGAATTACAGTAAAAAAAAAATTCTAGTGGAATCTGCACAGCACATAGTTACATGGCCCTCTGACAAATCACACCCAATGCAGTGTTTTTTCTGGCTAGAGGAGGAACAGGGGAACCAGGCCCTGAACAACTCTTCCCACTCTGCCTCTAGTTGACAAATCATTCTCTCTGTCTCCAACAAAACCCCAGTCAACAGCAAGCAGTCCACACCCATCCACCATCACGATAATGCACCTGACTGCCTGTCAGACAGCCGGTCTGCAGGACAACAGAAAGAGAACAGACCCTGCTTTAAGGAGTGTGGTTCATGACAGGTTTCAGTCGTGGCACCTGCAGGTCAGCCACCGCTCTCCATATGGTTCCATATTAGCCAGGCAATGCAGGAGCAGGGATCTTCACGTCTTGTCATCACCCAGCACACAAGCTACCTGCTCCAGAGCCAAGGAGATGTTCCTCAAAAGATGGATGGCACAAGTCCATTGATGGGTCTGGACTGCTGTCTGATCACATTTTTCTCCAAGCGTTCACTGGGAAAACCCCACACTTACCTTAGCCCATCCACATACATATTGCAGAACTGACCCAGGGCTGCCATCTCCTCAGTCTCAGCAGCCATCTCTGAAACAGCAAGGCCCCAGCACTGCCATTTTATGGTTCACTTTCACACTGCCTGGTCGGTCCAAAGGGCCACATAGGTTATTCTGGACCCACTGTAGTGCTCACTCGCTTGCTAAAACAGACTAAAGCATCACCTACTCACCATCTGGCAAATCTCTTGCAAAGGATGAGCACAACCATTTGCCACCAGTCACCAAGTGCTCTTTCCCTTGCAGGGCAGGCAGCATCATGGCCATCTGCCCCTGTTCTTTGTCATTTCCAACACTTCTCTGCCATCCTCTCTCCTACCACTGTTCCAGACAATGAATCCACTGAGGCCACTTCACACTCAGTATCCCAACTGCACTCCAGTACCACTGGATTTTTGCGTCATCTTCATCAAGTAGCTCTCTGATTTTGGATGTCGCTTCAGACCACTGGGTGACCCAGTCACTTGCTTCACTAGGCACTCTCTAATATCTAGGCAACATGCACTTCCGAATAGAAGCTTCCACCCCACCTACTGTCAGCAGCATGCTAGGCCCAGACCAAGCAGCTCCACAAAGCCAACAATATTTAAGAGAGGGGCAAAAATTTAAAGTTTTTTGTTCTTTAGTTTGGTTGTATTTTCCCTTGGTAGAGAGATAGAATGTTTTGTCCGTGTATTATATTTTCCCATTTTGTATTCCTTGCAATTCCCTCTACAGTCAGTGAACTAGAGAGGGTGACCAGCATGATGCTGCTTCTTCTAAATGCAATGCGGGTGCTTTTCTTGATTCTTTAACTGTGACTCAAGAATCTGCACTCACTGAGGAGACAGCCCAGAGGCTACTAGTGATTGCATAGGTTAACTGAAAAAACATACAATGAAATAAAGGACAAAAATATATTTAAACAGCTAAAATCGTTAAATCACAATACTTATTTTCACTGAAAAAGAAAGTACTATGACACATTTGTTTTTTGCATTTCCTGAATTATCTAAATATACTATTAGCATAAATGAAGCCATGCATAGGTCTTGTCTAAATTCAGCTTTTTGAAATCTTTCCAAAAAGATCAGGCAACAGACCAAATATGGACATCATGCCTGAACAAGATCTCAAGACCCCTTGGCTCTCATGTCCAATTCCTTCTGAGGTTACACAGCTGTCCCGCGATAAGGCTACAGTGGGAACTGCCAGTTGCAGTTGTATTTGAACACATTACTGAACATCTTGGACAGATATCTTCAGATCCAAATTAGTGTTGATTCCGCTCTCGCTGCAACAGTGTGCAACTAAAGGCAAGAGCATGAAGCTCTGGGGTGCATGCCTGACTCTAGTCACAGTTTTAAAGTCTCCACCTCAATAAACCACATTTAATACATACATAACATAAAAAGAATAATGGTGGTAACTGTTCACACAATTATACTGTAGCCTTTCCAAGGAGCTCAAGTTGGAAGTGGCATTAAGCTTATGAGGTAAACACAATGCTCCCGTCAACAAGAAGTTATTCCACAGGCGACCCATTCATGCTCATCATACAAAGCTGTATACACTTGAACTTCTGCAGGCACACTTTATGCTTTCCTCTTGTGCAGTGCTTCTGACTGGTGAAACCTACACTGTCACCCCTAAAAAGTGTGCACCTTCTGACGGAGAAGTTAGTAATTTAGAGGTTCCACTTCTAATGGTACTAATCTGACTTAGGTGCATGTACTGGGAGGATAGTGGTTTAGAGGTGGAAAGCCAAGCCCAGAGCTGCAGGGAATTACAGCATCAATTCTATGTGCAATCTTATGAGGTGTTGGGCCATCATAAAGGTTTTGTATTAGTATTATTCCGGGGCATCATTTTGGGTTTCAAACATTTTGCAGGATTGAAATATGACAATTGTTGCTCTCTGTAAACGTGTGATTTTGTCACACGCCAGATCAGGTTTCAAATGTCCCACTTCTAAATGAGTTGCCTTAACCCCCTTCTGTCACTAGGACAAAGCAGAACTCTTCCTACATCATGCTGTCTTTATTTCACAGACAAATCATCTACGCATACACACAATATTATGGAGTTCTGCTGTAATTATTTTAAATCATTACAGTGAGAGGACAAATATAGCTATGCTGGTAGGGCCAACAGGAGTGAAGGGACATGCAGAGAAATTGAGAGACTGTCATTATCCCTGCTTTTAGTGCTTGGAAAGCACTCACAAGTCATATGTTACTGACATCGCTGCAGTGCCATCATGTTTGAAATACCAATATCACGACAGATAAGGTCATCTGGGGACACAGATGAGCACTGGAAGGCCATGTGTAACAGTAATTGACCAATAATGGTTTCGATGGACTAAAATCAGGGTGCTTTGCAGGTCTAAAGTCCCAACAGCAGGCAGTGAAGTGGGTCGGAGCCACTTGAAACTAGATGTTGCATTCAGATCTTGCGCTATGAGACCTGCAAGTGGAAAGATCTCTAGCAAAGCAAATCACAATGGACCACATGGAATGTGTATGTCTGCGAAGGGACAAAGGAACGAACGTAATGAGTGATGGCAAAAGAAGCTCAAGAGATGAATACATGCAAAGTTGGCTTTAGTCTTACCACTTCATCCTCGGCAGCCTTGAAAACACAAATCAATATTTAATGCAGAGTCAAAAAACACAAGGTCATTAGTCACAAACATATAATTGAATTTAAGGATTCCCAGAGTAACCTGGGTGCATTTATATCAAAATGATCTGTGCATGCACTGCCAAATGAATCACATGGCAGCCATTTCGATTCATTTCAGAAAAACTAGACTACAATCAGACACATGGTAAAGTGGTAAAACTAGAAGAATGACCACCCAGACATATTTTTGTCCTCCACTGTACCAAATTAGGAATAGCTCAAGGGCTGGGAGAAAGAGATAATCAATAAGTGATGGTCCTACTTCTAAAGGACAGTAGAGATCCCCTCCCCAAGAACAATGAAGAAACAGTCCCACAGCGCTCCACTGTTTTTTATCTAACTTTGAGTCATATAACTCACATACGTACAAACATACATTGAACTTCATGATTTTGACAGAGTCAGCCCAAACCTATTTAGTACTCAAGAATTGCAAGCTTATGCTTGGTCATGCTAAAGCTGACCACCAGTACATTATTTGGATCAGTGATTATTGTGTACATTTGCTCTCCTTAATACCAGGTGTACTTTGAAACAAACAACAATTCCTTCCTGAGACACGAGTTATTTCAGAAATGCTCAAACTAAAGTTTAACTCAGCCTATAAATTAAGCATAAACCCCTTTTTGTAGGAAACTATTTAGCATTTCTGCCTCCTCATGGCTGCCTAGACCCAAAGACCTAAGTAATGTTTCTCTTTTGTAAGCTTCCACTATCCTTCCACAGTAAAATGGGACAATAATGCATTTGATGTGCAATATTTACCATTATGTGTACATTCTGCAGAGGTCATCCCAATATTGCTTTTATAATTTAGCAACCCCTAGTAAAATGCTCCTTATGTAGGAGGTTTCTAGGGAACAGGTACTCCCACCTAGTGGAATAAAAAAAAAAAAAAGTCTACAAAGAATACCCAACAATGTTACACACAAAGGGGATATACAAAGGAACCAGTGACATGGTTTGGACAAGAGACGAAGATCCTGTTTGCAAGTAACTGTGCATATCTCCGAGAGAAGGGTAGGAGTGAATACATACACACAGTAGTCATCATACGATGTACTAAAATGAAGGCACTTAATTTCTTTTTTTTTTGTCTATAAGACTACATTTTTACGGTAAACTTATGTACCTGTGAGGATATACATATACTGCTTTTCCACTATAACCTTCTACGGATACTAGGTTTTAAGTGAGTTCATAAATGTCTTTTAATAGTATTTATTTCTTAACTAAAGTCAAGATCATTTGTATTTTCTTCCAACATAGTTAAAATCCAGAACACCGTTAAAAAAAAAAACGAGCTCCAAAATATTAAGACTTTCAACTAAATTATAGGTTTAGCCATAGTAATGCTATGTATAGTAACATGTTTCACAATGCAAAGAAGCCAAAGTGCTGTATGTATTATTTGAAAGATGAAAATACATAGCATTATATAATTATATACAATTTAACTTAATAGGATACTTGGGGAATTTATAACCAATTATGTGTTAGGTCTTTATGTTGTAACTCCAATTACATTAAAAAAAAAAAATTGCTGCAAAAGATTTATTTGATGAAAGTGCTGATATTACTGAAAGTGGCTTGATGGTCTCAACTACTGGGAGTGAGCCTTTGGCCAAGACAATCAACCAACAATTGACTTCCTATGAAAAATTAATGAAAAAGGAAATAAGTAAAAGTTGGGAAGTAATTTCTTTGGAGAATTATCTTGAAGTAGGTAGGATTCCTAGGGGCCTGAGGATATTGATTACTCCTACGTATCAAAATCCAATCCTAAATTGCTAGAGGAATGGTCGAAATTAATAGCAGAGTCTTGTAAATCTAGGTTGAAGCTATTGGTCAAAAATGCTTCTTTGGATTTAGAACAAGTGACTTAAGAATTGATTAAAATGAAAGAAATTCTGGATAAACATCCAGAACAAGAGCTTATAAAGGACTTTTTGTCTTTGATGGATAAAAGACTGGAAAAATACGAAGAGGAAATTAAACAGAGGAAGAAAATAAAGTTTTTGCAAGATAAGAAGATTATGCCCAAGGGAGAATTTTGACCTTTGGACGGAGATATGATGAGGCTATTAAACAATACAAACAATTTGGCTCTTTGAGGAAACAGGAACTGGCTACGTCGGAATCCAGTTCTGATAACTATTCTTCAGACTATGATGAGACTCAGGTGTTACCTGACAAAGATCATGTTCCCTTTACCTCATTGGAAGAATATCGTTTTTTACAACGAAATCAGACTGGTCGGGCCGATTATTAAGACGAAGAGAAGAAAATAGCGCAAGAGAAGAAGGACACGTAGGGGGAAATGGAAGTGCCAAAGGCGTGACAACACGTGGCAGGTTTATGAGGCAAATGAAGAAATGATAGGGAAGTTTCCCCAACTGTTATTAACTTATCGCAACATCAATTAACTCCAGCTGAGTGTTCTCTTTTGGAATTGGGTTTATCTTTTTGCCCCACTGCTGATTTTGATTTTTGTCGGACTAGGATTGACTTATTTTTGTTTGTACGTAAATTACTTAGGAAACTGTTTTTACAACAAGAGAATAAGAAAAGTCTTACAGATTCAAATATGATTTCATCTACCACTATTGCTGTTACCCCAGAATTAACATTAAGTGATGTGGATGGCTTTATGGCTTTAGCAAGTTTAGCAGAAATGGATGTCTCTGGTATGAGTGAACGTGAATTTCTTGAGTCCATGGATGTAGAATTAGGTAGACCTGAGTTTACACATTTTAAGTCTAAATCTAGGTTTAATCCGTCTACTACTTATGATTCGATTGATACTTTTCATGAAGTTGTCATTCGAGATTTATTTCAAATGTGGCATAGTATTAAGAGGAGGAATAGTGAGCTAAATCTTAATCATGAGCAAAGAACGGCTTTGAAGAGTTTAATTGATGATCATAATGTTGTAATTAAACCGTCAGATAAAAGGGGTAATGTTGTTCTAAGGCATGTGAATTAGTATTGTAGTTAAGCAGAAAGACAACTCAAGAATAAAAGGGATCAAGAGATTACAAATATGTTCAATTATAATGAATCAATTGACCAATATCATAGTAAATTGTTCGATTGGAGAGACAGAGGATTGCTTAACACGGACGAATATCTGTTTCTTTTGGTTAAAAAACCAACAGCACCATGTTTTTACATGTTACCAAAAATTCATAAGGATTCTCATCATCCTCCTGGGCCACCCATAATTTCTGCGAATAGCAGTCTTTTGGAACGTACATCCATTTATTTGGATTTTTGTATTCTACCATACGTGTTAGCTTTACCTTCCTATTGTAGGGACACCATGGATTTTATCTCTAAAATTGAAGGTATTCCTTGGGAGCCACATTTTTTGTTGGTTTACTTGGATGTAGAATCCCTATACACTTGTATCCGGCATGACTTGGGGATTCAAGCATGTAGATATTTCTTCCGTGATAGACCACTCAGTAAATATGACCATTCTATGATGCTGTTAGAGATGCTGGATTTTTGCTTGAATATTAATTTATTTCTATTTAAGGATACTTGGTATCGGCAGTTGGTTGGAACTGCGATGGGAAGTTGCTTCGCCCCAAGTTATGCTGGTATTTTCATGGGCTGGTGGGAGGCCACTTGGGTTTGGGTTGAGGAAAATGAGAAATGGACTAGGTATATATCCATGTGGACACGATACATTGATGACCTTTTTTTTGATCTGGGAGGGTCCTCGCGGAATTTTTGGATCACATTTCCCAAAATACCCTGAATTTAAGATTTACCCGAAAAATACATCCAACAAGGATGGAGTTTTTGGATGTTTTGGTGGAGATAGTAGATAATAAATTACAGACAAGGTTATACTGCAAAGATACAGCGGGTAATAGTATTTTGCATGCAACTAGCCACCATCCCACTAGTCTCAAAAATAGCATCCCTTATTGTGAATTACTTAGGAATTGTAGCACCTTGGAATTGTACAAAGTAGAGGAGAGTAGGGTGATCAGGAGATTACAAGCAAGAGGTTATTCCAATAAGATATTGCGTATGGCTAGTAAGAAGGTTACTAACATTAATAGGCAAACATTATTGGTGAAGACTGAAAAGAAATGTAATTTAATTCCTGAAATGAGGATGATTATGACAATATGGCTAGTCCCATGGTCAGGAGGATAGTCATGAAAAATTGGCAACTGGTGAAACATGATCCTATAATTGGGAAAACACTGTCTCCCTGTCCTCAATTTACGTATCGCAAGGCTAAATCCTTGCAAGATATTCTGGTCCATAGTTATCTACGACAACAAGATAATACAAACCGTGGTTGGTTTAATCAGCAGAGGGGTTTTTACAAATGTGGTAGATGTAAAGCATGTAAAAATAGTTGAAATGTTAGGACGTTTAAGACAGCCTGTGGAGAGGTTAGAACAATTCACAAAGTTATTTCATGTGTTTCAGATTACTGTATCCATGTATTACAATGCCCTTGTGGCCTCCAGTATGTTGGTAGCACCATTGGCCCGGTTAAAAAGAGGATCTTAGAACATTATAGGGCCATCAAGAAGTATGACACTTCCTATCCTGTGGCGAGACATTGGTCTAGAATGCATAATAGAGATGCTGATTGTTTATTTTATTTTGGGATTGATAGGATTGAGAGAAATGTACGGGGAGGAGACAGCGAGAGACTCCTTAGGATTAGGGAATCAGAATACATTATTCTGCTCGGGACGAAGACCCCGGGGGCCTCAATGAGGATGAGGAACTTTATGTGCATGTTGGTTAATTATGATTATTATTATTGGGAATGCGCATTTTATCTTTCCCTGTCCTCTCCGTTTGGGATCTCATGTTTTGAATATAGCTTGGGACATTTAGATACAAGCATAATATATACACATTATTTGCAGTTTGTAAATGATTGGTTATTATTTATATTTTTAGCTTATTATTGATTGGTTATAAAGTTGGTATTATTCTTTAAATTGTTTAGATATTATTCCTAAATTGTTATCTTGGTTATACATTTGTATTTGCATATTATTAATGAGGGTACACAGGTTGGAATGACCAGGATTATTAGATTTTAAATATTGGTATTTGTACCTTGATTTATGTGTACATTATAATTTATTTAAATTGCTTTATAGCATTCATTCTGATTTTTTTGGTGTTATCTGTTTACTGCAAGTGGTATTTAATTATGGCTTGGCAAGTGCCCAGGTTTTTTCAATTTGGCCATGATGAAGACACTTTGGTGTTGAAATGCGTAGCCTTTGAGTCAGTTTGCTTGTTTGTGGATAATATATTTTTTGCAAATAAAATTCAATTTTTGAGGAGTGGACATGTTGGGTGTGACTTTTTTCTGCTTTTTTGAATGAGTGACAGAAATTTTCTTTATATTTTAAAACGGGTACCACTACCGTTTGATCGCATCAGCCTTGTGAGGTGGATGTAGCCGTTTTTTTACACACAGGCTTCAGCTTGACCATAACGTTTGTAGTCATTCCAATGCAATTAGTTTTCAACTCTGAAGCAACACAATGCACTGGGTGACGTTGAAGGATACGTTTTACTTTGAATCACTGTTTGTATGAACATTTACTTTGGTTGAAAAGACTGACACTTTGGACAGACTTTACTTTGGAGCATGTTCTGGATAAATGTACACGGAAGAACAGGATCTAAACATGGATGGAAGAAAATAGCAAATATACAAATAAAAATGAAAGAGGATCATGAACTTTAAATAATTTTTATAGTAGTTGTCTACATATAGAAAAATATGTATCTTCAAAAACATAATTAAAACTATTTATAATTGTATGTTATGAATCTGTTCTTATATTTGATTTCCTTATAAGCTCGTCATAAGAACACATTCTAATATCTCACACAGGACAGCAGTACTACTAACCTACTGATCTAAAGAACGCTGGAAAATTATTACACTAGAACTGAACTAAGACCTATGATTATATCAAATGCAGAACTAGCACACAAACATATAATTCGAAAAATAACTGCATTTCCAGAACCTATGTTCAATTTATTTGCTAACAAATTTGGAAATTAATTTCTTAAACTTATAAACATGCACTACAAATGGGCTACCAAACTACAGCTGTCTAGAAATGGTCCTTGTAACATTAGTAGACCCGATATTAACAATTTAGTCCTTCACCTGGGAGCATGCCTTTTTACTGCTTCACAGTTCAAAAATGACTAAATCCATATGCTCATGAAATCTTACACCTGCACTGAATTCCCTTCACTTGCACCACACATACAGCTATCTAATTAAAATATGCCTACTTGTCTTTTTTGCATAAAACCTAGATATTTGATCATTCATAGAGATCATTTTTAGCTCCCTCCAACTTACACAAGTCTTATACCAAAATAAACCTTTGGTGAAGTATGAAACAGTGAGTGACCTAGTGGCTGTTTGCAGAGAGACCTACGAGAAGGACTTCTTCACTATCTACAGACTGTCAACCATACAAAGCATATCACATGCATGCTGCAAAGGCATCGTTTCCTTTGCTGAGCAGCAAGCATGATGGGTAAGTCCACCTTGCTAATCACATCCTGCTTTACTTCTGTGGTCCCAAATAAAAAATTAGGCTATGCTAGCAATTTCATAGCTGTCACAGCGCAATTCATATATTTCAACTAGGGATTTATTGCTTAGCTTGAGAATAAATGTGTAGGATAAAAATTTAAGTGTTCCTTACAAGATTAAGTTAAACAACAAATATACTTATTTAGAAAGGCAAACTGTTTTAAGACTAAAATGTTATTTTTGCGCTGGTTTTAAATGCAAACAAAAGTCAGACTTAAGTTTGGACTGAAAAACATTTCAACTAGTGATAAAATTAGGACATTTCATATGTTTTTCAGAGGTTAACAATTTTTGGCTGTAAACCAAAGGCAAATTTTTGACAATGCCAGTTCCATGTATCAGGGAGTAGTTGGATATTTTAGTGCTTTGACCATGTTCTTAATTTGTTTATACATTAATT
The DNA here is from genome assembly GCF_031143425.1 of Pleurodeles waltl. Lineage (NCBI taxonomy): Eukaryota > Metazoa > Chordata > Amphibia > Caudata > Salamandridae > Pleurodeles > Pleurodeles waltl. The sequence continues at coordinate 160,428,624 of NC_090445.1, read as the reverse complement.
GCAAAATTACTTATAAAATTGAATAACTTATTACATTCAACATAGGCAAATGGACAATATAGCGCAAGTGAAATGAAACTAAAAAGTCACACCACTGTAATATACTGTATAAAGGCGTATTTCTTTTCTCAACTGAAATCAGCGGATATGTGGAGATGTGTGTGGTTTATTTTAGTAAATTTGATGCAGAGCCAACTGGATGACACCAACGGCTCCTGTTTTGCTAGTAAAAGTCATTGGAAACTCACGTCCTCCACGTCGTCAGAATGAATCGAGAGCTGGTCGTGCTGAATAATTTCGGCATCCTCTTCGGTTGGGCCGTTGCCTACTCTAATCCCACCAAAGTTGTGGGTGCCCTGTGCAGGTAAAGAGAAAAAGCTCAATGAAAGTTTTTTTTTTACATACATTGTATCAGGTAAATGTGTTCCCAGTAGCTGAGATGATAAGAATATTAAAGCTGAAGGATGACTTCAATATTAAAGTCCATAGATTTTACATATTTGCCAATTAGTAATGCACAAACAGCAATGGTCTGAAACCCATAATTTACAGGAACAATGTAAATTATTTTCAATGATTTCTTGGCATCTCACTTTTCCTGTGAAATATGGATTTCAACTAATGAGAAGCCTACAACATTAGTTTCTGACTCTGATTACCTACCCACCTAGCAATTAGTTGTTTTTTCGCCTAGCATGAGAATTAATTTCAGTAATCTAAACAATATCAATCCACTTTGTTCAACTGGCAGTCTATATATCTTAAAGAGTGAGCGGCAGTAACTCTAGTTACTGGCAAGTTGCATCTTCAATTGAAAATGCCTATTGTGACTTCTTCTTTGGAAATATCTGAGGACTCTGCACACCATTTGGCAGTAAATTGGAGAGTTCAACTTAGTTTCATAGAACAGTGTTTTATGAAGATCCGTCAGCAGAAGGGCAAAGTTATCAGAGAGGGAAGGAATAAAAATGCTTTCTTTTTCAAGTCCAATAGAAATGTAGGTATTCTTCTACATTGTGAATGACATCAATGATGTTGCAAAAGGCACTACAATTAGCTGCTTATTGAACTAGACCTCTGACCAGGTCCCAGCATACCCGGACACAGTAATCGGAAGTTGGTCAGGCTCTTTGCTGGACGGGAAAGCGAGCTGAGGCCAGAGACTTTGCAGTGGATATCAGGGTGGAGTGTGCAGCCTTCAGCCTGGTCACAAACAGATTGGGAAGGAATGCAGAGGTCTAAACCTACATTTGTCATGATCAGTGGGCTCTGGATATAGATTAAGGCTAATGGCCACATTCTTTACTCAAAGCCTCTCTTCTAGTAGTTTGTATGGCACATTCCTTGGCCTAGGCAAAGGAGCTCAGAAAGCAGTGTCTGACCTCTGGTAAACCCTTACATGTAGAGCCTAGTATTAGTATATACCCTGCATGAACTAATGAACATAGTTGCTTGCTATTCTGAATGGGTTCTATCTGCAGGATCTAGACATCCTACCCCAAGAGTGATAAAAATGACTTACAAGAACCTAATGCTTTATCAGAGCACTCATGATACAATAGAACTTAAATTTACTGTTGACCTATGAAAACATATATTGCCTGTCCAATTTCTGTCTTTTGTTAAAGAAAATGTGTGCTCTCCTGGGTGCCTGAAGGCATTTATTAGGTTTTATTTAAACACTTTGTATCTACAGACCTTTACAAAGGTTTCCCTTTATGACCACTGAGTTACTTCATCCTTTCATAATACACAAGCCACAAGTGCCAATGTATTGCTGATTCCTTTTATGGTGTCTCAGCCTTCCTCAAGGATTACAGGTTATTTTCTCTGTATATGGCTTATAAAATTTGTTTCCTGTACCTTTACATTTCAACTTGTTGATTTTATGCATTGCTTTAAAGTTCATTATTTTACCTTGATTGTGCTCATACAAAACTGATCATGGAAACTGATCAGTATCTTCTTTGAGAGAAATTGATGGAAAGGTGTTGAGTGGAAATACTGTTTTCTCCATTACCTTTTTCCTAAGTATTTAAATTTTTGTTTTCTTTTCTCGGGGCTTGCACGCAGCTTCATTGCAGAATGTTCTTTGTGATGACAAACCCTTTGTTTATATTGTGAATATTGTCAAACACAACATGTTCTATTAGGGCAGAATATTTTATTTAAAGGCATCCAAAAGGAACACAGCCCTTAGTCCTGATTATACCAGTAAACACCAGAGTGTTCAGCACCATAATGAAGTCAGTCTTGGTTTCCTGGAGTTTATGTTCATGGTCTCATGCTCTTGCATATTATTTTTAATCTGTTCTAAGACAACTAATTTAAATGCATCAAATAATACAATTCAGTGTCATATATCTGCTCAAAGTGTTTTGTTACGGCACATTCTATTCTCGTTAACTGTAGTCATTGTGTGTCTGAGTGACGATATCTTCAATGTTTTGGTAATGCCATGTACTGTAGAGTGCATTCACACTCCAAGTATTACAAGTTTGTATTCTTTTGATCTAACAATAGTCTTTTTGAAAACTTTCCTTGCTACAACATGTGGGTATGCCTTACATGTACACCATATGCAGAATCCTATGGAGGCTTGCTGGCAACAAGGTTCTCTGTCAAAGTGCCTTTTTCCACCGACCATCTCACCCATCATTTTCATGAAGTTATCTTCTAAAATGAGTTTGGGCCCAGTGCTTCCTCCTGATTTTGTTCTTGTCAATTATTTGCTAGGGTGCATTACATAAGTCCCATGTCTGTCCTTCCTGACTGTTTGTGTCTTTGTCCATTTTTGTGTGATTCATTTTTGCTAAATTTCTCTGTTCTCACATGGTTAACAACCTTTCTTCTGCATTAGAACAACTTTTCTTTTTGTATCCCCGATACCCCATGTAGGGTAGCTTCATGCTTGGAATCTTTCTTTTATTTTTAGGGAAAGATGTTGATAGTTTTGTTCTCTGGATCATTCCACGAGGCTTTATTACCGTGGAAGGGATATTCGAGTTGAGGCTGACTGTGTTGGCTAAATGCAGGGGGATATTTGTTTTACTGTTTTTTTAAATCATTTTACTCTTTATTCTGTTTTCTTTGACTTTATTTTCAATTAACTTCTCTATGAACACTAATACTTCTTTATTGTTCTGTTCCAAATAGGCAGTCAATATCTCTTGGCCAAGATACCACCTTTCTAAGTCAGTTATTTATGCAATTGTTGTCTGATATTGTCATATAAAGAGCTCTTCACGAAGCAAACAATATGCTCTAGGCTGTAACCCTTACTTGAGCTTAGTATTCTTTGTCAACCATAAAGTAGTTAGTCTGAAGGCAGAAATAAACTGTGAATGGTAGCATCATAGGTTGTTGTTACCTGATCAGTTGCCATAATAGAGCAGCACTAGCTTGGAAAACGCCTTTGGTAATCAATTTGGATAATATTCTACAGTTTTATAATACCTTCTTGATAGCTTTTAAGAAAACGTTTAAACATTGGATACCATTTTGCAAATCTCAACAATACTCTAGAGTATTGGCAACAGAGCACAAGGAGGATGGGATCTAGGTTGTTCCCATTCCCAGAGTCCACGATCATTCATAATTTGGTTTTTATGCCCAGCTACATTGACCCAAGCTTTTAACAGTGGAACGATGATGACCCTCCACTTTTGGGAGACCTTTACTCTGATGGGGCCCTAGACTCTCGCAAAACAATTAAAGAGGAGTTAGGGTAGGGGAATGAATTAAGTTTTACATAACTCTGACATTAGGCGGGATCATGGCTGGGAGGGAGGAAAACCTACTTGAAAAAATGTTCAATAACAAACAAACCCCGAAAGGGATAACATTGCTCCAGCAACATATCTCTGCTTTGCGCTCTAAATTCAGGATAAGTATGCTTCTCAATGGGAGGAAGACTTAGTAGAGGCAATACTGGAGGGTACCTGGGTAGCATCTGGCATAGAATTGCCCACTCATCCATCTATAGTATAAAGAAAATGGATATAACCTGCTAACTTGCTGGTACCTATAACCCCCACCAGACTGCTCAAGATGTCTGGGAGCGCTGAAATTTGCCAGAAGAAATGTGGTGAAAGGGGAGTGGTCATGTAGCCACATTTAAGGATATTAGTCTGATATCAACAGTCAATACTCTTTCACTTATTGTACCTGTGACAGTGAAGAAAAGTTATAAATAAAGTGTTTAAAAAAAGAAAAACAAATTGAACTCCTGAGTTAGAAAAATTAGCTGAGGAGTCACTGTGTTTAACAAGGTGCTATGGATATACTGACTTGGTGCATTATTTAACAGTGGCACATGTTGCATGTTCATTGATCATGACTAGACCACTAAGAAATAAATTCCTATAAAAGTTAAAAAGGCTCATCAGTATTCAAAGTGTTGATGAACCCCCAGTAATTTCAAGGCCTATAGGAGAAGCTCTCCTCCTTTGTAAGTTTCTTTTGTGTATCATAGAGATTTGGTCTTTTGATACTACAGTTTCTAGCTGTCATGCTGTAACCTTTGGAATTCCTAGCTGAGGAGGGATGCACATATGTTAATTGGTCTATTCAAATAATAAAGTAATGGTCACTAAACAATGAAACAAGACTCAACATACTAATAAATAGGAGCTAATCTTTCTTCAACACCATGTGGTTTCAAGCGTTTTCTTCAGTAAGCCTAGGGTCAGTTCACTTCCTCCTCACATAGTGTAGGAATGCACCATACTAAATGACCCTTGTGATGTAGTTCCTGCCAGTCCTACCTGATAGAGACAACTAGCCATTGATTCCTTACCTTCGAATATTCCCCAGATGTCAGATTCGATCTGGGAATCTTCAGCAATCCATCTGCAAGCCTGCAGGTAGCACCCATTGGCTCCGCTTTGGCAGTGTGATGTGCATGGTGCCTATATAGGCGCCACCTCAGTAGGCTCGCATCAGTTCTTTTCTTTCTGCAACACCAGAGCAGATCTGGAACAGCTACCTCAGTTTTTTTGGCTGCTGTTTTCACCTTTTTGTCCAATTCATTTAAGCTTTAGCTCCCAGTGTGCTTTAGTCATGTTTGCTTACGGTGTCTGAAGCAGCAACGTGACTCCAAGGCCTGCCAAGACTGTCCAGCGATGAATCCCAAGGTGGTCTGGCAGCGTGCCCTGAAGGTCATGGTCACTTGTCACTAGACAACTCTGCACCACTCGCAGTCGTGTGAAAGGTCCCCGGGCACACTCTCGGAGTCGCTCCCATCAGTCATCATCAAGGTCAAACTCTTCATCTGCTAAGTCCCACCAGAAAAAGAAGGCCAAGAAGGCAAATAATTCTTTGAGTTCACCATGCCAATTCATGTTATCAGACAAGGCGCAGGAACAGTGCCACAAGTCTAGACCTTGTTCCCATACTTCACCCTCAGATCCGCTTCAAACATCCCAGAATTTCCCTGAGAAAGAGTGGCCCCCGCCCAAATAAAGGATTTTTATGAGCCCGTACATCTCATATTTAGGCAAGCCAACCCTTCTATTTGGGTCCCAGGAGTTTGTAAGGTGCACCAACTGGACTCCCACCAGCAGGTTCGCCCTTGGCACCTGTTGGGCCTTCTGGATGGGTTCCCAGATCAGGATCAACTCTGCTAGTGAATCTACAAACTTCACTGGAGTCTGTTCCATTGGCGCCGTTCCCAGCTTTACCGACCCTATTGTGATCCCCAATTCCGATACACTGTTGGACCGGCGTCACCCGGACCAGGACCGGCATCAACCGGACCAGACCCTCTGGGTCAGAGACAGTGCCACCCTTCTTTGACAGGCACTGTGAAGAATGTGAATGGGGTGGATCTGAGGATCCTTACAATTATCCTAATCCCCTTGAGGAGCCCTTGGTCGAGGATAACTGGTATGGGTATGAGGAGTTGGCTCATGCCAGTGGTGCTGACACCACACCAGACACTGGCTACGGATAAAGGGGCTTGCTTTGCCATGGTGGTGTGGCGAAGGGCTGAGGTCCTGGACTTTATGCTACTCAGTAGCTGTCAAGACCAACATTTGATAGAGAGACTTCCACCCAGAGTAGCCTCCCCAGATTCTCTTCTCCCCTTTAATGAAGCTTTCACTGATGTCCTGCTCGAGGCCTGGGCCAAGATCTGCACAGGCACTCTTGTGCACAGTATGATCGACAGTCCCCACTGCCCTGGTCCTGGCCATCCAGCCTTCCTCACAGAGTATCCCACCCTGAAGAGCCTGGTCGTCCAGGCCTCCACATCCAACATGAATACCGGCAAGTTCCTTACCACACCAATGGATAGGGAATCCAGGAGGCTGGACACCTTTGGAAAGAAGCTGTTCTCTTCTGCCAGCCATGCACTGTGGGCTGTGAACACCGTGTCCCTCCTGGGCTTGGATAACCAGACAGTATGAGACTTGCTTGAGCAAGTGCTGCCTATTGTCTCAGAGGAGGCCAAAGACATCCAGACTCAAGCTATTGTCGACTGCAGGAATGCAGCAAAGTTCACGATACACTGAGGACTGGACATGACAGAATCGCTGGGTAGAACGATATGTTTGTCGGTGGCACGTAATCACCATGCTTGGCTGAGGTCAACTAGCTTCCCTTATGAACATGTCCTTAAACAACACTTGCCTCTTTGGTGACAAGGCAGATTCAGCGCTCAAGCACTTCAAGGACAGGAGGGCTGGTTGTTGGGACTCTCCATGGCCCTATGTCAGCCCCATTCTACCTTCTGTCTTTCTGTGGCTAGGGTAGGAGCTACCAACTACATCTATTTCTTCCCCGCCACGACAGCCAGCAAACTCCCCAGTCCTCTCATGGTCGAGGACGCTGCTCCCACAAGCTTTGTGGGACCCAAAGCCAGAGATCTGCCCAGTCCACCACCCTCGGCAGCCGCAGCCTCCAAATCCCTTGAGTATGCCCTCACATCACAAGCAACCGGTTGGCAGCAGGATCAAGCACCACCTGCCCTGTTGGCAGTCCATAACTTCGGACAAGTGGGTGTTTCAAATTGTTCAGCGGGGTTATGTTCCCCTGTTAACTGAAACCCAGCCTGCTATGCTACCATCCTCAGATCAGCTGAGGGAGGACCACTTCTCCCTGCTGCATCAGATCGTGCAGGTTATTTTGGTCAAATTAGCCATGGAGAGAGTGCCAACATCAGAAGCAGCTTGTGATTGCTATTCCCGCTACTTTCTGTGCCAAAGCATGACACAGGACTCCACCCTACACTAGACCTGCACCTCTGAAATACTTCCTGAAAAAGGAGACATGCAAAATGCTCATGTTGGCTCAGGCCGTGCCTGCCTTGGATGCTAGAGCATTAGACTTGCAGGGCGCATATTTCCATATGCCCGTCCTGTCAGCCAACAGGCGTTACCTGTGGTTCATGGTGGGCCAGAAGCATTTTCAGTTCGCTGTGCTCCGCTTTGGCCTCACCAGCGACCCAAAGGTAATAGCGGTGGATGCAGCCCATCTGCTGAGGTCATGGGTTCCAGTCTTCCCCTACCTCAACAACTGGCTGCTAAAAGCCCCAGGCAGTTGTCACACACCTCAGACTAAGGTGGACCTCCTGCATTCGCTGGGGTTCTCTAGCAACATGCCAAGCTAACACCGGACTCCCTCTGAGGTGCTCCCTTTCATCTGACCCATTCTGGACACAGTGCATTTCCACACCTATCCTCAGGATCAGCTATGATTTCGATGCTTCAGCCTCTATCCTGTATTTCAGTGAAACTGACTCTGAGGCTTTTGGGTCTCCTGCCCTCCTGCTTACTGTTGGTAGAACATGTAGAACAGGCCCACTAGCATATGCAGGTTTTGCAGTGGGAACCAACATCTCAGTGGGTGCAGCATCAGGGGAATCTCTCTAATCTGGTCCATATTTGAGGGGGATTGCAAAAGAGCTGCAGTGGTGGCTGATGAATCACGACTGGGTTAGCGGCAGACCCCTTTACTTCCCCACACAGATCTCACAGTGGTGACAGATGCATCAATCCTGGGTTGAGGTGGCAATCTGGGAAAGGGAGCGATAACACCACTCTGCCAGGTCTCAGCTCCACATCAACTGATTTGAGTTGAGAGAGATTCACTTAGCATTGAAGACCTTCCTCCCTTTCATCAAGGAAGGCTGGTTCAGGTGTTCACAGACAACACCACCGCCATGTGGTACTGCAACAGGGTGGGTGGGGGCCTAGATCCTGTGCCAGGAGGCACTGCATCTCTGAACATGGCTGGAACGTTAGGATATTTTCCTGGACTTGCAAACCTGGTGGGGTCTCTGAACGCCTGGGCAAACAAGCTCAGCCGTCAATGCCTTGCGAATTATGCATGTTGTCTACATCCTGAGGTGGTATAAGGTCTCTTCTGTGACTCAGTTATATCTATTCACCTCCTGTGAGAATGCAGAATATCAGCACTTCTGAGTGCTGAACTTGCAAAGGCAGTTATGACACTTTTCATCTTGAGTAGGACTCAGGTCTTCTGTACGCCTTCCAGCTGATACCACTTCTAACCTGAGTTCTGAAGAAGATCAGGACGGACCTGGCACGACGGACCTGGCCCAAGTGATCCTTGTGGCTCCAGATTGGGAACGAAGAGTATGGTATCCCAAACTCCTGAACATTAGCATTGGTCCTCCAAGCAGGATGCTCCTTTGGGAGGATCTCCCATCGCTGCATCAGAGAAGGGTTTTGTCCCAAACCTCTGCACACTCTGCCTTCACGTGTGGAGACTAAGTAGAGACATTTGGGAGTCTTAGATCCCCCTTCTGAAGTCTGTGAGGTCATCCTGGCAGCCAGGCGTTTCTCCAAAAAGACCAGATACACCTACAGTTGGGACAAATTTGTGGCTTGCTGCACTGACAAATATGTTGACCCTCTGCTGTTACTGGTTGTGTTGTCTTTAGCATAGCACAGTTAAAATGTATCCTTTGGCCAGCTTAGCTTTTTTCGCAAATGCAGATCAACCCTCCCTGTTTAAGTCACCTGTTGTGACACGTTTTCTGAAGGGCCTCCAACACATGTTTCCACCCAAACCTTTTGTTATGGCCCAATGGAAACTTAAATTTCGTTTCACCTTTCTTAATGTGTTCACCTTTCGAAACCATGCATTCTTGCACCCCAAGATTTCTGATGATCAAAACAGTCTTCTTGGTGGCCATCACGTTGACCAGGAGGGTCAGCAAACTGCAGGCGCTTTCCATTAACCCTCGTACACCAGCTTCTTGACAGGCAAACAGGTTTTCAGCATCCATACCGCCTTTCCTCCTAAGGTGGTGACTCCCTTCCATGTCGGCCAAAGCATCACACTGTCGACCTTATACTCCTCCACACCCCTCTAAAGAAGAGGAGAGACACCCTTGCTTGGACCCAAAAAGAACATTGTCATTCTACAAATTGATCGCACCAGAGAATACCGGGTGGAAGATGAGCTCTTTGCTGGGGGGAAGAAGGGGAGAGCAGATTACAGTCGGACCATCTCCAGATGGATTATACACTGCATTGGAATCTGATATGTGCTGGCCTAGAAGCAACCCCCTCTGGGCTTGCAGACTCATTCCACAAGAGCCAAAGCTGCAACCACTGCATTAGCTCACAGAGCTCCAATCCTAGACATGTCAGGCTGCAATGTGAGTATCTATGCACACGTTCCATAAACACTACTGCCTTGACATTCAGGTCTGTCGTGGACACTTTGCCCAATTGGGCCTTCAAGAATTTTTTGTCTGAACCAGTTTGCAGACTCAGTTCCATGGAGGTATTGCTTTGGTATCTATTCTAAGGTAAGGTATATGCATCTATAAGTGTCTATCAGATGAACAAGTTACTTAATTTCGGTAACAGGTTATCTGGTGGAGAATCTAGCCACAGATTGTTCACCATCCCTCCGACCTTCCTGCTCTTGCGAACCAGTTTTCCTACCTAAAAAAGGTCTCTGCAGGTCTGGCGCAGAAATAGTCATTAAAAAAAAAATATCGGATGTCAGCGCACTGAGGTGGCACTTATATAGGCGCCACGCACGTCACATCCGCCACAGACAATACGGCGAGCAGATTATTGCCACCTATCGGCAGGCAGACGTACTGCTCAAGATTTTCCAGATCCAGTCTGATGTCTGGGGAATAATCTAAGGTAAGGAATCTGCAGGTAGTTAAGAATCTCTACAACATAAGATGCTACCAAGTAAAGTAACTTGTACATTTAATCTTTGACTGAGAGAGAACATTCTAAAGCCTTATCTACAGAAACATTACATAAAGGGTTAATTGCTCCATCTTCATATCCTGCTTGAGCACCTTTATTTTTGGTACCCAAAAAAAGACCAATATATTTCATCCAGGTATCGGTTACAGAGGCTTAAATCAGATTATGATCAGGGACTGCTATTCATTTGCCTCTTACTAGAGCTATTTTTGAGTCAGTCCAAGGAGCACAGGCATTTACTGAACTTGATTTAAAAGGAGTGTATTATCTGCTGAGAATAAAGGAAGACGATGAGCACAAAATGGTGGCACTCCACTTGAGCATTTTGAATATCATGTAATGTCATTGGATCAAGCAATGCTCCTGCCACCTTTTTCAGCATTTTATTGATTCATATTCTCAGATGTCTCAAATTGTTTTGTGGCATCCTGGTGTTTTATCATATGGAACATTACGAATGTGTGACTTAGTATTATCAAAAGTCCAGGAACACAATCAGTCCTGTAAACATAATGTGTGACTTTGAGAAAGACGAAGCTGAGTACTTGGCTTCATACCCCCATACATGGACTCTAATAAAGTTTTAGCCGGTTTGGATTGACCTTCACATACTAAAGTGAAGGAGATACATATTTTCTTTGGTGAATTAACCAGTGACATGACTCATATTTTGATTAAAAAAAGAATATCAGGAAACGTCTCTGCTGGGATGATGAAACTGAGCAGGGTTTTTGCACTCTTAAGAAGATTTTTACTCAAGAGCCAATCTTTTGTCATTGAGACACTGCAAAAAGGTTTATTGTGTAGACAGACTCTTTTGAACAGAACTATTCAGTCATCAGTAGAGCACATTTAGCCATGAAGATGAGGAGTACCGACTGAAGGCAACTGTTGATGATAAGGAAAAAAACATTTTAAATTCAAACTGACAATCGGAATTGATGTTATTTTCGGAATCTCAATCATAAAGAGAGATGGACATTTTTTTGCCCTGAATGGCCTTATCATCACCTATATTCCTGGTTCTAAGAACGTGTTAGTGGTTTTTTTATCCCGTTGTCTTCCTCAATCATCACATACTTAGGATGCACCTAAAATAAATTTTCAAGTAATTATTGGAACAGTTCAGTCTTTTCTAGAAAAGTTTAAGATAGCTAAAGAGAAATTGGGTGCAAATCAACTGGAAGTTCTTCTTTTAAGGACTCCTCTAGATCAGTGGTTCCCAACCTTTTGATTTCTGTGGACCCCCACTTTAACATTAATGGAACCCAGGGACCCCCACCGAATCATCATTGCAATCCGGGGACCCCCGCCTGAGTCATTACTGTAAGCTGGGGACCTAATTTGTCTATATTTTTTAATTTTCTCAGCTCTTGCGGACCCCCTGAGAAGGCTTCGCAGACCCCCACGGGTCCCCGGACCACAGGTTGGGAACCACTGCTCTAGATCAACGAAATGAGCTCTATTTCAATCAAGAAACTATTCTTGTTTCTAACAAAAATTACAACTGGATTTTAGGGAGCTGTGTCATGACTCAGGTCATATAAAAGAAAGGACAACTTTGGATTTAGTATTGTAATCACTGAGGTAGTCAACTGTACATCTTGAGTTTCAAAAATATGTTCTTTTGCCCCAATCTTTACAGTGTAAGCCTTTTGCATTTCCAGTGTTTACTAGCACCTCTTGAGCTCTGGCATATGATTACTACAGATTTTATAACATATTATTAGACTTCAGAAGGATATTCCTTGATAATGGTTATTGTGGACACCTTTTCGAAGATGGCTTCTTTTATTTCTTTGACCACATTAACACCAGCTGAAGTAATGGTGTAATGGCTTTGTGACTGATGTGTTTTGATTTCATGAGTTGTGTTATACTAATATTTCCAAACCAGGAACTAAATATCGCTCACATTTTTGGGGAGCCTTACGTAAGGCATTGGGAACTGAAAACATATTATCTTCTGGTTATGCTCCCCAGTCTAATGGGTGACCTGATCAAACAAATCAAAGCCTGGAGCAGTATTTATAATGCTACATCAATGAACCACAAGATAATTTGTTTGTCAATGTATCCATTACTAAATTCTCCTATAACAGTACTACAGATGATGTCAAAGTTTCCTCCTTTTTTCTGTATGCAGGGACTTTATTAGATAATATTTCAATTAGTTCCTTGAATTGACTCTCCGATTCCAGCGACTGCTGATTACAAAAGCATAGACAACTAGTTTCTGAAAGTTTACATCACTCGAAGATCAAGATGAATGAGTATGCTTATGACTCAAGATCAAATTCTGCTTCCTTTAATCAAGAAAAGCAGGTTGAACGTCTGGCAATCTTTTCCTTACATCAGTTCATTCCTTACCATTTAAGTTTCAACCACAATGTATTGGTCATTTTTGATTATTCATCAGATCAGTTCTCTGGTCTTTCAACTGAAGTTGCCACATACTTTCCAGATTTCTTCTGTTTTTTTCCATTCATCTCATACGAAGACATTTGTTCTTGATCCTAACTATCGGGCACCATCTGAACAGCAAAAGTTATGTTTCAAGTGCAACCTGAATATGAAGTCCAAAAAATGTGTTATTCTTTAATGTTTCAAGTTAGTCTTTAATTTCTGATCCACAGGAAGGATTATTACTAGTGAGCATGCTTGGGACGATAACTTTTCAGTCTATGCTCCATTGCTTGTTGGCCATTTCTTCCAACCACACCCTGATAAGCCCATACATCTGGAGAGGTTGTGGGATAGGAGGTGCTCCTGTTTTAACTGCACCAAGAATGCAGATGGGAACCCCTCAGAGGCCTCAGTGAGTCGAAAAGCTTGAAGTGCAGCTCGATCTGACAGGCACTGCTTCCAGCATGTTGCTGTGCAGTCACATTGCATGAGCCACCCTCAAGTCGCCACGTTCAGGGTTGCCTGGAGGGTGTTCGGCAAACTAGTATGAGTGCTGGGCAAGGAGGGTAGCAGCAGAATGCCTCATTAGCTGAAAGATATCAAAGTCAGGATTCTTCCTTGTGAAGCTGATGAACGCCATAGACCCCAAAAGGGGGAGTGAACGACCTCCACATACCTGTGCAATTAGAGAAGGGGATTTAGCCCATGAAATGCCAAGAGAGATGCTTAATCCACGATGACTCATCCTGTGATAACAGCTCCTTTTATTATAAAATTTAAAGGATCATTTGAAGATGCTGGATGTGTTGCAAAGAATCAGTCAACAAATTTTTTATCAAGTTGTTTACAACTTTGCTTCCATTTTTGTTCCAGGTTATTTCTCCTCTTTATTACAATATCCTGGAATTCTTCACCTGCATTTGTTGGTTGGCTCTTATCGTGTTGATGTCAGGAAGAGTTTGGTGCTGTTATTCCTCAATTCAATTTTCATCTTCAATCTAGAGAAATAAGAATGATAAAAGATGCATTTGTTTTCTGTTTGTGAGCTTTCTTTCCAACTGTGATACTCTTTATGATACACTTGCCACCTTTCACATATTCTAGTCTGTGCAGGAAGGCACTGTATGCACCTGGAACAGTAGTCCTTTCCTTGGAGAATATCATTTTCAGTAGAATAGTTGACACCTTCATGGCCAGATACCCATGTTGTAAATACCCCAATAAAATAAAATAAAAATGATTTTGTCTTCTTCTACTTCTTCAATTATTGACCCTTCCTAATCTGGTTTATATCATTCAAAGATCAAGATGAATGCTTATGACTCAAGATAAAATTCTGCTTCTTTTAATCAAGAAAAGCAGGTCGAAGGTCTGGCAATCTTCTCCTTCATCAGTTCATTCATTGCCGGTTAAGTTTCAACCACAATGTTTTGGTCATTTTTGATTAGTCATCAGATCAATTCTCTGGCCTTTCAACTGAAGTTGCCATATACTTCGCAGTTTCGTTCTGTTTTTTATTCATCTCACGTGAAGACATTTGTTCTTGGCCCTTAATATAAGGCTCCAGCTGAACCGCCAGAAGTTGTGTTTCAAGAGCAACCGGAATATAAAGTGCAAGGAATTTGTTATTCTTTAATATTTTGAGTATGTCTTTAATTTCTGATCCACAGGAAGTTTTATTACTAGTGAGCATGCTTGGGAAGCCTCCGTATTCCAGTCGTCTGTGTCTCCTCCTCTTAGCAAACCGGAGTCTACTCACGCTTTCATATTGCTATGCTTTGGCCCTTTTGTCGGGTCCCGCGTCTTGGTGAAACATCCACATCGCTCTTAAAATTTTTACCTGTATTCTTAGTTCATCACGCAACGCTGCTTCAGAGCTCTGTACAATGGTTGCAATTTCCTGTACCATTATCTTGTCCAGGGCATTTCTATGACTAGCCACATCACATCATTTAGTGAAGGTATAAACTGTTAACAATGACAATCATTTTTATTTCTTATTGTCTTACTCTGGATTTTTTTCCATTCTGCTTGCTCTATCAAACATGCAGTTATTTATCTGCGTATTTGAAAAGGATTTTGAGCATCTCGAATGAGCACTCGTTTTTGTGTGCTCCCAACATACCAAGAAAATATCAAGACTTTTGAATCTGAGTCCTTTACAAACGATGCAGTTAAAGATACAAATTCTCCTGAATATTCTGGACAAATATAGATATTTTGTAAAGTAAAGAGGTGGACATCAACATCTGCTTGTCTTCTTCCTTAACTTTTGAACTTGATAAATTGTATGTTACAGCACACCTTTCAAGAACAAAATTAGAATTTCATTCGTAATTGACGCTCCTAGCATCTCATCAAGAAATTCTGCAGTTGATTTTGTCCTCTTACTAAACCCTAGCTCTGTGTGGCTCAGTTTGTTTGCATCTGTATATTTCAAAGATTCCTTTATTACAAAACACTCAGCCATATTGGGACAGAGGCTGTAAAAGAAGGCTACTACATTGTGTCTCGCTTTTCGGCAGGGATAACTTGCACACCATGTTTTACATGCCTGTTGCTGTTATGGGGGCTGGGTGAGACACGTGCCCCTCTCGCTCTGGAGCTGGCTCACCAGTGACACCCTATTTAAGTGCAACCACTAAGACTCTACCTCAGCAAAGCTGGTAACACATGGTCAAGATGCCTTTCTCTACTCTCAAAACTAGCAATATTTGCACACTCACTCTTAGTGGGTATGAGCATATAGTTTTTTCATGTCTAGGAATGGTAAACAAAGGTATTTAACTAGAACCAAAGTACGACCAAATGAATCAACATAGTGAGATAAAAGCCAACGTAGTGAGATAAAAACTTCTTTAAAAAGATCTTGCGGGTAAGGGACCCATTATTTTCCTCTGTAAAATGTTTATGACTTGAAATCTGAGAGGCAGTAAACAGTGACTGCTCAAGTTACCATGTACTTTGGTAATAACATGGACTCTGACCTTTCCATTACAGTCGTGAATGTATGTTCAACAATGGACTTGTTTCATTAGATCACTTTTATTTCCACTAACTTGGCATAAATATATGCATATCCTACATTATCCTACACAAATATATACCTGTTTTGGATTTCCCCTTTGATTCAGACTGCACAGTTCTTGGGAACGACTTAACTGCTCCCTCGATTCCTCACTGTGAGAACATTTATGTGAAGGCTGGGTGTAAAAGCCACTGCAATTTGGGCAATAACAGGCAAAATTATGATATATCCCTACCTTTTCTTCACCTTTAGGGTCACACCTATCATCACCATGATAGCATAAATACTGCACTGTGTAACAGCCTATACCTCTGCTTTCTAGCCAACAAGACAGTCCACCACTAAAGGATTCAGTACTCCAACACCTGTGTTCCCATGGGGTTCCAGCGATCAGAACATAAACCAGCTTTAAAACAGCTATAATTAGCAAAATGCTCACTACGTCGAGGCCTTCAACCACAAACACCACCATATATTGCTTAAACATCCCAATACTAAAATCCCAGAAGCAATTTCTGACTCTCATACACCTGCCCTTTTGTAAATATCACAAAAATAACACTGAGAGATCATTACTCCTTCAGAAAAGCTGTCATATTGATGTTTTTCCCTCATTATGATGTACCTGCCCATCACAATGCCCGTAAGCTTGATCCTTTATCAGCAGCAAGAAGTCTCTCGGGAAAGCACTGGGGTTTACAAAAACATTAAACATAAAAGAATGGGATTAAGACATAACTATTTATGCACATACACAACTAATGCACAGAGTTCTACAAAAACAGATGTTGATAAGAAAATCATAAAGGACTGTGGAAGAACAGTGGATAACACATTGACACTTTTATTTTTATTTTTCAGGTCAACTCTGGCCATAGTTGACATCCTTAGCCTCTATAACCAAATAAGGGTATGCAAGGCCCAATACCCTATAAACAAAAAATAAGTTGGCTGATTGTGAAACTTCTATTTTTTCCACTCACAAATTAATATCAGTCATTCTACCCTTAACAATGCACATTGGACTCAAAGACCTAGTATTTCAAAGGTCTATGACACTCAACCACATTTTGATCTTATTTTTATAGAAATATTTGGGGGGGTTAGATCACTTTTTCCTGGTGATTTGATTGCTATTACAAAGCCCTTTCGATCTAAAGAACACCCTATCACTACAAGTGTGTGTTTTTGCAGAGGAAATCACCTTCTCTAAAAGGAAGGTGACATATCACATACTCTAATGAAAAGAGCCTTGCATTTATGCTGTTTATTGGATTGTACTACTGAATATTAACAAGAAGAGTATACATACAAAATCGAGGCCAACTATCAAGGGACAAAAATATCAAAAGGTAAGTGCATATAGTGAAGTATAGATTCACTATTCCCAACCCCACATATACATACCTTGAAGCTATATGTGCCCCATAGGTACATATGGGTGGAGGTATAGAAAATCTTAAGTTTAACTTTAGTACCCACAATATTCAGACTTCAATAGTTAATATGCACACCATTTATTGTGCACATTTAAGACAGGAGGATGTTTTATTCATCTAACTAACCTATCACAGCACACAAAACCATTATCAGATTTGTGTGATACAGCAGTAGTTTCATGTCTCACCTTTCAAAGCTCTGATAGATTTATTTGATCGCAGCAAGCTGACCCTCAGAAGCCCAATTTAAGCAAGCAGAACCATAAAAGAGAGTCATGCATCACTTACCAAATGCTTTCTCCGTAAATACTGCTGGCGGAGGATCACTGGTTTGACTATGAGCATCCATGGAACACAAAGGAAGGCACAGACGACCAGGAAGCATTGAAGGCCAATCTGGTAGGCAAGCAATGCAGAAGAAAGAGATGCAAAGTCACCAAAAATGAGAGGATGCATTTATTGCAGAGTCAAAGGTACAGTTATACATTTACTACCTATGCAACTTTGGTAATCATAGCCCAAAAAGCTCATGTAGCTTTGCTGTACGACCGAAAACTGTGACTTACTACTTTAAAATTTGCCTTGAAGTAGATCTAAAACTGTAATGGGGTCAGGGAGTGACTATTCCTTAAAATAAAAATAGCTACAAGCAAATAACTATTTTTGCACTTTTACATTATTTGTCTACCTTCCACTAAGAACACTGAAGTATACAAATAAGTGATGGAGTGAACGCCTGAATTAATCTCACCCACTGGTAATTACTGGGAGTTATGCCCTGGCGCATTGTCATTTTGCACACAATGCCACATCAGTTTGGACCCAGCCATATGCAAATCAGTCTTGGCCCTGCTTCAATAGGAACAGTCAAGCCCAAACTGCCAGGCCAGGTCCTCCCTGAACTGGAACACAAAGCAATCAAAGATCGGTTTCACTCGTATTAGGGCTCATCAGATGGATATAACGTGATTCCAGTGGCAGTGAGCATGGGACTCATGTCTGAACATACCCACCCCACTTAAGGCATTTTAGTGAAGTAGGCAAAAGAGTGATATATGGACTACTGAATTAATCTCTGCCACAGGTAACTATTTGAGACGCATTCCAGTCCATCATTATTTTGCACACCAAACCACCTCAGTTTGAACACTAGCAGAAGATGGAATTGTAACTCAAGCACTAAAACAAGTGATAATAAAGGATTGAATGGCCATCTGCTATCAAGTCTGCATCGGAATTCAGTTTACTGTGGCCAACGTAACTGCCTTTACAGAATTCTGAAATTTAGACAAGTTATGCATAAGAAGCTACCTTTTTTTGCTCACAGCATAAAGGGTACTGCAGTTCTTACCCACAATTCAATATTGAACATCTCTGGAACATAACAAGGCAGGAGCACTGCAGTAATTCAGAGCAAAATTCATATTTTGAATTTCCCTTGTTCAAACTGTAGGGTAATAACGAATTCGCAAATGATGGAAAAGCTCTTGCTTAAGGTTTTGTGGTGGGCAGCCCTGCTCCACTCACAGCCATTAGAAAGTGGTCACAAAAGGCCTCCTAACTCGTTAATATCAACGAAATAGGACTCATTAAATGAACATTTTGCAATATGACTTATACATCAATCGCATCTCAAAATGTAGCACAGGCTGCAACCAGTTGATGTGCAACAACACTCACTAGTTTGTAACCTGCTCCAATGTACACCAGGCCCTGTGTGTGTGTGTGTATATGGAAAATGTCACTTACCCAGTGTACATCTGTTCGTGGCATTAGTCGCTGCAGATTCACATGCTGTGCACATCCCGCCATCTGGTGTTGGGCTCGGAGTGTTACAAGTTGTTTTTCTTCGAAGAAGTCTTTCCGAGTCACGAGACCGAGGGACTCCTCCCATATCGACTCCATTGCGCATGGGCGTCGACTCCATCTTAGTTTGTTTTCCCCGCAGAGGGTGAGGTAGGAGTTGTGTATGCTAGTAATAGTGCCCATGCAATGGAGTGAATGCGTATGTACATAATGAAGTTTAAAGTAATATATTTACAAATGTACAAATGTTTAAGATCTACTTCTAAACGGCTACAGGCTCCCGGGGAGGCGGGTGGGCGCATGTGAATCTGCAGCGACTAATGCCACAAACAGATGTACACTGGGTAAGTGACATTTTCCGTTCGATGGCATGTGTAGCTGCAGATACACATGCTGTGCAAAGACTAGTAAGCAGTTATCTCCCCAAAAGCGGTGGTTCAGCCTGTAGGAGTTGAAGTAGTTTGAAATAATGTTCTTAGTACAGCTTGACCTACTGTTGCCTGTTGTGCAGTTAACACATCTACACAGTAGTGCTTGGTAAATGTATGAGGCGTAGACCATGTTGCTGCCTTACATATTTCGTTCATTGGAATATTTCCTAGAAAGGCCATGGTAGCACCTTTCTTTCTGGTTGAGTGTGCCTTTGGTGTAATAGGCAGTTCTCTTTTAGCTTTAAGATAGCAGGTTTGAATGCACTTAACTATCCATCTGGCAATGCCTTGTTTTGAAATTGGATTTCCTATATGAGGTTTTTGAAAGGCAATAAATAGTTGTTTTGTCTTTCGAATTAGTTTTGTTCTGTCAATGTAGTACATTAGTGCTCTTTTGATATCTAATGTTTGTAGTGCTCTTTCAGCTACAGAATCTGGCTGTGGGAAGAACACTGGTAATTCTACTGTTTGATTCAAGTGGAACGGTGAGATTACTTTTGGTAAAAATTTAGGATTTGTCCGTAGAACAACTTTATTTTTGTATATTTGAATAAATGGTTCTTGAATGGTAAATGCTTGAATTTCACTCACTCTTCTTAGAGATGTGATGGCAATTAAAAATGCAACTTTCCACGTTAAGTATTGCATTTCACAAGAGTGCATGGGCTCAAAAGGTGGACCCATGAGTCGTGTTAAGACAATGTTGAGGTTCCATGAAGGAACTGGTGGTGTTCTTGGTGGTATAATTCTCTTTAGGCCTTCCATAAACGCTTTTATGACTGGTATCCTAAATAATGAAGTTGAGTGCGTAATTTGCGCGGTAAGCTGAAATTGCAGTAAGATGTATTTTAATGGAAGAGAAAGCTAGTTTTGATTTTTGCAAATGTAGTAAGTATCCTACTATAACTTTTGCAGATGCGTGTAAAGGTTGAATTTGATTATTATGGCAGTAATAAACAAATCTTTTCCACTTATTTGCATAGCAGTGTCTAGTGGTAGGTTTCCTAGCTTGTTTTATGACCTCCATACATTCCTGTGTGAGGTCTAAGTGCCCGAATTCTAGGATTTCAGGAGCCAAATTGCTAGATTCAGCGATGCTGGATTTGGATGTCTGATCTGTTGTTTGTGTTGTGTTAACAGATCTGGTCTGTTTGGTAGTTTGACATGAGGTACTACTGAAAGGTCTAGTAGTGTTGTGTACCAAGGTTGCCTTGCCCATGTTGGTGCTATTAGTATGAGTTTGAGTTTGTTTTGACTCAACTTGTTTACTAGATATGGAAGAAGTGGGAGGGGGGAAAAGTGTACGCAAATATCCCTGACCAGTTCATCCATAGTGCATTGCCCTGAGACTGATGTTGTGGGTACCTGGATGCGAAGTTTTGGCATTTTGAGTTTTCTTTTGTTGCAAATAGATCTATTTGTGGCGTTCCACAAATTCGGAAGTAAGTGTTCAGTATTTGGGGGTGAATTTCCCATTCGTGGATCTGTTGGTGATCCCGAGAGAGATTGTCTGCTAACTGATTCTGAATCCCTGGAATAAATTGTGCTATTAGGCGAATGTGGTTGTGAATCGCCCAATGCCATATTTTTTGTGTCAGGAGACACAACTGTGTCGAGTGTGTTCCTCCCTGTTTGATTAGGTAATACATTGTTGTCATGTTGTCTGTCTTGACAAGAGTGTATTTGTGGGCTATTATGGGTTGAAATGCTTTCAGCGCTAGAAACACCGCTAACAGTTCTAAGTGATTTATATGAAACTGTCTTTGCTGAATGTCCCATTGTCCTTGGATGCTGTGCTGATTGAGGTGTGCTCCCCACCCTGTCATGGATGCATCTGTCGTTATTACGTATTGTGGCACTGGGTCTTGAAAAGGCCGCCCTTGGTTTAAATTTATACTGTTCCACCATTGAAGCGAGATGTATGTTTGGCGGTCTATCAACACCAGATCTAGAAGTTGACCCTGTGCTTGTGACCATTGTGATGCTAGGCACTGTTGTAAGGGCCGCATGTGCAGCCTTGCGTTTGGGACAATGGCTATGCACGAAGACATCATGCCTAGCAGTTTCATTACCAATTTGACATGTATCTTTTGGTTTGGATACATGGCTTGTATTACATTGTGAAATGTTTAGACTCTTTGTGGACTTGGAGTGGCAATTCCTTTTACTGTGTTGATTGTTGCCCCTAGGTATTGCTGTGTTTGACACGGCAGAAGGTGTGACTTTGAGTAATTGATTGAGAAACCTAGTTTGTGTAGGGTTTCTATGACATAATTTGTGTGTTGTGAACACTGTATTTGCGTGTTGGTTTTGATTAACCAATCGTCTAGGTACGGGAACACATGTATTTGCTGCCTTCTGATATGTGCAGCTACTACTGCTAGACATTTTGTAAAAACTCTTGGCGCAGTTGTTATTCCGAATGGCAACACTTTGAATTGGTAATGTATCCCTTGGAATACAAACCTTAGGTACTTTCTATGTGAAGGATGTATTGGTATATGGAAATATGCATCCTTTAGATCCAGTGTTGTCATGTAGTCTTGTTGTTTGAGCAGTGGGATTACTTCTTGTAATGTAACCATGTGAAAGTGGTCTGATTTGATGTATGTATTTAATATTCTGAGATCTAGTATAGGTCTTAGACTTTCGTCTCTTTTGGGTATCAGAAAGTACAGTGAGTAAACTCCTGTGTTTAGTTCTTGTTTTGGTACTAATTCTATTGCCTCTTTTTGGAGCAATGCTTGAACTTCTAATCCTAGAAGATTTATATGTTGTTTTGACATACTGTGTGTTTTCGGTGGGACTGTTGGAGGGAATTCGAGAAATTCTATGCAATAAACATGCTGGATAATTGCTAGTACCCAAGTATCTGTTGTTATCTCCTCCCAATGTTTGTAGAATTGGCTTAGTCTTCCCCCCACAGGTGTTATGTGATGGGGATGTGTGACTTGTAAGTCACTGCTTATTTTGAGGAGTTTGGGGGCTTTGGAATTTTCCTCTATTTTTTTGGAATTGTCCCCCTCCTCTATATTGCCCCCGAAAACTTCCCCGCTGATATTGGCTTTGGTAAGTGGGCCTTGTTTGTGATGTTGTGGTTTCTGTAGGTTGTCCTCGAAACCCTCCCCTAAATGGTGTTTTGCGAAATGTGCCTCTGCTCTGCGGGGAGTAGAGTGCGCCCATGGCTTTTGCAGTATCAGTGTCTTTCTTGAGTTTATCAATAGCAGTGTCGACTTCCGGCCCAAACAACTGCTGTTCATTAAATGGCATATTTAGCACGGCTTGTTGAATTTCCGGCTTGAACCCTGACGTGCGCAGCCATGCGTGCCTTCTTATTGTTATTGCAGTATTTACTGTCCTTGCAGCCGTATCTGCTGCATCCATTGAAGACCGTATCTGATTATTAGAGATACTTTGTCCTTCTTCCACCACTTGTTGTGCTCTTTTTTGGAACTCCTTGGGTAAGTGTTCTATCAAATGTTGCATCTCATCCCAGTGAGCTCTATCATATCTTGCCAAAAGTGCTTGTGAATTGGCAATGCGCCATTGGTTTGCTGCTTGTGCTGCAACCCTTTTGCCCGCAGCATCAAATTTGCGACTCTCTTTGTCTGGAGGTGGTGCGTCCCCGAGGTATGAGAGTTTGCTTTCTTACGAGCTGCCCCGACAACTACTGAGTCTGGTGTTAACTGCGTTGTAATATAAACTGGATCTGTTGGCAGCGGCTTGTACTTTTTCTCCACCCTTGGAGTTATGGCTTGGCCTTTAACAGGATCCTGAAAGATTTGTTTTGAATGTTTTAGCATTCCTGGGAGCATAGGTAGTCTTTGGTATTGGCTATGAGTGGAGGATAGCGTGTTAAACAAAAAGTCATCCTCAATTGGTTCGGAATGCAAGGTGACGTTATGGAAAGCAGCTGCCCTTGCGATCACCTGTGTGTAAGATGTACTGTCCTCAGGTGGGGACGCCCTGGCAGGGTACGAGTCTGGGCTGTTGTCCGATACTGGAGCATCGTAAAGGTCCCATACATCGGGATCATCTTGACTCATGGTAGTGAGTGGAGGAGTTGCTACTGGTGATGTGTGCACTGATGGTGGTGGAGACGGTGGTGGAGTTGTTTTCCTTACCACCTTTGCCTGTGGCTCCTTGTCCTTTTGTTGAAAGGCAAGTTTTCTTTTTATTTTAATTGGGGGAAGAGTGGTTATCTTCCCTGTGTGAATGTGGAGCCTCCTTTGAGTATAGTCTGGCTCTACTGCTTGAATTTCCTCTCCGAATCTATGTTTTTGCATTTGGGAGGACAATCCTTGTTCCTCTGTATAGGAACCTGTTTTCGGCTTCGAGGCTGGATGTTTTCGGAACCGAAACTTTTTCGGATGTCTTTTTAGGCTCCGAAGAAACCTTTGTAATTTTCGGCGTGGTGGTGTCCCGGTGCCAAATTTGTTCGGTGCCGCTGTCACGGTGCCGAAATTTCTCTGAGCCGATGTCTCAGGTCCGAGATTGCTGTGTGGCGGTATCTCGACCGGAGTCGGATGACTTCGACACCAGCGTGCCCTTTTTCGGTGCCTTGGATCGGTCACCTATTTTTTGGGTTAAGCCATGGCCTGTTGGCGGTGGCGTCCCCTGGGCTTTTGTTGACTTCTCGTGAGTCTTATGTTTCGACGTCTTACTCACGGTTTTCGGCATTTCTTCGGCCTCGAGCTCTTCCGAGTCCGACTCGTGGATAGAGAAAGCTTCCTCTTCCTCCTCGAAACGCTCTTGTCCTGTCGGCGTCGACGCCATCTGCAGTCTTCTGGCTCTTCGGTCTCTTAACGTCTTTCTGGACCGAAACGCTCGACAGGCCTCACAAGTATCTTCCTTGTGCTCTGGGGACAAGCACAAGTTACAGACCAGATGCTGATCCGTATACGGATACTTGTTATGGCATTTTGGCCAGAAGCGGAATGGGGTCCGTTCCATCAGCCTTGAAGTCACACGTGGCCGGGCCGACCAGGCCCCGACGGGGGATTAAAAAAAACCCGAAGGGCCACCGGAGCTCTTCAAAATTCGGTGTCGATCTGTTGTAAATAACCCGATACCGAACGCAAACAATACCGACGTTTTTTCCGAGATTCTAACTAACTTTCCGACCCGAAACACGGAGCGAAAAGGAACACGTCCGAACCAGATGGCGGAAAAAAAACAATCTAAGATGGAGTCGACGCCCATGCGCAATGGAGTCGAAATGGGAGGAGTCCCTCAGTCTCGTGACTCGGAAAGACTTCTTCGAAGAAAAACAACTTGTAACACTCCGAGCCCAACACCAGATGGCGGGATGTGCACAGCATGTGTATCTGCAGCTACACTTGCCATCGAACATATATATATATATATATATCCCAAACACGAAAAGCCCAGGCACCAGTCCATGTTAAAATCCAAGCATTTAATAGCATTTCTGAGCAGCAAAACAAAAAATCCTGACGCGTTTCGGCAACAGCATGCCTTGTTCACAGGTAAGTAAGAGCAGGTGTGAGTGAGCCTGTGCTTTTAAATACACAGTCATGTGACTTCAATAACCAAACTCCAACTCCCATAATGCACAGTTCCATATAAATAACTTACTGAACTGGAGCGCTTAATTTCCATATAGCTGCAATAGAGTCACAGGCACTTCATTTAACCATACAAATGTTCTTATGTGCATTAGGTATCCATTACTTGATAGTATATTAGTTTTTTTTCCCCATAAAACAGTACTGTGAAATATTCTCTATTTAAAAAGATCCATTATTTAACTTGTTCATTCCTTACCATATATGCACTTTAGTTTTGCTAGCGCTCCTATGACTGATGCGCAGTGTAGTACTGAGATCAGTTTTCATTAGACACCACCCTAATGGCGCTTTTCAACTACGAAATAGCATATTAAGAAAATTGGGCAAACATTTCAATGCTTTAGGTAGTTTTTCAACTCCCATTCATTCAAAAGTCTTGGCTCTCCTACTAGTTATAAAGGGAAAACAAGCTATACAAAACATGCGACAACCAATGAAGAGATTGTCTTATCCAGTGGTTCCCAACCTGTGGTCCGGGGACCCCTGGGGGTCCGCGAAGCCTTCTTAGGGGGTCCGCGACTGCTTAGAAAATTTTAAAATATTAACAAATATTGACAAATTAGGTCACCAGCTTCCAGTAATGACTCAGGTGGGGGTCCCCGGATTCCAATGATGATTCAGTGGGGGTCCCAGAGTTCCATTAATGTTAAAATGGGAGTCCACATAATTCAAAAGGTTGGGAACCACTGGTCTTGTCCTTTAAAATCCTGAAACAAATTTTCATTTTATTTTCAAAAAATGAGAGAGACTGCCACATAGATTTTTTAATAGCATTTGCTAGGTGCTGATCATGTCATTCCCATATCTGCAGCATCAGTAAAAGCTAGGTAAGAGGTGGCTGACTGACCAATCATGCATTTTTGGGCAATGCTCTAAAAAAGCAAGGCAAGTTGGCCTCCTCCAAATCAGTGTAGCTGAATTTTAAAACCAAACTGGCTTACAATATTCTATTCCAATTATCGAATACTTTATTACTGTGGCGATTAAAATGAAAACAAAGTATTTTATGAATTCATATTTCTTACAACAGAAACTAATATATTTGAGATTTGCCACTGATAAACTGCATAGCATGTTCTTACTCCAGTCAAATGAATTACGCCATAGTACCACGCTTTAGTACAAACTTGTCAACAGCACACACCTATCCACTTTATATCAATCTGTTTTTTCACAGACAATAGATGAAAGCTAACATGTTGATGGAGCTATAGGCACAAACTAAAACATGGGTAACATGAGATGACTTTAAGATAAGTCTTTTGATATTGGGTGACATATGAAAAGGAACAGATTAACAAAGTTAGAACCCGCTATACAGTACTTCAATACTTGAGCGATTACAACTGAAAATATTTCTGTTAATGTTAGATCTCTGCTGGTAAACTGATATATTCATACTGACAATGTGACACACCTGTCCACTGTAGAGATATGTAATAGTCGTGTCTCCATAATTGAAAAGGAACATGTTGATGAAATGGATGAGAAGACTTGGGGCGTCCTTGGACGTGTTTGCATCATATGCACACCACTTGAAGATAATCAGGATCACCAGGTAGCCAAACAAGGAAGACATGAAAATCATTTCCGGAATGAACATCAGGTAAATATTTAGTGTCTTCTTGAAATAACTAGAAAAAACACAAAACCAGATTATTTTAACAGTGTTTTCGAAATGAATCAAAAGACTCATAATTCAAAGTTCTCAGTTGATCGCAACATTTTGCAGAAGAACTAATCAGTAATTTTCAAATCTAACCATTTTACTGATGAATTATCTTTAGATATGCACTCTTGACTGCATTTTAATCAATTATATTTTAAGTAAATAAGAATGGTCTTCATTAATGTGAGCACTAGGCTAACATGGCATTTTGGTGACATCTTCAAAAACATTAAAATCAAACAAAGAGACATCTTATTGAGATAAGTTTATATGGTAATCTGGCTCAACTTTCCACAATACAAGGGCCTCTTCATTGTTCGGTTTAAAATAGGGGTTTATACACAAGTTCGGTTTCAAGACATATGCTATTTATAATGTGTACGAACAGAGCAAAGGGACCCAGAAACTCAGAAGTCAGCATGGCTGACAGAAAAATTGCAAAATGTAGTGTTTTTAGTAAGACAACATGAGCGCCGCTTCCACAGAAAGTGGACTGTTATAGTAGTGATCATCTTAGGATGGAATGGCACTTGGGAGGCTTGCTGTCCACACAGAGAGCAGAAGAAATGCAGCTTCATGACACAAGGTTCTGCCACTGTCGCATGATTACCAAGTATAAGAAGATGTGATGCAGACAACTGAGGTCTTCCTAAAGTAGTAAACACATGCCAACTCCTACTTGAGCATTTGTAATGGCTTGCTTGGACTATTAGGACATTGCCTACAAAGGTCTTCGAAAAATAAAACCACCAACAGGCTTTAAAGGCTCCAGAACCAAGCGTCCAGAAAGTGTCTACGTTTGTAGTGGCGCATTCACCTAAACCAGCCTTGAAGGTGCTACGTTAGCTTCCAACTGATGAACGAATTAAAGTTAAGGTCGACAGCACTTTACACAAGTCTTACAGGGGGTGCGGCGAAGATGGCGACAGTATCGGACGCCTCTTGAGCGAGCTCCGTACTGGGCCCACCATTAATCCTCCAGCATCCTTCGCTAACCCGAAATTGCAGCTTTGAATCCTCCTTCCACACCCACTCGTCCACAGGGGCAGACGGTGTGAGAAACCGCCATACTCCGACAAGGCGATCCAGAGTTGTTCATTCTGGAGAGGGCTGCGACCCGTGCAGGGCCTTCTGGAGTTGGGACCTGTCAAGTGGGCGGAGCCCCAGAAGAGGCCACCTGTGAGGTTGAGGCCTGAGTGGGCCTGTTGCGGCGCAGACCTGCACCCGGTAAGAGAACATGAGTGCTATCAGTGGCCAATCGCACCTGACAACCGGTGGAGGCCGGTGCTGTTGTGGAGGTGGATTCGCCCCCGGGGTACAGATGCTCAAGTCTCGACCCACAGTTGGACTGCTGAGGCTTGCCTGATTGGTTCAATCAATGGAAATGCATTGCAGCCAGGAGGTAAGAGGATTCCAGCTCGCTCCGCACCTTATTGACTGGATTGGCATTGGCCCGGATGCCTGCAGCAGGAGTAAGTCTCTTGTCTCCAGCTCCTCTCCCTCTCCTATCTTCCCCATATTGACTACTGGCACTTGTGGGGGGGAGGGGGTGCGGCGCAGTGTGAGCCACGAGGACTTGTCTGGACCTATGAAGCCTGAAAGAATGCCTGATCCCCGGTCACTAGCCTGAACCGGGAGGTGTTCAGCCCTCCTCCTCCAAAAGTTAGCTACATGTATACTACTGCAGCTTGAGATCCTGCGACAGGCGCTGGCTGTGGGAGGCACTGCTGGCCGGAGCAGACCTGTGGGGTTTAACACAAGGCCCTATTAACCAGAAAGAGGTCTGGAATAAGAGTGGAGGGGTCCTCTGGTTTGCCAGCGGGGTCATGCCGGACGGCAGGCCCAGGGCTTCATTGAACTAGTACTGGCCTTGCAGAAACTGTGATCTGGGGAAAAGGAATCCTCCACTTTTTCGATTATCTGGCCCCTTGAGAGAGGTGCAAACGGCGTGATGGGAGCGCGTGCAAACGGCGTGCTGGGAGCCCGTGCAAACGGCGTGCTGGGAGCCCGTGCAAACGGCGTGCTGGGAGCCCGTGCAAACAGAATGCTGGGAGCCCGTGCAAACGGCGTGCTGGGAGCCCACGTGGGTGGCCCCTACTTGGGGCTCTGTCTGGAACTGCTGGGCAGCTTCCTTCAGCAAGGGATACAGCAACGCAGGGAAAACGTGCGCAAGAAAACAGCCTAATCTCCCCTCTCACCCCCACCGGACGAGGCAATAGCAGTGGAGTCCTGTACTGTGCCCCAGTGCCGACAGACCACTGACTGGGATAGTCTCCAGTCCTGTCTGGACAGAACAAGGGTACCAAGCTGGTTGTGGGATTATGGTCTGAGACAAGGACCCTGAACTACCTTGCTAGGGAAAATGGACCACTATACGAAAGTGGTCACATCCCCCTTAAAACCTTCCCACCGCACAGGATGCCCTCCAGCCAATGCTAGATAATGCTGCCCTTCTCCTGGCCATCCAATCCCCCGGAAGGTCCTAGAGGACAGAGTGGGAGACGTGCGACCTGAGGTTTCCCTCCTGCACCAGGACCGCTGCAATGTGGCGAAGAGAGTCCCCTCGGCTGAAACCAGGATCCCCCGAACTGGAAAAGACAGTCCAGGGCCTCCGCAGAGAAGTAACAGAGGCATGGGCCATCACTAAAGTTGTGGCGTGGAGTCTAGAGGATGCTGAAAACCACCCCTGCGAACAACCTCAGATTAGTGGTATTTCCGGAGGGTGTTGAAGGGCCGAACATGATACAGTTCCTGGATAGATGGCTGCGACATACCTTGCCCCAGGATAAACTCTCCTCTTGCTTTTTATCGAAAGGGCGCACCAAGCACTGGCGGGTAGACCACAACCCGGGGCTCCCACCAGGCCAGTAATAACACACTTCAGGGATATGATCCTCACTGAAGTTTGAAAGTGGGTACGTGCGCCATGAGAACTCTAAAATTCAGATTTCCCCCGATTACGTCCAGGAAGTCCAGCGTCAACTGCGAACACGAATATTTGACTATGTGAAAAATAAACTACACACTCTTCAACTTCAGTACATGCTCCTATTCCCTACCAAGTTGAAGGTGCTATTTCAGGGAAAATCACTATTTTTCCCCCCGAGGATGCATGGGATTAACTGGAGGAGCGTCCCACGATGTGGGGAAGCGAGAGCGAGATCCTGGCCCACACTCAACAGGAGGTGAAGGAGCCCGTCCTAAGGAGAGGCAGAGACCTTGGACGATAGGTCATTGTCCACGGGGTGGGGAGTGGGGACACAGGACCAGAGCATAAGCCCTGAGGGGCGACCAGCGATCTCCCCCGACTCAGATGGGAACCGGAATGTAAGCATTAAAAAAAGCTAAATGTCGGCTACGGAAGGGGTTTCTCGGCATGGATATATGGGGGAGGATCAGGAGACTGGCTTAGAGATCCCCCCCAAGCCCCCCCCCTTCAGCGCTGGCCATCGCCGCAGACCTGGAACATGAACTTGGAACTCCCCCTTCGGATGCAACAGCATCCAGTTTGGCTGCAGCACCATAACGATTAGAACTGACGATATCCGGGGCATCGAAGTGAGACTCTTCTTGCCCTACCCCAGACGGCTCATTGAATTGATACGGACAATCTTTATATAGCAAGCAAAGAGCTACCGCGTACAGGGGCGGAAGGCTCGGACGGTGTGACACTTAGTGCTTGAATTGAAGGTTGAGGTTGGTGGGCTACAGTCCTCTCAGATTCCTCTGCTGAGAAGTTGAAGGTTACGTTCATGGGCATACATGCTGGGAGAGGCCCATGGGGAGTAAGAGTGGGGGAGGGTTGGGCACAAGTTAGAGTGTTTAAGGTTCTTGATGAAGTTCAGAAGGAGAAGACAGACATGTCAGCCAGTATTTGACCTCTCAGGAGGCTTCACACATTACTCTGGCATTCAGCTGGGAACCTGGATGGTACTTATTTGTCCGCACTCCAAGCTACCACCACAAGAGACAGGATGAGTCCCCCACCCCTAGAGAGCAAGGCATTATTGGTTCTGCCCTGGAACATGAATAGCATGCGGGAAAAGATTACAAGGGGACTGGTGACCCAATAACTCAAAAGGATGCGATCAAATGTGGTGCTTCTTCAAGAGACCCTTTTTAAGGGGACACATTGCACATTCCTGGAGAGGAGAGCATACACCACACTGGACCATTCAGGGTACATGTCAGGGTCCAGGGGGTAGCCAAACTGGTAAAGAGGAACCCTCTCAGCCAAGTGATGAAGCAGTGGATTGACCTATTGAGTAGGTACATGGGAGTAAAGGGGCTTTGGGGCCGAAAAAAAAAAAATTCACACTGATTAGTGTATATGCACCAACTAGTTGATATTCTGTTGGAGGCGAGTTCCCCTCTACACATCCTGGGAGGGGACTTCAATGATGTAATGGATACAGGACAGGACATGGACCACTAGTTCAGAAGCACGATCCACACCCCTTTACAGTTTTACAAATACCCTTGGCCTCCCAGACCTTGGGAGACACGCATACCCCACCCATAGAACATACTCCTTTTTTCTGGTGCTCAGAGTTTTCTCTCACTTAGATTTTATATTTGCTTCTGCTGAGAAGGTATGAACAGTGCAGATTATCAGACCCAGGGTCTCTCGGATCATTCCTCTCTGCTGGTGAGGTTGGGTGGACGTAAGGGTGGGGAAGCAGGCTGGACACTCAATGCATGAGAGCTCAGGGACTCGGAGGTGGCATTAGGGTTATGGGTTGATACCAAGTTCTATTTCAAAGAAAATGAACACTCAGTCACAACCAAAAGTAGTGCTCTGGGGTGTATATAAAACCCAGAACTTAATTGCTAAAAAAAAAGAGGATGGAAGTAAGAACCATGGAACAAATTGAGAGTTAGGATCAGGAACTCAAACAAGGCCTAGGACCGGAGCCAGACTCCCCTAGCCTCAGGTCACTGGAAATCCTTAGGAACGAATACTGAATCCTGACACAGGATGGGGCAAAGAGCCAAATGTTGGCTATATTCCACAGCTCATATGACACTGGGGACAAGGCCGGGAAGCTAATAGCAGGGCTGGGAAGGAGAGAAACAGAGGCTAGATGGGTACATCAAATAGTAGAGCCGGGGGGAGATTGCGCTGATACCAATGAGGTTAAAGCTGGTGCCTTTGCTCATTACTATGAAGACTTCTACAGGGCTAGGCCTCTGGAGAAGCTGCCCTAGATCGTACAATATCTGAATTTTTTAACTACTCCAATATTGGATAGGGAAACCATAGGTCTGCTTGAGGCAGAGATTATGCTGGCAGAGGTTTAAGCCGCTACAGCAAAGCTGAACTCCAACAAGACCCCGGGGACCAACAGGATTCCGGCAGAATTCTATAAACACTATATGGGATTGTTGGGACGTCACCTTTTTAACATGTTCTTAGAAGCTGCCCAACATGGTACACTTGTGCCAGATCTTAGGAAAGTGATCATAGTGGTTATCCATTAAGAGGGCAGACCAAAGGAACGTTGTGAGTCATATCTACAGATTTCACTCCTAAATACTGCAGTCAAAATCTTGGCCACAATGCTGTTGACTGTTCTAAGTCATCACAAACTTGATCCACAGGGACCAGTCAGGGCTTTATGCCTGGAAGGTCAACACAGTATAACCTCAGGTGTACACATAATTGGCTGAATGAGATAAAAAAAAACGGTCAGATCCTCATGTCTATCTACCTTTTAGGCAAGCCCGTCACAGCCCAACCATGCAGCCCCATCTACTCCTCAGCAGGACATCTCACCTCCGGTTAGTTACTCAAGAGAAGCTCCGTTTGACTATGGGTTAAAATGGCTTGGTCATAATGAATTGTTTAGATGTATGGCCTCTCATACAATGCCTCCTAACCCTTTGGAAATACCTTTACTTCTCAAAAGATATACAGATGGGGCGGAGGGGTCATGCTTTCAGTCAATCACCTATTATCATGAGGAAGGAAAAAACATTTGCATGGGAGACAAACATGGCTGATGAGCTTGTAGTTGTGGCGGATTTACCCCAGAAAGGGATGGACACTTGAGGTGTGCTCTACTCAATGATATGTGAGCGATAAAATATTCCATTAAGATTTTGAATTACTAAGTCTGGAGGAGGTGGAGGTTCAGAATGTCATGGTTTACAGACTCCTCTTCCTCAGATATTGCGACCTCATGTCCTATTGGATATTATATAATTCACTGGTTGCATCCTGTCAACGCTTGGGGGGGGGGGGGGAATGTGTGCCTCGAAGTTTATCAACAACCATCTCAGACCACCAGGTCTCAGCATTTTGATCAAAGGGAAAATGGCTATACCAGCTACTCCTGGGTGGGTGGAAACCACCTTGGATGAAAAAAGGGTCAGAAACTAGAACATGTGCAGCGTCAGGACTACTCTGACAAAGCGAAGATTAACACTGGTGTTGTGAAAGGATAAGGGCACAGTAGCCTCAGTTAATGATGAATAGCACATGTTAAACCCTGACAATTCCTTCAGAGGCATTTTTCCCTAGTTAAGTCTTTTGCCTCTCCTCATGTCATCATTTTAGCCACTACACCATCCCAAGATCTGGTAGAGAGACTTTCTAACTTTTTGAAGATAAGAGTAAGACATTCTGTAACACTATGTTTACTTCAATTCAAGCATTCAAACATTCAGAGTGGTTTGACAAAAGTGAGGTGGCATGCTGGGTGAAAAACAATGGAGTGGGATGCTGCCCGAGCGATTGCTATTGGCTGAGTTACTTCAATCATTCCATTCATCACCTTGTTGTTTTTGCAGCTGATTGGAAATGTAGCATTTGTGACCTTTTTTTTATAGTCCCATTTCTTACAATCTCCTGTCTTCCACCCAGGCTCTTTGGCAGCTTACTTAAGAGAGCTTGCAAAGTATCAAAGAAATGGAACATTGGGATGGGCTACTCAATATGGGGCAGTGAAGTGAACATCTGTGGCCACGTTCCCACCTCACAGATATGTCAGCTAACAAGAAGAAAGAGAATATCAGGAGTGGTTACTAGGAAATAATGGTAACAGTCCTTAATCTGCCCCCTAAAAGCAACTCTACAAACTTACTCAAGTTTCCAACACATCGACTTATACTCACATGTTGTTCAGAAGGCTCAGGGTGACACCAAAAAGCATTTGGGTGATGCCAAGAATGACAGACATCTTCATTTTGAAGGAGTTAAGAAATGTAAGTTTGTTGGTTGCAATACTCCAAATCTGTCATAAAAAAACAGGACAATTTAATATCTGGATTTGGAGGCTTGAAAAAGATTACATAACATTGTCAACTGTCTGAAACACTAATTTTAAGTATAAAAGGATTTTTAGAACATGAATGCAAGGCATTATAAGACACGATTCTACTAACTGGAGTTTTCATGGTAACAATAGAGTAGATAGCAAAATAGGTAATATTAAGAATTGTTGTTATAGCAGGTGCTCAATGAAATCATGGGTTTTAAGGCATTGTAAAATGTCATCAGATTGGCAAAAGTCTAAGGTTACCAGGTAAGGAGTTCCTAAGTTTTGGTACATATCCGGAGAAAGCCCGATCAGCTGTTTCATCACTGAATTATTTGTTGAATTTGAAATTATTAAAATGTAGATTTGTTTGAATAGTACTGGAACTGGGAATCACCAATTTGCAGTGGCCCCAAATGATTCTGCATAGTGGTAAAGATATTGGACCACAACATAATCAAAGCCTCAACCTTTGCTCAGTAAAGGAGTGACTAAACCTTTGTTGAGAAAACAGACTGTATCATGTGGCACAACCGGCCTGCTTAAAAAAATATTACTGGAACAGCAACCGGCAGCAAAAGAAAAAATCGTAGGATGTAAGCTGGCATGGCACAACAGACTGTCTCAGCATTCAAACTCATAATATGCAGCATTGCTACCCTTGTGTGTGTATATATGTACATACATACATATACACACTACTGGTGGTTGGACCTAGAGGACCACCATCTCACCGGGGCTTCAATATAATATGGGAGGGGGAGCGCCTCCATTGGGCTCATTCAGCCCCAGGGACCACCACCTCCCCGGGGCTTTTTAAAAAACAAAACGAGGGGGGGCTGCGCGGAGCCCCTCCTAGGGCTATAATATGCCCAGAGGACCACCACCTCCCCGGGGCTAAATGAAAAACAATGTGGAGGGTGCTGGGCGGACTCCCCAGGTCCCGTAGACCACCACCTTACAGGACCCAGTAATAACTTAAAACAGGAAGGGGGGGCCATGCAGCCCCCACCTCCTGCGCCACATAAGGTCATAGGGACCACAACCTCCATGGGCAGACAGTGCTAATTAAAGGAGGGGGCCACGCGGCCCCACTCCTGGGGCTGGGGCCATTAATGGCCCTGGAGACCCCCCCCTCAGCCCAGGGCTGGCTCCTACTATCTCCTGAGGTGTTCACCCTTGGGAGACAGGTGAATGCTTTCGCTTGGTGGTAGCTGTGACAGCTTCCTTCAAGCAATAGTAAACACTGTTCCCACTCACTGGAAGCAGAGTTTTCATCAGCTTCCCTGCCCCGTGTGGGCAGCGACACAGATGAAAGGATTGCTCCCGCAAGCAGGAAGCCGCATTTCTAGCAGATTCCTGCGTGTGGGAGCAATGCTAGCTCTCGCAGGAGGCGGGGAGGCGGCTGAAACCATGGGGGCCTTCAGGCTCCCCCTGAGGTCCCCATCAAAACACACAGGGTGCCCTGGGTGTGGCCAGGACATCCAGGCACTAGTGGCCGAAGCACCGGGGATGGAGTCCCCGGGAACAAAATTGGCCTGGGAAGCAGGGCTGCAAGAGTGTTTTACTCCAGGGAGGTGGGGGTCCCTGGAACGCAGTGGGTGGCGCAATGCCCCCTATATTTATTTTTTTAAACCCTGGGGAGGTGGTGGTCTCCAGGGCTAAAAGAGTCTACAGGATGAGGGTCTGTGTGGACCCCCTCAATAATCATAATAATACTAAAGCCCCAAGCAGGTGGTGGTCCTTAGGGGTCAAAGAGCCTACAGGAGGGGGCCCTGTGCATGCCCACCCCTTTAATTTTTTTGATTGCTGCATGCCCTCAGGACCTGGCCCACCTGGGAGTTAAAGTTATTTTTTTAATTATTTTTGTCACGGATTCGCGATCAGCCACTACTTCTATAACTATTACTCACGCACTCACCATGCACTGCTAATTATCCTACATATTAATTGACTCATGACATCTTTGATAAGATCATTGATAATATCAATGTAACATTTATATTAAAATTATTCAGGAGAAAATTGTGTATGGCGTGAGTAATAGGTACCTTAGGGCACGAGTTACGTGAGATTTCTATAACTTCTGAATTTCTATGGTTCTGTGCGAGTAAAATGTGTACCTAACTATAACTTCCCTGTAACCTTTGTTTTTTTAAGTGAAATACATTGCCAGCAGGAAGTTATAGTTAGGACCTAGGTTTTATAGAGAAAGTTTTTTTCTGCTTCCCAATATCTTTGGCGCCACTTGACAAATCTTCATGAAACTGCTGTCTGGAAAATTTCGGGGTGATCTGTCAAGCGGGAGCCGAGATAAAGGGAGGGTGAAATTTAGTGTATCAATGTTAATTCCCATTAAAAAAAATTGAACAGCAAAAAACACACTGGACGGAATTACACCAAATGTGGCAGAAAGTTAACTCTTGGTCCAGAAAGAGCCCTTTTTGTTATTTTGTGTAAATCCGTTCAGTAGTTTTTGAAAAATTTAAGAAAATACAAATGGGTATACATAGGGATGCGAAGGATTCGTGACCCCTCTTGGTCTCGTGCAGAGATCTGATTGGCTGCTAACACTTCAACAACAAAAATGTTGTCAGCCATCACTGGACTCGGCTGAAGCAGAGTTCCAGAAAAAAATACCAAAAATACCAAAAATACAAAAGGGGCCATGGTAGACCAGCCTGATCTCCCTCCCCAGGGCTAAAAAGCATTTTTATTTTATTGTCGGATCCGTATTAAAAATAAATAAATAAATAGAAGATCGGTCTCCCGCGCTTCGTTATTATAAAGCCCCCGGGTAGGCCAAGTCCTGGGAGCATTTTCTCAGAAATGCAGTGGGGGGCGATGGGGGCAGGCAGGCAGTGTGCATGTGCTGACTGAGGGGTCCCCATAATACATGCTGCAGCCCTTAGAGAACTTCCCTTTCACAAGGGACTTGAATATGTGCCAGGGCTGTGCCTATTGTGGAAACAAAGTTACAGTTTTAGGGGAATAACAATGGTGCTGGGGCCTGGTTAGCATGGTCCCAGTACACTTCCAATCAAGGTTGGAATCAACACTAGGCAAAAAGTGTGTGGGCGGGGGGGGGGGGTAACCATGCCAACAGTGGCACTTTCCTACACAATCCTAAACGAAAGAGGAGGAGACTAACTTTTCCCAAAAGAGTCTTCATGGTCTAAGTGGAAGAACCTGGAAAGGCCATCAGCATTGGCATGGGCAGTCCCTGGTCTGTGTTCCACTACAAAGGTAATTCCCTGTAGGGATATGGACCACCTCAAAAGTTTAGGGTTCTCACCTTTTATTTACATTAGCCATCTGAGAGGTCTGTGGTCAGTTTGAACAACAAAGTGAGTACCAAACAAGCATGGCCCCAGCTTTTCCAGGGACCAAACCACAGCAAAGGCCACCCTCTCAATGGCACTCCAATGCTGCTCCCCGTGGAATAACCTCCTACTAATGAAGGGAATAGGCTGGTCAAGGCCATCATCATTGGTTTGGGACAGGACTGCTCCTATCCCATGTTCAGAGGCATCTGTCTGCACAATGAATTGCTTAGAATAATATGGAGCTTTAAGAACTGGTGCTGGCCACATTGCTTCTTTTAGGGTGTCAAAGGTCACCTTTTGACAGTCAAGGGTCCAGTTTACCTTATCTGGCATCTCCCATGAGGTTCAGTTCAGAGAGGGGGGGCACAATGGGCCCATATCCCTTAACAAACCACCTGTAGTACACAGTCAAGCCAAGGAATGCTCTGACTTGAGTCTGGGTTTTTGGATCTTCCCAGTCTAGAATTGTATGGATCTTAGGTTGTAAAGGTTGCACTTGGCCTCCACCTACAAGGTGGCCCAGGTATACAACTGTGCCCTGCCCTAGATGGCACTTAGATGCTCTGATAGAGAGGCCTGCTGTTTGCAAGGTCTGCAAACCCTTCCCCAGGTGGACCAGGTGATCCTGCCAGCTGGAGATAAAGACAGCAATTTCATCCAGATATGCTGCACTAAAGAACTCCAAAACAGCAAGGACTTAATTCACCAACTTTTGGAAGGTGGCAGGGGCATTTTTTAAGCCAAAGGGCATAACCATTAAGTGATAATGCCCATCAGGTGTACAGAATGCTGTCTTTTCTTTAGCTCCAGGTGCCATCCTAATTTGCCAGTGCCCTGCATTTCAATCAAAGGTACTTTGATAAGTTAGGTGCAGCCACATTTCTATCAGTTCATCTGCTCTGGGTATGGGGTATGCATCTGTCTTAGTGACAGAATTGAGCCCTCTGTAGTCCACACAGAACCTCATTTCTCTCTTGCCATCTTTGGTGTGAGGTTTGGGGACCATGACCACTGGGCTAGCCCAAGGACCGTCAGAGTGCTCTATTATCCCTAACTCCAGCATCTTGTGGACTTCCACTTTGAGCTCTCTTTTACTTGGTCAGACTGACTATAGATTTCGTTTTTGACAGGTAAACTGTCCCCTGTGTCCACATCATGGGTACAAAGGTGGGTCTGACCAGGGGTCAAAGAGAAGAGCTCAGCATAGTGTTGTAGGAACTGCCTGCAGTCAGCTTGCTGTTGGGCAGAGGGAGTGTCTAAATAGACAACTCCATCTACTGATCCATCTTTAGGGTCAGTTGAGAGGAGGTCAGGTAGAGGTTCACTCTCTGCTTCCAGATCTTCATCAGTAACCATCAGCATGGTTATGTCTGCCCTATCATTGTAGAGTTTCAGGCAGTTAACATGGATCACCCTTTTGGGTGTCCTGCTAGTGCCCAGGTCCACCAAGTGAGTGACCTGGCTCTCCTTTTCTAGGACTGGGTAAGGGCCACTACATCTGTCCGGAAGTGCCCTGGGAGCCACAGGCTCCATAACTCAGACTTTCTGCCCTGGCTGGAATTCAACCATTGCAGCCTTTTGGTCATACCACAACGTCTGGAGTTGTTGGCTAGCCTCAAGGTTTTTGGATGCCTTTTCCATGGAGCGGAAGCCAAGTACATACTCCACCAAATCTTGTTTAGGCTCATGGAGAAGTCTCTTCCAGCCCTCTTTAACAAGTGCCAGTGGTCCCCTTACAGGATGGCCAAACAGAAGTTCAAAGGGGGAACCCTACTCCCTTCTGAGGCACCTCCCTGTAGGCGAAGAGCAAGCATGGCAGGAGGACATCCCATCTCCTTTTGAGTTTTTCAGGGAACCCCATGATCATTCCCTTCAATGTCTTGTTGAATCTCTCAACAAGTCCATTGGATTGTGGATGGCATGGTGTGGTGTGGTGTGGTGTGGTAAATTTAAAAGTCACCCCACACTCATTTCACATGTTTGAGGTAAGTTGACGTGAGGTTTGTACCCCTGTCAAAAACCACCTCCTTAGGGAAACCCAATTAGGTGAAAATACCAATTAGGGCTTCGGCTACTGCAGGGGCAGTAGCTGTCCTAATGGGAATTGCTGCAGGGTATCTGGCAACATGATCCACTAATACCAGTATGTACTGATACCCTGAGGCTGTGGGATGACCCACAATGTCCATACCAGCCCTCTCAAAGGGTACCCCCACCACTGGAAGGGGAATGAGGGGGGCCTTTGGGTGGCCACCTGTCTTGCCACTGGCTTGACAGGTTTAGCAAAACAAAAGGATGATGGACGGAGTGCTGAACAATGCATACACACACCCCCAGTCACAGATCTGGGTTTAATCCATCGTTCTTTTGCTCACCATGCCACCCCAGTTTGGACCCAGCCATATGCAAATCAGTCTTGACCCTGTTCCGTATGGGAACAGTCCAGCACGAACTGCCAAGCCAGGTCCTCCCTGGACTGGAAACAAGCATCCTGGGACCAGTTTCAGGGTTTCACACTTCATCAACCAGGCTAGCTTGAATCCAGTGGCACAGTGAGCAAGGGACCCACGTCTGGGCATACCCTTCCCACTTACGGCAACTTTAGCAAAACAAAAGGATGATGGACGGAGTGCTGAACAATGCAAACACTCACCCCCAGTCACAGATCTGGGTTTAATCCATCGTTTTGGTCACCATGCCACCCCAGTTTGGACCAAGCCATATGCAAATCAGGCTTGACCCTGTCCTGTATGGGAACAGTCCAGCGCGAACTGCCAAGCCAGGTCCTCCCTGGACCGGAAACAAGCATCCTGGGACCGGTTTCAGGGCTTCACCCTTCATCAGCCAGGCTAGCTTGAATCCAGTGGCACAGTGAGCAAGGGACCCACATCTGGGCATACCCTTCCCACTTAGGGCAACTTTAGAAAAACAAAAGGATGATGGACGGAGTGCTGAACAATGCAAACAGTCACCCCCAGTCACAGATCTGGGTTTAATCCATTGTTCTTTTGCTCACCATGCCACCCCAGTTTGGACCCAGCCATATGCAAATCAGTCTTGACCCTGTTCCGTATGGGAACAGTCCAGCCCGAACTGCCAAGCCAGGTCCTCCCTGGATCGGAAACAAGCATCCTGGGACCGGTTTCAGGGTTTCACCCTTCATCAGCCAGGCTAGCTTGAATCCAGTGGCACAGTGAGCAAGGGACCCACGTCTGGGGGCATACCTTTCCAACTTAAGGCAACTTTAGCAAAACAAAAGGATGATGGACGGAGTGCTGAACAATGCATATACACACCCCCAGTCACAGATCTGGGTTTAATCCATCGTTCTTTTGCTCACCATGCCACCCCAGTTTGGACCCAGCCATATGCAAATCAGTCTTGACCCTGTTCCGTATGGGAACAGTCCAGCCCGAACTGCCAAGCCAGGTCCTCCCTGGACTGGAAACAAGCATCCTGGGACCAGTTTCAGGGTTTCACACTTCATCAGCCAGGCTAGCTTGAATCCAGTGGCACAGTGAGCAAGGGACCCACGTCTGGGGGCATACCCTTACCACTTAGGCTGCCCTCAATGTTCCAAGATGAGCTGGACTCCCCTGTGGAAGATCCAGTGAGTTCTATCCTTGGAGACAGGGGTCTGGGGACCATGGTCTTCCTAGTTAGGTGAGTGGGTGGGGTGGAGTTCATCCTCCTCATCCCTAACATCTTCCCTGTCTGAGTGGAGTTCTTCCTCCTCAGCAGGGTGGTCCCTGGTGTACTCTGCCAATAGCTCCTGGAGCTTGACCTTGGTAGGGTTGTAATCAGTTCATATATTGTTCAGCTTACAGAGGGACCTTAACTCTGCCATCACTAGATGGAGGAAAGGGGTGAGGCTGAGTTCCACCACCAGGTCCTCTGAGCTGCTCATTATGTTACTAAAAGTTGGGATTACTTTTTAGAAACTAAAAACTACTTCTAGTAACTAAATCCTAACTTTACAATAACTTTTAAACCTAAAAAGAGATGCTAAAACGGACTTAACCAAGCCCCTAGCATGACATTTAAAAATTTGGAAACAATAGTTAGATTCAAAAATCTGTTTTCTAAAGGCAATTTTGGAATTTAGTTGTGTGATCAGGTATTAGCTGAGTAGTCCAGTGTAGGAAGTTGGCTCTGTATGCACTATTTCAAAGTAAGAAATAGCATGCACAGAGTCCAAGGGTTCCCCTTAGAGGTAAGATAGTGGCAAAAAGAGATAATTCTAATGCTCTATTTTGTGGTAGTGTGGTCGAGCAGTAGGCTTATCCGAGGGTAGTGTTAAGCATTTGTTGTACACACACAGGCAATAAATGAGGAACACACACGCAAAGACAATTCCAGGCCAATAGGTTTTTGTATAGAAAAATATATTTTCTTAGTTTATTTTAAGAACCACAGGTTCAAGATTTACAAGTAATACTTAATTTCACTTAGGTAACTTAGGAACTTTGAATCAGCAAAATAGCATGTACAGTTTTCATAAAAATGGCAATAAGCTATTTCAAAACTAGACACAGTGCAATTTTCAACAGTTCCTGGGGGAGGTAAGTGTTTGTTAGTTTTTGCAGGTAAGTAAACCACCTACAGGGTTCAAAGTTGGGTCCAAGGTAGCCCACCATTGGGGGTTCAGGGCAACCCCAAAGTTACCACACCAGCAGCTCAGGGCCGGTCAGGTGCAGAGGTCAAAGTGGTGCCCAAAACGCATAGGATTCAATGGAGAAGGGGGCGCCCCGGTTCCAGTCTGCCAGCAGGTAGGTACCCGCGTCTTCGGAGGGCAGACCAGGGGGGTTTTGTAGGGCACCGGGGGGGGACACAAGTCAGCACAAAAAGTACACCCTCAGCGGCACGGGGGCGGCCGGGTGCAGAGTGCAAACAATGGGAGACCCAGGGGTCTCTTCAGCAAAGCAGGCAGGCAAGGGGGGGGGGGGGGCCTCGGGGTAGCCACCACCTGGGCAAGGGAGAGGGCCACCTGGTGGGTCACTCCTGCACTGGAGGTCGGATCCTTCAGGTCCTGGGGGCTGCGGGTGCAGTGTCTTTACCAGGCGTCGGGTTCTTAGAAGCAGGCAGTCGCGGTCAGGGGGAGCCTCTGGATTCCCTCTGCAGGCGTTGCTGGGAGGGGCTCAGGGGGGGTCAGCTCTGGCTACGCACAGGGTGCAGTCGCCGGGGAGTCCTCCCTGTAGTGTTGTTTCTCCGCAGGTCGAGCCGGGGGCGTCGGGTGCAGAGTGCAAAGTCTCACGCTTCCGGCGGGAAACGTGTTGTCTTTAAAAGTTGCTTCTTTGTTGCAAAGATGTTTCTTCTTTGGAGCAGAGCCGCTGTCCTATGGAGTTCTTGGTCCTTTTAGATGCAGGGTACTCCTCTGAGGCTTCAGAGGTCGCTGGACCCTGTGGAACGCGTCGCTGTTGCAGTTTTTCTTGAAGTGGGGAAGCAGGCCGGTAGGGCTGGGGCCAAAGCAGTTGGTGTCTCCGTCTATTCTGCAGGGCTTTCAGGTCCGCAGTCCTTCTTCGTCTTCAGGTTGCAGGAATCTATCTTGCTAGGTTCTGGGAGCCCCTAAATACTCAATTTAGGGGTGTGTTTAGGTCTGGGGGGTTAGTAGCCAATGGCTACTAGCGGGGAGGGGGGCACATCCCTAAATCCTATTGGGGGAATCCTCCATCTGCAAGATGGAGGATTTCTAAAAGTTACAGTCACCTCAGCTCAGGACACCTTAGGGGCTGTCCTGACTGGCCAGTGACTCCTCCTTGTTTTTCTCATTATCTCCTCCGGCCTTGCCGCCAAAAGTGGGGCCGTGGCCGGAGGGGGCGGGCATCTCCACTAGCTGGAGTGCCCTGGGGCGCTGTAACAAAGGGGGTGAGCCTTTGAGGCTCACCGCCAGGTGTTACAGTTCCTGCAGGGGGCGGTGATAAGCACCTCCACCCAGTACAGGCTTTGTTACTAGCCACAGAGTGACAAAGGCACTCTCCCCATGTGGCCAGCAACATGTCTGGTGTGTGGCAGGCTGGCAAAACTAGTCAGCCCACACTGGAAGTCGGATATGTTTTCAGGGGGCATCTCTAAGATGCCCTCTGGGGTGTATTTCACAATAAAATGTACACTGGCATCAGTGTGCATTTATTGTGCTGAGAAGTTTGATACCAAACTTCCCACTTTTCAGTGTAGTCATTATGGTGCTGTGGAGTTCGTGTATGACAGACTCCCAGACCATATACTCTTATGGCTACCCTGCACTTACAATGTCTAAGGTTTTGTTTAGACACTGTAGGGGCATAGTGCTCATGCACCTATGCCCTCACCTATGGTATAGTGCACCCTGCCTTAGGGCTGTAAGGCCTGCTAGAGGGGTGACTTATCTATGCCATAGGCAGTGTGCAGTTGGCATGGCACCCTGAGGGGAGTGCCATGTCGACTTAGTCATTTTCTCCCCACCAGCACACACAAGCTGGCAAGCAGTGTGTCTGTGCTGAGTGAGGGGTCCCCAGGGTGGCATAAGACATGCTGCAGCCCTTAGAGACCTTCCCTGGCATCAGGGCCCTTGGTCCCAGGGGTACCAGTTACAAGGGACTTACCTGGATGCCAGGGTGTGCCAATTGTGGAAACAAAGGTACAGTTTTAGGGAAAGAATACTGGTGCTGGGGCCTGGTTAGCAGGCCTCAGCACACTTTCAAATCATAACTTGGCAT